>NW_004567129.1:16447491-16460266 GCF_000260355.1 Condylura cristata
TTCTCAGTGCTGTGCTTTAACCCGCTGCGCCACCAGGGAGGGACACTTCTCCTGCCCTTTAATTGGAAGGTCCGGGAGGGCAGTACCTAGCTAGGTTCCTACTCCACCTGCCATGGGGGTGGGGGGCTAAATTATTGTTGAATGATGAATAAATGAGGAATTAGAGAGCTGGAGGATATGAGCCAGAGGACATAGCTGCCAGTTCTTGATTTCTCATTCATTCATGCAAGGAGGGAGAACAGCATGTGCAAAGATCCAGAAGCTGGAATAACTGGTTTATTCAGTGAGTGGAAGAGGACACACAAGGCTGCATCACAGTGATGGGGAGAGGGCAGGGGACCTGGACACAGGGAACTAAAGGCCTTGGGAGGGAATTTGGATTTTGTCTGGAAGCCAGAGAAGGGCAATAAATGACCTAGACTGGGCAGTAGTCTGATCTGTGTCTGTGTTGATAACTACAGTATTTAGTTTGAGGTGATTCTGTTCACCTGCTCCAGGAGCCCCAGTATTCAGAATTGGACAGAGAAGGAAAAGGGGAGCAGAGGGAGGAAAGGTCTGGCGGACCTGAGCTGTGTGGTAGAGAATGTACACGGGCCGTGGGGCGATGCACCTGGCAGGGGTGGAAGGACAGAAGGAGCAGACAGCTCGGGGATTTGGCTTGCTTGTTCTCAGCTTATTATCCTACAACCCCCCCTCCCAACCCGAGCCATGTCCTTACATTTACTGGGCTCATTTTTTCAATGTGGACACCAAGGCCAGGAAATAGATAATTTGCCCAAAATTACCTGGAAGATTTGTGTTCCAGAAGCAGCACATAGCAGAGTGGATTAAGCTCCCACATGGGACCATCCTAAGGGTTAAATGGGTGACTGGGTAGAGACTGCAGCTGTGTGCTGAAGCAGATAAATGATCCCTTATTACTGGTGTTATCTTTGTTGTTGTGAACCCTTTAAAGGCACCTGTGGTGGATTGTAGCCACGTTGTGTTCTCACATTCCCCATTTATTCTCATTATATCCTAGACATTGTCCCAGATCTCTGAGAGGAGACAATTGGTATCATCCTTACTGAGGTGTAATTTATATGCCATAAAATTCACCCTCTTAAAGTGTGCAACTCAGTGGTTTATAGTTGTGCATGTTTGTGCAACTGACACATGATCACTGGCATTATCCCCCTTCATACCTGCTTAGCAGTCGCTCTCTAACATGCCCCCCGGCAACCACCAAGCTGCTTCCTGTCACTATGGATTTGCCCAAAATGTACATGTCATATAACTCGAATCATGCCATGTATCGCTTTTTGTGACGGGCCTCTTTCACATTTTCATGTTTCATCCAAATTGTAGCCTCTATCAGAACTTCAATATCTTTTAAGACAGAGTAATATTCCACTGGAGCATGTAGGGTAAATGAATTAAAAGTCAGCCCTTTTCTGCCCTCCCACCATTAGCACTATGACGGCACCTGTGGCCTTGCAGCACCGATAACTACAGACACCTGGGCCCGGAGCACAGGGCCTGTGCACATGTAAATGGGGACACTGGTGCTGAGGGGCGAGGGGCTCAAAAGGCTTCGCTCAGATGCAAGGAGGAGACAGCCAGAGAAACAGAATGCGGGCCTGTCCCTGACTCAGCATGAAAGGCCTGTAAAAAATACACTAACGGCTCTAAAATGATCTTTTGGTCTTCAGAACTGACAGTGAGCCTACCTGGCCTGGGATGGTTGCAGAACAGGGATAGAGGCCACCTGGCCTGTGCATTCCCCCATTGACAGACCTCTGGGTAGGTTACCGTTTAGCCATTACCAGTAGTGCTTCTGAGAACATCCATGTACATACAGCTGTGTGGCTGTGCGCTTTGGATTCTCTGGGGCATGTTTCCCCTTTTGAGAAACTATCAGGCTGTTTCCCAGCTGAACTGTGCTATTTTACATTCCCATCTGACAGCCTGTGAGGGTTCCAGTTATTCTCCTTGCCAGCGCCTGTGACTGGCCTTTGGCTCATGGTCATCCTGGTGGCGGTGAAGCGACATCTCACTGTGGTTTCCATAAGCGCTTCCCTGCTGACTATTGATGTTGATGTCCTGTGCTTACTGGCCATTTGTATCTTTGGAGAAAATGTCTGTTCAGGTCCTTTCAGCTTTAAACTGGGTTATTTATGTTTGTATTGCATTGTAACATAGTCAGTATATTGTAGGCAATGCAGTAAATTAAACTTCAGTGCCCAACGCCTTTCTAACCACCCCCATGTTGGCGTTACCTCCATCTTGGATGGTGGATTCAAAGATTGAGGCAAACCGTGGGCCCCTTTCTGTTGTCCTAGAGCACCTACCACAGTGCTGGGCATACAACAGGTGCTCAGCAATGGCAATTGTTCACCAGCTAAGAGGTCAGATGATCCTGTCCAGTTGTCGTCACAGAGGCGATGATGATGGACTCACCAGTGGGGCTTCTGCAGGGAACTGGGACCCACGCCAGTGCTCTACTGTCAGGCAATGAGCTGACCCTGGGGGCAGCCGTGAACAGACAGTCCCGAGGCTGTGTGGTGCCGCTATTGGGCTGGCCAGGGGACATTAATGGGCCATTGGCTCCCTCTTAGTGCTAATGGGGTGGAAGCTACAGGGGCCCATGTCTAGGGCAAAATCTGGGAAGCAACTTTTCCACTGGCCAGAATGAGGCCTGACAGACATCACAGTTGCTCCAAGAGGAGCATTTGTTTGCAAGCAGCCAGAGGCAGGAGCAAGGCCACTAGGGGACCTTCCAGTGACCCCTGTGCCTATAATTGTGCCAGCGTGCCAGAGGCCACACTGCGTGGAGCCAGTCCCACTGTTCAGAGGAACACTATGCAGGATGTAAACCCATGGGGGGTGAAGCTCCCCACCCACAGCCTGTCAGGGGTCTCCCAGTCTCCCAGGTCCCATGCTGCTCCGACAGGGTGGGGACTCAGTGTCCATGGAACAGAGCCCAACCTGGAGGAAATGGATCCCTGAGAAAATGAGGCAGAAACAGAACAAAGATCAGGGAGACCGTAACGATGACAGTGACCATGGGGTGTTCACAGGCACAGTGCCCTATCAGAGCAGATGAAACATATGAGCCAGGAGGAAGTTAATGGAGAGACAGTGAGAAGAAAGGGGAGGGGGGCAAGGGAAGAGAAAGAGAGGAAAGAAAATGGAGGAGAGGTCAGAGAGCGGGGGGAAAAGGGGAGAAGAGAGAAGGGAGTGGGCTGTGAAGAGAGGAGGGAGGGAAGGGGAGAGGGAGAAGTTGACATGGAGAGGGGTGGCAGATGCTTCCTTGCTGTCAGGGTGCAGATTGGTCCTCACTGCCCTGTGCAGCCCTGAGTGCAGCACCTTCCATGCACGCCTGCTGCACGGTAGTCCTGTTGCTTGGGAGAGGAAACATCGTCACCTGTGGCCGTGCAATCCTCACCACTGTTAGGGGGGTTAAATAGAAACTTGGGGAATGTCAAGATGACGCTCAGTGCCACCCCTGTCGTCCTGGCTGTTAGAGTCCAATCCCACTTGGCCCAAACCCCTGGGATGGAACAACAGGCCGTCCTCCCTGTGCCTACTGGAGCAGAAGCCCTCAAAGGGGTGAAGGTGGAGGGCTCTGCACAGGCCACCCAGCCAGCCCTCCTGCTGCTCCCTCTCCCCTCCTGCTCTCTTCTCAGAGCTGCTCTCTGTGCAGATGGCTGTGGAGTCCGCAGTGTTCCCCCTTGCTCTGGGCAGCAGCAACCTGGGGCTGGAGGGCGATGGCACTGGCTGACCCAGCCCAGTCTGGCACAAACTTGGGGCTGCAGGGTCAGATGCAGGGTTGTGGGCTCTGTGTGTCTTGGCCTGGTCCTCCCACTGCTGGCTGCTCTGCCATCTGTGGTGGGTGTGAGCTTCCTCTTGAGCTCTGTAGTCCTGCTGCAACTGAGTGTAAGGCTGTCCAGAGGTCAACAGCCAGGCTCCCACCACGAGGTACCTGGTTCCTTCCTTGCACTGAGTGGCCTGGTGTCTGAACATGAGCAGGGGTAGCGATCGTGCTCTCTGCATTTGAAGTCAGGAGGAAGTGAAGTGACTTTGCTGGCCCCCACCAGACTGTTTTCTCAGAGAAGGCCAACTCGTGGGGGTCCTCCAGGAAGAGATGACAGGGACCTGGAGCCTCCGTGTGAGGATGGCAGGGACCCAGGAAAACTCTGTAGAAATATAAGAAACATGGAGACATCTGTGACACGATGAGAAGCACCTGAGGAGACCTCGTTTGGGCTATGCGAGGCACCTGGGCAGCCTCCGGGAGGATAAAAGCGCACAGTGCAGGGCGCTCAGGCTTGTTCAGTTTCACTTAGTAACTGGTTCACTCCACGCTCCACTTCACAGACCGGGCGCCGAAGGTGAGTAACTTGCCCGCTACACAGTGGAAAGGTGGAGCTGAACTGGAACTGACTGGTGTGTGCTTGTCCTGCCCACACCTCTCCCTCCCTCTGCCGCTCTCTGGAGCAGAAGGCCCCACACAGAGGCTGTGGCCCTCCACCCGACTCCATGGGGTTGTCTGGCCCAGTGTTCTGGAAAGGGAGGTTCCACTGGGGCCCAGAAAGGGCCTTCTGGTGGTTGTCTAAGTGTATGGCCTTAGGTTGTGTCTGTATTGACAATTCGTGTCTCCTTCCACATCTCAAGGAATTTGTGACCCACCTGAGCCTCCATCTAAAATGCGGGTCCTCAGGCCCCAAGGCTGGGCTGTCAGCAGCAGCCCTGGTGTGTTCGGTGATGCTTGTGCTCCGTCCTGACCCTGAGAAGCGAGGGCAGTGGAGGCTGGAGCGTTCCACTGGGGAATGTGAGGTTCAGGGAGCCAGCAACTCTAAAGTGAAGATGGAAGTTTGCCCACAGGTTATTTTTAAGCAGAAAGATTGTTGGTTCTCAAAAACTGAACAGCTAAGTCCTGAAATAGGAATCACCTGTTAAACGTTTGGCTGTTAAAAGGTTTAGCTGCTGGGGCTATAGGCCACACCCCCTGAATCATAATGGGTACATCGACTGGGCATGAGTCATGACTTTTCAATTTTCTCCAGGTGATTTTTTTCTTAAAATTGTTTTTAATTTATGCATACAAGAGCTGAGGTTCAGGCCAGAGATGTGTGTGTGTGTTGGCAGGGGAGGGTGAGGATTCACCAGAGACAGAGTGGGGAGCAGCACAGACAGATCTACTGAGATACACTGCTGAGGGGAGCAGTGGGTGAGACAGGAGAGGTCTGCTGCGCCATGTGGCTCAGCTCCCTGTCTGGGGATGGAACTTGTGCTGCAGGGGCTGCTAATAGCTTCACAGTGCTGTGTCTTAACCCCTTGTGCCACCAGGGAGGCCCCACTCTCCAGGTGATTCTAACGGGAAAACCTGGCTTCTCAACCTCATAGAGCCTCAGAATCACCAGGACTAATGCATTGAATCCGCAGTTGCTGGCTCCACAGTCAGAGCTTCTGCTTCACTTGTCTGGAGAGCCGGAGAATCTTCATTTGAACAAGTTCTCAGTGATACTGATAACTGCCTGGGAAAACCATGACAGAGCCATAACAAGTGCCACTTTGCACCCCTGTACTTGCTTCATCACAGGCTGTTCAGACTTTCTAGGCCTCTCGATGTATTTTACTGAGCAAACATATGATGCTTGCCAGGTGCCCTTGCTCCATCCCTAAGTGCTTTGCAAATACATATCAATGTATTTGTTGCAACACCCCTCTGGAATGGATGCTATGGTTGTCCCCATTCCACAGAAGAGACAGGCATGGCGAGGTTACTTGCACAGGCTTCCATGGCTATTAAATGTCAGTCTGGTTTCTCCCAGGCTCTTCATCCCTTCACTGTGCTCCTTTGTAACTCAGTGGAAAGTAGTTTTTAACCCTATTTTGAAGACCCAGAAAGTGCAGCTCAGAGAAGCTAGAGAATCTGTCCAGGGTCATACAGCTGAGCTGAGCTCAGACCAGCTTGACTTCCAGCCTCCCAACAAAGTGCCTTCTCAAGTGAGAATGAAGCTGGGGTGTTGAGTAAACAGGTTTGGTGCCCCAGGGATTGTGCGTGAAGGGAACAATAAGAGGCCACAGTGTAGCAGCAGGTGAGAATAAGGGGGACTGAACCCCAGACCTGGAGCCCTGACCTTGTATGCTCCTTCCTCAAAACAAGCTAATATTTGCCTTTGGTGCCCACACCTACTCAGGACACTTTTGCACATCCACATCTGGAACACAGGGTTGAAAATGTCTGGCTGGTAGGGTGACTGTGTGGATTCAGTAACAGGGCGCAGGAAGCCTACTTTCTGACACCTCCCTTTTATCACCCTTTTGTCCAAGAGAGAAAAGTAGGAGCTCAGGCTTTGAGGGAGGGAAGTGTCTGGTGCAGATGTCTTAGGACATAAGGTGTGCCTCCCACTCAGCCTGGTGGTCCTCTGGGACTAGGGTAGGGAGAAACTGTCTGAGCACCGGACCAGGATGCATCTTGGAGCCAGGGTGGAGAGAGGGGACACCAAGCTCTGTGTCCACATCCTGCCCCTTCTACCTCCTGGCTGTGCTTCCTTGCTGGCCAGAGCCCCTCTGTTTCCTCACCTGCAGAGTGAGGTGCTGTTGCTGCCCTCAGGTTGTGATGATAATAGCCAATAATAGTTGACCAAGTGTTAACCTTTTAGCACATCCATCGATTATCATACAATCCACACAGCCACCTTCCCCATTCTACAGATGAGGAAACTGAGGCACAAAGAGGTAAAAGCAGGCTTTCCCAGTGTCACGATCCAGAAGGTTGGACTTGGGACTTGAGTATGTCCATCCTCATCCTTCACAGCCTCAATCAGACCACATATTTTTTCCCACTGCCACCGTTATAGCCTTTCGCACACTTTGTCACTCCCCTACCTTAACCTTAAAAACCTCACTTTACTAATGTTCTGTAGTTCTTAAAAGTCTTTTTGCTTTGACTGCAATGTAAATGTTCAATATTTCCCTTTATCTTTCTGATTTGCATTACTACACTAACTTCCTTGAACTCCTTCCATTTTCCTGTATATAGCAGCATTCCATACTTCCCTCATGCCTTGGTAGTATTCTATCAAGTGAGTATACTACATCATCATCATCATCATCTTTTTTTTTTTCTTGCATTGTGTAGGAAAACGGGTGTAGGCCAGAGGTACTGGGAGGGGAGAGGGTGAGAGGATTCACCAGAGACTGGGGAGCAGAATAGGCGGACTTACTAAAGGGAGCAGCGAGTGAGAAAGGAGAGGTCTGAGACCAGCTGCATCATATGTGGGTAGCTCCTGGCCAGGGATAGAACTCATGGTGTAGCAGTGATAGTGCTGAGACCTAACCCCTAGGCCACCAGGGAGGCCCTTCTATCACATCCTCTTGATCTAGTTTTCTGTTGATAAAGATTTAGGATGCTGCTGTGTCCTACCTATTGTAAATAGTGCTGCAATAAACACGGTAAAGCATACAGATTTTGAGTTGTTGGTTTTGCTTCTTTGGCTAGATGCCCAGGACTAGGATTGCAGAGTCAATACAGTATTTCCATTGTTTTGATTTTTTTTTTTTTAAGATTTATTTATGCATACAGCACTGGGATACAGGCCAGGGTGTGGGGTGAGAGAGGATTCACCAGAGACAGAGTGGGAATAGAACAGGCAGATGTACTGAAATACACTGCTGAGGGGAGCAGCGGGTGGGTTAGGAGAGGTCTGCCACACCAGGTGGGTCACCTCCCTGGCCTGGGATCCACCTCATGCTGCAGTGGCTGCAGTAGATTCTTAGTGCTGTGCTTTAACCCATTGCACCACCAGGGAGAGCCCTCCATGTTTTGATTTTTAAGATAAATCCAGATCGTTTTCCAAAATGATTGTACCAGTTTAAATGACTACCATCAGTGTGATAGTGTTCTTTGTCCACACCTTCTCCAGTACTTGTTATTGGGGGAAGTCTTAATATGGGTTGTTCTAATAGGTGTGAGTTGATACTTCATTGTGTTTTTAAAGGGTATATTCCTGGGCCCTCCCTGGTGGTGCAGTGGGTTAAAGCCCTACTATGAGCTATCTGCAGCCACTGCAGCACAAGTTCAATCCTGGGCCAGGGAGGTGCAGCAGACCTCTCCTGTTCTGTCTGCTGCTCCCCTCAGCAGTGCATTTCAATTTGCCTTGTTTTGTTCCTCACTCTGTCTCTGATGAATCCTCTCATCCCCTGTACCTTTGGCCTGTACCCCAGTTCTTATATGTATAAATAAAATCTTAAAGGGTAGATCCCTTACTAAAAACAATGAACATTTTTCCAAAATGAATAATGATATAAAATATGTATAAATATATTTTTTAAAATGTGATCCCAGGACACAGTGACACACAAACAACATTTTTCCATATCTATTGGCCTTTTGGATATTCTTTTTGGTGAATTGACTGTTTAGATCTGCTTACTTAATAATATATTTTCATTGTTGAATTAGCTTTCATATATATCTTGGCTATTAACCCCTGGTTATGTAATGTATAAATACTTTCTCCTATTCAGTGGGCCCCTTTTTAATCTACTTATGTTTTCATTCTCTGTATAAAGGCCTTTTATTTTAGGTACCCCCAATTGTTTCTTTGCTTTTATTTCCCTTGCCATAGTGAACAAGTCTCCAAAAACGTCTTTATTATTGACGTCATGGAACTTATCTCCAATGTCCTGTATATTTTACTGTTGCAAGTCTTATAGTAAAGCTTTAACCCACTTGGAGTTAATTTCTGTACATGGAGTTAGAGAATGATCCAACTTTATTCTTGCACCTTTGGCCTTCCAGTTTTCCCAGCATCATTTATTAAAGATGCTCTCTTTTCCCGTGGTACAGACATGGCTGCTTTATCATACATGATGTATTGGTATGTATAAAAATTTATTTCTGGGCTTTTGATTCTGTTCCCTGAACCCACCCATGCATCTATTTTTGTACTGATTTAATTACCACTGCTTCATAATATAAAGTCAGGAAGTGTGATGCCTCCATTTCTCTCTTTTGTCCTCAGGATTGTCGTTTGCTATTTGAGGCCTTTTATGATTTTATGTAAATTTCAATTTCTTTTTCTTGCTCAATTTCTTTGAAGACTTACCCAGTTTTGTGTGATGGGGATGCATTAAATTTCTATCAGTTTACATAGAAATCATTTTGATTTTCACTGTGAGCATGGGATGGCTTTCTACTTATGTCTAGATCTAATTTTTTTTTAAATTTTACATATTTCTTACATCATTCTTCATTGTTGTACAATGTGTGCTTTCACCTCTCAGGTTTGGTCACCATAAAATTCCTACCACCAATTCACCCAGGCACCATCACTGTAGTCCCCTGTGCTCGTCCCATCCCTGTTTTGTTAATCTAAATTCTTTAATAATGTCTTGTAGTTTTCATATGGTTCCTTTACCACCTGGTTAGCTTAATTCTGAGACATCTCATCCTTTCTGAAGCAGTTGCGAGTGGATTTTTTTCTTACTTCTCATTCATTGAATGTAAAAATTAAACACATTTTTCTGTTAAATTTGTAAACTGACACTTTTCTGTACCCATTTATTGTTTCTAACTTTTTGATGGAGTTTTTAGGTTTTCTGTATATAATATCATGCTATCTGAGAATAGTGATACTTTCACTTATTTTCTGACTTGGATTCCTTTTATTTTTTTCTTGTGTGATTGCTCTCACTGGAACCTATAATATAAAGTCAAACAGAAGTGACAGGAGGCATCCTTGTCTTATTCCTAATTTTAAAAGTAAAGCTTTCCATTTTTCATTGTTGACATTATATGAACTGTTGAGTAGTAGCACATAACCCTTATTATCTTGAGGTAATTTACTTCCTTTCTAATCTGTTTAGAGTTTTTATTATAAATTGGTGCTGAATCTTAGCAATGCTTTCACTGTATCTATCAATACTATCCTGATTTATATCTTTACTTTTGTTGATGTGATGTAGTATCATTGATTTACATAAATTACACAATCCTTGCATCCCTGGATAAATCCCATTTGATTTTGACATATAAACCTTGATATACATTGTTGAATTCAATTTGCTGGTATTTTTGGTAAAAATTTTTACATCATTATTCATCAGGGATATGTTTTGTAGTTTTGTGTTGTCTTTGTCTGGTTTTGGTCTTAAGGTAATGTTGACATCCCAAAATGTATTTTACAAGGCTGTGGGCTTTCATTTTTTGAGATTATTTTTCATTATTGTTTCAGTTTCCTTGCTTGTAATTGATTTGTTCAACTTTTCTGTTCTTGCCTTAGTCTTGGTGAACAACATTGATTTAGAAATGTGCCCATTTTTTAAGGTTATTGAGTTTATTGGCATGTTATTATTCATAGTAATGTTTTATAATCCTTTGTACTTTGATGCCATCTGTGGTAATTTGCCCTTTCATTTCTAAATCTTTAATTAGCTCATTTTCATTATTTCAGCTAGGGTTTGATCTATTGATCATACTTCTAAAGGTGAACTAGTCATCTGTAGCAAACATACATCACGACTTTCCCAAGAATCCAATATTTTGTTATCTTTTTTTTTTTTTTTTACAGATTTATTTATTGATGCATATAGAGCTGGGGTACAAGCCAGAGGTGCAGGGGCGGTGAGAGGAATCACCAGAGACAGAGTGGGAAGCAGAACAGGCCGACTGATAAAGTACACCACTAAAGGGAGCAGTGGGCAGGTCAGGAGAGGTCCGCTATGCCATGTGGATCACCTGGGGGGGGGGGGGGCGGGGATCAAACTCGTGCTGAAGTGGCTTTTAGCTTCTTAGTTCTGTGCTTTAACCTGCTGTGCCACCAGGGAGGACCCTTTGTTATCTTTTTGAAGAACCATCTTTTTGTTTCATTGATATATATATTTTTTACTATTGTCTTTTTCATCATTATTAATTTATTTTTAGCTTTTCCTTCTGTTTGAGTTTTAGTTCTCTTTAAGTTGCTTTAGGTAGGGTATTAAATTGTTTATTGGGGATTTTTCTTCTTGATGTAGGCTTGTATTACAATTATTTTCCCGCTAAAGACCAGTGTGTTGTATCCATAGATTCTAGTAGCATGTGTCCTCATTTTCATTATTCTTGAGGTACTTTTTATTACTGTTTTGATTTTCTCTTTAATAGCTACAGGTTAGTCTCAGTTTACTTATGATTTTTTGTAGTTGATTTATAGCTATAACATAGAGTACTTTCTGATAATCTAGTAGATTTATTGACAATTGGCTTGTATCATGAGCCTACATGACTTGAAGAAAAAAATATATATATGTGCAGTGATTTTGAAGTCTTTTTTAGCTATCTGTCTAGCCTATTTGGTCTTTTTTGTTTTTTAAAGATTTGTTTATGTATATAAGAACTGGGGTGTAGGCCAGAAGTATGGGTGTGTGAGAGAACTCACCAGAGACAGAATGGGAACAGAACAGGCAGATCGACCGAAATACACCACTGAGGGGAGCAGTGGGTGAGACAGAAGAGGTCTGCCCCACTCTTGGGTCAGCTCCCTGGCCCACTGGGGATCAAACTGGTGCTGCAGGGGCTGGCAATTGCTTGATAGAGCTGTCTAACCCCTGTGCCACCAGGAAGGCCCCTTATTTAATTTTTGTCTATATTTTTAAGTAGAATATTAAAATCCCAAAGTGTTATTATTGTCTCATCAATCTCTTTAGTTTTTTTGTTTTTTTTTAGCAATTGTCCTATATATTCCATGTTCCCATAACTTGGTAGATATATATTTGAATATTCTTGTTCTGTTAAGCTCCTAACCATAATGTAAAGTCTCTTGTGTTTTTTACAGTTTGTTACTTAGAAGTCTGTTTTAAGAGTTATTTTATATATTTATACACACTAGAACTGGGGTGTAAGCCAGAGGGTGGGGATTAGGGAGGAGTGAGAGAATTCACCAGAGACAGAGTGGGGAGCAGAACAGGCAGATTGACTGAAATACACTGCTGAGAGGAGCAGCTGGTTGGTGATAGCTTGATAACACTGAAACTTTAACCCCTGTGCCACCAGACAGGCCCCTGAAAGTCTGTTTATCTGATGAAAGTATAGTTGTTCCTGATGTTCTTGATCACCATTTCATCTGTGAGATGATCTTCTAGCCTTTAACTCTAAGCTTGTGATCATCTTTGTTGGTAAGATGAGTTTACTGTAAACGAAGAATGTTGGACTTTGTTTTGAAATCTATGCAACAACTCAAGAATTGAAGCCATGTGCATTTTAAGTAATTATTGAGGCATAAGTGCTCATTAACATTCTGCTATGGGGTTTTTGTTTGTCTTTTTATAAAAGGAGGTGCTCCTTTTATATTTTGTTTAGTTTCTGTGTCCATTATCTTGTGTGTTAATTCTGTTGATTTTGTTTGAAGATTCTGCTGAGTTTAGAGTATGATAGACTGTATTGTCTGGTCTGTGACTCCTGCTGTTGGAACACATTGTTACTTTCCTCCTCTTCCCCATGTTGTATAATTTAGGTGTCTGTTACATCTTGCTTTGTTGCTGTATAATTAACCCACTTAATTTTTTTTTCTATGTGTATTGTTAAATTCAGCTTTTGCTTTTCAGTGAAAAGCCTATGCTGGCTGTCTTTCAGGCTAAAAGGATTCATGGCTAGAAATCTTTTACTTTGAGTACTTTAAATATGTCCTACTACTCCCTTCTTGTCTGAAAAGGTTTCTACTAAAAGTATACTCAAATTGGTGCTCCTTTAGAGGTTACTTACACACTCTCTCCCTCCCTCTCTCTCCCTCCCTCTCTCTCCCTCCCTCTC
>NW_004567129.1:16461045-16463017 GCF_000260355.1 Condylura cristata
CTCCCTCTCCCTTACTCTCTCTCTATCTCACTTACTCTCTCACGTACTCTAGCCTTGTCATTGGCTATCTGTAGTTTTATATTACATGTTTTGGTGTGTGTCTGGCTTGTATTTTATTATTTTTGGAGCTCTTTAGGCCCGTTGGATCAGGATGTCTAGCTCATTTCCCAAGTCCAGATGATTCCCATCAGTTATTCCTTTACACGTTCTGTGACTTTCTCTTCTACAACACCCATGACACGGATGTGCTTTCTCTTTAGGTTGTCCCCGTGAGCCCTTGCACAGTATTCATTCTTTCTCTTTGTTTTTGTGTCTTTATATTCCCTGATATTCGTTCAGTCTCACTACTTCTCTCCACTGTTCATCTGTTGAGGCCCTCTATTGTATTTTCTTACTTGGTTATAGTATTTTTTTAAATATAGTATTTCTAATTGTAACTCTCACATTTTCCTGACCTTTATTCTTTTGCTATTTTAGAGCATTCATTTTGTTTTGTTTTGTTCTTTTAATTCAGCAGGCACTCTTAAAACTACTACCTTAACTCCTCTTCAGGAGGAGTTACTGCTAGACTGAGACTCTTGAGGGTTTTTTCCTCCAGCATTTGCGATTTGCTCTCATGTCTCTTTATTTTTAATTTGTATGGGTTATTATAGGCATAAACTTTGCTGTCTTTGCACCTGTTCAGAGGGCCTGGAACTAACACCAGCAAGGGGTGATGAGTAGGAACTGAGGCAATGGGGCATCAAACAGTTGGTGAACTTAAAGGGTTCAAACTTGTACTGTGCTATGGGCACCAGAGTTGTGGGCTTCCGGGGTAATCCCCTCTCCTTGGCCTAAATGTCTTATATAGTCTCATGCCAGCTTCTACTTCTAGGCTATGCACCTATTCACCACATGCACACTGGATGCAGTTTGCCAAGATTGGCCACAACTGGGAGTTGATCTCTTGTTTTCCCATTACAGAGCTTTACCCTAGGATGCTTTTCTATTATTAAGATCCAGGTGCTTACACCTGAGCTACTGGGAGCATTCAGTTGTCTGTTTTGTTCCTGGGTGGAGGGTAAAGTGGGTGTTTCACATCAAAGCCTCAGGCTGCGGATTACGGTGCCTTCTATGAGGGGACACGTGTGAACCAACCTGGCCCTCCCATTGGTGGGCGCTGCTGCCATTTTAGATTTGGATACTCAGGCTCAGGTCAGTTGTCATCACTCTGTACCTCTACTCCTATAATTTGCAAAAGTGCACCCACTAGCCTCAACCCCAGCTCTGCACACCCTTTTATCCATTGTAGTGCTGAGTCTCCAAAGCCCCTGACGTGACTCTGTCCCCGAGTCAGCAACCATAGAGAATCTCCGAAAGCATGTATCCCTTCCTCTCATGATTTGTACTTCTCCAGTATCCCAGTATCCAGTATCCGCTGTAGAATGCTGGGCTGGATTGGATTAAGTGAGATTTGAATGGTAGGAGTGGGGATTTTGAGTAGAGAGAGGCTGTGTGCCCAGTCTTCGACAAAAGGCAGTGAGTGGGTGAGAGATGTTCTGACTGGAGCTTGAGGGTGATGCTCTGGGAAGTGGTGGCAAGTTAATGACTGAGGTCCTTTAGGGTTTCACTACAAGGCTCTGAATTTTATCTTTGTGCAGGGCCTGTAGATGAGGGGAGGGACCTAGGTGGATCAGTAGGGACTACCGGGAAGTAGGGCCAACTGGAGGGGAGATGCCCTGTCCAGGAGACAGGTTCTGCTAGACAAGTTCATTTTTTGATCTGAAAATGAAAGTCCGTGGTTGCTGGGGCTCTAGTTTTTAGGAGAAACTAGAGATCTGAACTTTTTTTTAAAGATTTGTTTATTCATACAGAACTGGGATACAGGCAGAGATGCGGAGGGTGAGAAGATTCACCAGGGACAGAGTGGGGAGAGGGTGAGAAGATTCACCAGGGACAGAGTGGGGAGAGGGTGAGAAGATTCACCAGGGAC
>NW_004567129.1:16463127-16468003 GCF_000260355.1 Condylura cristata
CGCCATGTGGTCACCTCCGGGGCAGGCGGGAATCGAACTCATGTGGAAGTGGCTTAAGCTTCTTAGTGCAGTGCTTTAACCCGCTGCGCCACCAGAGAGGGCTCAAGATCTGAACTTTTACGTGAAAGTTCTTTATTTTGAAACATTAACAGTTCAATTTTCCATAGAAATATTGTGCAGGACAAGGAAAAGATGCTTATTGGTAGGTTTCACTAGAGCTCTGGTTTGCAGCCTCTGAGTTGGAAGAGCAAAGGGATAAGCCCTCACCAGGTGCCTTGCTGGTAGGTAATAACACTGACGTAGGGTACAGATGGAAGTTCATCACATGCTAGGCAACATGCTGAGAAGGTGTTTGTCCATCACCCCAAATAGAGACTGTGCTTTCAGCAGTCACTCCTCATTCTTCCTTCTCTCGGCACTGGTGCCCACCATTCTTCTTTCTATCTCTTTAAATTTGACTGCTTCTAGTGTGGAATAAATGGAATCATGATGTCTCTGTCCTCTTGTGACTGGCTGATTTCACTTGGCGTAATGTCATTAACTTGCACTACAATCTATGGCGTGAGAATTTAAACCCTTTCTATAGATAGGGAAACTGACTGTCAGAGGGGTTTAGAAACTTGCTTCAAGTCACACAGCTAAGTGGAGCAAGACTGTGAGTCTAGTTTCCAGACTTTTTTTTGTGTATGATGAAAAATGTATAATATCTTTTATATTTATATACAAATCTATGTACTTGATGTTAGATGTTTACATATTTATATTATACATCACATATAATTAAGGTATAAACATTTTTAAAATACACATAGTATATATTATGCAGTGCTAAAGTAATATATTGGAATAAATCTCAACATATTACAAAATATGTATTATATAGTAATAGATAAATATACTATATATTTTTATATAATCAAATTAAAATTTCCACCTTAACTATTTAAGCATATGATTTGTAACAGCATTATTAACATCACAATGTTATACAACCATCTCCTCTATTTTCAGAACTTTTCCATCATACCAGATGCTTTTTTTTAAAGGATTTATTTATGTATGTATACAAGAACTGGGGTACAGGTCAGAGGTGTAAGGGGTGGGGGGAACAAGGTTGAGAGAATTCATCAGAGTGGAGAAGAGAATGGGCAGACTGACTGAAATACACTGCTGAGGGGAGCAGCAGGTGAGACAGGAGAGGTCTGCTGTGTCATGTGGGTCAGCTCCCTGGCCAGAGATAGAACTCATGCTGCAGTGGCTGCAGAGAGCTTCACAGTACTGGGTTTTAACCCCTATTACCACCAGGGAGGCCCGCATACCATATGCTTTAAAGCAACACTGTCCCTTTTAAGCAGTAACTCCTCATTCTTCTACCCTCTATTTTTTTGTCTCTAAATTTGCCTGCTCTTGGTGCTTCACATAAGTGGAATCATTCCACCTCTGTCCTTTTGAAACTGGCTGTCTTCACTTAGCATGTGTCAGAAACTCTTTTTTCTAATATTCCATTGTGTAGCTAAACCATATTTTATTTATCCATTAATCCATCGATAGACATTTAGGTTGTTTCAGCTGCTAGATTTTGTGACCAGTGCTGCCATGAACATTGGTGTATAAGCACCTGCTTGAGTCTCTACTTTTGATTCTTTTGAAGCTCTCAGGCCTGCCAGTTTTATTGTCTTAAGATCTCCAGGCACTATAACTATCCCTGCGAAGTGGTCTTCTGAATTCTTCCTGCAGTGGGACGCTTATAACTAACTACAAGGGAGCCTTTAGTGCCCAGTTTGTAGCCCACACCCATATTCCTGTAGCTGCACCATGTGTCGATCTCGGGGATTGTGGACCTGGGACGTGGAAAGAACTGAGTCATAGACTTCAGTGAGGGGCTGAGCTCAAGGCTTCAGTGTCAATCTTTATTCTTCCAGGGTTTTTATTTCCATCTTCTCAGCATTAGACAATATAGAAGGCATTCTAAACACGACAGAAATTTAACCTTTCACCATATTCCTTATTTTGGTCTTTTGCTAATTATCTGATTATCTGTGGCGTTAACTCATGCAGGCAGTGCTCATAATTAAGACAGTTATACATTATCAACTGAAGGCATCCACTGTAGACATGAAGATCAAAGTTATATATGGTAAAGTTTTTCGAGGAACATTAGCCACCTCTCCTCACACCAGGTAGGACAGTCCTTGTGGCCAGATGATGTGTCTAGGGAGAACCAAAGAGTTTGCTTAAGGTTCATCCCGGGAGGTCTAGCCAATGATCATGTAACCTTGAGGCCTGTTCTTAAGTCCTGTTTTTGTGAGTGCTCAGTGCTCCAGTCACAGTGACCTCATCATATTCCACAGGTGCCCTTGAGGCCTGTTCTCAAGTCCTGTTTTCGTGAGTGCTCAATGCTCCAGTCACAGTGACTTCATCATATTCCACAGGTGCCCCTGACTATTTTTTCTCCACACCCATGGTCCTAAGTCCCCTTCTGAGGCCACTCCCCCAGACTAAAGTGCACTTTGTGCAACTCCGCGCAAACAGGACCTGAAAACAGGCCTCAAGGTTACATGACCATCGGCCAGACCTTCCAGGGTGAACAAACTTGAGCAAACTCTTTTTTCCCTCTTCTCTCCTTCACTACCTCCCTTCCTAGTCTTCTCCAGCAGGGGCCTTCTGCCTGCATGCAGGGAAACCCTTTCATTCACTTTTGACTCATGTACCCCACCCCCACAATGTCTAAGAGAAGGAAGTTCAGTTCAGTCATGGAAAACAGTTTCTTTAAAATGCTCACCTGTGTGATAAATCATAACAATGAACCATGACTTAGCTGCCTCCATGTAAATCTCACCAAGTTGCCCTAAGAGCAACTGAATCATGGAGATGGGGTCCCATTGTCCTATGGAAGGCCTGGCCTGTGCACTGTATATGTGCTCCTCCCTCACACCTCCCCTGAGTTTTCTCCTCTCCTTTGTCTCAGCAGGAACCTATCAGGACCAATGGGTTAGCAGCAAGCACCAAGGCCACAGTGTCCAGCAGTGTCCCCTATGGCCTGGAGGTGACCATCTGACAGTTTCTGAAGATCCACTCTGCCCAGTGTATACAACAGGAGCAAGGTGGTGAATCCTGCATGTTAGACAGTCTAACCCTGTTCCAGGGATTTTGCGCTCATGACTCATGGCAACTGACATCAAGAGCAAAAGAAGAGACTGCTTGGGCCCTTGGTGCTGAGATGCTGGAAGCTGCCCAAGTCAGTCAAGGATGGCTTGGGCAGCCAGTGTTGCAAGCAGTGTGTGCTGTTTCTGCAAAGACAATGGCATGAACTTGGTCATGTCCACAGCCAGTGACATCCATTCTACCACCATCAGGGCAAGGGCAAGCTGAGCTTTGTCATGGAGGATGATATAGAGGCTATCACCTGACACCCTCATGGGTGAGTGGGAAAATAGCCTGAGCTAGCACTAAGATGGACTTAAGAACAAGGGGGAGTGGGCAACAACAGTCTGCATGGCTGTGGCCACATGGCCTACCCCAGAGGCACTATGTTTGAGGACATGTCCAAGCAGAATATTCTCCTGAGTGGCAAGCCAGGCCCTCATCCTGCTACAAGCCAGCAAGATGCACAAGCAGGCTGCCAGCACCACCAAGCAGAAGACTTGGCCTCAGGTAGGAGGGCAAGAGGGGTTTGGTGCATAGGGTAGTTCTGAACCACTGGCCTGGTCAGTCATGGAGTGCAGTTGAAGGTCTGTACTGTTATTTCTCAAACTATGCCTCTGTGGAATCTTGGGATTCTTCAGAGATTAGACAAGAAATGGTTTATTTGAGGAAGTTCTGGCTCCTAATAATTCCCCTCAAATTGCATTGTCTTTTTTGTCTGTTCTGTGTGCTGGTGTTTAATGTAAAATATCAGTGAGAAGGTGTGCTGTTTGACTGGTAAGCTACATAGGAGAGCTATTGGCTAAGACAAAGGTGTGCAGTCTCAAGGGCAGGGGGCGGGGCATGAAGGGCTCAGCACTATTGGGGTATGGGAGCGGGGATGAAGCTACATAACTACCCCAGCCTGTCGCCTGATTCTCTGTGGGCCCTAAGAAAAGACATCGTTGGGCGCTAGGGTAAAGGAATCCCAAGGCCACAGCCAACAGCCATTCTGAATGCTAAGCTTGGGGGGGCTGCCAGGCCCTAAGCATTGGTTATAGTTGACTGTTGATGAGTGCCATGTTGGATTTTGAAATGTCTTTGGTGTTGGTGCAGTAATTGAGTGTTTTGGCAGTAAAAAGAAGCCCAAGATCAGGCTCTCTGGATCGAAGTCTGGCTGCAGCTAAGCTACAAAGAGGAAACCACATGTCACAGATTAAAGGCAGTTGCCCTGTCGAAAGTTGAGCACTCCCCCAGGAAGTCATGCTCCTAGATTTTTTTTCCCACGTAGATTTTAAAGGAACAATTGCTGACTAAGTAAACCAAGAGCTTCCTATCACATGTCTATTTTGCTGGGTAAGTTAGGGTCTTCGCAGTCTGCCCTCCAAGGCCTGGGGTTTGAGGTAGAGTTCTGGGGGTTGGTTTAGAAGCATCAGTCTACCAGGCTGGAGGCTTGTAAGATGACAGACCCTGGTACATTCTGGATGATTCAGTGTTCATCCAAGGGCAGACCTGCGGTTATTTCAGGGAAGCTCCTGGTTCAGACCCTCCTAATCATGGTACAAGTTAAAAACTTAGCCCACTTGGTTCTTTCAATTAACTTGATTCACACAGTGAAAGAAAAATGTGGTGACCCTGGTTTGTTGGCATATCTGAAGCTTTATTTTTTTGTTTTTATTAGAACTGCTTTCATTTATTAATAGAACTGTTATTATCTTTTTTTTTTAGAGCTATTTTTTTTTACATTTTTTTT
>NW_004567129.1:16469483-16483325 GCF_000260355.1 Condylura cristata
TCAACATTTTTTCTATTTCATTGAAGAATGTCATTGAGATTTTTATGGGGATGGCATTAAATCTGTATATTGCTTTTGGCAGGATGGCCATTTTGTATTATCTTTTTTAACCTGATAGAATGTTATAGGGCAGAATGAGGAGCAAACCAGCCTACTACAAATGGGTTCTTCCTCTGCCACATAAAGACAAAACATACTTCATTGCATACTGTAGACCATCAATAAAAAAGAACTTTCATGCAATTGGTGTGCAATAGAAGAGAGGAGAAAGAATATAAACTAGTTTCCAGTGAAACACCTCAAATTACCCATCTCCTCATGGGAATGCCCACTCAAACAAAGCTGGCCCAAAACAGGGCAGCTGGGGCCCAAAAGTTTGCCACAAGTCTAGGGCATCTTCTGGTGGGGAACCACAGGAAAGGAGCAGAGGGGACTAGGTACGTCTGGAAGGTAAAAAAGCAAAATCAAAATACATCATCTTTCTTCATAGCTGTGTCATATTCCATTGTATACAGATCCTACATTTTATCCATTCATCTATTGAAAGGGATTTGGAATGGTTCCATGATTTGGCAATTATAAACAGTGTTGCTTGTACATAGGTGTAGATCTTTTCATATTAGGTTTTTCATGTTAATTTGGATAAATACCGAATAGCAGTATTGGTGGACCAAGGGGATTTTCACTTTTATTTTCTTGAGCAATCGCTATACCCCATAGAGGCTGTACCAACTTACATTCCCACTAATAGTGCCTGGGAGTTCATTTTCTACCACAACCTCGCCAACCTTCGTTAATCCTCTTCTTTTTCACGTGGGCCATTCTCACAGGGGTAAAATGGTATCCAGTGTGGTTTTGACCTGCATTTCTCTTATCATTAGTGATGATGAACATTTTTTCGTGTGCCTATAGACCATCTGAATGACTTCATCAGAGAAGTGTCTGTTGAGGTCCTCTGCCCAGTTTTCAGTTGGGTCATTGTTTCTTTGTTATGGTATTATGTAAGTACTCTGAATTTTGGAAATTAACTCATCAAATGTATGAGCTGCAAATATTTTTTCCCATTCTGTAGGTCGCCTTTTTGTTTTTGTAATGGTTTCTTTTCAGGTAAGAAATCTTTAAGTTTACTATAGTCCCACTTGCTTATTTTTGGTTTTGTTTCCCTTACTATGGGGTTGTATTCCCAGCTACATCTTTGTGGTGGATGCCTGGTGGTGTGCGCCCTGTTTCCTTTCCAGTACTCTATGGTTTCAGTTCTCACGTCCAAATATAGCTGTCCATATTTATGTGGATTTATTGCTGGGCTTTCAATTCTGTTGCATTGGGCTAAGTTTCTGTTGTTATATATACTATTCTGATTACTGTGTAATACTGTTTGAAGTCAGGAAGTGTGATTTTCCTTTTTTCTCAAGATAATTTTGGCTATTTTGGGCTCCTTATGATGGCATATTAATAATTGGTACTTAGGTAGTAAGTCTGTAAATCTCTGGGTATTATGGCATTTTAGTGATAATTCTTCCTACCCATCAGCATGGGATACCTTTCCATTTCTTTGTGTTTTCTTTTACTTCCTTTAATTGAGTTATAGTTTGCATCGTACAGGTCCTTCACTTCCTTTGTTAAGTTTCTATTCTCAGGTATTTCATTTTTTTAAAGATTTATTTATTTGTGCATACAGAACTGGGGTACAAGCCAGAGGTGCAGGTGGTAGGAGGATTCACCAGAGAATGGGAAGCAGAACAGGAGGATAGACTGCAATCCACTGCTGAGGGGAGCAGCGGGTGAGACAGGAGAAGTCTGCTGCACCATGTGGGCCATCTCTGGGGCTGGGGACAGAACTAATGCTGCAGTGGGTGGCCATTGCTTGACAGAGCTGAGACTTTAACCCCTTCACCACCATAGAGGCCCCTTCCTAGGATTTTGTTGAGAATTTTTGTGTCTACATTCATCAGAGATTTTGGTCTATAATTTTCTTTTTGGGGGCGACAGTACTCTCTTTGGTTTTGAGATCAGGATAATGTTGGCCTCAGAATGTGTTCAAATTCAATTTTTTTTTTTTTTGAAGATTTGTGTCTTTATGCATACAGAACTAGGATACAGGCCAGAGGTGCAGTGGCAGTGAGAGGATCCACCAGAGACAGAGTGGGGAGCAGCACAGGCAGACTGACAAAGTACACTGCTGAGGGGAGCAGCCAGAGAAACAGACATCTGCTGTGCCATGTAGGTCAGCTCCCTGGCTGAGGATTGAATTTGTGCAGAAGTGGCTGCGGCTAGCTTCGTAGTGCTGTGCTTTAACCCAATGCACCACCAGGAAGGGCCCAAATTCAATTTTTTTTTTTTTAAGCATAAAAATAAGAAAGGTATTATATCTTCTTTGTTGGTTTGGTAGAACTCACTGGTGAAGCAATCTGATACTGGGCTTCTGTTCTTCAGGAAGCTTTTTATTACTGTTTCAATTTCAGCATGTGTGACTAGACTATTTAACCTACCTATTTTATTCTGAATTTCTAAGATTGTCCATTTTTTTTGGGTTGACCGAATTGTTTGCATAGAGATTTATAATAGGTATTTATGACCCTGTGTATCTCTATCAATTTGGTTTTCTCTTTAAGCATAACTTACGGCTTGTCTATTTTATTTTATTTTATTTTAGTGCTGTGCTTTAACCCGCTGCGCCAACAGGGAGGGCCCATCAATTTTATTTTTTCAAAAAGCCAAATCTTGGTTTCACTCATCTTTTGAACTCCTTTTGTTTTATTTTTTTCCAATTTCACTTATTACTGCTCTGATTATTATTTCTTGCCGTTTACTGGTGCTTTTGTTCCTTTTTTTAGTTTCTTCAAGTGCAAGGTTAGATGGTTAAGTTGATCTCTCTTGTTTATTTGGGCCTGTATTACTATGAATTTCCTGCATACTGCTGCTATAAGTACTGCTTTTAAAGCTTCCCACCTGGTCTGGTAGCTTGTCTTTTCCATTTTGACTGGTGTCTAGGTTTTGTTTGTTTGTTTTAAAACTCTTATTTGACTTCTTCATTGACCAAATTGTTGTTCAGTATTTGGTGTCTACCTATTTTGGTTTCTTCTAGGATTATGCTTAATTTCTACTATCACATTGTGATCTGTGAAGATGCTTAGTTTCCTATTTCATATATTTTCTGAGACTTGTTTTATGTCCTAGTATGTGGTCTGTTCTTGAAAATGTGTTCTATGTGCACTGGAGAAGAAATTATCTTAAAGCTTTTAGGATAGAAAACTCTGTAAAAGTATTTACATCCTTTAAGACCTTTATTTCCTTAATTTTCTGCCTGGATGATCTATCCCTTTGTGTCAGTGATATTTAAAGTATTTTTGTTGCTATATTTTGAATAGTTGCTTTATATAACTAGGTGCTCCCATATTTGGAGCATAAATATTAATAAGAGCAATAACTTTCTGGTGAGTTGTCCAGTCATTATAAGTATCCATCTTTGTCCCTGATAACCTTTTTAAATTGAAAGTCTACCTCGTTGGCTATGAAAATTATAGTTCCTGGTTTACTCCCTATGTTCTTAGCATGTATGACCTTATTCCAGCCTATTAGTTTTAGTTTATTTTTGTCCTTTGGTGTTAAATGGACCCTTTATAAACAAAATATTGAGAACTAGAATTTTTTCAACCACATTGTTAGCTAATGTCTTTTCGCTAGTGAATTCAGATCATTCACATTTAGGGTGATTATTGATAATCTTTTTCAGTCATTTTGTTTTTGATGTTTGTTTCATATTTCTGTAGTTTCTGTTTCCTTTGTTTCTCTCGATTCTTTTTGGATGACTTTCCATAGTGTTTCTGTTTCTTCTTTGTCTGTGGGTGTTTATTCTGAGTTTTTGGTTAGTGGTTACCTGTGATGGTTTTATTTGAATTCCTGTGATTGAAGTCTTCTATGAACTGGTGTCTGCTCCCTACATTTAACTATAGTGGTTCTACCCATTTCTTCTTCCCTCTTCGTATTTAATGTTGTTAACTCATAATATCCTTGCTCTTGTTTCGCTAAGGAGTTTGTGTTTCACTTTTTCTTTTCTTGTAGAACTTCTAGTGGATATTTGAAGAATGTCATTAGCTTCTGTTCTTCAGAGAAAACCTTCATTACCCTTTCATACTTAATTTTTGCAGGATAGAGAATTCTTGGCTGACAATTCTTGTCTTTTAGGATTATGAATATTTTCTTTTCTTGTATGGAGATTGTTTGAAATCTACAGAAATCCTAATTTGGGAGCCCTTATAAGTTACTATTTTTTTCTCTTAAGATTTTTTTCTTTGTCTCTGATTTTTGATAGTTTGACAATGATATGTTTGGATGTAGAATTTTCTTCATCTATGATTTTAAGTGTTTGCTTGCTGGACTTCATATTTAATTCATTCTATAGGTTTAGGGAGTTCTTATTTACTAGTTTTCTGAATAGGGTTTCTACTCCTATTTCTTTTTTTTACCCTTGTAGGATCATAGTTTTTCATATAGGTTTCCTCTTCTAATTGAGGTATTTCTGAGAGTGTCTTCATTCTTTTGTTTTGATGCTCTCCTAAATGTGTAATTTATTCATTTGAGTTTTCTATAGCTGAAATTCTTCTGCCATGTTGATTCCATTTAAAGCACTGAATTTTCCTGAATTTCAGAATCTTTTTATCACTCTTTATATACTCAATCTCTTTAGTGAAGAGCTCTTTGCTCCTGGACCTCCTTCTGAGATTTTGTGTCTGCCTATCTGCCTTTCACTGACTCTCCAGAATCTCATTTAACATTTTAGATACAGTTATTTTGAAGTTGTTGTCAGATAGTTTCTCTATTTCTGTCTGCTTTCTATTTGTCCTCGGACAGCTGCCCTTCTCATTTTACCTTTCCATCTTGTGACAAGATGCCCCTTGCTTCATTGACATGTGCACTGCCTTGTTTATAGGTATTTGTGTGTGTGTATGTGGTTGGGGTGCTGGGAGTTTACTTTTGTCTACTTTGGTGTGAAGTGGAGGTAGGAGGGGACTCTGGGGCTTTAATATTCTCTTGATTTGAGGAATTAGTCATCTGCCTGTTTTTTGTCATAAACTGTATTCTGTGCTGAGGTTGTCTTCACTCTCTCCCTTCTGTTTTCCTGTCTTCTGAGGGCTGTGATCTGTGAAACTTAGACCACCAAACTCGCACATTTTAGTAAGAGGTGACCCTGTGTTTGGGGTGGGGACAACACAGTGTCCTTCGCTTTTCCTGCCTTGCCTGCCTGTTCTGCACGGGTGGGAAGTGGACATGCTCATCATTTGCCTTCCAGGATGATATGTTAGTTCCCCTGAGTCCTTTCTGCTGATGGGCTTTTTATGGAGTCCAGCCTGTCTTGACCTGGTTTTTCTTTGGTCTCTTCCATGAGGTGTACTGGGATGGAAGTTTGTTTTTTTGTTAAGATTTATTTATGCACACAGACCTGAGGTAAGGCCAGAGGTGCAGGGGGTGAGAGGACTCACCAGAGTGAGAAGAAGAACAGTCAGAAGCACTGAAATCCACTGCTGAGGGGAGCAGTGGGCAGGTCAGGAGAGGTCTGCCACGCCATATGGGTCACCTCCCTGGCTGGGTATTGAACTCATGCTGCAGTGGCTGCGGATAGCTTCATAGTGCTGTGTTTTAACCCACTGTGCCACCAGAGAGGACCCCAGGATGCATCTTTCAGTGGCTGTCATGCCCCAATTCCCAGGTCCGATTCTGCAGAGCTCCCACTGCCGTAGGTTTGGTCTGGGCCCACTCTCCTGTCATGAAAATGTCCAAGGAATTTTGCAATGTCCTGGGTTTCCCTGCACATGGGTTAAGAAATCAAACCCCCACCCAGACATGTCTCCTTTGCCTCTTGTTCTTTCCCCTCAGCAGCCACCAACCTTGGTTCTTGAGTAGCTGAGGACTCTCCAGGGAGTCCTGCTGCTGTGTTGCTTATTTCTAAGCCTCTGGATTTTCCTAAGAGCACATGCTAGTCTTCTTAAAGTTTTCAAGGAAAAGGGTGCTGTCATCTTCTTTATTCCTGCACACGGAGTTGATGATCTCATAGTTGGATATATGCCCAAGAGTAAGCTGTACAGGTTATATAGTTTCCATTTTGAGATTTTTAAAGTACGTCCCGTTTATATTCTCACCAACAGTGTAATAGGGTTCCCTTTGTCTGTATTATTTAGAATACTATTCAGCAATCAAAAAACCTAATCTCATCTATTCACAGTAACCTGGATGGAGCTGTAGGGATTATGCTCAGTGCAATAAGCCAGAAGAAAAAAGAAACATATATAGGATAGTTTCACTTACAGGAGGGGAACTTAAGTAGGGAAACCAAACAAGCGGTCAGGAAAAAAATAAGCATAATAAATTAAAAAACAAAAATAACAGGCAATTATTAATCACAGACGCTGCAGTGGAGAGAGAATGAGAGGGATCAAAACAAAGAAGGGAATGTGTTCTTACACAAGGGTCTATGGTGATGGTGCACAGGTGAATTGGTGGTGGGAATTTTATGGGGACTACACCTGAGAGGAGAAAGCATGCATTGTACAAAAAGGAAGAATGATGTATATATAAAATAAAATAAATTTTAAATTAAAATTTTATTGATTTTTGCCTAGCAGAACTGGGTCAGAGGTGCAGGGGTTAAGAGGATTCACCAGAGACAGATTTGGGAGTGGAACAGGTCGATTGACTGAAATACACTGCTGAGGGGAACAGCAGGTGAGACAGGAGAGGTCTGTTGCACAGTGTGGGTCAGCTCCCTGGCTGGGATCAAACTCAGGCCTGTGAGATAGGCTGCTGCAGTGATAGCACTGAGACTTAACCCCTAGGCTGCCAGTGAGGCCTCATTGTGGATTTAACCTGCTTTTCTAGTGGAACTGATGCTAATACAGCTATTGGTCTTCTGGAGCTCTTTGGTGAATTGTCTTTGTGTCCGCTTCTATTTATCAGATTGGAATGTGAGGTTTTTAAAAAATATTCCATTATCTTGGAGGTTGATCCCTTTATTGTTATGAACTGCATAAATACTTTCCCATTCAAAAGGTATATTGTAAAATCTCCATTGTTTATTTCTGTTTTTTTTTTTTTTTAAAGATTTATTTATTTATGCATACAGAACTGGGGTACAGGCCAGAGGCTCAGGGGCGGTGAGAGGCTTCACCAGAGACAGAGTGGGGAACAGAACAGGCAGATCGACGAAGTACACTGCTGAGGGGAGCAGTGGGCGGGTCAGGAGAGGTCTGCCACACCATGTGGTCACCTCCGGGGCAGGCAGGAATCGAACTCATGTGGAAGCGGCTTTGGATTCTCATTGCTGTGCTTTAACCCGCTGCGCCACCAGGGAGGGCCTGTTTATTTCTGTTTTTAATTCCCTTGCCATAGGGTTTGAATCACCAAAACTATGTGTCATTGATGTCATGAAACATATCACCAATTTTTTAATATACATTTTATTGTTAGCAGTCATAAATCTTTAGTCTATTTGGGATTTATTTTTGTGTGTGGAGTTATTAGCAAGTGATCCAACTTAATTCTTTGGCAAGTGCTTTCCAATTTTTCCAGAACCAAAGAGACTCTCCATTCTCATATGATATGGTCTTAACTGCTTTTAATGATAGATTAGGCACTGATATGTATGTGGATTTTTTCCAGGGCTTTTGATTATATTCCGTTGATTGTATATCTGTTTTTGTGATGATAGTATATTTTTAATAGTGTTGCTTTGTGGTAAAATTTGTAATCAGATGGTGTCTTAACCTCTGTTTCTCGCCTTTTCCCCCTCTGTAGTTCATATAAATTTCAGTATTAGTTTTGCTCAGTTAGTTTAAAAACTATTGCTGGTATTTTGAGGGGGAATGCATTAAGTTAATATATCATTTTGGCAGGATATATAGGATATCCTATATTTAGGGTAATCATTTGGATTATATTGACTTGTCTCACACATGAGCATGGGCCATCCTTACAGCTCCTTATATTGCTAAGTCCTTTAATTCCAGCTTGCATGTTAACAACACTTTATATGCAACATACTGCCTATGTCTTTTACCTTCAGTTGGGTTATTTCTGAGGCATTTAATTATTTTTGAAGCAATGATACTCATTTCATTTTGCATCTTGTTCATTGTGTATAAAAAGGCTAAGGATTTGTATATGTTGATGTTGTAACTGCCACATTTCAGTATTCACCTATTGTTTCAAATAACTTATTAAGTGTTTAATAGTACAATTTTTTCCCTTATTTTTATGTTTTGTTACTACATCATTACTTGCACAATATTTGATTTCTCCCCTCAGATGGTACACCCACCACCATGTCACCTGTGAACCCTCATAGTCCGTGCGCTGTACTCACCCTGTTTCCGCCTTCTCTGCTATCTGCCTTGCATATATGACCAGCTTGCTAGTTTTATCTGTTTTCCTGTCCCTTTATTTGGCTTCTCTAGTGACACAATCTCATACTTTTTTTCCTCTGACTTATTTCATTTAGCATAAGCCCTTCCAGCTCCATACATGTTGCTGTGGATGGCCTAAGTTTCTTTTTTGATCACCGAGTAGTATTTCATTATATACACCACATTATCTTGATCCATTCATCAGTTTTGGGCCATTGAGGTGGTTTCTATATCTGAAGTTGTGAATAGTACTGCAATAAGCATAGGATCCTTTAGGTTTCCTTTCAAATTAGTTTTTTTTTTTGAAGATTTTATTTATTTATGCATACAGAACTGGGGTGCAGGCCAGAAGTGCAGGGGTGGTGAGAGGCTTCACCAGAGACAGAGTGGGGAGCAGAACAGGCAGATCTATGAAGTACCCTGCTGAAGGGAGCAGCAGGCGGGTCAGGAGAGTTCTACTGTGCCATGTGGGTCACCTCTGGGTTGGGGATCGAACTCATGCTGAAGTGGCTTTAGCTTCTTAGTGCTTTAACCCGCTATGCCACCAGAAGGGGCCCTCAAATTAGTGTTTTTGCATCCTTTGGGTAGATTCCTAGGAATGGAATTGCTGGGTCATATGGAAGATTCATTTTTAGTGTTTTGAGGGCCAGTTTGCAATCCTACCAGCTGTGTAAGAGGGCTCCTTTTTTTCCACCCTCACCAGCATTTGCTTCCATTTTTTTTTTTAATAGATGCCACTATAAACCAGTGTGAGATGGCATCTCATGGTGTTTTTGATTTGCAGTCCCCTGATAAGGGATGTTGAACATTTTTTACATGCGTGTTGGCTGTTTGAATTTCTTCAAGTGTCTTTTTTAGCTCTTCTATTTTCTGATTGTGCTGTTTGCTTCGTTTTGTTTAGTTGTGGAAGTTCTTTATATATCTTTGATTTTAATCCCTTGTCAGTTGTTGGGTGTGCAAATATTTTCTCCTAGTTAGTAGATATATTGTCTTTTGTTCTACAGAAGCTTTTTAGTTTGATATAGTCTCACCTTTTAATCTCCTCCTTCATTTTCTTTCTTCTTTTTTATTTTTTTTAAAGATCTATTTATTCATGGGTTACAGACCAGAGGTATGGTGAGTGAGAGGACTCACCAGAGATAGAATGGGGAGCAGAACAGGCAGATGGACTGACAGATGCTGCTGAGAGGAGCAGCAGGTGAGACAGGAGAGGTCTGCTGCCCCATGCCCTGGTAGGGGATCGAACTTGTGCTGTGCTGCAGTGGCTGCGGATATTTTCAGTGTTGTCCACCAGGGAGGACTTTTTTTGGTACAACTTTGAATGGGATGGCTTTCTTGACTTCTCCCTTTTCAGAATGTTTGCTTATAAGAAGGCTACTGATTTTTGTGTATTGATTTTATAGTGGATTATTGTTTTAATTAGTTTTTTTCATAGTATTAAGTGTTTAATAGTACAATTGGCTGTTGAGTACTTGAAATATGTCTACTTGAAATTGAAATGTGTTACCTCAATTTATAAAAAATGAGGAAAAATACAAATTGAGATGTGCTATAAATGTAAAATTCATGCTGATTTTGAAAACTATGAAATATCTAATAGTTTTGAATATTTTTTAAAATTTTATAATAGTTTATTTTTACATATTTCTGTGCATTTTTCCATCTCAGTTGCAATCCCCTTGGGTTTCCCATCACCAAATCACCTGTGTGCCATCACCATAGTCCAGTGCATTTCCCTCCCCCCACTGTTTTTGATCCCATTCTCCGCTCCACCCCCACAAAATGTCTCTGGCATATAGCTGTTCATCATTATCACTATTTTCTTGCCTGTTCCGTTATATCCCTGCTATGAGAGAAACCATCCGGTATTTTTCCTTTTCTTTCTGACTTATTTCACTAAGCATGATCTTTTCCAGCTCCATTCATGTTGCTGCAAAAAACATGTGTTTCTTTTTCTTGATTGCTGAGTAATATTCCATTGTGTGTACGTACCACATCTTTTTAATCCAGTAGCCACTTTTTTTGGGCATTTGGGCAGTTTAGTTTTTCCATGGATTTTTAAGAGGCTTTTTTTTTTCTATCTATTATCACATCATATGCAAATAATAGGTTTACTTCTTTTCTCCCAATTTAGATTACCTGTATGTCTTTCTTTTGCCTAATTACTCTAGGTAGGACTTCCACTATTATATTGAAAAGCAGTGGCGAGGGCCCTCCCTGATGGTACAGTTGGTTAAAGTGCAAGCTGCAAAGCTAAATGTAGCTGCTTCAGCATGAATTTGATCCCTGGTCAGGGAGCTGGCCCACATGGCGCAGCAGACCTCTCCTGTCTTACTCTCTGTTCCCCTCAGCAGTGTACTTCATCAGTCAGCCTGTTCTGCTCCCCACTCTGTCTCTGGTGAATCCTCTCTCAGTCCCTGAGCCTCTGGCCTGTATCCCAGTTCTATATGCATAAATAAATAAATCTTTTAAATAGAAAAGTGATGGTGAAGTTTGCCATTTATGACTTTTGTGATATTATGTTCCTTTTGTCCTGACTACTTTGTGGGCCTTCTTTATAAATGGATGTTGAACTTTATCAAATATTTTCTCAGCACCAACTGATGGATCATATGGTTTTTCTTTTTCTTTTTGTTGATGTATTGAGATACATTGATTTTTGGATGTTGGAACCCTCCCCGTGTCCCTGGAATAAATTCCACTTGATCATAGTGTATGAGTCTTTCTATGCATTATTGAATTCTGTTTGTTAAAGATTTTATTGAGGATTTCTGCACCTGTGTTTATTAGAGATTGGTCTTTCTTTTTTTCCCCCCTTATTGTCTTTCTTTGGTTTTGATATTAGTGTAATGTTGCCTTTGTAAAAAATATTTGGTAATGTTCCTTCTTCCTTAATTTTTTGAAGAATTTTTGTAGGCTTGATAGAACTCATTTGTGAAACCATCTGGTCCTAGGCTTTTTTGGAGGGAGTTTTGATTACTGCTTCAATTTCACTGCTTGTAATTAGCTTATTTACATTTTTTAAATTTCTCCTTTATTCAGCTTTGGACAATTGTATAGTCTAAGAACTGGTCCATCTCACCTAGATTGTTGTACTTTTCATAGTAATATCCAATTATTTTCTAAATTTCTGCTATGTTGTAATTTCTCCTGTCTCATTTTTATGATACTATTTGAGTTTTCTCCCATTTTTGCTTTGTGAGTCTAGCTAGAGGTTTGTCTATTTTGTTTGCTTTCAAATAACAAATTTTTCATTTAATTGATCTTTTAGACTTCTATTTCATTTAGTTCTGCTTTAATTTTTATTTCTTCAACTGGCCTTTGGGTTTTTTTGCTTTTCTTTTTTCTTAATGATTTTTTTTTTATTTCTGCATACAAGAACTGGGATACAGGCCACATGTGGGGGGTGGGTAATGAGAGGATTCACCAAAGACAGAGTGGGGAACAGAACAGGCAGCCTGGGGAACAGAACAGGGAGCAGTGGCAGAGACAAGAGAGGTCTGCTGTGCCATGTGGGTCAGCTCCCTGGGCAAAGGAACTTGGGGTGTAGTGGCTGTAGAGAGCTTCATAGTGCTATGCTTTAGTCTGTGCACTGCCAAGGAGGGCCTTATTTTTGCTGTTCTAGTTTCTTCCTTGAGATGTGAGACTTATCTCTATTACTACTTTTGCTGTTTCCCATATACTCTGGAAGGTTGTTTCCTCATTGTCATTCATCTCTAGGTATTTTCAAAATTTCTTTTTTGGGCCCTCCCTGGTGTCACAAGGGGTTAAAATGCAACACTATGATGAAGCAATCTGCAGCCACTGCAGCATGAGTTTGATCCCACATGGCGCAGCAGACCTCTCCAGTCTCTCCCATTTTTTCCCTCAGCAGTGTATTTCAGTCCATCTGCCTGTTGTTTCCCATTCTGTCTGGTTAATCCTCTTACTCCCCTACACCTCTGGTCTGTATCCCAGTTCTGCATAAATAAATGTTTTAAAGGAATAAAACAAGGCCCTCCCTGGTGGTGCAGCGGGTTAAAGCACAGCACTGAGAAGCTAAAGCCACTTCTGCATGAGTGCGATTCCCGCCTGCCCTGGAGATGACCACATGGTGCGGCAGACCTCTCCTGACCCGCCCGCTGCTCCCCTCAGCAGTGTACTTCCTCCATCTGCCTGTTCTGCTCCCCACTCTGTCTCTGGTGAAGCCTCTCGCTGCCCCTGAGTCTCTGGGCCTGTACCCCAGTCTATAAATCTTTAAAAAAAAAAAAAAAAGCAAAATTTCTTCTTTGATTTCCTCATTAACCCAGTGGTGGTTCAGCAGTGTGTTGTTCAGTCTCCATATAATGGGGTTTTTTCCTGCTTTCTTCTCATAGCTGATTTCTAGTTTGATGCCTTTGTGATATGACTTTGTTCTTCATATACTTGTTGATATCTGTCTTGTATTCCAGTGTGTGACAAGTCTAGAGAATGATCTTTGTTCACATGAAAAAAAAAGTGTATGCAGCAATTTTGTAGGGGTGTATTATATAGATGTCTGTGACACCTGTTTGATGTAACTCTTATTGAATACAGTTGTTTCATTATTTATTGTTATATTGACCTCTTCATTTCTGGAAGTGGTATATTAAAATCTCTCTAGTTCTATAATGGTCTAATGAGCTCAGTGTTCTATTATTCAGTGAATACATGTTTATGAGTATTATTTCTTCTTGTATTCTTACTGCCTTGTTTAAAAGGAAGTCTGTTATTTGATAGAAAGTTAGCTGTCCTGATTTTGTTATTGTTGTTATTGCTGTTTGCTGTGTGACTCTTTTTCCAGCCATCAACTGTGTCTATGCTTGTCTTTGTTGGTAAGATGGGTTTCCTTTAAGCAGAAGCTTGGACTTTGTTTTTAAACCCATCCAGCCACTTGACACCTTTTAGCCATTTCCATTTAAAGTGATTATTGAGACATCATAAGTGTTCATTGCCACTTTGCTTTCAGTTTGTCTATAAAATTTTTAAAAAGATTTATTTGGGGCTCTCCCTGTTGGTGCAATGGGTTAAAGAATAGCATTAGGAAGCTCTCCAAAGCCACTGCAGCACAAGTTCCATCCCCAGTCGGGGAGGTAACCCACATGGCATGACAGACCTCTCTTGACCTGCCCACTTCTCTCTTCAGCAGTGTGTTTCAGTACATCTACCTGTTTAGCTCCCCACTCTTTCTGGTGAATCCTCTCACCAACCCTGCGCCTCTGGCCTGTACCCCAGTTTGTATGAATAAATAAGTCTTTAAAAAATACATATAATGATGAGGATTGGAAACAGTCAGCAGCCCAGTAGGTATGTATCAAATGTTGGAGGCTGTATTTTAAAGAAAAAAAATAATAAATGTAAGTCCCAGTTTCTCTAGCCATTCATCTGTTGAAAGGGAGTTGGGTTGGTTCTATGATTAGGCACTTGTAAACAGAGTTGCTGTGTATAT
>NW_004567129.1:16483435-16545507 GCF_000260355.1 Condylura cristata
TATGTATTTATGCATACAGAACTCAAATACTCTCTATAGGCTAGAGGTGCAGGGGCAGTGAGAGGATTCACCAGAGACAGAGTGGGGAGCAGAACTGGCAGACCTAGTGAAATACACTGTTGTGGGAGCAGCGGGGCAGGCCAGGAGAGGTATGCTACACCTTGTGGGTCACCTCCCTCGCCGGGAATAGAACTCATCCTGCAGTGGCTGCAGATAGCTACATAGTGCTGCACTTTAACCTGTTCCACCAGGGAGGGCCCTATTTTTATGTTCTTGAGCAAGCTCTATCTATTTCCCCAGGGACTATACCAACTTGCATTCCCACCAATAGTACCTAGGAGTTCATTTTCCACCACAACCTCGCCAACCTTTGTTAATTCTCTTCTTTTTCACATGGGCCATTCTCACAGGGATACGATGGTATCCAGTGTGGTTTTGATCTGCATTTCTCTTATCATAAGTGATAATGGGACCCTGCCTGGTGGTGTGATGAGTTAAAGCTCTATGAAGCTGTCCACAGCCACTGCAGCACAAGTTCTCTCCCTGGCCAGGTAGGTGACCCACATGGCACAGCAGACCTCTCTAGATCTACCCTGTGCCCCTCAGCAGTATATTTCAGTGGATCTGCCTGTGCTAACCCCTGGTCTGGACTAACTTTGCTATAACGGTTGTTTGATGCCCAGTCCCCTAGAGAGGGTCATTTGTATGAATGGCTTTCAAATATAGTGACCTTATGAAGTATTTTCCTCAAGAAAATGACAGTTCTAGGTTTGTGGTATATTGACACATTGGACAAAGGTTTAACAAAATTGTTTAATAAAATTTATAAAAAAGAATATTCTTAGAATTGTTTTCCTTTCCCACCCTCAAAGAAAATACAAAATTTTCAGCACCCACACAGTCACTCAAAAACTACAGCGGCATTTTTTTATACAGACAGATCCACATTAGTTTATACTGCTGCAAAATCATGACAGTGCCTTACTATGATTGCAGGAATGGTCCTTTCCTTCTAAAAACAGTTGACAGCAGCTTCCTTAAAAATAAACATGAAAAATAATTTCAACAGTTCTACTTAAAAATCCCAATCAAGGTTCTCACCTCCCCATAACCCCTTAAGAAAACATTTTCTTCCTTCTCCTAAAACTTGCTAATAGTCTGTTTTCTCAGTTTCTGTATACTCTCGACCAACATTTTCCATAGGCACATGGAGATTCTGCTCTTCAGACATCAATGATCATCTACAACTCCTACCAGGAAACGTGGTTAGCTCTGACAGACCCACCTCAACCATCCTGTCTGAGCTGCTGAGCTGTGCTGCTGTCTCCAGAGCCCACATGTTCCCTCTGCTGGAATAAGCCAGCTTCTGTATTTGCAGCACTTGAGGCACCATCTTGAGCCTTGGAATCATTCATTTTCATGATAAACAGTGAAAGGTGAGTGGTACCTGTAAAGCTCATCACATTTTTCTGGGTGAAGAGTTCATGCTGAGGCCCACAGCCCACCTGCCGACATTCCTGTAACGTTCCATTCCCACCCAGAGCAAGTAAGTGGGTAGGTGCCTGTTTCCGTGCTCAGGAGATAGAAGAGGAAAAAGCAGCAAGAGCACACAGTGGCCAAATCATTTCTGCTCCAGACGGCTCCTGTCTGGGGCTATGTAATGGGATTCTGACTGAACATGAGAACCTGGAACATCAGTGCCACTACAGGAGAGGAAAAAGTTTGGTTATGAATCACTTACAAATTTCCTATATACAAAACAAGATGGGCAGCTGGGCATCTTTTGGAAAAGGCCACCATGTAGAATCCAAGGAATGAGGCAGAAGCATTCTAGCAAACACAGATTACATCTAGAAAGTAAAAAAAAAAAAATCTAACAACTTTGCTGATCAGTCTTTTTTCCCCAGAAAGTCAAGTGAAAGGAAATGTGGGAAATTCATCCTCATTTCTGAGCACGAGTACAAAGACCTGACGCTCGGCGTCTGGCGAGTCCCTTAGTCGTCCTCGCCGCCCCCGTACATGTCGGCCAGCTTCTTGAAGCGGTTGCCCCACTCGTTCAGGTAGTCGTAGTCCTGGTCCCGGTCCGACTCTGAGGAGTTCAGAGAGCTCAGACTGGTAGCTTCAGAACCGTTTCCTTCATAGTCAAACACCAGCAGAGAGTCGTAAGGTGGGGCAGTGGGGTCACTGTCTGCCGCTTTCAGGTTCTACAGGAGAGAAGGGGGGGGGCTCTCAGTGAAAGGGAATTTCATGCCTCCTGTTGGTGTCTGAAGTGAGGTGCCCGCACAATGATGCACCCACCAGCCCCATGGGGCTCCAGGAGCAGCAATCACTGCCAGGGACACCTATGTGACCCTGGCAAAGTCAGGTGTGCGTGTGGTGCTGTCATGAAGAGACAGTGTAGTAATTGGGAGATGTGAATTTGAGGAAAGAACCCGATTCCAAATGTATCTCAGAAGCATGGTTTCAATGGGCTCTTGTTTTAAAGAATGTTTTCATTTATTTATGCACATAAGAACTGGGGTACAGGCCAGAGGTGTAGGGGCGGTGAGAGGATTCACCAGAGACAGAGTGGGGAGCAGAACAGGCAGATCTATGAGGTACCCTGCTGAGGGGAGCAGAGAACAGATCAGGAGAGGTCTGCCACGCCATGTGGGTCACCTCTGGGGTGGGGCTCGAACTCACACGGAGACAGCCACAGCTTGGCTTAGCTTTGGAGTGTAGCACTCCAGCTGGCTGCGCCACCAGGGTGGGCCTCCATTGGGCTCTTTCAAAGGAGCCCATGGCTTGGGGACCTCCCTCCTCTGGACTCAATGGAATTCTTACTCCAGCAGGAAGTGAAACCAATCCCACCCTAAAGACTGCCAGAGCACTCACAGACCTTCAGGAAAAAAACGTGGTACAGAAGTCAGTGAAAAGGTAACAGCCTAAGGAAATAAATCTTACTGAACTTTTTTATCTTACGTGGTTCTTTGCCATTCCTACCCCTAGTTCTTCATCTTACCTTAAACAGCTAATTTCATGACTTATTTCACTTTCCCTTACAGACAGATAATTCTCTGGCCATGTATGGTGAGCTCCCTGCAGGTGCTCAACAGCTTGCTAGGTGTTCACGCTCTCTGCTGCCCTGCCTGGCTGGAATGCAGACTAGACTAAAGGTCTGGAAGTGTGGTGGCCAGCTTGTGCTTACAAGACAAAGACAGAACAAGGCTCTACATGCCTCTATCAGGTACCATAAAGGTGGGAAAGGCTGTTGCACTACCAACACTGCCTCCTCAGCCTTCTGCCGCACAAAGTAAATCTGTTTAACTGGAGAATGCAGAGTATCAATCAGACGAAAGGGAGGCCCAAGAAAAACCACACTGTATCTGCTTTGAATTCTTAGTTTCATTCCCATTTCTACTGAATCGTTCAAAGTAACTGTTCCTTTCTAAATTTAGGGATGACTTATGTGTTGGCTCTTGGTTTTGCTTACTTCATCGATGAAGTTTCCAATTTCATCGGGATTGGCAGGGCGCGGTCGGTACTGGGGCACCGTCAGCAGGGTTGGCGCCACATCGTTGCGTGTCACTTCAGGCCGAGCGTCCAGGCCCCTGTGCAACTGGCTCAAGTCAAAATCCTTCAAAGAAAAGGGTAAGAGTCAAATGAAAGTCATGCCCTGGCTTATAGACCGTAGTATTATGCAGTGCCTTAACCACCAGCTTTAGGGTTTCAAGAACACTGGAAATGCACAAATGGAATGACCGTGAGGAGTGACTTACAGGTATGTTAATCCCATCCTTATTATTCAGCCTATCCTCTTGGACAGAAACTCATGAATGTTGAGCTGTGTCATGTGACTTGTCCAGGGGACAGCAAGACATAGGACACAAGTTGAGACTTTATGTGCATGTCTGTCTGACCAGCCCTTTGGCACAAATGCATGCGGACACAGTCCTAGACACAATGCGAAACTGAGCCGAGCCCAGCTGCCCTAGACTGAACACTCCTCCCCATGATCCCCAAAGCAAGTACAGCAGTTTGAATCGATGGCTGTTATTCCCGATCATAGGCCTCTGAACTCTAGGTCCTCTACATTTCCCTTTTTAAGGAGAAAAGACTTATGAAAAAGACGCAAGAATATAAAACCCAAAAAAACAGTCCAGCTCAACTGAAAGTGCAGGGAAACAATACATTCACCAGGTCACTTGTTCACGGTCAGAGATCCTGGCCTGAGGGTACTGCATGAGAATGAACAGGCTTCCTACTTGTGACTGAGCAAATTCCATGCCTCTGCTCAGTCAACCTAGTGCAGAACAGTAGCAGCAATGCCAACCCCTAATGACTGTCTCTTCTTGGCGAGGCTTAAAAGCCACAAAGTGACAGCGCTGTTTCAGAGGTCTGCCTTCTCCTAGTCCTGCTTCCTCCACATGGAGTCCTGTTAAGCTTTTCATCAGTTTAAAAACCCACCTGGTCTTCTTCTCCACCTCCTTCTTCATCGTAGTAATAAACGTTGTCTCGGGTGTCATCTTCAGGAGGCAGCAAGGGCTCTTTGACCACTCTTCTCCTCCGGACAAACAAAAGCAGCAGCAGGAGCAGAACTGGAGAGTGGGAAGACAACCGTGAGCACCAATGTCAGGGACCCAAACAGCTATTGGCACCCCCGCTCTGCACACCAGACAGGCGGTTCCCCTTCCCTGCAGTGAACACGTGCAGCAGGACATAGTGGATCTTTAGATGTGGACAGGACTGTGTCAGCTTAAATGAGGTTGATACCAACATATTAATCAGTTAAAGGGGATGGGCACAGCCTATAAAATCCGTTTAATTTTCAAAGTTCTCACCTGATCTTAAATCTTGGGCTATTTCTAGGATCTATAGTCATGTGTTGCTTAACACAGATGCATACTGAGAAAGGCACCATTAGGTCATTTCACTGAGTGACTGTCACAGTGTTCTACACAACATCCATGCACGCTGACACCGTGCACCACTCCATAGAGTCTGAGAACTTCCGGGCTCCCCTGGAGGCAGATGTGCTGTGTGGATTGGGGTTGGGGAGGCATGAAGGTGCCACTGCAGTCTCCAGTCAGCCTTCCTCCAGCGTGGAATGTGGAAGTGGGGAGCTTGCTCGTTCTGGCCCTGCTGCTGGGAACAGTGTCACTGGGCCTTGTTGCCTGGAGTGCGGCCAAGGTCCTGGGTGCCTGAGGGCAGGTTAGCAATGTGGAGTCTGAGGCCCTTCTCTACAGCTACTGGACCAGAACCTCGTTTTGTAGAGGCTCGTGTGGTCAGTGTGTACTAGACGTTGAAACACCATCTTGGTGGCTGGGATTCTGTGTTGACCTAAGCTGCCTTTTGAGCTTAGGCCCGCTAGCACTGTGGGAAGTCAGCTTGCCAGTCGTACTTACTCAGGAAAGCGAGGATACCTCCAAGTATGCCCAGAATGGCAGGTACTTCTAACCCGGCTGTGGCAAACTGCTTGAGATTCCCACATTGGTGGTTGGACACAGCCCCTTCACAGTCACACACGAACGCCTCTAAAGTGGTCACCTGGTCTTTGTTCTGGTTATCTGTGAGCTTGAGGTTTATTTTGTATTCACCCAATTCTAAGGATTTTTTGGGCATCAAAACGATAGATTCTTTGGCTAAAAGGAGGAACAAAAATACATAATGGGGCAAGAGAAGATAAAAGCTTGTTCTAGAATAATATCACCAAGGAACGAGACACATTCCAAAGTGAGCCACGAAAACAGCTGCCCTGGGTATGGATGACTGGGCAGTGTGGCAGTCAGACCCCAAGAAAGAAAGAAAGGAAGGGCACCTATGGAATCCTTCAGAGGCAGAAGAGGCAAGAAAACAAGCATCCACCCAAGGGGTGGCATCTGAAAGGGAACAGGGGAAGCACAGGGTTGACCGAAACATGCCCGTTCCCACCTGGGTCTTGGACCTCAACGGTCCAGTTGACACTTGACCCATGTATCAGTTCTGCTTTGAAAGGAGACGTGTTGGGGGGAAGATCGCTATCAATGATTTTGATGGTTCGAGACTGAGGGTCCCTCTGGCAGAACTCAGTGCTTCGAGACTCTAGCACGGGGCCATTATCATTCACATCCAGCAGGACTAGGAGAAGGGTTCCTGTTCCGGTCATAGCTAGAGAACCTAAGAGAACACAGAGGAATGTAGCATAATTAGGAACATGAGTGTGTCCAAACTAGCTCCCATCATATCAAATTCAATGGTGTCCTGGCTCTGCAGGGCTCCGTCTCCAGCTGATGTGTCCCTTCCCCGCTGTGGGTAGCCACTGCTGAAGTTACTCCTCACACCCTCCTTTCTCCACAGAGCTAGCCAGCTTTAAGCACCTACCCACTTACTGTTTGCCGTTTAACCACCCCAAAAGTCCTCAGTGCTGCCCACTAGTTCTTTTCTGATCTGTAGCTTTTTAAAATTTCTGCAAGTTACTTTTCACACACACTTCTGTCAGCATTTCTTTTATATCCTGACATAGCACCTTATATCTAATACTAGGGAAAAAAATACTGAAGAATAATCAACATTAGTGTTTTATGGGGGAAGTAAGTCTACATCTCAAACGATATCATTTTCAGTCTTCTGTTCAATAGTGTAAGTAATTCACTGTGTTGTACAGTCTAACTTTTCCTGTCCTCTAGGTTCTTGCCAGGACAGATTTCCTTCTTTTCTAAGGCTGAAAATGTCCCATTTTAGGCACATAGGTTTTGTTTATCCATTTATCCCTGGATGGATCTTCTTATAACTAAGTACAATTTGAGCATCTTTTAATTGTTTTACATTGTGAATTGGCTAATACTGTCTGAGAAACCTCACTCTACCCTTAAACCTTACTTTACAAGGTTGTGAGTCATGCACCAGCAGGAATCATTCACAGTCACCACACCTTAGCGATGATTAGTATGTCAGCAGGTTAAGCCAACTAAGGACTTGAGGCCCAATCAGGAGCCCAGCTGTGCATCATTTCTCCACAGGCTGTCTACGACTGCTTTTAGGCTACATGACAAAAGTATTAGGTGGCCTCCAAGGGCTAAATACGACCCCCGGCCACGTCCAGAAAGAAGACTTGCCAACCTGAGGTTTGTTAGCATTTCTATATCTCACTTTCGGCCAGGCCAGGGCAGCTGAAGCAGCGGCTAACATTTCCCTTAGTGCAAAAGCCTTCTGCAGTCGGCCGTCCATCATGGTGGGCTTTCCTTTCCTTCTGCTTTCTAGCCTACTCAAAAATCCCAGGTCTGGGAACAGGTTTTAGATTTGAGCCAGTGAGCCCAGGCTTGTCCTTCCATGGCGGGCTCCTGGTGCAGAGCACGCTGCATCACCCAGCAGCTGCGTGGTGGCCCCATCGTGACCTCACCTGCCTTACTCTGCTTTCCAGATTGTCAGGCCTAGAATTACTTGCCTTGGGAGGTGGAGGATGGAGGGAAAGCAGCAGCATGTCTCTTTAACAGTAAGTCTGCTAATAGCAAGTCTGCTTCTGAGCATCCAAATGAAATATTTGGACATCACTCATGGAAAAATGAACCATGATGGACTTGTCTTAAAGATACTATCAAAGTGTGTATTTTTTAACATTTGAGGATGGAGAAGCTATAAGCTAGATAGTGTTTTTCTAACAAACTGTACTTGTGTACACGTATAAATGTATTCACATACACAGAAACAGTCTGGAAGGAGCCTTATTTCACTAATGATGATGGTGGCCACCGTGCTACCAAGTGTATGTAAATTAGCTCAATCAGATGAGACTATGCTTTTCTCAGATTAAGTAACTGGCACACAGGTAATGAGTACAAGGACACACAGGGATTAAGCTTGAGTCTGGGCTCTAAATCCAGGCAGGCTGGCTCATGTGAGGAAGAAGTGGGGATCAAATATAGACAGATTGGAAAACGTGAACTTTTGCTTGATTTTTTTTTAGGAAATTCCTGCCTCTAAAATCATGATGGGGCCAGGAAGGTGTAAACAAGCCAGCCCGGAGCAGATGACGGGCAGCCTTACCGTCGTCGGTGGCTATAATGAGGGCTGTGTACGTATTGTTCTTCACATGCTCAATGTCCTCTCTGTCCATCTCGGCCCGCGTGGAAATGGCTCCCGTTTCTGGATTTATCTCCAGCCAATTGGCGGTGTCCCTCCAAATCCGATACCTGAAAAAGCAGAAGCTCCGGTATGGAAACAGCAACAACAGGTAGCTCAAGGCTGTTATGTTCTTCCGGTCATACAATTTAATGGCAGCTTTGGACGGACCGCTCACAGCAGCCACATCATGAGCCGTGCACTGAAGGCACGGCCACGCTGCGGTATTTTAGCGTCCTGAGACGTCTGCAAACATGCATTATACCGCTCCCTTAGGTAAGTATTTTCTAAAACATACAATGCCACAGGTACACCTAGCAAGAACAGTGAAGTCTTTAGTGCCACGGTTATGTTCAAATTATCTGTCTCCAAGTTAGAGTTGTATCATTTGAGCAGTCAGTTTCCTAGTACGAACACTGCACACAATACTGCCAATTATTTTACCCTGTGTAATACTCCCTTATCCTTTTGCCGTTTATTCAGGGTTCCCACAGTAGATATGGGGGAGAAAGAAATGAGGGGTGCTCACATCCAGCAGCTTTGCACAGCCCCTCTATCCGAGGTGCTGGTGAGCCCTTCACTAGGGGCAGAACGAGTTATTTCCCAGAACAGTCCTGGGCATTATTTCAGGGGTGACATAACTATTCCCACAGCATCCTGAATACTCCATACTGGCACGCAGGCACAGTGATGGAGGTGCCCGGAAATCAGTTACAGACACAGATGTGTCCCATTTGGGCTTGTGCTCAGCGTTAGAGTTACACTACAGTCCTGTGGGACCAAACAATTAAGATTATCCTACAAAGACAGGGTCTTGCTGTGGCTGCTTTGTGTGTTCAGCAGCTGGAGCTGTGATTAGTGTACAGGAACAGAGAGGAAGCAGAGAGGACCTGGGATCGCCAGAGGGGGTGGCAGTCGGGGGGAAGCCCTCACTCACGTTAGCTTCTGGTTCATAAAGCGGTCCGGGTCCTCGGCTGTGTAGGACGTGATTTCCTGGCCCACACCCAAGTCTTCGGGCACTTCCACTTCCTTTTGGGGAGGTATGAAGATGGGGCTTTCGTTCACATCCGTGACAATGACAGTGACGGTGGCTGTGGAGGTGGGGAGCTGGACATCAAAGGGAACCTCATTTGTCGCAGTCACGTACAGAACATACTTCTGCTTGGCCTCATAATCCAACCCCTAAGGACCAGAGAGAATGATTTATTGTTAAAAACATCCTTGATTATGACTTTAGGTTAGCTCCAAACTGACACTATTAGGAAAAACTTGCTTTTCAAGAGTATGGATGCCTGGGCCTTCACCCCAGAGCCAGCAGGGCCTGGGCATCGCCGTCCCCCTGACTCACAGGCCGCCATCTCCAGGGCAGTTAAACTCCAGAACAGATTAGGAAGAATGTTCACATCCTACGTGACATGCACCCCCTTTAACAGTACACAATAAGACCTGCCCCGGTGCCACTAAGCTTAGAGACAAGAAGACGGAGTTGGATGTCAGTCAGCAGTAAGGTCCAGGTCCAGTGCTGGCCCAGCTTGGAGAACACAGGGGGCCAGAGAGCGGGCAGAGGGCCGTCAGTTTCTGCATCTCACCAGCTACCACTACAAACCTTAGCGGTCCTCAGAATGCCTTCGTTGGTGATGGGGTCTGTGGTGACCACAAATTGACCTTCATCATCATTTAATACGGTGTACACGGCCGTCCATGCTGGGGTGTTGGGGACATCGGCATCAGTCACTTTGAGGGTGGCGATGTTGGCCCCAACCTGGTTCTCAGGCACTGACCCCTGGTACTGCAGAACAAAAGAGAGGGGTCACTGAGCAGACACCAAGTCTCGACAGTGCGGTGGGATCTTGGGGTCCTTCAGATGGGTCGTGGCAGGGCCTCTTCTGTTCATGCACATTAAGCTGTAAAGGAACTTGAGGAGGGCAGGGCCCTCCGAGGTCAGCATGCTGGCCTCATTGATGGCTGTGGTTTTGGGCAAGGACCACTCCGTGTATTCACCCAAAGCCCCCCCACCCCTTTTCTTGGTGGGACCAGCCATCGCAGTGCTCTGCCACCTGCTGGGGAAGTCCCCCACACTCAGGCTACCTTCTTCTAAAATGCTCACCTCAACTTACAAGCACCCACCCTACCCCACACCTCTATAGCTTCACTGCTGTTCAGCACTTGATGTGCATTAAGCTTGCTCTCGAGTCACGGTATTTTGATCCCTTTGCCCTAGAACACCCTCCCACCATCTCCTGCCCCATACCTGTAGCCTCTGACCAAGCCTTTGTCTAAACATTACTGTCTTTCTGAAATGTCACTTGGACTCAGCATGCTGGACTTAGGGTGGCAGGCACTTCCGTCCTGGTCTCCTGAAAAGCCCTTCTGCCCTTCCTCACTAATGATCCTGATGGTGGCAGCTATATACCTGGATAAAATACTGTATTTCTAGCCTTATTTGTAGACCTCTTCACAGAACGAGGAGATCCTGGCCAGAAGTAACACCTTGTGCATGTCTTGCCTCCTTCCTGGGCCACAAGGGGGCAATGGAAGCCAGGACCAGTGTTAGCACAAGACAAAGGTCTGTAACTCAAGAGTCGGCTCTCTGTCACGAACAGAAGACCTAGGTTTTTCTATGTTGCTTTCTGCCTTCTCCTTGACTGCATTTAATAGAATTGCAAACAATACTTTGTACAAGGTATCTGACATCCCCAGCAGAATTTCTGTCTTCAGTGTCTAACACAGGTCACCAAGGAAACAGAAGCTCGGCACTTGCCGCTCCGCTCCTGTGGCTTCGCCCTTGAGGTGGACGTTCCCTAGTCGGGGGAAGCTGTCAGAGGCCCGCCAGGAGCAACGTGAAGCAGCAAAGGCCCCTTCTTTGGAAACCATCCAGAGCTGCAGAATTACCGTGGTAGGGTTGAAGATGGGCTGGTTGTCGTTGTGGTCACGGACTGTGATCACGGCTGTGGCTGTTGTGCTTAAGCCTTGACCTTCAAGATCCGCAGCTTGCACCTCCAGGGTGTACGTGGGGACACTCTGCAGACACAGGAATCACCGCCGGGTCAGAGGGTCACGCCAGGCCCCGGCCTGCCCACTGTACACAGAGGGTGTTACACGCCCGCCCCAGGCACAAGGCCTCTGGACAGATGTTTACACACTGGCCTCAGGCCCCCACTGGCCTGAAAGGAGGTTTGCTTTGTCCTTGGGTGGAGCTAACGTCTATCTGTTGTCCCCTTACCTCCCGGTCTAGGCCCGTGCTGATCACATGGATGACGCCAGTTTGGCGGTCGATGGTGAACATGCTGCTGTGCGGCTGCTTCGGCTCCTGGCTGAGGATGGAGTAAGCAATGGCAGCGTTGTGTGTGTTCACATCATCGTCCGCGTCGGTGGCAGTGACCTGCATCACAGATGTCCCTGGAAGCATCGAGGGAGAGGAAGACTTGGTCAGGCCGCGCCGAGTATGGGGTCTGGTCAGTACTGCCACCTCAGTCCCACTCAGTGTTGGGGGTAGGGGCTCCCCTCACCCATCCTCTGAAGTTCTCAAGTGCTGAGAGGAAGGAAGCAAGCACTGCCCAGGAGCACTGTTCAGCTTCCCCAGCACATATTTTGGATGGTGGCCAGGGGGTGGGGTATACAGGTGAGGAATAATATGGGCAATAAATAACCAAAACTAAAACTTTTTTTCCCCTGTCCCTTACCCTCTGTAAAGTTACAAAAATTTCTACAGTTTGCTTTTCAGCCAGTTTCAGAATTGGTTAATTACTTTAAAGGTGGAAGAAAATATTTGTAGCCCATTGGTATCTGACAAAGGGCTAATTCCTAGAACATCTAAATAAGAGTTCCATGTCTGTCTCTCCCCGTTCCTCCCTCCCCCCAGCCCGCCATCCCACAGTTCTTCCCTATGAAGGAGCTGACTTCAGCCCTAATGCTTTGGGGCCCACAGAATCCAGTGTCTTTCTGAGTATTCACCTCATCGATGGACATACCTGGAAGAGCACCTTCCATGACAGACCCCTCAAAGACCTGCTGGGTGAACACCGGCTTATTGTCATTCTGATCTGTCACTGTTATTACAATCTCCATCGGCTCTTCAATGGCATTCCCGTTGGACGACACAGCATGAGAGAAAAGCTGCAAGAGGAGCCCAGAGAGGGTGACTTACACCTTGGTCAAAGAAGAGGTGGGAGGAAGGGAACCGAGCAGAGCAGGGTGGGCTCTGCTGGCCTCCCTGCAAGCCTCCCCACAGCCCACCTACCGCCAGGCTGGGGCTTCAGGCTGAAGGAGATGTCAGCCTGATGACTGAAACCATGCCTGACTAGCTCCAAGCAGGGTAAAGTTGCTCTGACCCCTTGCAGGTGAATGTCCCTCCAGACAGCAGTGCATGACCTCTCAGCCTGAGTGATGCTGTACCCGGGGCTCAGAAATGGTGTGCTCCCCTACCACCACTGAACCCCTTAAGAATAGGTCACCCTCTTACAGCTAAACTCATCAGAAATCTACCCCAATTCCTAACAAAAAATGAAACATTCCCAATTTTTCTAGGTTCTCTTGTCACTTAACAGGTCTAAGAGGTGTCGCTTAAGTTCCTCACATGTCCAGAGCATCTGGGCCTAGCCATCCCACATGGCATCCTTTCGGAAGATGTCCCCACCATTGATAAATCAAGAGCTACTTACGGTGTACTTGGGAATTAGTTCTCTATCCAGAGGCTCTGTCACCTTCAGCCAACCTGATTCTCTTTCAATTATAAATACGCCCACAGGGGGGCTGTCCGCTCCTTGACCAGTGATGCTATAGAAAACTTTGATTTCTTTGTCCCTGTTTGATTTAATCTGAAAAGAGAAAAATAAAGAGTTAGCCAGGAAGGACCCTGACATGGGTCATTTCTCTTTCTCTCCTTGATCCTTCCCTGCTCAATTCCTCCCACTGAAAACAACTTCCTTCTCTACCTGAACCAGTTTTTTGGGAAATGGGCCTTTCTCATTTTCTGGGCAGTTGATCGGGGGGATAACCCAGTCTCTCTTCTGTCTTCTGAGCCCCTGGTGGGAACTGGGGAATGTGAGCACTTCCAGCTGAGCCTTAGAGTCCTAAAAGACAAGACATGAAGAACAAAATGAGAAAGTTCTAGAGAAATGAGGTCAGAGACCAACCTCCCAGCCAGCTGAGGGAGTAGATGGTTTAACTTAATAACAGCTCAACAGTCAAAACAAAACCCAATAAACCCCTTTGCCACACAATATTGTGTTCTCTTAATAATTTAAGTATCCAGAGTTTGGGTAGTCATTACGTAATATAATATGCCGAAAGGTTTGAGGATTTGTTAATTTTTATTAATTTTTATAAGTTATTCAAGCCTGCATCACACTTATCACACACTTGTCATTTAAAATAGAACAATATAGGCTAATGCTGTAATAGAAAAGCTTATTCAGTAACTGGTTATTCAGAGTCTTCTTTGGTTTTCATAAGCCCCCCCTCCCAGCCCCCCAAAAGTGCAGTTAACCACTTTATTGATGTATAAGTTTTGGGAATTGGTACCAAGGACCACTATGGTCAATACACATTCTTTAATCTTATTATGGCATTGTGGTTTCCATTTGTTCTAAACTGAAGTATTGGGATGGGAACCAAACACCCCGTTGTGACTTATAATCAACAGTTTTTGCATGTGATAGAGAATTTTATGCACACACAGGGAAATAAGATCATTGAAGATGGAAGGGTGGGTAAGAGCTTCCAAATTGTTTACGCTAAAATGACCTAGCGGTGACAGTGTAAAAGTGCCGAGGAGAACCCATGCCCACTCACTCCGTCACTGATCACCATTTGCCAAGGATGATTCCAACCCCATCTCCTTGCTTTTAGGTCAAAACACACACGGCAAACATACAGTGTGACCAGGTTTCAGAGAACCTTCCAACTTCCACCTCATGTATCGGGTGTGTGCACACCTGTGTTGTCCTGCGTTAAGCTGCAAGGCAGCCGTGGTCCCTGCACTGAGAGAAGGCTCTAGAGCCAGGCCGTGAATCCTCATTGTGGCACCCCTCCTGCTGGGGAGGTTATTTAGCTCCTCTGTCCCGGTTTGACATCTAAAGTGTTCTTGAATTAGTACCCACCTCAGAGTCAAGGATTTCATGAAATAACCAACCAATGCAGCTGCTAAAGCACTTTTTAAACAGTGTCTAAAACATAGTCCGTGCTCAGTGACGGATAATGACCAAGATGACAGCTAAGCGAGCCTGGTTAGAAAACATCAAGTTACGTTTTGATGAAGCTATGTTTGGGATCTGGGCCCAGCAGAGGAACAGCCCGTGACTGGTTGTGGAGGCTGCGGCAACTGAGGCACCTCAGGGCCTCACTGAGTGGATACAAACTCACTCCGTGCCTGGAAGAGGAAGAGTCTGCCCTGCCGACATGAGGACAGCAGAGGACTTTCAGAGGATAGTAAATTCTGATAATCACAAGGGTTGAGAAACCAACATGAAGATCTTCGTGTGTGAGGTGAAAGGCATCACTCCTACACAGACTGAGCATGGCATACATCCCTCAAGCAAAACCAAGATGCCAGACTGACCCAAGAGACAGAGGTGCAAGGGTGGATTTAGCCTTAGCCTCTCCTCTCCCACCATCTTTACTGAGGGAAACCTGGCAAGACTGTGTACTCCCGGGTACCCAGCAACATGCCTGGATAGCTAGGAGATCTTTCTTATAGGAATTAAAAGGTTTAAGATGGTGCCCCCCCCTCCTAATGCAGACCAGACCTGACTCTGCAAGGGCCCTGTGAGCTCAAGACAGATGAAAGTGAATCTCAAAAAAGGACAACAGAGGTGCCAGCTACTACTCCACAGTCCATTCTTCCTTCCTCGTTGAATGGTTTCCATATTTTCTATCTTTAGTATGCAGTATGTGCAGGCAGAACACAGCACACTGTACCCTTTACTTCGCACACATCAGACACGCCCCCCTTACTCCTTATCACCTAAAATAAAGGTGTGATGGCTGCAGCACCAACACATTTGGATAATGACGTCTCCGTGAGGGCGGAAGCTACATGCCGGGGGAGACAGAACAGAAAGACAAGGAGCAACCTGGGCTCCTGTTGACTCTAAAATCTCCCTGTTGCCACCATTTTCCCTTGGACTTTTTTTTTTTTGCTTGTTTAAGATTTACTTATGCATATAAGAACTGGGGTGTAGGCCAGAGTTTAGGTGGGGGATGTGTGTTAAAGGATTCACCAGAGACAGTGGGGAGCAGAACAGGCAGATCTACTAAAACACACTGCCGAGGGGAGCAGCGGGCGGGTCAGGAGAGGTCTGCTGAGCATGTGGGTCAGCTCCCTGGCCGGGGATAAAACTCAGGCTGCTGTGGCTGTAGAGAGCTTGGTAGCGCTGAGAGTTTAACCCCTGTGCCACCAGGGAGGGCCCCCTGGAATTTCTCAAGTTGAAAGAAAAATGCTGTTTTGTAAAAGACAAATCACTGTGATGTGTGGTTTGACAGTATATGTTTGAACCTGTTCATGACACAGCAGACATAGAAACAGACAAATGGACAGAGGTAGGATGGAAAAGTTGACAGCTCTCTGTTTGCTCTGTTTGTTCCTTAAGAGTCTTCCACACACCACAACCCAGTAACAACTCCCAATGCTGAGTTTTTGTGAATGACGGCTGAGACATTAGCCAAAGAGCTCTGTTTAAACAGTCTGGCTAAGTTTTTCTGGTCTGTCCAATAATACCACGGAGAAAAATTAGATCTGTCAGAGCTACTAAATTCTGAGAAGATCAAGAGTCTTCAGGGAGAAAACCAGGAGCCAGCCTGAAAGGCCCTGGCACTTTAACTGTCCCAGGCAGGGAGCAGGATACGCCTGGAACAGCCCTGAGAGACATCATCTGGCAGGGAGCACCGTGGGGGCAGTTTGAAAGTGACAAAGGCATCTGGCTTTAGGTAACAGTCCTCAGAAACACCCTCACCAAGAACCTGGGTGGACAGACATATTCCAGTCATGGCCATTCCACCTGTCTGCCCGCTGAGTGTTTCCTGGGCTTTGGTAGGTGCCAGACCCAGGGCCCAATACCACGGGGAAGGCTCTAGTCAAGACTATAGTCCAGTGGGCAAAAGCTTACCCTTCCTTCCCTCTCTACTAGAAACAAGAGCTCAGTGAATCAGAGAATAGATTCTTCCCTCACCCTTGGCCTGGGCGTCAGCCAGGTAGCAATTCCCGAGTCCCCATTTATATGCCTTGGCTAGTTCTACCATTTCATATATATTCATCTATGTACCCATTATTATCTCCCTTGTACAGATAAAGAAATTCAAGCATAGACAGATTCATGACTCCCCCAGGGTTACTCAGGGCAGAAAATGGTAGTTCTGGGGTTTAATCCCAGACAAGAGTCCTCCCTGATATGCACACTCCCCACACTAGCTGTAGGATCAAGGTAACGCCATCTTGCCATTGTCTTGCCGACCCCTCGCTACCCAACAATGCAAACCCCGAGTCAAGAATCAGTTCAGTTAGAACCCCCTTGGCATTATATGAAGACAATTTTGATTCTCATAATGGGGCACCCAGTGACGGCCCTCCCTGGTGGCACAACTCGTTAAAGCACAGCACTGTGAAGCTATCCAAAGCCACTGCAGCACAAGATTGATCCCCTGCCAGTAAAGTGACCCACACAGCACGGCAGACCTCTCCTGACCTGCCCACTGCTCCCCTCAGCAGTGTCATTCCATGGATTTGCCCGTTCTGCGTCCTACTCTGTCTCTGGTAAATCCTCTCACCCCCTCCCACCTCTGGCATGTACCCCAGTTCTTGAATATATAGGTAAATCTTAAAAAAACAAAAAAAAACAGGGCCCTCCCTGGTGGCACAGTGGGTTAAAACACAGCATTGCAGGCCGACCAGCCACTACAGCACAAGTTCGATCCCCGGCCAGGGAGGTGACCCACATGGTACAGTAGAACTCTCCTGCCTTGCCCGCAGCTCCCAGCAGCAGTATATTTCGTTGATTTGCCTGTTATGCTCTCCACTCTGTCTCTGGTGAATCCTCTCACTGCCCCTACACCTCTGTTCTATATGCATTATTAAATAAATCTTTAAAAAAAAAAATGGGGGGGGGGCCTACTGCAGGACTCAGGTGAGGGATGCTGATAAACAAGGTACAAGTCCCAGGACAGTCCCACACAAAAATTACCCAGCTTTAAATGTGAAGGGTGCCGAGGCAGGGAACCCAGATTAGGCCCACTAAGAGAACAATTTCCAAGAAAGAAACACCCCAACATACTTGATGGCGGCGGTGGCGCTGGTGGGCTTCTGCCTTCAGTGTGACTTTGGCGGAGTGCTTCCTGCGGCTGGCATCCCAGGCGTGGATAAGGAAGCTTATTTCCAGATTACGCAGTTGTAGAGCCCTTTTCACTGTAACTACGCCATCATGGCTCAGCTTAAAGTGGGTGTTGTCAGAATGATAGGCTGTTCTTGGTTGACCAGTGCAAGATTCAAAATGTACTGCAGGACATAAATCACGGCAGTTAGAAAACTGTGCAGATTATAAAGACAAGTACAGTCCCTTTAAAAAAATTATTTATTTATTTATTTTCAAAATTCATCCACCATGCGAAACAAGCACAAACAAATCAAACCATAGTTGGGTGACAGATAAGTCAAAGTGGTCAATCTGATAATTTATGTTCTGGACGATTACAGGGTAACTTAATTGCAGCCTGATTCTTTTTTTCCTCATCTATTTGTACAGTGAAAACAGTAACCAGCCTAGAAAGTAACTTCTTTTCATTAACAAGGGAGGGGCACTAAAATACAATAGAGTCCCTACTGAGTCTAAAAGTTAAAGACCAAAGTACAGTGGACATGTAAGAAAGCCGTGATGCCAAGAATTAAGGTGTGTAGAACAATCCCTGACCCAAAGATAGGCACTGTATTAACGTTTGTGAAATAAATTTAATAAGCCACCTCAGCTCTCTCCTTGATTGTTTATTCAGTCCCTGTAGTATTCCACAAAAGACACCAATAACTACATATTTATTGAGTGCTGATGATATGCCTAGTTATCTGATGCAAACAGAATTGCAATCCCAAGCATAAAAGGGAAATGGATCTGTTTCAGGGGGAGAATAAAAGTTGCATAGGAAAAGTCTTTAGGAGCCCTCCCTGGTGGCGCAACCAGTTAAAACACAGCGCTAGGACCCAACGCCACAATAGTGAAGGCAAAGATAAATAGATGGGACTACATCAAGTTAAAGAGCTTCTGTACAGCAAAACAGACATTACTAAAAACAGACAGACAGCCCACTAATTGGGAAAACATTTCCTCACACAAAAGTTGTGATAAAGGACTGATCACAAAAATATACGGAGAACTGATGAAACTCAACAAAAATAAACAACCCCATCAAAAAAAATGGGCAGAAGAGCTAAAAAGACACTTCTCCAAAGAGGAAATGCAGATGGCCAGCAAACATATGAAAAAATGTTCAACATTACTCGTAATAAGGGATATGCAAATTAAAACCACAATGAGCTACCACCTCACCCCAGTGAGAATGGCACATCTTCAAACAACTAGCAACAACAAATGTTGGCGAGGATGTGGAGAAAAAGGAACTCTCCTGCACTGCTGGTGGGAATGCAAACTAGTACAACCACTATGGAAAACTGTTTGGAGGTTCCTCAAACTGCTAAACATGGAGCTTCCCTACGACCCAGCAATCCCACTCCTAGGTATCTACCCAAAAGACACAAAAACACTGATTCAAAAAGATACCTGCACCCCCATGTTTATTGCTGCTTTATTTACAATTGGAAAAACATGGAAGCAGCCCAAATGCCCAAAAGTAGATGACTGGATTAGAAAGATGTGGTACATATATACAATGGAATATTACTCAGCAACAAAAAAAAGAGAAACACATGTCTTTTGCAGCAACTTAGATGGAGCTGGAAAAGATGATGCTTAGTAAGATAAGCCAGAAAGAGAAAGAAAAATACCGGATGGTTTCACTCATAGCAGGAGTATAATGGACCAGGCGAGAAAATAGCAAAAATAATGAACAACCATATACCAGAGACATTTTGCAGGGGTGGAGTGGGGAATGGGATCAAAAACGGGGTGGGGTGGGGAGGGAAGTGCACGGGATTGTGGTGATGGCACACGGGTAACTTGGTGATGGGAAACCCGCGGGGATTACGATTGAGATGGGAAAAAAAAATGTACAAAATGATGTAAAAATAAACTGTTGTAAAACAAACAAACAAACAAACAAACAAACAAAAAAAAAAACACAGCACTAGGAAGCTGGCCGCTGCTGCTCCAGGAGTTTGATCCCCGGCCAGGGAGCTGACCCACATGGCGCAGCAGACCTCTCCTGTCTCGCCTGCTGCTCCCCTCAGCAGTGTATTTAGTCTGCCTGTTCTGCTCTCCACTGTCTCTGGTTAAGTCCTCTCACCACCCTGCACCTCTGGCCTGTACCCCAGTTCTGAATGCATAAGTAAATGAATTTCCACCAAGCTATGCCAAACATTACTGGACTCTTAAGGACAAAATAGGGAACCACATAGACAAGGTGCCTGTTTTGTTGAGTCTATGCAACTATGGAAGTGATGGACAAGTGCAGATGCCAATAATTTCAAGTGGTGGTAAGTGCTGGCTGTAATACAAAGAGGGTGATGTAAGAATGATGGGGGGGGAGTGTGGGGGTTTCAGAGCGGTGTCATTTACATTGGTTGGAGAGGGCAGGTGTCTAAGGTGGAGGTGTCCAGCTGAGACTCGAAGGACCAGCCTTGCAAAAACTTGGCCTAAGAGCCTTCTAAACCAGAGTTGGCCCAGCCTGTACATCCTACGAAGCTCTGAAGTTGGCTTAGTATCCTCCCTTTCAGACAATTTCCTCATTTCTCCAGTGGAACTTCGAAGGGATCTTTTGTTAGAAGGGCCCACTCTATGCCTGCTTTACAAGGCTGTGCCAGAAAGCCCAGGTCATCCAGATGCAGTTCTCATGTATTCCACTAGAGGGCACCCTCACAAATGTTTCTGAAGCAAAGAGCCCCACCCTTGTCAGAACAAATGAGACCACAAGTTCAATAGTGGCTTCGTAGTTAGTGTGTAAGCAACACAATTTTCCCAGTTTGGAAGATGAATGAACTGGGGCTCAGAAGTCAAGAAAGTTCTTACAACAGCAGAACTGCAACTAGCTATTAATTTAGTCTCATGGCTAGCTCTCCCCCTCTTTTTTTTTTTTTGATAATTTTAAAAGGACAGGTTTATTAGGAAAGGGCAGATGCTTGCAGAGATGCGAGAGAGCAGAAAGAGCTGCTTTGCAAAGGGGAGAGGGTTGGCACTTTCTTGAATACTTTTTAAAAATGGTTTCGCCTCCACCTACAAACTAGATGATAGAAATCTGAAGCAACCTCATGCTATTTTACTGGGTGTCTCATGTAGGGAGGGAAAAAAGCCCACAGAGCAGGCACACCAAGAAGAGCTGGTCCACAGGATAGTGCTGGTCCTTCGCAGTTCATTAAAAATAAAAACCTCACAACCAGAGACATTACAAAAGACAAACAGACATCCCACTGACTGGGAAAATATTTTCTCACACAAAGCTAGCGATAAAGGATTGATCACAAACATATACAAAGAACAGATGAAATTCAACAAAAATAAACAACCCCATCAAAAAATGGGCAGAAGAGCTAAAGATACTTCTCCAAAGAGGAAATACAGATGGCCAACAGGCATATGAACAAATCTTCAACATCACTTGTAATAAAGAAGATGCAAATTAAAACCACAATGAGATGCCACCTCACCCCAGTGAGAATGGCACATCTTCAAACAACTAGCAACAACAAATGTTGGCGAGGATGTGGAGAAAAAGGAACTCTCCTGCATTGCTGGTGGGAATGCAAACTGGTACAACCACTATGGAAAACTGTTTAGGGGTTTCTCAAACTGCTAAACATGGAGCTTCCATATGACCCAGCAATCCCACTCCTACATAAAAACACTGATTTAAAGACACCTGCACCCCCATGTTTATTGCTGCTTTATTTACAATTGGAAAGACATGGAAATAACCCAGATGCCCAAAAGTAGATGACTGGATTAAAAAGATGTGGTACATAAACATAATAGAACATTGCTCAGCAATCAAAAAAGATAAACTCATGCCTTCTGCAGCAACATGGATGAAGCTGGAAAAGATCATGCTTAGTGAGATAAGCCAGAAAGAAAAAGAAAAACACCAGATGGTTTTACTCATAGCAATAGCATAAAGGGCCAGGGGAGAAAATAATAATAATAATCAGCAACTATATACCAGAGATATTTTACGGGGGTGGAGTGGGGATTGGGATCAAAAATGGGGGGAGAGGGAGAAGTGCACTGGACTATGGTGATGGCACTCAGGTGATTTGGTGATGGGAAGCCCACAGGGATTACAACTGAGACAGGAAAAGGCACAAAATGATGTAAAACTAAACATATTATTAAAACAAACAAACAAAAACCTCCCAAGCAAACCTCTAGGGCTGGCCTACCCAACCTGTGGGGACTGGGATGGGGCAAGTAGGGAAACTCTAGGAATGTTAAAAAGAGCCACAAGAAAGGTGCAGTGTCAGTGTCCATGACTGGATTATAAATCCAGACGCCACTGGTGTTCTGAGTGGCTGTGAGCAAGACACTTCACCTGCAGGCTCTGCTGTCACAGGAAGGACACCACCCCTGGCCCAGCCTTCCCTGTCCTGACTCTGTGACACTCACAACTATGTGTCACATTTTGAAAAATCAAGAGCAGTGCAAGTAGAAAGAGAATTATTTCTATTCTTTTGGACAGACAGGCTGGGAGACAAGCATTTGCTACACAAACAGATGAAGCATAAAATGACAACAGCAAGAAAAGGCAAAGCCCCTCAAGGATGGACAGACACTGCCCTTTAGTCTAAACTAACTTTCAACAAACAGATTTTTCCAACCAGTGAAACAAGCTGTGTTTCAAATAACCCTCCCCCAACTCCGCCTCCCAACAAAAGAAATGGGGCAATTGGACTGTGTTTGGGGGCTCATCACGTAAACAGAGAACAAGAAGCCATTTTATCCTGCTGAATTCCTCTCCACCCAAGGGCAGCGAGAGCTGGGACAAGCATGAATGGACTTGCCTGGGGTGGCGGACTGAGATGAAAATGGCTTTGCAAATACCTTGACGCAAGACAACCTGCTCAGAGCATCTAGTCTTTAGCGGCCGCCCACTGGGCAGCGACAGGGGGGAGGGGTGTGCGGGAGGGACCTGCATCCCAGGTGCTCATTAAGGCCCATTACCTTTCTGTGCAACCTGATCCTGGGCTGGTTACACAGAAATTATAGGAAAGGTTGAGGGGATTTCCAGCTCCCACCAGGCTCTGGGAAGCTCCTATATCCCTGGCAGGGCTGGGCAGTGTCTGGGCCACAGCAGAGGCTGCCCTGGGACACAGAGGCAGGGTCCATCCATTCTCATAATAAAAAGTTAAACAAATGCAGCAGGGTGCCCTCCTCCCTTAATCCTATCATCTCACCACATGGTCTAGAACCCAAAGCCCAGTGAACCCAAAGCCCTGTCACCATGGCGATGCCAGCCTCAATGAAGAGCTCCCATCCCCTCCATGGGCTATCTTGTTGATCATTTAATGCGTGTCAGACATCAAGGACCAGCACTTATAATTCATCTCATTTAATGTTTGAGCTAGTATCATCCAGGACTCCACCCCCACTTTTTTAAAGATTTATTTACTTGTGCCTATAGAACTGGGGTACAGGCCAGAGGTGTGGTGGGTGAGAAGATTCGAATACCAGAGACAGAGTGGGGAGCAGAACATGCAGATGGACAAAGTAAACTGCTGAGGGGAGCAGCGGGTGGGTCAGGAGAGGTCTGCCGCGCCATGTGGGTCAGCTCCCAGGCAGGGGATTGAACTCATGCTGAAGTGGCTTCCGAGAGTTTCATAACAATGTGCTTTAACCTGTTGCACCCCCTAGGAAGAGCCCCCCCTGCCCCCGTCATCCCCTTTTTTCAGACAGGGAAACTGAGACAGCTAGTAAGTATTAATCTGGACTGAAACCCAGACAGCTGAAGAGTTTATCTTCTACCTGCTGTCTCAGGCTTCGCTGCAAGCCAGACCCTGGCACTGACTCTTTATGCCCTTTTTTCTGACTGAACCCCCCCCACATCTCCAATCAACCTTTGGCTCAGATAACTAGCCCTGGTTGGGGGGGGGTGGGGGGAGGGGGAGGAAGGAGTGTCTTGACTCCAAAGTCAGGGCCCCTTGTTCCCATAAGGAAAATAAGGATATTCTTTCCAATACCAAGAAAAGGAAGACATAATGAGAAACAAGAAAACATGAAAAGGACATTCCAGAACAGTATGGAATTCTGCACTCCACGGGGTTAAGAGAAATTGGAGTGCAAGTGGGAGGGAAGACAGGGGGGCTGGAAGAGGGTAAAAGGGGAGGTTTTTGTGTTTAAAGCATATCTTCCTTAAACATCTTTGAATTACCCTGCTGTTAAAATGACGGTGAATGGCATTTGAAAAATAACTTGAAAGGAAAAGCATCTTTAACACACGCTGGAAAATGACAAGGAAAAAAACCGGCAGCCCCTGCCCAGCACATGTGGCCACAGCACTTCAACTCCAGGATCAAGTTCAAATACAAATGAGACCCAAGTGCGGGCAGCAGGCAGCATTCTCGCTTGAGTTGCCCCTATCCCGCTTCAAGGCGGCTTCCCTCCACCCCTGCCACCCCTGCCGGCCAGGCGCTGGAATTTGAGTGGGTAGGAGAAACCTCACTATGCTTTCGGGCCAAGTTGAGATTGAAAGGTGCAGCCCGGCCATGAACGCGGGCTGACCAGAGCCGACTTATCTGGTAACCAGCGGGGCGACCCAGTGACTTAGAAGTAAGTCTGGCGGGGAGCGGCTCCCCTGCCCGCACACAAAGGCCCACATTATGGCCTGCTGCCCTCCCGGCGGGCATTTCCCACGCTGCACCAAAGCACACGGCATTTAGCATTCTTTCAAGGACCATTTGAACTTGAGCACTCAGCCTCGGGAGGAGAAAGTCATACATGACCTCAAGGGCAAGATCAGAGAAACTTCTGAGGCTCCTGGGGGCTGGGGGTCCCCACTGCCATGGCTTACCCCCAAACCACTGGCTTCGGTCTCCAACCTCAGTGCTGAAGATGAAAAAGATGGGCCAAAGGAATTCTGGGAGAAGGATGCTAAGTTAAGGAGGCAGCAGCTTCCTGCTGGCTGGAGCAGAGCAGCCCCAAAGGCCTAATCCAATCTCCATTTCCTCACATGGCACCAGGTGAGTGTTTCTGGAATGTCCTCCTTTGATGGGTGTTTATGGAGCACCCATGCCCATGCTCTACATTTAATTCCATGTTCTTTAAAAAAAAAAAAAAAAAGAGCGGGATAAAGACCAGCTGAGTCCGCAATTGGGGAATACTGAGGAGACCGAGTTGCACCTCTGTGACACTGATAAGTCACTAGCTGAGTGTGTCCATTTGCTACTGAATGCGATGAACAACTCTGCTAAGAGCCTCAAGAGGCACAGCTGCAGCATTCAGGAGCCCAGTTAAAAACAAGGAAACTCAGGCTCAGGTGAGAACTTGGCCAAGCGAGAACTTGGCCAAGCTGCACAGCTGTGAACCAACAGAGTATAGTCACTGAGCCATGGGCCAGACGCTACTACCAGGGGTCCAGAAGAAGCTGTGGGGGGCCCTCAGGGGCCCTGAGGGAGCCTGGCAAGTCAGCTCAGGCAGGTGAATGGGACAGCTGGAGAGTAGTCCCCCAGCCCCCTCCTCTCTGTCCTTGGATGAAGGCTTGGTCTGGGGATCAGACCACCGGCAGCCAAATGAAGGAGGAAGTTTTAACCTTCAGATTCAAGAATGTTCTGCTTTCGGTCACCATGTTGTATTAGTGAAGTAAGAGTTCCTCTTATTGGTCAGCTTAAACCCTAAAAGTTTCCTGGGAAAAATAAGCAGCCTGGAATATCATGTTGTCTAACACAGAGGTTGTGTCCACAAAGCCCGTGTATTGTGTTCTAGGGGCCTTGGCTGGGGCTTCTGTACCCCGTCAAATATAACTTGACCCCAGGAATTTGCTTTCATGAAGTTGACCGAATCCCTCCCAGTCGAGCGTCCTCAGATAAATTACCACTGGTCTCTGTCTTTTATTAACCTGCACCCTGAGAGCAGGTGTTAGGCACGAACACTGCCCGGAGGGCAGCAGGGAGCAAAGTCCTCCTCAGGCCCTTATCTGGGGAATGACTGGGGCGGGACACAGGGACAAAACAGTTTGTTGATGACCCAAAATACAGCCCCAGCCCCTGCAGGGGCACAGGGAACAAAGGGGTGAGCACCCTCAACCTCCCCATTTTGCTCCTAGCTCTTCTAGGCCACCAAGCACAGGCTACGACTCACTCCCTGGAGTCGGTTTCCAGGTCTGTGGCACCGAGGCCGCCTCATCCTCTTCCAGGGGCTGCTTCAAAGGTTCTTCCTTCAACTAATATAACTGGGCTCTTGCTCCTTCCCATGCATGGTTCATCCTGAGGCCTGGGAGGTAGAACCCCTGGGGACCCTGCCCTCATGTGTCGGGAATGAAAGTGTAACAGGAAAACAAGCAGGTAAGGGGGTTCTCCCAGGGCTTCAGGCAGCAATTAGGGGAGACCTCGGAAGGGGGCATGTGAAGAGAGACTTCTCGCTTCTGGCTGCAAGTCAGAGCAAGGCAGCGAGCCAGGTACAATGTGGGAAGCAATTGAGAGAGGGTGCCCACCACCCCTCACCGCCTACTGGGAGCTGGGCCCGTCCAGGTGCTGAAGAACTCAGCTGGCTGCTCCCGGCCTCCTGGAGCTGGGTCCCCGAGGTCTGGGCACAGCGCTGGGTCCTGCTCCCCTGGTCTACAAGCCCAGGCCTCCCCAGGGCCCTAATCCTGCTCAAGAATAAGGCCACACCAGAACTGAGCTCAAGTCCTTTACCTTTCCAGGCCTCTCCAGTCCATGGATAAAACCTGCCCCAGGCTGAGCTCCCTACCCACCTGCTGGGGCTGTTCCTCCTACATCTGAGACCTGGCTTGGCTTCAGTCCTCCAGTGTGGAATGAGCAGGCCAGGAATCTCATTCCAATTCCATTTTAGAATGGGAGGAGGGGAAGCAAAGGGAGGAGCTCCTCCTTGGAAGAGCTCGCCCAGGCAGACAGCAGACAGCAGAGGTGGGCGCGGGACTCCCGCCCTGGCAGAAGGCAGGAATGAAGAACAAGGGGGATGGCCAGGCCTGTGGCTTTCACGCCAAATCAGGAGAGTTCTCCTGTCCCGGCTTCTGCCTATACGGTTAGGTCACTAACACTCACCCGCCTGCCGAAACACAGTGGTGGTAACCGATCTGGGCCCAGGGCTGTGACCCAGGAAACATTCCTGTGGCCAGGTTGGGCAAGCGCTGGAGATGTTTGCTTATTGATTAGGAAAAAGGCCTCCCACTCACTCCAGTCTGCTGACTTTTCCTTTCTGCCGGGCTCCCAGAGGACAAGGAGGGCACAGGATTCCCAGTTCTAGCTAAAATCCCTTCCCTCCAACTCTGTGTCATAGACCCTAAGCAGCAGGAAGGGCCCCCTGGTCTTACGTTGGATAAGTGCCTCTCACACCATTTTCATGGGGGCTTCTGGGGCTCTCACATGGACCCTTCAGGGCTCTTTTATAACTGCTGGGGCTGGCCTACCTAACAACAGGTTAGGATGCAACACTGCAAGCTGGCCACAGCTACTGCAGCAAGTGATCCCCAGCCAGGAGTTGACCCACACAGCACAGCAGACCCCTCCTGACCCACCCGCAGCTCCCCTCAGCAGTGTACTTCATCGATCTGCCTGGACTGCTCCCCACTCTGTCTCAGGTGAATTCTCTCACCCTTTGCCCCTCTGGCCTGTACCCCAGTTCTATATGCATAAATAAATATTTAAAAAATATATCGAAATCTGGACTATGGTGATGGCACATGGGTGATTTGGTGATAGAAGCCCACGGGGATCACAACTGAGATGGAAAAAGGTACAAGATGATGTAAAAGTAAACTATTATATTATTGAAATATATATAGAGAGAGATATCAAAATCTAAAAAAATAACAACTGCTGGAGCTGCCTGGGTGTGTGTAGCATTGGCTCCTGCCCCGGGGCAAACTGAATTGGGATCTACATGGCTGGGCCTGGGGCACCCCCAGAGAGCACCCAGTGGGGTGGAGAATGGCTCTAGACTGGCTGCCCTTAAGAGCTCTTCACATTACCACAGCAACTAGTGAGGAAGTGTTGGTTTCCCAAGTTTTATCAGCCCAGGAGTCAGCTGTTAGGTCACTCTCAAGGTCACACAGCAAAGGTGTAGAGCTGGGATCAAACCCTAATCTACTAGGCTGACTCCAAAACCCCCAGTCTTCAGCCCTGCAAGGACCAATATCCACATCCTGATCTGGATGTTAAGCCCCCTCGCCTCCCCCTCAGCTACCTGTCTGACAACAGTAACTCCCCGTGTAACTCATTATCAGGGTGCTTGGTCACCCACATCTATAGTCTTCCCCAAATTTAAATTTACGAGCAGTAATTTGTATATAGTAGAAAACAAGTGACGACACTATGACATGGCATGATTCATAAAAGCTAAGAAGTGGAACCATCTATCAGTTGATGAATAAATAAAGGTTAATAGATCCCTACAATGGAATATTACTCAGCAAGAAAAGAGTGAATTCTGACACATGCTATGCCACTGGCGAACCTTTGCCAACATGCTGAGAAGCCAGTCACACAACATTATTACAGGATCTGGTTTACATGAAATGTCCGCAATACGAGGTTAATGGCTGCCTAAGGTTTGGAGTTGAGGGTGGGAGGAACCAGAGGGTGGCAATTAAGAGGGAGGGGTTCCCTTGGGGGCTGATAAATATGCTCTCGCACTGTGGCTGCATCCCTCTGTGAATATGCTGGAAACCAGCTGAATACTGTATGTGTGCGAATATATGACGTGTGGATTTTATCAGTGAAGTTATTACAAGAAAAAAAAGGGGGGGGGCCCACCCACCCCGCTGACGCAGCAGGCTAAAGCACAGCACTATGAAGAAATCCGCAGCCACTGCAGCATGAGTTCAATCCCTGGCCAGGGAGCTGACCCACAGTCACGCCAGACCTCTCCTGTCACTCCTCACCTCCTCTCCCAGTGTATTTCAGTACATCTGCCTGTTCTGCTCCCTTTCTGTCTCTGGTGAATCCCCTCACCAAACCCCCCACCTCTGACCTGTACCCCAGTTCTGGTGTACATAAATAAATCTTAAAAAAGCAAGGTGACAAGCCAAAAGCACAAGGCTCTCATCCACAGAGAAGCCCCTGTGACTTCTTGACATGTCTCAGATCCTCGTCTCCCCCCTTCCCAATTCACTGACTCCCCGACCTGCATCCCTTGACATCCAGGTTTTCTAATACTTGGATGTGAACACTAATATTGTCAAGGAACTTCTTCTCCAACTTCAACTTCATTTGCCCAGTGAATTAACCTATATAATGATGAGCTAGAAAAATATACCGTGTAGCTACTCAGCAATAAAAGGAACAAAGTTCCAGCAGCACAGATAAACTTAAAAGAAAGCATTATGCTAAGTGAAAAGAAGACCAGGAGGAGGAGAGGTGTTTGGAGATTGGCTTCAATTAGTCTGGGGCTGGGTGAGGAAAGCAGGGCAGGGTATTTTTAAAAAGTGCACACGAGACTACAGATTGCAATTATATGAAAAATCTAGGAAATCAAAAACAGAAAGCAGGTCCCCCGGTGGCTGGATCTGGGGTGAAGTCTGCAGTGACTGCCAACAGGCCGCCAGGGCCTTGTCCATCATCAAAATGTCTAAATGCGGGTGTGGCCACAGTCACCCAACTGTGTTTAGAAACGTCCCCTCAGGGTGGGTGGGTGGGTGGTGTGTAAGTGAATTAGGCTGCAATGAATCTAACAAAAAGTTACAAGGAGGAAGACCCCAGGAGTCCTAATATCAAGACAGAATTCCAGGAGCCAAATAACACCCAGGTCTGGGTTATAAAAAGTGGGGAGGGAAAGGAAAAGCTGTGGGTAACTCCTAATAATAATTACAGGAGTCTTCATGGCCCTCCCTGGTGGGTGCAGCGGGTTAGAGCGCAGCTCCATGAAGCTATCGCAGCCACTGACCCACATGGCGCGGCAGACCTCTCGTCTGGCTCACTGCTCCCCTCAGCAGTGTATGTCAGTTGATCTGTGCGTTCTGCTCCCCACTCTGTCTCTGGTGAATCCTCTCACCCCCACCCTTCTGGCCTGTACCCAGTTCTCATATGCATAAATAAAGTCTCCAGTACAGTGGTAGGCTCCTGTGCTGGGCCCTCATGCTGTGAAGTGGGTGGGCTTTGCTCCCCATCCCTTGATGCCAGAGTCCCTGCGGCCAGGGAAGCCTCTGACCTTTGCTTAAGGTCACAGAGACCTGAGGAAGTCCCCGGGAGAACCAGCCAGGGCTGGCTTAGCTGCCAGGCCAAAGCTGCTCCAGGAGGTCAAGAGCAAGGCGAAGCAGGTGCCCACCCATGCTGCACCAAGGCAGTGCTCAAGCCTGACCTTCTCTCGTGGGGCGCAGGTCCCAGGAGATGCACACCAGCATTCCCGTGGGCACTGTGCAGGCGGGCACAGCAGAGCACCTCCCAGGCTGTAAAGACCTGCAAAAGTTGCTGCAAAGTTGTGCCTTTTGCATCATTCAGCAACCCAGGGACAAAGTCTGGAAACCTCATCCCCATACAAAGGACAAACGCGAGGCTCACGCCATTTTCAAATGTGGGTTGTGCCGGGAAAACTTGGGCTCTCTGCCTCTCACTTTTGGAACCAAATCTCCTAAAACAGCCGCAAAGAACAGCTGGCGGCCAGGGCTGCAGCAGGGAGGCTCTCCCTGCAGTCTCGGTCACATGCACGCGCAGATGACTCCAGAACTCACGAACAAGTGCTCGCTTGTCCGGGGGTGCTCACAAGAGGAGGCTTTCTCTTTGTTAATGGAGGCCTGCGTCCTTTTTCATGCTCGAGAACAAATGAGCATTGACAGGAAGGCGGCTGCTCCCCGGGGCTTGCTACGTCTCCTCCTCTGGCTCTGGGGGTGAACTCGCTCTGCGTGCTGGGCTCAGGCTCTGCTTTCCCAGAAGCCCCCAGCAAAAGCCAAGCTATCTGGGGTGCTCCCTCCAAGAAGCGTGGCCAGCGACATGAAGACCCACTCATCGCTCCCATGTGGGCCTGGCACGTGCTGGTCAAGAGGACAGGCCACGTGGCCCAGGTGCTGAAGAAGCAGGACGGGCCCTGTCCGGGGAGCGGTCCCCATCTTATCCTGCAGGCTGTGGCTCGAGAGCCACTTTCCCTTGCCTGGTCCTTCCAGCATATTTAAAACTTGCATGAAAATCTTCACAGGCCATGTTAGTGGCAGCGGGTCGTGGCGAGGACCCCTTGGGATGAGACGCCACGGGGCGACGAAGCAGAAGACGCTCGTGTGAGCCAAGGTGGGGTGACCTTGACAGCACTGTGGGGTGAGCAAAGGTGCAGAGAGGTGCAGGGGGCTTGCGGTAGGGGGTGCACGCATGTATGTTTAGGTACAGAAACCAGGAGGCCAGAGGCGTGGCCGTGGGGGCGAGGGTGGCTGTTACTGGCTTTCTGTGTTTTATTTTTCACATTAGTTGACCTTTTATAGTCATGTGGACATCGTGCCCACTTATCAAGTTAAAAAACTTGCTGAGGGGCCCTCCCTGGTGGCGCAGCGGGTTAAAGCACAGCACTGAGAATCTAAAGCCGCTTCTGCATGAGTTCGATTCCCGCCTGCCCCGGAGGTGACCACATGGCGCGGCAGACCTCTCCTGACCCGCCTGCTGCTCCCCTCAGCAGTGTACTTCATCCATCTGCCTGTTCTGTTCCCCACTCTGTCTCTGGTGAAGCCTCTCACCGCCCCTGAGCCTCTGGCCTGCACCCCAGTTCTGTATGCACAAATAAATAAATCTTTAAAAAAAAAAAAACTGGTATGTCAATCACCTTTAAAAAAAAAAAAAAAAAAAACTTGCTGAGGGCCCTCCCTGGTGGCGCAGCGGGTTAAAGCACAGCACTGAGAAGCTAAAGCCACTTCAGCATGAGTTCAAACCCCACCCCCAGGTGACCCACATAATGCAGCAGACCTCTTCTGAGCGCCCACTGCTCCCCTCAGCAGTGTACTTCATCAGCCAGCCTGTTCTGCTCCCCGCTCTGTCTCTGGTGAATCCTATCACCGCCCCTGCATCTCTGGCCTGTACCCCAGTTCTGTATGCATAAACAAATAAATCTTAAAAAAAAAAAAAGCAGAAATATGTCAACAGAGAATGGGTTAATTAAGTGGTGGGCATTGACTCAATTCAAAACCAGGCAGAAACTGAGGGTCGCCAGAGCACATCTAAGAATGGAGTAAGCTCTGTGCAAGATGGCAGGCACTTGGCTTCAAGAGAAAGCAAGACCGGAAAGAGAACGTACTTAGATTATCTTTAGATTTCAAGGAACTAATGCACAGGCTTCTGAGGAGGTGAACTATTGATGGAGGAAGTGAAAAGGCAGGTGGGAGGCTTGCTTTTAGATTCTTATCATTTAAGGTGGTTCATGTTTATTTTCCTATCTTTTCAGGAACCGTTTTCTTTACAGAGAAGGTTGAACAAGGAGAAGCTCCGTTTCATGGCTGGCTCCGAGGGGCTGGCCCTACATGTGGGTCCCCAAACCCCTGGTGCAGACTCTTCAGTGGCATCATCAGAAATAAGACACGAGACAGGAGGGGGTCTGCCCAGTTCGTGCAATTCTGTTTATGGTTTGGGAAGTACATTCTCCGGGTTAGAATCTAATGACTCAAAGGATGAGTGCTGTTTTTCTTGAGTCCTGCTTTAACAGAGGGACACTGACCCATGGGGCTCGTCCAGAGGCGAAGGGGCAGGGTGAGAAGTTGACCTCTGTGAAGAAAGGGACAGACTTGCGGGAGAGACAAACGCTAAGATGGTCAGGGCTGACGGTCAGGGCTGACGGTCAGGGCTGACGGTCAGGGCTGACGGTCAGGGCTGACGGTCAGGGCTGACGGTCAGGGCTGACGGTCAGGGCTGGCTCCTAGCAGCGTGCAGTGGCAGCTGAGAGCGAGACAAGGGCCAGGCCACCATGTAGAGGAAGGTCTTAGGCTGAGAGCTGACCAACAGCTGCTGCCGACCTCACGGGCGCCCAGGGCCCGGGCCCTGCTGGCCACCAGGCCCGCGTGGAAGCCAAGTCTGGGTCCTGGTCTCAAATGTGCCTGTCAGCTGCATAACTGGGGGAAACTAACCCCTCAGTTAGCCTTTCAAAAATAGTTTCCTTTTGCCAAATACACACAACACAGGTCTGTGGGGAAGATAAGAGCTGTCTCCAAGGGCAGCCAGACTGCCTGTAGGTGACCCTGCTGTTTCGATCTTTTCGATCTTTTCGGGAACTGGCAGGTCCTGCTCTGCCTGTGAGGTCGCCCTGCAGGGGAGGCAGCAACTCCTCAAAGCCTGAACTCAGACCCCGCCAGAGCAGCCCTCCTCCACCCAAGTGCGGTGGCCCCTTGCCTGGGGGGAGCTTTTCAACCTGGGCATGTCATCATCCTCCCCCACCCTCTACCCCTTCCGTCTTGGGACCTCAGGGGGCTGTCTGTCCTTCCTCAGGCCACCTCCAGGAAGACTCTCAGTGAGCACCTCTCATTTGAGCCAAAGTTCATGTCTGTGGGGGGCACCAAGGAAGCTGTGCACTCCCCAGAATGATGAATAAACCTGGAGGAGGTTCTGAATCCCAAGAGCTCTGGACTAGACTTTGTGGTGAGAAGGCTGAGAGAATGAAGGGCTCTGCCTGCCAACGCCCCTTCTAGGATGAAAGCCCAGCTCCCTAAGACCCGGCTACCTCTGCCACCAGACTGCCCTCCCTCACCTTGCTTGATGCTCCAGTCAGCACTTGGGGTGCCTTCCCCAAGTCTGGATCTGATGTTCCCTCTGCCCCAAGACTGGCTTCTCCCCCAATACTCTTCCCTTCACTCAAAGGCCACTGCACATGCAGCTGCTGGAATCGACACTGCTGCTCCCCAGGAAAGGAGAAGGTTCCAGGTTCCCTGCCCCACCCAAAAGGAAGGTGAAGCTGAGCCAGAGAAGAATCTGGAGAGGAGACAGAAGATGGAAGCAGGATGGAGCCAGGAGACCTGAGGGAGACACATGGGGCAGAGGCATGTGAAGAAGCAGCTCATGTTTCTTGACCCTAGACTGGGTGAAACAGACGTGGGTGAGAGACCCGTGGGGAGGTGACTATGGCAGTGTTTCTATTGATTTTGTTTTTGCTCTTTTCCTCCCAGACTTGTCTGGCCATTATGACCCTTTTCTATGGGTCCCGGCCAGAAGGAGCTTTAGTCCTGTGGCGGGCTTTCAGGCCTTGCTTTGGGACCATCCCTTTTGGGTGGACTTTTACCCACGAGGGGGTGGGTAACTTCAGGTGTTCTATTTAGAGACTATATTCTTTATCTTTTCTATCTTGCACACTAAGTTCCTTTCCATTAAAGGTCTTGTACGTTTTGTCTTGATGCAGCAGATGGCAGAACCTATTTAGAGTGAGCAGGTTTAGGGGTACAGGAGAGTCCCGCTGTGGTAACACCTTTACCTAAGTTCTGTGAGACAGGGATTTTGCCTAAATGTCGCCTTCATTCCTGTACCTCCACCTTGGAGCACTTAGTAGGTCCTCAACCGTTATTTGCTGAATGAATAAATGAGGTCTGCCTCCCCCGAACATCTAACCAGAACCCAAGCAGGGCCGAATGCCCCAGAGCCAATCCTTGAATAGGGGCTTCAGATGAACCCTGAAGACAGGGGCCACCCAAGATGGCCATGCTACTGAAGCTGACGGGCGGGCCCCTGCTGTGGCCATGAGCTTCCACCCTTTTCCAGATACTGAGGCGACGGGCGGGCCCTTGCTGTGGCCAGGAGCTCCCACCGCTTTTCCAGATACTGAGGCAGGGGCTATCAACCACAGCAGAAGAGGGGCGGGGAGGCTCATGAGCCAGGACCACCTGCCACAACATCAAGAGCTTCTGCAAACTGGTGAGCGCCATGGCTCCCTTAACCTATGGAGAGGTACTGCGGCCTCATTTTGGAGATGAAGATACCACGTCAGAGATGAAGCCACTCGCCTGAAGTCCCACAGCTAAGAAGCAGGTAGAGCTGTGCACCGAACTCCCCTGAGCTCCCACCCTGCCCCACCTTTGGGTCTGCTCTGTTAGCAGGTCTCCTCGCTGCTCCTCTCTGCCTCCCCACCCCAGCACAACTCACCAAGTGGTCGAGGGGCCGTTTGCCCAGGAGCCACTGAGCTATTGTACTAAAAGTGTGCTGTCAGCTGAGGCCAGGGCGGGCAGCAGCGTGGACAGCAGACAGGGCCCACTTAGCAAGGGTTTTGGGGCACTTTCAGCAGCACAAGATCTGGCTCTAAGAGCTGTAAATAAAGTTGTCTCAACAGCCCTCTAGTGCTTGAAAAACCTGAAGAGTTACCTGGCCATCGCCAAGGGCTTTAATTGCTTCCATGAGAGCACAACCTTTGGGTGTTAATTCCCAGAGCACCTTCCTGCCTTCTGGCATAAAGGTGACCAGCCAGGTGAATCATAAAGGTGTGGGGGAGGGAGGTCTGGGGCAGGAACATCGATTAATTCCACTGGAGGACGGTGCCTGAGCCAGCCCTGGCCAGTAGGGTGAGCACATGCCACGGATGCCAGTTTTAAATACTTTCCCTTCTCATTCTTAATGCAGCATTTCTGCTGACTGGGCAGGAGGTTAGGCCGGTCAAGCTACAGCTTTCTCTTCTCTTCTAAACACCCTTTTAAGCCATTAGCCTAGGCTCAGCTGGAGAGCCTGCCTGCCTTTTGATTACACAATACATCAAACTGATCTCGGGTGTCCATTTTCTCCAGCAGGTAGGTGACTATGGTTTCCCAGAAACCCTCCTGTTTATGGGAAGGCTACAAAGTCCAGGTTCTTCAGCAGATGGGACTGTTTACTAGAAGCTCACTGATGATCTAATTCTCCCCCTTATCACTTTTCAATTAGGACACAATTCACATAACATAAAATCCACTGATTCAAAATGTCAGTTACTTTTAGTCATTCCTCACACTGTGCAGCTATCACTTCTAATTCCAGAATATTTCCATCACCCCCAAAGAAAACCATGTGCCTATTAGCAGTCAGAGCCAATCCTCTCCTTACTCCCAGCCCCTGGTAACCACTCATTTTCAGTCTCTATGGATTTGCCTGTTCTGGTTGTCTTTCATCAATGAATCATACTATGCAGTCATGTTCTTACTTAGCATGTTGTTTTCAAGGTCATTCATGCCACAGCATGTAATAATCTATCCCTTTTCACAGCTGAATAATATTCCACAGGCTGGATAGACCACACTTTGTTGATCCCATTCATCAGCTAATAAACATTTGGGTTGTTTTCCCTTTGGGGGCCGCTACAAAGAATGTTAGGGACAAATATGTGTAAGTCTTTGCAGATAGGTGTTTCAATTCTTTTGGGTATTTGCCTAGATAGGAGTTGTTGGGTTGATCCATTTGAGAAAGTGCCAGGCTGCTTTCCCCCAATAAATGTATGATTTTACCTTCCCACCAGCAGTGTGTGAGGGGTCCGATGCCTTCCCACCCTTAGCAACATTTGTCATTTTCTGCATAATTCTAGCCATCCGAGTGACAAGTGCTATTTATTATGGTTTGTTTAATGACAATCTTTAAAGGATATATCACCACCACCCCCCCCTTAGAACATCACCATCTCAACAAAACTGCTTTGAAGGCAACCTTGCTTAAGTGGTAGGTGGTGACAGTAACAATTATAGCTAGTACTGTGTGTAGCACCTACAACACGTAGACACCTCAGACATTTCACCTTCACAATGACTACAAGAGGTATATGCCATTATCTCTATTTGCCTAAGGTCAAAGAGCTCATGAATTACTGCTGTGAGATTGGAATTTGAACACAAGCAGCCTGGCCCCATAGCCCGAGCTCTTCACCAATCTACTTTCATGGGGCCTGGGGGCACATGCAGTTTTGAGCAAGCCTAGAAGCAGCACAAGTAGGAAACACAATCCCAGCAGGCCTGAATGCCCCCTGAAAGAAACCAGGGTGACTGGTTGTCCTGGACTCCAGCTGCTGTGCCAGCCTCAACCACTGACCTGGGCACAGGCTGTTTATGGAGCCAAGCAAGTTCAAAACATGCTAACTTTTCTCTGGAAAGTAGAAGGGAAAGTAGAATAAAATATTATTCAGCTGTGAAAAGGGACAAATTATTACATGCCATGGGGCCCTCCCTGGTGGCGCAATGGGTTAAAGCACAGTGCTATGAAGCTACCACAGCCACTGCAGCAGGAGTTCCATCCCTGGCCAAGGAGCTGACCCACATGGCGCAGCAGACCTCTCCTGACCCGCCTGCTGCTCCCCTCAGCAGTGTGTCAGTCACTCTGCCTGTTCTGCTCCCCACTCTGTCTCTGCTGAAGCCTCTCACCTCCCGCACCTCTGGCCTGTACCCCAGTTCTATATGCATATATATATATATATACATACATACATACATACATACATATATATATATAAAGTAGATGTGAAGTAGTCGCATTATTTTAAATGTTATATATAAAGCGAGACTTCATGAAACACGATAGTATCTAGAGCAATTGCAAGTGCGCTCACCATGCCTGCAACTTGCTGCGGCCAGTGCTCAGAGCAGCCATCAACCATCTTGTTAATAAGTAACTGGCTGTTCCTGTTCAGGAAATGTGATGGGTGGCACTAAAAATGCCTTAAAGTATGTGGACTATGCTTGTTACCTACCACTACATTCAAGTAAACCTCAAATAGCTTTATTTGGATATTGTTATGACTTCCAACCTAAATTTCCCCCCTTTATAAGGAAGGCTATGGAAACTAGATGAGCAGTTGAGAGAGGCTTCAGCTAAGCATCCACTAGAATGAGCAGTGCTCTGGAAAATGCACACACCTGAGCTTACCCTGACTTGACCTTGACATCTGATTTCAGGATCTATTCAACCTTACCCTTTTGTTCCATCTGAAAGCAGCATGCTGGCATCCTCAGTTTTGCTTGCCTTGGATACTTCAGGTCTAGAAATGCCAGCTATGCTTTATTACAGGGCAGGGAAAACAGCCTCTTTTTAAATTACAAACTTGAATTCTATGTGAGTAGTATTTGCAGGGCTCACGCTTACACGATGCCCCTGTGCTTATAAACACACAACAAATGGAAACTTCCCCACCCTCCCCAGGATCCAACACTGGCTTCAAGTTCTCTCTCCACAGTGGGAGAACAAAAGGAGGCCGGTAGGCTCTGACTAGAAGGCAAGAATTCCCTTTTCTTCTCATATTCCCTTCTGTGTACACAGGGGCCGCTGAGATCAGGGGAGGCAGCATTTCAAATGTCCTGCATGTAGGATTCTACAGTAAATAAAAGACATTCTTGGGATAGTGAGGATAGCTGAGTGTGGAGTGAATGTTAAATGACATCGCCAATTTTTCTAATTGTGATAATAGTGTTGTGGTTCACAAGGATACTGTCCTCCCCTGTAAGAGAGGCAGGCTCAAAGGATTTAGTGGTGAAGGCCTACAAGGCCCTGTTGTGGGTTCGAGGCGCTTCTCGCTGAGCAAAGGTGCAGATGCCAATTGGAAAATGGGGCATTCAGAGGCTCACTGTACCGTTTCTCAACTTTTAGTTATAAAAATTTTAAAAAGTACACCAAAGTTTTCATGGTAGAGCCTCCCTGGTGGCACAGGGGTTAAGTCTCAGTGCTATCATGATACTGCCAGCCACTGAAGCATGAGTTCAATTCCCGGCCAGGGAGCTGACCCACCTAGCACAACAGACCTCTCCTGTCTTGCCCGCTGCTCCCCTCAGCAGTGTGTTTGTTTTTTGTTTTTGTTTATTTTAAGATTTCTTTATGCATACAGAACTGGGGTACAGGCCAGAGAAGCAGGAGCAGTGAGAGGAGCGGTGAGTAGAACAGGCAGATGTACTGAAATACATTGCTGCGGGGGAACAAGCCAGTCAGGAGAGATTCTGCCATGCCATGTAGGTAACCTCACTGGCCAGGGATTGAACTCAAACTTCATGGTGCTGCACTTGAAGCCGTTGCACTGCTAGGGAGATCTTCCTGGTTTGCTCTCCACTCTAGTGAAATCTCTCAACCCCCATACCTCTGGCCTGTACCCCAGCTCTTGTATGCATAAATAAATCTATAAAAAGTCATTGATATAGACATATCTGCTCTAAGATGTCAGAAATAAAAGCTAGTGTTTGCTATATATATAATTCGTTCCTCAAATACCTGAAGACCTACTATGTACAGGCTGGCATTCCAAGCCCTACAGGTACAATAGTGGATAAAACAGTCAGGGTCCCACTCATGGAATTCACATTCTAAGAAAAAGAGGAAAGCAAATCATGCACAATAGTGAAATGCATAGAAAGAAGTAAGGACCATGAGAGAAAATAGAGGCCTTATTTCTGGGAGGATACACACAAAACCATGCTCCGCGTGGCAGCTTTTCTCCTCTTACTGCTCTTCCTAGTGCGTTAGTTGTGTAGTAAAGGAAATGCAAGTGGGGAGCCGCTACCAATATTGCAGGAGGGCAGCTGATCCCCTGCGGGGTTACTGATTTATGCTTAACATGCAGAAACCAGTCGTGCAACTGAGCTGACTTCCCTCTTTATTTTGACTGATCTCAGTGTCTAATGTGTGTCTGCTGTTGACAGGGATCCAGACCCCATAGGTGAGCATTACGCCGCTCAACCCTGCGTCTTCATCATTACCCTTGTTTTCCTCTTGCCCATGTCCCCAGCCCTGTCTGAGACACAGGTGTTGTGTGTGTGTGTGTGTGGGGGGGGTACTCCATGCCTTCAACTTCTTTGTATTGACAAGAATAAGCAAAGTGAAGGAGAAGACCAACAGGTACAAGAAATCTTGAATGTTGTTTCTTAAACAAAAAATGTTTCCAAAGACTTGGCACAATGGGAAAGAGAATCCTCATCTCTGGGGACCCCAACTTTCCCCATGATCACACCACCATCGTCTAAAATGAAACAGGAACGACCTAATTCAAGTTCTATCATGAATCAAAAAAAACAGCCTTCTGACCTATGTATCCGATCTCTATGTCAACCACAAGCTAAATGAACTCCATTTCCTCATCCAAAAATAGGATCTAGAACCACTTGCTTCCACAGGGGCTGGGAAAACTGTATATCACTACACAAATATTTAGGGAAATCCCAGCAGAGGTAAGACCTCTAACAGTGCTATTCATAATAACAGCTATTACACTTTGCACTGATCAGTAATAACTGGGTTGTCGGAAAAGTCACGACATATTTTTGCATAGAAAACAGAAAAAAGGGGCCTCCTTGGGGCACAGGGGTTAAAGTCTCAGTGCTATCAAGCTATCGCCAGCCACTGCTGCCTCAGTTCAATCCCTGCCAGGGAGCTGACCCACACGGCACACAGACACCTCCTGCCACGCCCGCTGCCCCCTCAGCAGTGTATTTCAGTTTGATAAACCTGTTCTGCTCCCCACTTGGTCTTTGGTGAGTCCTCTCACCCACCTGAGACCTGGCTTACACCTAAGTTCTTGTATAAATAAAGCTTTAATAAAAAAGGGAAAAACAAAAAAAAAATACATCATGGCTTTTCCAGCAACCCGGTATCAGTGAGAAGGACTATTTCCAAGTGCCCGATGTGTTTATCTTGCTTCATTCTCCTCCATAACCTTATCCGGTAGGTTTTACTAACCCCCATTTTGCAGAAGGAAAACTGAAGACAGGCCCCCTCGATGTCCTGCTGCAGCTTTCCCAGGACAGGCCCTCAGCAGCTGGAGGCCGCTGTAGGGGAGCAGAGGTTCCTCCAGGCTGCTGTAAGCAGCCGTGCTGAGCCCGTGTCTCCTCATCTGTAACACGGACCTCTCCTAACAGGGTCAGTGTGAAAGCTGGATGAGCTCACAGATGTAATACCAGGTCCTGAAAAGTTCTAGATAATGGCTTTTTCCAAGTTGTCATATACTGAGAAGAAAAGAAAGCACAAGAAGAAGCCAGGTCTAATTACAATGGGAAATTTCCCAGAAGAAAAAAAAAATTTTTTTAAAGAAAGCCATGACATGTCCTCAAAATAAGAGGGGGAGAGAGATCATCTGTCAGGATAAACCTGTTTAATAACAGGCAAAGACAACCCCAGGAGTCAATTTCAAGTGTTTGTTTAGAATCAGATTTCTGACATGCCTTACACATTCATTCAACCTGTTATCCAATGCAACATGGATAAATTATAACCACCATGCCGCCCCCCAGCAGTTTCACCCCCTAGTCACAGCAAAGAAAGTCCCCAAAATTCTTGGCTCACCCTAAAACTGAAAGCCCTGCCGCTGATGGACGGTGCCGCTCAGGCCGGGCTTCCGCCTGCATCTCCGGACAGCGCAGGCCGAGGGGAGCAGTTAATGCGGCCTGGGCAGCTCATAAATCATGCAGGCTCATAAATGGCACTTCTGCCCCAAACCAAGTCAACTTGTTAAATCACCCACCCACCCACCCAATGCCAGGCTGCTGTGCCGCTCTAGCGGCCACGTGGCTGGGGGTCCTGGATTCAGGAGGTACCAGGTGGCTTTGGAGGGCTGAGGGAGCGAAGGAGGGTGGGGAGGAAGCATGCGCCCCTCACTGCTCCTCTAAATCTACTGGAATTCTCCCTTGCCCAGCATCCACGCCCCTTTGTTACACGCCTTTTGTGGTTTTCTAAGATATATTTGCTTATATAAGAACACACCAGGAGTCTAATGAAAATTGAGGGACACTCTGAACCTCAAAAATACATGTGCACCCACACACACATCTTGTCTTCAATCTCAGCTGGACTCAGAGGCCCCAAAATTCATCTCGAGGGTATGTTTTAAAAATCCCCCCATCGGCCCTCCCTGGTGGCGCAGCAGATTAAATCACAGCACTAAGAAGCTAAAGCCACTTCAGCATGAGCTCGATCCCAGCCAGTCCTGGAGGTGACCACATGGTGTGGCAGACCTCTCCTGACCTGCCCGCTGCTCCCCTCAGCAGTATACTTTGCGTATCTGACTGCTCTGATCCCCACTCTGTCTCTGAAAACTCTCACTCCCCACCTCTGGCTTTGTACCCCAGTTCTATATGCACAAATAATTAAAAAAAAAAAAAAACCATTGGGCCTCCCTGGTGGCACAGGGGTTAGACAGAGCTGTTGGACTATGGCCAGTCATTGCAATTCAATCCCCCCGGGCCAGCCAGGGAGCTGACCCACCTGCAACAAACACAGACCTCTCCTGTCCCACCAGCTGTTCCCCTCAGCAGTGTAATTCTACAGACCTGTCTGTTCTGCTCCCTGCTCTGTCTCTGGTGAATCCTCTCACCCCAGCCCACCCCTGCACCTCTGGCCTGCACCTCAGCTTTATAAAATAAATCTTTGAAATAAAAAATCCCCCATTTCCTCTCGGACTCCTTGACTGAGTGGGCGGCTCTGGCAGGGAGGCCCCTCCAGCCTGCACCTTGTCCTGCAGGAGCCAGATCCGACTCAGTGGTCATGTGCTCAGGTGGCCGGGCTCCCGCCGTCCAGCTGGCCTCTAAACAGCAGTCCAGGAACCAGAGTCCCCATCCATCCCAAATATCCAACTGGAAAGGCTGAAGGGTGCGCCCAGGCAGCCTGCATCTTTTTAAAAAAGATTTATGTATTTGTGCATACAGAACTGGGGTACAGGCCAGAGGTGCAGGGGCGGTGAGAGGGTTCACCAGAGACAGAGTGGGGAGCAGAACAGGCAGATCTGTGATATAGGCAGGTGGTTTTGATGTTACAGACTGGGAAGTTTCTAGGAGCCAAGGGCCCGCAAACAATTGCTAATGAACTCATCAGCATTCCCAATGGCGGGTCGGAGGCCGAGGAATACACCCCCCTGCCCTCCCAAGAATATTTACTTAGCCGGGTTCCAGGACCCTCGTCCTCCTCAGCCCCAACAGTGGGCAACAATAGGACTGAGAGACAGGAGACCCAAGCGCCCTTGGGCGGTGACCGTTTTCCACTGGTTGCCCTCACTTCCTGGGCCCCATGGGCTCGCCAGCACTCAGCAGCCTCAGCGCCTGGTTGATACCCAGCACTCAAAAAGAAAAGCAACTCTCAACATCACTTCCCTTCGCGGTAACAAGCAGAGGAATGAAGCACTTAGAACTCAGCTGCTTTTGAACAATTGATTTAGCTATATAGGCTAGAGAGCCTGGAGGGTGGGACGGAGGGGAGGTCAAAAATTTTAAAAGCTCCCATTATCGCTTTAAAGGATAATTTCTTGTAATATTTTAAGAGGAAAAGCAAAACCTGAAACAGGGTTTAGGAAGGAAAAGCAAAACCTGAAACAGGGTTTAGGAATCCGACTTTCACTTCTACATTACAATGCACATCGCTGGTCCTCAACAGAGGGAGATAGGTCACCCTCACCACCAGGGGTGTGTAACCTAACAACCCCCCTTCCCTCAAAAAGGAAAGACCATTCCCATCAAGTAACTACTGAATGCCAATTACATTCCAGGTGCTGTTACAGGGCAGGACACCCCCCCTCTGTTACACCCTTGGGATGCTTCTGGGGTACCCAGTCTGGTGAGCAGAGGGGAGAACCCGGGAACCCCAACCTGAAAAGCAACTAAGAAAAGATGTCCTGGCTCAGCTTTGTGGACAGAAAATCAGAGAAGACTTCCTGGAGGAAGCAGCTAACTGGGTTCAAGAGATGAGCAAGCCAGGTAGGAAGCTCCCCAGGGAAACGCTGGTAGTGGAAGAGGCAGAGGAGATTGGCTACTGCCACCAAGGACCAGCAGCACTCACCATTAGAAAAGTGACTCCACCTAGGCCACATGATCAGAAGCTTCCAGAACCGGAGAAGTTTAAGGGGGGTCAGAACTAGGCTGTTAACCACCAGCCTAATGCTCCCCGTGGAACTCTCACCACTTATTAAATATTCCATTGCCTGGAATTGAGGGGGGTGGCCAGGAGGACACAGCTCGCTAGCTGGCCGCAGGTAGTCTTCTGAGCTAAACGGGAGGAAGAGGCAGTCAAGACAAGTCCTTACAAGATTCTGCACACAGGTCACCACCACCATCCCCTTTGATCCCTGGAATCGTGGACACTGGTCTTCTTGCTCTTCTGTTCTGCCTCAGGGCGTCTGCACTTGCTGCTCCCTAGTCTAGCACGCCCTTCCCCATATGCCCTGACTGAGCTTTCACCTCTTGGTTTTGTAAAAGCACCCTTTCAGACCCCATAGTGAGGCTGCTTTAGACCACCCCAGTTTCCCAGCAATTCCACAGGTTCACTTGTCCTAAACAACTGTCACCACTGAGCTCCCCACATGTCTTACACATTTGTTTACTGCCTGTTCCTGCTAGAAGACGAAATCCATGAGGGAGGTGCATCTCTGCCATATCCCCTGTTCTGGAACAGGACTTGGCTCAGAATTACTCTCAATTGTTTACTACGTGAGTGACGGACAGATGGGTAGAATGGGCGATGCCATTTAATGAGATGGGCACCTGGGAGCAAGAGTGAGGCTGGAGGGGGGATTCTGGGTGATTATTTGGGGAGGCTGTGGGACAGGCGAGGTGCAGGCAGCCTCAGGGATGGTGGAAGGTGAGACCCATGTCTCCTGTGGTATACCAGAGGCCCAGCAGAGCCTGGGACTGACTCTAGCTAGCCCCGGGGCAGGGAGAGGGAAACTTGCTGCTCCAGTTTGTCTGGGTTCTCCTAGCTTTCCTGAGTCTCTGCCCACACGGCCACACCCAACCAGGGGTAGCCACATTCTGCCCTTCCAGGGCCCAAAAGATACTCTAGGTCTCAGAAGCCAGAGTAGGGGATCCCTCCTCCTCCCAAACAATGCCCCCCACCTCCCTCACCCGCCCTTTGTGACTCCTGAGTGGGAAGTTAAGTTTCACCTGAGCTACTGAGTCACCATCCAAACATCCCTTTGTCATTCCCTGGCCCCAGAATCCACAATGGGAGGTCCCTTCCCAGCCACCCTAGTTTATGACATCCCCCTCTCAGCCAACAACAGAGGCCTCCTCCCCCCTCTTCCTATTCCCAAGCCACCCAACACCCCAGGCCTGACTCCCCTGCACAGACCCAGCCAGCTGCTCCAGCCCACACAGGTCTTGCCCCACCTGGATTCTGAATGTGCCTATTGTGTATTAACTTGGCATCTTCGTGGTTTTCAGCACCCCAGTACCCACATGAAGCCCCCACCCCCACCCCCCAGGACTGCAGAAACGAAGCCTGACACACAGCACACACAGCAAGCCTCAGACGAGGCACTACAGGGATCTCAGTGGGCCCCTTCCTCGTGTTAGAGACAGTGAGAGTAGACGCTTCCAGAGATGGATGTGCAAGATTTTCCAGGGCACATTATAAAGGCAGGTAGGAGATTGGTTACACTTTACTGAACAATTCATATTTCCATGTAAGGCAAACTCCAATTTTCAAAAGCTATGATAATGGGCCACACATGTGGTGTTAGAGGCTTAAATCTAGAGAGATACCTAGTTGCTGACAAGGACCACCTGAAAACAAGAGTGATTGGGGGGAGGGGTGCGGGCGGCAGTGATTGAATATTTGAATATTATTCAAGGTTTCCTGGTTGAACTTGTTTAGGCTTTACCACACAATGAAACATATCCACAACCAGAGAAAACAGTATAATGGGCCCTACATAACCAGCACCAACAAGGCTTAACATCACCTCTTACTTCATCTCTACCTGGGTCTTACCCAACCATACACCCACTTTTCCATCTGTAATTAAAGGATGAGGACCCTTCCCCCTCCTCATTTACATAATCCCAACTCATCACTACCAGTTAAAAATTTTTTTAAACAAAATTCTTCCCTTACATGCCATCTTGGTAAACTGGCATTCAGAGTTAAGTGGTTCACCCTCCACGCACCCCCCCAAGTGATAGGAAGAAACCTTATCACAGTTTAGAAAATAATGATAATAATTGCAAGGAGGCCATGAAGCTCTGAAATGACTGGCTGCTGACTTGTTTTAGGCATAGGTCAACGTCTAGTTTTTAAATGGGGTCCCCCAGAGGGCCAGTGACACCCTTTCATCTGGGTTCTTAAAGGAGCCGGCAAGATCTTGAAGCCCAATTTACTCAACAGGCTGAAAGTCAGACTTTGGGTGCTATATGGACAGACGCTTGTGGTTCCTCCCAGGCCAAAGCTAAGAGTCTAGAATGCAGATTCCCAGAAACGGAATGCAGAAATGGAACTGGTAAGCACTGAGGAAGACAGCAAGTGGGCTGAGCCACCCCTCCCCACAATCCCAGGGCTGGTAACTGTGACTTTTATTTCCACCGTAGGGCTGTGTGAGACTTCAGGTCATAAGTAGGAATACAGGACACTAAGTATTCTTTGGCTTTTTCAATAGGGGGATATTAGATATATACTGAAAACACACAAACACCACAAAGCCTACACCTCTGTAGGGTGATGCTTCCTTTTGAGCCAAGGTATCACAGGGGGAGAAATTAGGAAGTCTAGATTGAAAATAACTTCCAGGAGCTTCCACTTTGTTATCTGAAAACAGAACTATCAAAATACCTACCTCAAAAGCTGAAGTGCAGGAATTAAAAACTAAGCTCACACACCACCAATTGAAGACAATCAATAGCGCAAAGGACGTTACAGCTATGGTTTAACAAGGTTATTCTAACTCTGACTCTACCAGCTCTGTGACTCAATGCAGATAAATTGGTTCTCAAAAAGCCAGCAGCAAAGCCCAAGATATTCAGTCACCCATAAAACTCCCAGATGGGGGAAGCTTAAGAATCCTGGGGCCTGATAAGAATAGTATCAAGGGCCCTCCCTGGTGGCACAATGGGTTAAAGCACAGCACTATGAAGCTGACTGCTGCCCACTGAAGCATGAGTTCAATCCCTGGCCAGGGAGCTGAACCGCATGGCACAGCAGACCTCCTTTGTCTCTCCTGCTACTCCCCTCAACAGTATATTTCAGTAGATTCTTCCATTTTGCTCCCCACTCTGTCTCTGGTGAATCCTCTCACCCTCTGCACCTCTGGCCTGTACCCTAGACTTGCATGCATAAATAATGACGAGGACAAAGGTCAAGTGAAGACACCAAGGTGCAGAACAGTGTGTATAAAAGGCTGCCCTCTGTATTAAAGAATCTAGTCACTGAAAAAGCATCAAATGCTGACAACGGTTATGGATGGGATCCGAGCGGCTGGTGTTCACAGAAACACACTGACAGGTAGCTGTACGTGGTGACAGACGCTTGAGGTCAACAGACCTGGGCTCAATCACTGCCAGCCACTTCCTAGCTTGGTGGCTCCAGGCAAGTCACTAACTCCGAGCCTCAGTTTCCTCCTTTAAAAAAAAAGTCTTTGTTGGCCCTCCCTGGTGGCACAGCGGGTTAAAGCACTGCACTGAGAAGCTAAAGCCACTTCCGCATGAGTTCGATTCCTGCCTGCCCCGGAGGTGACCACATGGCGCGGCAGACCTCTCCTGACCCGCCCACTGCTCCCCTCAGCAGTGTACTTCGTCGATCTGCCTGTTCTGCTACCCACTCTGTCTCTGGTGAAGCCTCTCACCGCCCCTGAGTTCTCTGGCCTGTACCCCAATTCTGTATGTACAAATAAATAAATTAAAAAAAAAAAAGTCTTTGTTTATGCATATAGAACTGGGGTACGGGCCAGAGGTGCAGCCGCAGTGAGAGGATTCACCAGAGTGGGGAGCAAATAGGCAAACTGACAAAGTACACTGCTGAGGGGAGCTGCAGTGAGACAGGAGAGGTATGCTGTGCCATGTGGGTCACCTCCGGGGCTGGGGATGGAACTTGCACTGAAGAGACTGCAGACAGCTTGCAGTGCTGCGCTTTAATCCACTGAGCAACCAGGGAGGGACCCTAGTTTCCCTCCCTTAAAATGGAATTATCAGAATCAAGTCCATAGGGTAGTTGAGCAAATTAGGTGTGGAAGTAGGTGTGCATAGCAATTACTGTAGCCTCTAAATGTCTGGGGGACTTCCAACAATGTGCCCTTGAATCAATGTGGGGTCAAGAGTGTCTAGATGTGAGGTCAAGGAGCAAAGAAGCCCGGGGACTAGTCCTTCCTGATCCTTAACCCTTTTGTCTGACTCCTTTTGCATTCACACATTTCTTCACCTCCCCACACACATCTATAGCAGAAAAGCCTCATGATTTAAATGTACTTAAAGAAGCGTCTCTATATGCCATGTCCTGAAAGCACTTTAAATGTTAACTCAATGAACCCTCATGGCAACTCTGAGAGGTACAAACTGATTTTATCCTTTTTGGGGGGAGCATGGGGGGGATCCAGGACCTAGAGGGTTAACTCCCCATGGTCATATTAGAGGTGACTGGTGATGTGAGCCCAAAGACTGATTTTCATCCCACCTTCCCCAGTTCCCCTCAGTCTCATGGGGGGAGGGGGGGGAACCTTAGGCCTTCATGTTACAGGTGGAACAAGAAATAAATGCTCAAGATTAAAGCCACAACCCTGACACCCAAACTCTGCTGAAACAGGGGGAAGCCTCACACCTGGCAAGTGAAGTAGCCTCCTAAATTCAACAGCCAGCCTCCCAGGTACTTAATCCCCAAATTCTCAAGCACTCCCAGAATTCAGGTGAGAGGATTTGCAGAAAAGGGGAGGGAGGGAGAGAAATGTTACATCATAAAGAAAAAAAAAAAACCACAATTTACATGAATGGTTCGAAAATCAGTCACTAATGACAAACTCTCAGCACCTCTGGGCAGCCATAGCAGAAGAGTTTCTTTATAAACAGACTTGAGAAGGCAAAAGGGCCAGGAAGTAACCCACAAGTTCTCATGTCTCCTGAAAGTTTAGTCATGGTTACAAGCCCAGAGTTGACAATAATGGTATTGGCCACATGAACTGACCCACTAGAACTGGTATCTAAGAGGCTGATGAGTAAGACTGAGTAAGAGCGAGCGAGCACTAAGCTACCCTGTACACAGTGATGTCAGAGGTGATTCAACCAGATCTGGATTCCTCCCCAGGAGAGGCCTAGGCTGGTGACTCACGGCCAGTCCCTTCTGTCAATAACCCAGGCTGTTAGTGCTGGGGTCATGTTTTCTCTAGGAAAGCCACAGCTTTTCTGGCACACAGGCTGGTCTTCCGTTCCCCTGATCCAACACTCCCATGCCGCAGGGATGAGGAGCTTAAGGAGCAGAAGTCTGCTGTCTTTGGAAACCCAGCAGGCTTCATTCTAACAAGCCGGTTGCAAAATGTCAAGGTACTCTTGAGGACCCTCCCACCCCACCCCCCAACCCAGAAGCTAAGAACTCTAGACTAGAACATTCCCTGGGGGCCCTGCGGGTGGGCGGGAAGCTGGGAAAGAGCAATAGAACTGGCTGAGAATCTGATACCCCTTTTAAAGGAGCTGTGGTAACAGTTGGCCCTCAGGGTATTTCTCTAGAAAAATGCCCTCCCAGAGAGCAGCCTGGCCCTAAAGGGTGCAGAGGTTCCGACTACCCCAGACTCCCAACACAGTTGAGCTAACATTTCTCAGGCACCTTGCTTCCTCCAGTCTTCAGCCACAGATGCCATTCTTGGCGCTGACTTCCCCCAAATCCATCCACCCCAGCATGGGTGGAGAAACGTGGGTTTCTCAGCCCTTTCTCTCCCATTTCCCCCCCATTTCCTTTTCCTCCCTAGATGGCCATCCAGCAGTCTCCGCCCACCCCCACCCCTGCCCTTGCTGGACTGAGTTTTGTCTGCTTTGTCCCTTGTCCCACTGTGCTATTGGATAGGCAGGTGAGGCAGGTGCTCAAAAAAAGAGTCAGTCAGTGACAAACAGGCACCTCTGTCCCTGGGGGCGTCTCCCACACCTTCAAGGGGCTCAGACGCCTGCTTCCTTGCCTGTTTCCTGCTGTGGAGGGCCAAGGGTTGAGGTCAACAGCTTCCCAGCTCACGGGGAGCAGGTCCCCCTCCGTCCAGCCTGCATGACCTGCACTTCCCCACCAGGGTCCTTGTGGCTATGACTTCAAAGAGAAACAGCTGGGGAAGCCAGGACTGGGGGAAGGAGTCCACACAAAGTTGTCTGATGACAGAAAAGGACAAAACAAATAATTTTTGTATGAAGTGAGCCTCAAACATTGCTCGGGACATGCTGAAACTACACAACTAGCGCCATGTACCTGAAATCTCGCTGCAACTGCGCACCCTGTATTTTTCTTTGCTGTAGCTTCAAGCCTGCCCAGGGCGGCCTCCTTCTGTAGGGCAGGGTGGCTCGTGAGGCCTTCCCCACAGCCCCTCCCAGGCAAGAATCACTGAGCAGCTGGAGTTGGGATATTTTGATCTTGGCCCCCAAGTAATCAGGTTTGCTTCAAAATTCGGTCTTTTGAGGATTTTTTTTGCACCTCTCAGTGAGCTCTTTCCAGATCCTCGTGTGTGCCAAGAACTGGAAGACTGGAAACCAAGTCATGAACAATTCATGGACCTCTGGGACACTGCAAACACCCAGGAGGAAAGTGTTGTGTGTACCTGGGAGCCTCTTGAAGGAAGGTGTTACCCAGACAATGCGAGACCACACAGATGGCCCGGCTGGGCTCAGATCTCTGTGCAGATTATGATCTGGTGCTTCCTTAAGCCAAGAGTGTGGGACAGATATGGCTCAGCGCAACCTGTTTTGTGACAAGACAATTAGGTAAGGTTACACCAGGGGTGTGCAGGGCTGCGAGAACCTGGGGAGTGCCAGACAGACACGGGCCCTGAGATCCCCGGGATGCCCGTGGTATGTCTGAGAAAGCACAATGAAGAGCCTCTCAAAGCAAAAGGCACCACAGCCCCGCACCAGCTGAGATCTCATCACATTCATTCAACTATTATTCACTACGTCTCTACTGTGTGCTAGGAGCTATTCTCCACGCAGTCCAGTCCATGGACAAGCTGACTATTCCGGCCTCTTGAAGCTCAGGTAACAGTGGGAGGAGACAGACCATGGCAAAGTAGGCAGCGGGACAAGAGCAGCAGTAGAAAATAAAGCGAAAGGGGAAGGAGCACCAGGAAAAGGGGCTACTGCTTCACGTGGGGGTCCAAGAAAGGCCCTCACCGGCCAGGTGACGCTTCAGCAGGAATCAAGGAAATGACCTTGCAGACAGCAGGCAGAAAATACAGGCAAACATCAGCCAGCGCCAAGGTCCCGAGGTAGACCCTGGTTGTATAAGCACAGACATGTGTTTTAGACGTGGCATGGAGACCCACAGGTGGATTTTGAGTGAAGGTCATGTTCTCCAACAAGTTTAAATAGACCTCAGTCTGATGGCTAGGGGTGGGGGGTGGCTGCTGGGGAAGGGAGTTGGAAAAGCAGGTAGAGAAAGGAAGCTATTGCAACAGCGTGGGTGGAGCCTCTCTAAAACTTCTCTTTGGGGAAAAACTCTTCTGGGAACAGAAGTGTTATCAGTGTATTTGAATGCCAAACCACAGAAACAGGTGTTCTTCTTGGCCTTCGACTTGCCCAGCCATCGTAAATCTGAAAGGCTTTTTCGGCTTGTTAAGTTCTCCTAATTACAAAGCCGGCTAATTATTATCTAGGCTTTGGCCAATTATCCCACGGGGTCCTGCACTGGCCACCATTATGATTTTGCTCCTGGGGAACAGGTTCAACCCCTCGGGGGGTACCCATTAAGTCCCAACAGTCACACCTGGTCTCACAGGGACCCGGGCAGCCTCCCCTAGATCTCAGCCGCCCGCTCCTGCCTTGAGTCCGGCCCGGTGTGGCGGCTCAGGGCAGCTCCACTCTCACTCCCAATCTGGAGGTCAGTCCAACTGCATTTTCTCAGGGACCCTGAAAATTGAAAGGACCGGAAGAAGGGAAAACAAAATGCTGCTCACTTAGCATTTATTTAAAAGGGAAAGGGGCTGAAAATTACCCACCATCAAAAGACAAAAGAGCCCTTTCAAAGGCAAAAGACGCTGAATTTCTAATGAAGATGAGTGTGAACTGAGGGGAGGACAGGCCACCTCTCCCCACCCAGGTTCCCCTGTGAGGCCACAATATCCACCCTCTGGCTCAGGCCATGCTGTCCACTCTGTGCCTCTTTCCTCTTCTAGACCCGTGGCCAAAGCAGTCCCTGCCTTGTGCCCTTGGAGGATTAAGTTGACATTCTGTGAGGACCCACTCCCAACACTGGGTAGAAACAATTGCATTTTTTTCTCTTCCCACCAACTTCCAAATCCACAGTCAGCACAACGCGGCTCTCTATCACCTTATCTTCCAGTGTGTAAGGTCCCTGGAAAACTTCTGCCTGTACTGACACAAGACGAAGAGGGGGAAAAAAAGGACCACCGTCCCACACAGGTTCCTGTTTTAACTGGGCAAAATCATACGTGGCTGCCAGTGCTGGAGCCTCGGTTCTCCTGCCACAGAATCTCAAACCTCTGGTGATGCCGCCAAGGCAGAAATGCAGCCCTTTCCTAATCAAGAACTTGCCCCTCCATCACCACCTTTCTCCTCTATTCCAGCAAAGGAACGTTTTACAAGCTGCTGAGTTTACTCATTGCTTAGAACCACTAGATGCTAGAAACCTTGAGGCCAAACTAGTGTGTCTCCAGAGAGTGGGTACACCACACCCCTCCCAGTGGGCTGGGCTGAAGCCAGCAGGCGGCCCCTCGATGCCGGCGGGGATGCCAAAGGGGCATTGGCTCGGGGAGGGCACCGCTGGCAAACGCACACACCTGGCCCAGCAGCCCACCTGTGGAGCGCAACCGCCTTCGCAGCTCGCGGCGGGGGAGGGCGGGGGAGGGCGCAGGGCCGCCCCTCCCCGGTCATTACCGCTGCCCAGGGTCCTTCCCCAACAACGAAAACAGACTGGGGGAGGAGCCGCGCAGCTGTAACATTGCAGAAAGGATGAGAAAGTTCTCGCTAGTCTAACAAGGTGGTGCCCAGGAAAGGGGGAAGTTTCGGGACCCAGGACAGGAAAAAGACGGGGACAGGCGGGCGCGGGCCTGGTGGCAAAGTATTAACGCGTCTATTAGCACAATGAGTCTGGGGAAGGCCAGGGCAAAGGGTGAACTACAGGTGTTTTGGTGACAGGCAAAGCTATACCCCTAAAATGTATACCCCTAAAATGTATACCCCAAAGTTTCCTTCAACCACATTAGAGACATCTAGCAAACTGCCGAGTGGTTTTTTTAAATGCCATTTTTGTAAGGATACCTGAGAGACCAGTAAAATCAGTTACCTGTAGGGAAAATTACCTGTCCCCTGGGGAAGAACTGGGTGAAGAGTGGACAGAGGCAGAGACTTTCAGGCTGCCACAAATCCATTTTTTTTTTATAAAAAGGTTTACTTATACATACAGAACTGGGTACAGGACAGAGGTGCTGGGGGTGGGGGAGGTGGGGAGAGGACTCACCAGAGACAGAGCGGGGAGCAGCACAGGCAGACTGACTGAAACACACAGCTGAGGAGGCTGCGGCACAGGTGAGATCTGTCACTCCATGTGGGTCACGCCCCTGGCCGGGACAGAACTTGTGCTGCAGTGGCTTCGACAGCTTCACAGTGCCATGCTTTATTTAACCTGTTGCGACCCCAGGGATTTGCCCCACAAGTCCATTTTTAAATCAAATTTTAGCCAAGTGAATGATTTACCTCCTAATAGAAAGAGGAAAATGTCTACTACCTATACACTCAGGTCCCAGGCTGAGGACCTGAGCTCCCTGCCAACCACCTTCCTATCCCAGCACAGATCTGGCCTGACTCCACCTTGCCCCACCAAGCCTTGGGCACCTCATTCCCTCCTATTCCTGGGGAGCTCCTATCTTCCCTGCTTGGGTGATGCCCTTCCAAGGCCTAACAGCTAAAAGTGACCACATCCCTGCATGTTCCCACTTTAGGGACATACTAGAATCACAAACTTTTTTTGGGTCTCCCCAGGGGACAGAAAGGGTGGGACTGTAAGCCAGCACCCCACCCCTGGGCGCACAATGGGGAGAAGTCTGCACTGGCGTCTCAGCATATGCCTCCTGCGCACCTCGGTGCACTCTGCACACACACAGCTCTCCTCTGGCCTGTGGCTCCTGGTCCAGGTGCACTTGGATCCCTGGCCTCAGGCTGGACAACCAGACACCACAGCCCTGACAGGGCTGACTCATCACGCATTTGTGACCTGGTGGCTGGTGTAGTGCAGGCTGATGAATCGGGTGGCCGCACCAGTCACCCAGGAGCTTTTAAAATTGCCCTGTCTAGAACCCCATCTCCAGAGCCTACAGGCTCAGCCAACTGGCAAGAGGACCACTCTGCCTTTTGACTCATGCTTAGCCTTGTGGGTGAACCACGGTCTTAGGCACTGGGACAGATCAGGCCATGGGAACACATGGGGATCCGTAAGCATGTGCATTATCGCACTTGGCACACTTTTAAAAATCCAGCAGCCTGGCCTGCTGGCACAGGGGTTAAAGTCTCAGCCCTATCAAGCTATTTCCAGGCACGGAGGTCTGAGTATGATCCCCAGCCAGGGAGCTGACCCCCATGGCCCAGCAGACCTCTCCTGTCTCACCCGCTGCTCCCCCAGCAGTGTGCTTCAGTAGGTCCACTTGCAATGCTCCCACTGTCTCTGGGAGTCCTCTCACCCACCTCCTCCCAGTTCTTGAATGCATAAACAAAAAGAAGCCATTAAAAAAATAAATACCCAGCAGCAGCTGGTAAGTTCAAGGTCATCCTGACTTGCCCCAGCCTCCAGCTCCTCCCACCTCAATTCTAGACAACATTCAGAGGAAAGCACACCTCAAACACACTGCACAGTGGCAGGAATAAGCCAGTTCCCTTTCCCAGTAAAGGGAGCTCTGGTCTAGTGGCTGTTTGCAGAGCGGTATTTGCTTTAACACAGAAGCAGAGAGTGAGGAAACTGGTTTAGCTGGTTTCCTGGGTGGGAGGGAGCACAGGACAACATCAGAAACAAAGGTAAAACCCAGGGGATCCTCACACCGAAGGCACCAAATGCAGGCTCTGAAATTTAGTGCTTGCTGAGCACCTGGCACCCAGCAGGGTGGGGAAGATTATGCCCATTTTACTGTGGGGAAACAATGCTTTTTTTTTTTAAGATGTATTTATTTGTACATACAGAACTGGGGTACAGGCCAGGGGTGCAGGGGCCGTGAGAAGATTCACCAGAGACAGAGCAGGGAGCAGAACAGGCAGATCCACTGAAAATACACTGCTGAGGGGAGCAGGGGGGGAATGTCTGGGAGGTCTGTGGTGCCATGTGGGTCACCTCTGGGGCAGGCGGAGATCCAACTCATGCTGAAGTGGCTTTAGCTTCTCATTGCTGTGCTTTAACCCGCTGCACCTCCAGGGAGGGCCCAACTAATGCTTTGTTAGTGGAAAGTCCTCCCGATGCTCTTCAGCTGGCCAAGGGCAGCACACGGATTTCCTTGGAGGCACTGTGTGGTTCTAAATGGTGGGATGATGTCACTAGGGCTTTGAGGGAAGCAGCGGTTGGGGACAGATAAGAGGAAGGAGAGGATAGGGAAGAGGAAACGTGCAAAAAGATAGGGGAACCAAAGCCCCACCACCACCACCACCACCACACACACACACCCAACAGTACCAGGCAAAAGCTGAGGTGTGCAGAAGGGACTGCGTGAAAGCTGAGGAGAGAAGAAGAGAGCAAAGGCCAGACTGCCACAAATTTTTACTGACCAAAGAGAATGGCCGACTGCCTCTCCACTTCTGGACTCAGGTCTGAGGGTGCCGTCTGTGCCCTTGGGGGCTTTCAGAAGTACTCAGTGTACAGCATATCCCAGGACACACTTAACACTGCAGCTGTGTTCCAAGGAACACTGGGGGCGCAGCCCTCACCGACTTGAGGCCCTTCTGCAAAGCCAACTCTCCCGGCCATTTACCTCCAACATGGAGGGCCGGTCTGAGGCCAGGGTGAGGAGAAATATGCCACGTCAGGCGTGAGGGGCAGTGCAGACCCATTTCTTCACAGCACTATTTGAAAGCCTACTCTGTCCCTAAGAAACAGGCCCTCCACTTCTAACCCTGGCTGTTCTGTCCATCCTGACGAACTTGCACTGCTGTCCTGCCCACACCGGCTTTAGGAAGCACTAACCCCGAGGTCCAGCCCCTGTGGACACTGACAGGCACTGGGGCTTACTGACCCTTGAGTGAATACACATATTTAAGTCCCAACAAATCCGTCAATGTTAGGCCCCTCCCCGTCTCCCCATTTTACAGATGGGGCGACTGAGGCACACAGAAAGCCATTTGCCCAAGGCCGTGCAGCAAGCCAGCGCGCACCATCCCAGATGCAGAGTTCAACCCCCTCCTTGAGAGAGCCCAGAGCCCTGAACATAATGGGGGTTGAGACAGTGGAAACTCAGAAAGTTGGGCTGGTGACAGGTGCCTCTCGGGGATTTTAGGGTTTTGGCAGCTTCTGAGAGATGTGCAAGCTGATTACTGAAGCGTCTCGCTTATCTGGGGCTATACCTGGAAGGGAATGTGTAACTGACACCAAGGTGAGCCTTTCAGAAGAAAAGGCTCACCTAGTAAAAAGCCCAGGAGAGCAAACCAGGATTTCCAGAAGGGCCTGGTGAGAGGAAGGGTGGGGACGGCTCCACGGGGAGAGGAGGGCAGCAGCCAGCCTTCCTTACAAGGCCTTGTAGGCCCAAGACTCTCCACGCCTCTGCGCCTCCCAGCTCCTGTGAGGCCCAGAGGCCAGGGCAGGAGGAAAAGCCACCACCAGCCTTGGAGCTCTGCACCAGCCCTGGTCACCTGAGTGAGTAATCATCGGGAAGTGGGGGGTGGGGAGCTGATGGATGATGTGATGTAAGGTGAGTGATGTAAGGTGATCTCAAGCTGGTTTCTCTATTTGTTTTCTTAAAGCCCAGTTTTGCTGGGAACCTACATACTGTTGTCCATTACCTTTAAGCACATCAGGAAGAAATGGAAATGGGTGTTTTCCACCTACAATCCATCAGTGGGCCCCAGCTCTAACCCAAGATATAAGCTCTGTTTGTCCAATGGCGGGAGGAAGAAGCAAATAAGGAAAACCTTAGGTTTCAGAGCCTGACTGCCAACCTCCCCTCCCCCATCAACTTAAAGTCAAGAGCACTAGGAGAATACTTCAGAGGCCCAAAACTTACCTAAGCTAAGTTTCACAAATCAGTTTGCACCAAGAAAAGGGAAAAAGAAAGCACTTTCCTATGTTTTGACCTTCTCCCTTCTGGAATCTGATGGAATACCAGGCTGAGATTGTGGGGTCACTCATCTCAGTGGTCACAAGAAGCGATCCCAACAAACCACCCCAAGATGCCCTGACCAGTTGAAATCCTATTTTTTGTCAAACGGATCCACCATGTGGTATAGATGGAAACCAGACATTTGGGGGTGAGAGTCATGAAGTCCACAGATGTTGACTTCTAAGGCTGTACCCCTGAAACCTGTCACATTAGAGCCAATGTCACTTCCAAGAAAACCCTTACATGACTCTGCAGGCACCTGTGGGCCAAAGAGGTGGCTCCCCTTCCTTTTCAAACTCCTGTGCAGTCACCCTTCAGCAAAGCTCCGGGGCCTGTGTGGATGCCACGGCCCTCTGTGTTTCCAGACTGTCCAAGAGTGAGCCCATCCTCCTAGGCACTGGCTTTTTTTTTTTTAAAGATCACATAGCCATTTTAGCAAAAGGGCAATTCCACTCTGGGGTAATTTCACATTGGATTGGAAGAAGGAAACCCCACATTCAAAATGGCCCCCAAAAGTGAAATGTGAGAAATGTGTTGAATGAGAATTGAGTATAGACAGGAGGGCATCTGGAAGCAATCTCGGCAACAGCTGGAGGCAGCCTCACCCCACCAGAACCAGCTGCGGGCCCCTCTCCATCGCCACCACCTCCTCTTGGGCCTGTCCATCAACACTTCTGCTCTCCAGGGCACCCAGGGGGAAGTCTACTTTACAACGGACACTAGTTCCCAACAGCTTTCTCTTTCCTGAGACTGTAAAGATCAGCTGTGCATCCCCAAACACAGCGCTCAACCGCATTATGCTGGGTCTGCCTCAGCTGCAACCTAGAAATAACCACAATGCCCCTGCACGAGGTTCTTGGGGAGATTAAATGAGAGCAACACATGAAGGAAGCGCTGGCTCCAGACTGATTCAAAAGCATACAGGCGCCATTATTAACAACTGTAATTAATACATAAGATTAATAGCTGTAGGGTAAATGAAGTTGATCAGGCATTTACGCCACTGGCCTCAGTTGCTATCACCTGCAGCCTTGACCTTGTTACTGTAGCAGGTTCTCGGGTGAGGAGCACATGTGCCTGACTATGGACACCTGGGCATGGGTGTGAGCGCGCGTGTGCAAGTGAGCACAACGTGCCTAGCAGGCAAAGGGCGGCAGCATTCTGGAGGGCTGCTCGAGTTGCTATCTGTGAAAATGATGCCAAAGCTCCAAAATTCTTCAAGACTCTAGAACCAACGGTGGACCTACCTGGCCTGGGATGGTTGCAAAATACTTCGTCACATACAAGAATTTAGAGGGGGGATAAAAAGCAAATTAATCCATTCTTGGCAGTACCAAGAAAACAGTCACGTGCACAACTCCCCCTTGCCCTCACACACGGCCCAGCTTTGACCTCTGACCCACTCCTACAGGCTGGGGTGACACTGTCTGCTCCCAGGAGCCACTGCTATCTATGCAAATCGCACAGGCCTTTGGCACCTACTTTTCCATGCCCCACAGCACCCTCTCAGGGGACCTCCTGAAATAGGAAATATTAAGCTGGCGCTGCAGCACCCGTCCAGGATCTCAACTCATTCCCAGTGCCGGAGCACAGGGGGGCAGAATGGTGACCCCGTTGTGCCATAAAACAGGCAACACTTCCTCTCCCGCCTCAAAGAAAGCCCCACACAACACACATGAGCCTCAGAAAAACCAATCAAGTTGCAGTTTCAACATTAAAAAAAAAGCTTTTAGGCCCTCCCTGGTGGCGCAGCGGGTTAAAGCACAGCACTGAGAATCTGAAGCCACTTCCGCATGAGTTCGATTCCCGCCTGCCCCCTGCCCCGGAGGAGACCACATGGCGAGCCAGACCTCTCCTGGCCCGCCCGCTGCTCCCCTCAGCAGTGTACTTCGTCAATCTGCCTGTTCTGCTCCCCACTCTGTCTCTGGTGAAGCCTCTCACCGTCCCTGAGCATCTGGCCTATACCCCAGTTCTGTATGAATAAATAAATAAATCTTTAAAAAAAAAAAAAAAAAGCTTTTAAAGTTCCAAAAGTTGGGGCCCTCCCACATGGCCCAGCAGACCTCTCCTGTACCCCCTACCCCCCCTCAGCAGTGTACTTTGTGGGATCTGCCTGTTCTGCTCTCCACTCTGTTTCTGATGAATCCTCTCCCTGCACCTCTGGTTCTGTACACATAAATAAATAAATCTTTAAAGTTAAAAATTTAGGGATTACAACTGAGATGAAAAATGCACAAAATGATGTAAAAGTAAGCTGTTATATAAAAAAGTAAATAAAATAATTTTAAAATATATAAAAATATAAATAAAGTTCAAAAGTTTTCAGACAACAACTGTAGATTTTTCAGGTGGCCCTACGTTGTCAGGAAAAAAAAATACCTATTCCCTCCAAGGAATTGTGGGTGATTTTTTCGGTTTGAAAAGTGTTTCATTGTTAAGCTACTACTTATCCAGTCACCTAAAGTCAACAGGGAGGGCTCTGACCGGAAATAAGCACCTGGGTATCAGTGAAACCACAAGAGAAACCAGCCTTGCTTAGCTCACTGCTGGGCAAAGTGGAGTGGTACACAGCAAACGCCAGAATCCCGATTATCGCTGTGATAAGGTCGAGAAGGACGTTGTGTGCGTTTTCATTCCCTGAGTCACAAGGGCCATGCTTTTCAAAAAGACACCATTATTCCTTGGAGGAAACAGTACCTTTACCAGAATGTTGTCATCTCTATGAGTAAAGGCCACGGGGGAACGCTCAACAGCCATCCCAGAGAGGGCGCAGGTGGTAGAGATCTGCTGACCCACGGCAGGTGACCCATCCTCCGGAACCCCCCTTTGCTCATCTGTACAACTGGAATAACTGCTCCCACACACGCACTTCAGGGTTCTTCAGGCTGTCCCCAATGTGTTCGACGCAATGTAAACCCGCTGAAGGACTCTAATAAGTTCCCCCAGCCCAGCGTCTTTACCAAGGAGAGGCCCCGCCGCCGAGGCCTCCACCGCAATACCACTTGAGATGCCAAAGTCCGAGTATTCCAAAGCCGCGGCGGTGGAGCCAGAAAAGGTGGGGCTTGGCGGGTCCCACGCAGGGGCGTGGAAACGCAAGTTCCCCGCCGCTCCCGGCTCCCCACCACCCGGTTCGGGACCCTGGCGGCGCGCCCTCACCTCTGCCCAGGACTCGGCCTCTCTCCAAGTGCCGCCGGGGCACGGTGAATGTGTAACTTTCGGTGCCAAAGCCGGGGCGGCAGGGCTCTGGCTCCTGGCAGAGCCACGATGAGACCTGGGGTGGAGGAAAGGTAGGGAACCCGGGTGACTTGGGGGATCCACTCCTACCGGCGCCGAAACCAAAAAACGCCGCCTCGCCCTAGCCCCAGGCGTCGGGGTTGCGGGAGGCATCCCCCCACCCCGACCCCACCCCCGGGCAGGCAGCCTCGCCAACCAAACTCGAAACCCGGTCGCCAACGCCCCAGGAACCCCCAAGAGCGGGGTCTACTCTGGCGACCCTCCTTCCCGACTAGCACCGCTTTCCATCCTGTCTCCTGGTAATTTCACTGGCGGTACCTTTACTTTCCCCAGCGCCTGCGTCTATTTCCTCATACCGAAGGGTGCACCAGCCTCTTTAGACTTCACTTTCTTGACCCGGGCGCGCCCCATACCTATTTATCAGCTTCTATTTACCTGGCACGTTCCCCTTACCACAGCAGTCATCCCCACTACCGCTGACTCCCCCTTAATTCGTACTGGGACTCCCCTGTTTTATAACCCGACCCCTATCCTGCTCCACGCTCCACTGCCTGCCCAACCAGCCTGCCGCCAGCCCGGAGTCCCCAGAGGCTACAGCGAGCGCGCCCCCACTTCAAGTATCTGGAAGAGCGAGTGGACGAAATCGCTCTCCCCTTTCGTCCGCTCCCATCCCACGCCCGTCTCCGTGGAGTCCAGAGCGCTGCGCAACTTCCAGGCGGTTGAGGCCCTTTGGACTCAAACTTTCTTGAAGAGACAGCGGGGACGACAGCAGCGAGAAAGGGACACGGGACTGGGCGGGGATACTGTGCCCCCCGCAAAGTCAGGTGGTCGGACATACCTGCAGCAGCAGCAAGAGAACGAAAAGGTTGCTGCAGTGAGGGCCCATGGCGGGCGGGCGCGGCCGGAGTCGGGCAGAAGTCGCACGGACACACAGGTGCTCTGAGGCTCCCTAAGCCACTGAGCTGGGCTGCGCTGGGGCGGCCAGGTGAGCTTGCGGCGAGCCCCGCCCCGCAGCACTTGCCCAATCAGCGCCTCGGCCTCCGCGGGCTGGGGGCGGGGCCGCTAGCCCCGCCCCCACCCTCGCTGGATCGGGTGACCATTGGCCGGCCTTTGCGAGAGTTACCGCGCCCTTACGATGGGCCTGCAGGTTGGAATGGGGGGTTGGGGGGGATGCGGTGGAGACTGGAAGTCACCTTCTGATTCCAGACCTTTTTTCTATGTTAGCTTCACCTCACGTGGCTCCTGAGACTCCCAACTGTAGCAACAGCACTCATTCCGCCTTTCCGTGTCCACCTGGAAGCGGCCTAGTGGAAATCACACACCTGTCCTTTGCACCTGACTCAATCAGCATCACAAAGCAAGTCTGCATAAAAGCCGAGGCTAGAGCCTGAGCTCTCCAGATCCCTAGACTTGGGCTCTTCACTGCACTGGGATCACCACTACCTTCTCTAGAGAATTCTATCTCCAGAAAAATAAATTTAGGCTAAAAAAAAATAAAAAGGTATAGACATGCAAATATTAGGGCAGACAGCTCCCCTGTGAGACTGCCAGGAGCCTGCCAGCCGCATGGGGTTTGGCTCCCCTGACAAGGTCATCTTCCCCTTCAGCCTCCAGCACAGTCAGAACTACAGAAAGGTGTGTGGGGTCGGCCTCTCACTACTGTGTGACCTAGGGCAAGTCGGTGTTCTCATTTGTATAAAGGAGTTGACAGCAGCAAAGGCAAGAGATTCACTAACCAGAATGCCACGAGCTGCTCAGTAAATGTTGGGGACTATCTCCTTCCACACTCACCTCCTCAAGGGGAAGATCCTACCTGAAATATTCCATCCAGAACTAAAGATGGACCTGAGTCCAGCGAGGGTACTTTCTGAACCCCAGAAGACACTGTCTCAAACCAACACACCGGTTCTGGTCTGCCTAGCCCTCCTCCCACCTGTCCCTAGTTTTAATGGGTTTCGGAGAACACGTGCCCAGGCCATTTGGATTTCTGCCTCTGAAACACCAGCAGGCTCAGAGGGGGAAGGCTCAGTATTTCCTTTCTCACCAACAAGATAATGGAAATGCAAAGAGAGGCGTTTCCCCCATGGGGTGGCCTTGCCCGTTTATTTTTTTCTCCCAGTTATGTAAAAATACATATTTTATTCCACATCCAGCCAGGGGAGGCTTTAGAGCTTTGCTCTCTTCCACCCAGACAGTGCTGGCCTTGTAACTCGGCTGCAATTCTCATCGACTCTTCCATTACACTCTGATAATTCAATAAAAAGGATTTTAGAAAACAATTAGGGGCAGTGAAGACAGGTCAGGTGGGATGTGTTCTTCAGACTTCTAGGCAAGTCCTCCTCCAAGCTCCAGGGAATGGGCCATGAAGGGCTGCCCACTCTCAGCTGTCCAGGCCGGGGGGGG
>NW_004567129.1:16545607-16615473 GCF_000260355.1 Condylura cristata
CACACAAAGGGTCCCGTGGAGGTGGGGCACTGCTATCAAACAACAAACAAGGGTACTTTATCGTGAGGGTTAGAGGAGCTGGTGAAGGTGAGCCCTCGCCACTGATGGCGGCTGATCTTGAGTGACACTGGGTTCAAACTTGGGATTTGCCATTACGTGGGTAGTGATGGAATTGTAACAGGGTGTCCCCAGGAAAAGGGGAAGTTCCAGGTTCCCTGCCCCACCCAGGAGGAGGGTGGAGCTGAGCAGAGAAGAGAAGGAATCTAAAGAAGGAAGTAGGATGGAGAGCCAGAAGGAGACCTGAGGAAGCCACACAGAGCAGAGAGACTTGTGAAGAAATCGTGCTTACTTCCTGGTCCTAGGCTGGTTGAAAGATGTGGGTGAGAGACCTGTGGGGAGGTGACTACGGCAGTGTTTATCTTGATTTTGATTTTGTTCTTTTCCTCCCACACTTGTCTGGCCATTTCTGACCCTTTTCTATGGGTCCTGGCCAGAAGGTGCTTTAGTCTTGCGGTGGGCTTTCAGGCCTTGCTTTGGGCCAATCCCTTTTGGGTTGACTTTTGCCCACGAGGGGATGGGTAACTTCAGGTGTCTGACTTAGAAATTATATTGTCTTAAGTTCCTTTTCATTTAAGTCTTATATGCCTTGTCTTGATGCGGTGGGTGGTAGAACCTATTTAGAGCAGGCAGGTTTGAGGGAGGGTTCAGGGGTGTCCCTCTCTCCCTGCCCCTCTTGACTCTGTACCACCGCCCCTCCCAAGCTCTCTCTTGACTTTGCTGGGCACTCTGGTTCACTGGTTGTGCTGCATATTCTCCTAGGGTCATTTCACTTTCAAGAGTGCTCTGGGAAATGCTTCATGGAAAAGAATGAACACTTTGGAGCTAGTTAACTGTGCCCAGGTTTCTTAACCTGGTGTCTGTGACTGGATTTCTGGGGGTGGGGGATGGGGAGCCAGCTTTGGTGTGAACTCCCCAGGACCAGACAAATCAATGGACACCTAGGAGCTGAGCTCTCACTGAGGTCCCATCTCCTGTTAATGGTAGAATTTCTGACATCAAAGCAGGGCAGGAGGGAGAGGTGGGAGAGGGTGGTGGTTGGAGAGGGGGAAGAAATGTTGATCTTTGAGATCATTTCAGTGGGAGACAGATCCTACCACAGCTGCTTACCGGATGACCAGCATTAAGGTGACAAACCAAGTTTCCTTCCTATAGGGTGTATCTCTCTCAGACTTTCCTTTCTTGGCTACCTTGATGCTGGCTAGCCAGAGGCTAATATCTCCCAGGCAGCTGGTTCCTTTCACCTCCCATAAAGGGTCGTAATGATGGCACTCTGACTGGGAAGGGCACTCCTCCCCAGCTCTGCCTAGGACAGGAATCCAGCAAAGGGAATTGTAGGGATGGCAGCCAGAACAGGCACCCCAGGGAGTGTGAGAGGAGCCTCCCTTCCCGCTGCAGCTGGGGCCCCAGTAGCTCACCTCTGCTGGGCCAGGCTGCCAGCCAGCTCTCAGGGGAGGGACACACAGCCTCTTTCAGCCTCCTGTTAAAAAGATGGTAACCGATAGGGGTGCTGCCTGTCCCTGACAGGGGTGCTGCCTGTCTGCTCACACCTGCAAATAAAATCCTCACTTCAAACACAAAGTGGAGAAAATAGTGTCATGTTTACCATGCATGCTACAGGGACACTATCTATGACTAGCTCAAGAGTTATTTTTTGTAAATTGATAGTTTCTCGACTTGTAAACTTTGTGACTGTAACCAAACCTTGCTTCATCTTTCTACCTCTGTGTTTTTTTATTTTTTTAAGATTTATTGTTTAAAAAATAGGAGCAGTGTGTGTGTGTGTGAAAGGATTCGCCAGAGACAGAGTGGGGAGCAGAACAGGAAGGTCTACTGAGATACACTGCTGAGGGGAGGCAGGTGAGACAGGAGAGGTCTGCTGCGCCATGTGGGTCAGCTCCCCGGCTGAGGATCCAACTGGTGCTGCAGGGGCTGCTGATAGCTTCATAGTGCTGAGACTTACCCCTTGCATCACCAGGGAGGTCCCCAAAATTAATATTTTTGTAGACAGTTTTAGGCTCATAATTTTGAAGGGAAGGTACAAGATGTCCCCCCTGCACCCACGTGCACTGCCTCCTGCAAGGTCCACGTCCCCCACCATAGCGGCCATTCCTGACAACTGAGGGACCAGAACTGCCTCACGATTGCAAGTCCACTTTGTGCAAATGAACTACAGTGTACATTCCATGGATCCTGCCAAATGAGTAACAGCAGGTAGCCTCCGCCAGAGTGCCACCGAGCAGAGCCACTGTTGTAAGAGCCCTCTGCACTCAGTGTATTCACACGCCCTCCCCTGTAACGCCTGACAACTTCTAGTCTTATTTATTGTCTGCGTAGTTTTGTCTTCTCCAGCGTCCCACGTAGTTGGAATTATGCAGTAAGCAGACTTTGCGGACTGACTTCTTTCAGTTAGAAATATGCATTTAAGTTTCCTTCATGTCTTGGTAGCTCATTTGTTTTGTTTTGTTTTGTTTTTATTTTTTAGTGCTGAATAATATTCCATTGTCTGGATGTACCATAGTACTGCTGCCAGGTTTTGGCAATTATGAATAAGCTGCTATAAATATCCACAGGCAGGTTTGTATCTGTATGCATTTTCAACAACCTTTGGGTAAATAAAAATGCTAGTGAGCACAATTGCTGGATTGTGGTGAGAGGATACTCAGTTTTGGAAATTGCCTCCCAAAGTGTCTGTATCATTTTGCATCAACAGAGTGAGCATTTCTGTTGCCCCACACCCTTACTACCATCATTTGGTATGGTCAGTGTTTTAGAGGTCAGCCATGAAAAGAAGTAGATATCCCTGCATTTTTATTTTGATTTGAACAGAATATTTTAAAGCAAATTCTAAATAATGCCATTTCCCCTGTAGCTCTTTTAGTCTGTATCTCTGAGAATGACAGTTTTTAAACATGACTACTATCCTGTTAATAATACCTAATCACATTCACCATTTACAAATCTCACCTATTGACAAAATCGTATTTGAAAACATGTCTTTAACAACTGCGTCTGAATCATGATCCAAGCCAGTTCATTACTTTACACTGGACTCTGCCCTCTAAATTTCTTGTTAGTATCGGCAACTCCACCCTATTTTGCTGAGACACAAATTTACATCACTTGTTTCCGGTGTATGGCTTGTTGTATCCGCAACTGTACCTGTCACGCCGCCACCCAACGTCCAGTCTTGTCCAGCACCAGCCAGCCAGTGCCCCTTCCTGTGCCGGCCACCAGCCTCTCTCCTGCTGCTGCTCCCTCTCATAGCATTCTGTTGTCAGAGCTAAAGGCTTGTTTTGCTTTTTCTTTATTTGTTTTGCTTTTTTATATTCCACAAGTAAGTGTCCTGTCTTTCTCCCAGTAGCTTCCTCTACTCACCGTCCCGTCCACGCTGCTGCACACGGCAAGGTTCCCCACTGTACGGCTGAGGAGTCCACTGTGTCCAGTCACCACATCTTTATCGAATCACCTGCCCTCGTCCTCATTGGGCTCTTGGGTTGTTTATATATCTTGGCTCTCATGAGTAGGGCCAAAGTTCCCATCCCTTTCCCAGCTTTTTTTATTTGAGAAATAATTAACTGCACCTATGTTCAGCATACACTGTGATGAGTTTTGGCATATGCAGACTCAGTAAAATCATCTCACTCAAGATAACCAGCAGATCTTTGGTTTCTACTTTGACATAATTCCAGACTTTTTAAAAAGATGGCATTGGGCTCTCTCTGGTGGTGCAACGAATTGATCCCAGCCAGGGAGGTGACCCACAGGGCGCAGCAGACCTCTCCCGTCTCACCCACTGCTCCCTTCAGCAGTGTATTTCAGCAGATCAGCCTGTCCTGCTCCCCACTCTGTCTCTGGTGAATCCTCTCACCCCCACACCTCTGGCCTGTATCCCAGTTCTGTATATATATAAAATAAAATAAGTCTTTAAAAAAATAAAAAAGATGGCATAGTTTGAAGGCAGCAGGTCACTGCGCTTGATGTTTTACATTTGATGGATGGTTGAGAGCATTCTCGCAATGTCCCTCTACCCTGTATGCCACATACATTGGCACTTAGGACTGGAGAGCTGATTTTATACAAATTGATTTTTTTTTAGGCAAAAGTATTTTGGTGGTTCTGAGGGCTTCCCTTAGTGTCATATCGGAAAGCAAGAAATTGTCCGGTTGGCTCCCATTTAGGCTTCTAAGCTTCCACTGGTGTCAGCTGATTCCTCCATTAGCAAGTTCCCATCAGCCTCTCACCGCATGATTTTAGCACCAACAAGGGTGACTATCCCGATCCATTATGCCATCAGGGCAAACAGCAAGCATTTACTAAGTACCGCTCTCTGCCAGGCAGTCTGCTCCATGCTGGGGACACAGAACTAGGCCAAATATGGCCCCTGCCCCTAAGAAACTCATCCAGTACTGAGGGGCACAGATACACATTCACCTGCAGCTTATTAAATTCCTACTGAATGCCACTCACACACCAGGCATTGTGCTAGATGCCAGCCGTGGCAGTAAAGTGTGTAATAAAAGTGAGGGCTGCCAATTACAGCTGCACACATGCACTGTGTCCTCTTGCTACTCTTCAAGTGGCTCTTGGGTCCTATTGCTTCATCTACTTTACAGATTTGGAAGCAATGGCTCAGAAAGGTAAGGAGATTTGTCCAACATTTCCAACTGTTACACAGTCAAAATGACTGAGCTGGAACCCAGGAGCACCGGCCTCCAAAGCCTCGCAGCCTCCATACTATTACTAAAGTCAGGGCTGCCTTTTATTTCCAGGTACCATCAGAATTTGGCAGTAAACAGTTTGTGGAGGTAACCTGAAATTCCAGACCAAGAAAATGTGTGGCAAGAGCAGGGCCTGGCACCTAGCTGTTCAGGCAGGCTAGAATGGGTGGGGTGGGGAATTGAGAACTGGAAACAGAGGCCAGGCCTGCGGTTCCAGCCTCCAGCCTGTCTACAGGCAGAAGGTGCCCTCCCAGTTTTCCAGAGCACATGACTGAGGTCCAAAGAGGTGAACAGCGGATCAAGGTAGAGGCAGGCTTGAGGCTGGAGGCCATGTCTGGCACCCAGACAGAAAGAAGTTGGTGCCTCCTGCCTGGGTCTGAGTCCTACTGGCTGACAGGAAGTGCTATATAAACATTAACCATTATTTCTACAATTCATAATGCTCTGGGGCTGGGGCTTTCCCTGAGCAGAGTCCACATGGGACAGTTCTGCTTCCACCTGCTTGGCTCTCACGCTTTCTGCAGAGCCAGGACTGCTGCCCTGCCGGGAGGCTGGGTTCCCTCTCTGGGCACAGAGACCTTTGTTCCTGGCATCTCAGAACACACTTTGTTCCTGGTGCCTGCAGAGTAACTGTGGAGGCTTCCTAGGCCTGCCTCTCACTTTCCAACAGAGCCGGCCCCGCCTCCTCTCAGGCCAAGGTGTGGTCCCTGTCTTATTCCAACTTCCACAAAGCAGCCCTCTCAAGCCCAGCAGCCAATGAAATCTCCCCAAATTCAACCTTGCCCATTGAAGACACATGGAAACCAGCGGGTTTGACTTTTTGTAAAGAGTGTTTTATCTTTATTTCATCTTTAAAAATTTATTTTATTTATGCATACAAGAAGTGGGGTACAGACCAGAAGTATGGGGTTCAGAAGATTCAACAGAGACAAAGTGGGGAGCAGAAAAGGCAGATGTACTGGAATGCACTGCTGAGGGGAGCAGCAGGCAGACAGGCGAGGTCTGCCAGGCCATGAGTCAGCTCCCTGGCCGGGGACTGAACTCATGCTGCAGATAGCTTCATAGTGCTGAGACTTAACCCCTGTGCCACCAGGGAGGGCCTATCATTATTGCATCTTTATGTCTTTGAATCCATACTGGGAAGCCCTTATAAGTGATTTCCCTTTAAAATGGGAACTTAATAGCTAACACTGTTTATTTATTTTCTTACCAATCAAATTCCAGGAGGTAGGTAGCTCAACAGTGTGGCCAAGTGACTGAAGTGACCGTGTGACTTGAAGCAAGATCTCCTGTCTTAGGTTTTAATCTGTTAATTGACTCAGCAGACCTGGGAACTTCCATTAATTTTCTTTGACCTCTAAAAACCATGGCTTTGAGCTTGACATGGGGGATTACATCACTGCTCGGGTTTGTATGTCCGCCTTTTAGGACCCAGGCTTTTTCAAGAGAGTGATTATTTATGGACTCATGCTGTTTATTGCTTTACAGCTTTTAGATTCAACCTCCAAACAGAGCACAAATGGCTTAATTATTGTTATAGAACAAAATGTAAATATGATGAATAATATATACCTATTAAAAATTGGGAATGGCGGCCCTCCCTGGTGGCTCAGCAGTTAAAGCACAGCACTGAAAGCTAGCCACAGCTGCTTCGGTGCAAGTTCGATCCCCTGCTCTGGAGGTGACCCACATGGCACAGCAGACCTCTCTTGTCTCACCTGCTGCTCCCCTTGGCTGTGCATCTCAGTCAATCTGCCTATTCTGCTTCCCACTCTGTCTCTGGTGAATCCTCTTGCCACCACGGCACCTCTAGCCTGTACCCCAGTTCTCTATGCATAAATAAATCCTTTTTAAAAAAAAAAGTGAGGAGATTTAAAACAAAAATTGGGAGTTGATGGAGAGGGAAGCTTGGTAAAAATATTAAATTCCTTATATTCTAATGCATCTCTCTCAAGAGGGAAATTTGGGGTGAACAGTGAGTTTGCAGTTATATTATTATGCTTTATAATATATATGTGATCAATTTATTCTCTTTATATTTTATATGTTAGCTCTTTACAAGATGAAGAAAAAAGCAATATGGGCAAAAGGAAATGTAAAGTATAATGAATAAAAAGAAACAGATATAGGATGATATAATGAATATATTTTAAAAATTTAAAAAAGATCAATAAAAATAAAAATGAAAAAGGTAAATAAAAAATGTCTATGGTAGACATTTAACCCTTCCCTATTGTATATAAAATGGATGGGGAGGGTACAGTAATGAAAAGAAGATGAAGTTGTGGTATATATACTACATACTACTACATGTACGAATCTTAGAAACTGCAGAAAGAAGTCAGATGCAAAAGACCACATAGATTATGAATCTACGTTTAGGAAACTTCCAGAATATTTCAGAACAGGCAATATAGAGAGGCTGAAAATAGATTATTGGTTGCCTATGGCTGGGCAGGGTTGGGAGATTGGAGAGAAGCTGGAGAGGCTGCAAATGGGGATGGGACTTCTAGAGGGAGACGAATTGTAGCAGAAGAAAGCCACTTTTTCATGTGGGTGGGAAGTGTTGCTAGTAGCAGGCTTAGGAGGATGGGGACTTTTTAAAAAATATATATACAATGTTTTATTTTTACATCGTGTTGTGCCTTTTTCCACCTCAGTTGTAATCCCCGTGGGCCTCCCATCACCAGTTCACCCGTGTGCCATCACCATAGTCCCGTGCGCACCCCCGTCGCATTTTAGATCCCATTCCTCACTCCACCCCCATAAACTGTCTCAGTAAATAGTTGTTCATTATTATTGCTTTTTAGGATGGGGACTTCTATACTCTTCTGCCCTGCAGGATTTTTTATTTCATGCAAAGCAATCACAATTTAGAACTTTCTTCCATGTTTACATATAACTATAAAAATAACATTAGTGACAATGGCTCTCAGAGAGGTATCTCACAGATGGGGTATCTCACAGATACCCCACCCACTGTGTTCCTAGACCCTAAGTCCAGGCACTTTTTTTAGCTCACACACCTTTCTGAGGAAGATGGGGTCCTCACCCCTCCCAGGAAAGGGGTGATGTTCCAGGCAGAGCTATGGGACCTGTTACGTGCCAGGCACTGTGCTCAGCACCCACACACAGAAGTCCATCCTAAAAGCCACCATCCCCTCCACTGTCCCTAAAGAATGACCCACCCACCTGTGCCAGGTGTGGTCTCAGCATTACCAAATGTCCCCCAGTTCCTGGACTTGAAGTACTCAAACAGGAACCAGTTGGTCACTCGCCACAGCTGTAAGCATGGGGTAACACCAGGACTGCGTGAGGCAAAGTACGTGCCTGTGTCTGAGTGCAAGCAAACATGCATGTACGTGGGCGATGCTTACCTGCTCACACGTTAGTGAGGGGTGCAGCTTGGTCTCCCCAAGCCCAGTAGTTCTCAGCTGTGAGAGCCCCCATTTTGAGGAGGTCTGGGAGGAGTTGGTCAGCTGGCAGGGAGAAGGAGCTTCTTGCAGATGTGGAGATCCAGGAGTAAAATTTGGGCAAAGAGCAAGGCTTCTATCGCAGGCCTAGAGGAAAATCCCAGAGTCTAGACTGAGGATGGGGCCATGATCTCCAAGAGTGACTCCAACTTTTCAGGCAGCAGGGCACGAGTACCCCTGCTCATCCATTCATGCTGCTAACGCCCATAGGGCTCATTCATTCATGCTGCTAATGCCCATAGGGCTCCCAGCACACACCCAGTGCTTTGCTAGGGAGGGAGGTGCCTTGCGGCCCTGAGGCCCTGAGCCCGTCAGAGCATACAGGCTGACTGTCTACTCCAGGCATGTACTGGGGAGTGAACAGATAAGGAAACCATCTTTTTATGACCCAAGGCAGTAAGCAAGGGTGATATTACTATTTAACTGGTGAAGCTGGCACCAGCCATGGACACGTGGGCAGGACCCCTGCTGTACCAAAATAACATTTGTTTGATGGATGGTGCTGGGTGCTGAAGTCTGATGGGGACACAAAGGGAGGGTTGACAGGCCTCCCTGCTGGTACAATTGGTTAAGCCACAGCATGAAGAAGCTGTCAGCAGTCACTACAGCACAAGTTCCATCCCCCACTGAGGAGCTGACCACATGGCACAGCAGACCTCTCCTGACCCACCTGCTGCACTCTTCAGCGGTGTATTTCAGTGGATCTGCCTGTACTGCTACCACTCTTATCTCTGGTGAATCCTCTCACCTCCCATACCTCTTGCTTACACCTCTGCTCTTGTATGTAGGAATGAATGAATGAATAAATAAATAAAGGGAAGGGCTGGGAGTGTGTTGAACTCATGGGGGACTCAAGCCAGCAGCTGTTTACCAAATGATGTGAACAATTTAATACAATAGTTATTTTTTATTTCAAATTTAACACAAACTTTTAGCAATAGCCATATCTGTGACCCTGGTTGGAGACCAGCCTTGCTGATAAGGGACTGATTATTCTAATTAACAAAACGTGATGGGGGAGGCATGAGGACTCAGGGAAGGCTTCCTGGAGAAGTGCATCTGTGTTCCTGGCAGAGGGCACCCCCTGGACAAAAAGTCCAGAGAGGAGGGTGAGCATTTTCAGGTACTTCAGTCTATCAGGAAGAGGAGGAGGGAGAGGATATTAGACCCTGGATGTAGGGAAGGTAGGTCACAGAAGGTAGGACAGAGAGTCACACTCTTTCTTTGCCTTCTAGATTCCCCCTCCATGCCCATGCTCTCCAGGTAATCCCAGGTGAGATATGCTTGTAGAGGAATCTTCTACTTCTCTTGCTTCAGGCTAGGATTGCCCATAAACTGAGGCCACTGAAACTTGCCCAGAATAAGATCCCTATCAGCAAATGGGGATTAAGATAGGTAGAGGGCAGGAGCCGGTAGAGGAAGGTTGATGGGAGGGGTCCTAATGTCTCCTCAATTAAAATAAATGTAAAAAAAAGCCAGGTGACCAATGGAGCAAGCCCTGCACAGCAGAAGCCACATAGCTATTGGGCTACATTGTAGACCCAGTGGTCGACCTGCTTCCCCTCCCCCACCCCCCACCCCCCACGGATTAACTCCTTGGCAGAGGACTGAATTTGTGCTGCAGTGGCTGCTGAGTGCTGTACAGTGCTGCGCTCTAGTCCCTTGTGCCACCAGACAAGAACTGTACCCCAGTTCTTGTCTACATAAATAAATCTTAAAGAGACGGACTTCAGGCATAGTTGGCTCCAGGTGGTGCAATTATGTCACCAGGATCTGTCTCTGCTTTCCTCTGTGTCTACTTTCTTCTCAGAGTTCTCCTACCAAGGCAGAGACAGGTTCCTAATCTCCCAGTTTAGTAATTCCGACAAAAAAAATTATACTTTCCCAACAGGTAGAGGTAAAGAGTCTCAAGTTTCACTTTTATGCCCTCACTCAGTTCATGTTCACTCTGGGCCAATCCTGTGACGAGTGGTAACTGGGTGATTCTGATTGGCTACCACTGGGTCATGTGTCCAATCCTGGATGAGGTAAGAGGAATCAGCCTTCCAGGCCCACAGGGACTTGAAACCAAGGTGCTGTCACCCAGGAGGAAAGACACTGGTGTAAATGACCAGCAAATCGGTAACATTTGAGAAAAAGAATTGAGACAGGGTGTGTATAAACTAACATTCAAGCTATAGCACCATCTGCTGCATCAGGAAGAGGCTGCTTGCCTGCAGCCTCCAAATGGTGGCAGTGGGGTCTGCCTGGTACCTGCTCTTGGGCCTCTGTGGCCCCACCAGGGAACCAGCCAGCAAGCTCCTGAGCCTTCTGGGTCTGGGTTTCCCTGCAGATGTCCCTCTGATTAGACAATTTAGTGACAGTGTGACCTACAAATCTAAGAATTGTATTAGGAAGTAAAATGCCAATAGCCCATAATAGCCTGATTATGGCTAGATGCTGGGGCCAAGTTTGCAATAAATTCTCCCCTGGTATGAGCCTCTTTTTCCCCATCCTGGTGAAATTTGTTGGTGGCTCACATGGCAAAGACTGAGCGCTGCTTGAAAACAGGCTCTGGAAGCAAGCTACTCAGGCTCCAACGCTGGACCCAGCTCTGCCAGCTCTGCTTCCTTTCCCCATCAGTGAGATGGGTTGGCTGACACTGATAGAAGACTCTTCCATGCGGTTGTCTAATCAAGTGAGCTGGACATATTCAGACCAGTACCTGGCACAGAATACTGGTGCATCGTGTGTCCCACAGCCACCTTTCATCCTGCTCTTGGGACTGAGGCCCTTGGAGGGCAAGAGCAGGTTGGTCCTATTTGTCACTATGTCCAGGCTCCCAGTGTGGGGCCTGGAACAGAGCAGACGCAGGTGAAGATCTTTTGGATGAGTGAGTGACCGAATGGCTACTGCCATGGGGCCAGTGGTACCGGACTCTAGGCCAGCTGTGTGACCCCAGGCAGCCGGCCATCCCTCTCTGAGCCTCAGTCATGGCCTCTGTAAAGCAGATGTTGCACAGGCTGTTCTAATCAGGACCCTGAGCAAGAAACAGATTTTACTCTGTGCTGGGGCTGCTGAGGAAGGCCATCAACAGGAAGGGCTGGCCTGCTGACCTGGGAGCCGGACCAGGCCATTAGAGGCTCCCCATAATCAACATCCACCAGAAATATGGGTTCTGCTTGCCTCCCACCTCCCAGAAACTGCCCAAGGACATGACGCACGGATAACATGTGTTGTTAACACCACTTGGTCGGTGCATGTGATTAAACCCGGCCAAAGCCTGGATAGCAGCTTTCACAACATGGGAGGTGGAGCGGATAAGCAGCTATGGTGTGGCAAAGCCTCTATGTGCATTCCTTTTATTATCTACTTGGTACTTCCTGCGTACCTTGCCTTCCTGCAGCGGCCAGTTTTAATGTTGGGTCACTGAAATACACGGCTGAGGGGAGCAGTTGGTGAGACAGGAGAGGTCTGCTGGGCCCGTGGATCAGCCCCCTGGGGGGGATCGAACTCCTCCCAACAATCATACACTTTAAAGTTCTCTCTAGATGGGTCTATCTAGTGGTAAATGTTAAAGTCTCAGATATCAAGCTGCAGGCAGCCACTGCAGCAGGAGTTCGATCCCCCACAGGGAGCTGACCCTCAAGGAGCAGCAGCCCTCTCCTGTCCCGCCTGCTGCTCCCCTCAGCAGTGTATTTCAGTCCATCTGCCTGTTCTGCTCCCCACTCTGTCTCTGGTGAATCCTCCCCCCCCACCTTTGGCCTACACCCCAGTTCTTGTATGCATAAATAATCTTTAAAAACACCAGGTTGTGAAACTCTTGCAAAGCCCTCAGCCATATATGAGATTTCTGGCTGCTCTGCATTTTCGCAAGCATTTGGGGTGTCAGTCTCAAACTTTGGCCGTTCCCACGATGTAGAGCAGCAGCTTACTGGAACTTGCAGTGTGGATTTCCCTCATGGCTCATGTGGAACCCCATGTATCTTCCCCCTTTTTACTTTCTTGAACACACACACAAATATGTAATGAATAGCCACCGCAGCCAGAAATGGTGATGTAGAAGATCAGCAAAAAGAGGAAAATTAAAATAAAAAAGTCATCTGTTTTCCTAGAGTTCATTAGAGCTGACAATGGAGCTATGACCAAAATTTGCCTCTCCAGAGAAACGTACAATTGTGTTGTATTTTTCTCTGAGCAGGTGATGAAAGCATCAAGTACAAGGCTTGAAAACAAGGAAAGACTAAGCGTTGAGTCATGTTTCCCATTCACTCAGTTGTCAAAGTGAAGTCTAACTACAGGCGGAGTAGCAAAGAACGTGGGGTAACAGCCTCGCTTTGATGTACTGGTGGGGACACAGAAGGTACATTTCTAGTAAAACTGAACGCCCAGAAAACCGACACCCCAGAGAGGCCATTCCTCAGCCTTCAACTGAAGGAAACACCAAGAGCGTGTGCAGCAGGAGATGCACACGAGCATATGCAGAATGCATTATTCATAGCAGCAAAAATCTGGAAAAAACCAGCTGTCCAATGACAAGATAATGGATTTTTAAAATGCAATCTATTCACACAGTTGGTTTGTGTAAAGCAAGGAACAAATTCGTGGACGACAGCTATACACTTAAGCGTCAGCGAGGGCCTCCCTGGTGGCGCAAGGGGTGAGTCTCAGCACTGTGAAGCTCTTCACAGCCACAGCAGCTCGAGTTTGATCCCTGGTCAAGGAGCTGACCCACTGGTGCAGCAGACCTCTCCTGTCTCGCCCACTGCTCCCCTCAGCAGTGGATTGCAGTCAGTCCACCTGTTCTGCTCCCCACTGTCTCTGGTGGATCCTCTCACCCCCTGCACCTCTGGCCTGTGCCCAGTTCTTATATGCACAAAGAAATAAATCTTTAAAAAAACAAATCAGTCTTCCCTCTACCTCTAACTCATACAGTGTTGTAAATCATATAATGAAGAAAACTAGTTTTCCCCTCTGGCCCCCGAGTCCGTCTGCTCCCCTTGTGAAGGTGACTACTGCTACCCCTTTTCTCTGGGTCCTTCAGGAATCAATACACTGTACCTATTCTGGAATAACCTCTCTTATTACTCACAGGACTTCATGGACCACATCAGTAATACAGACTCCCAGCCCTCCCTGGTGGCTCAACGGGTTAAGGCCCAGCACTACGAAGCTAGCCACAGCCAAAACATCAGCTAGATCCAGGCCAGGGAGCTGACCCACATGGTGCAAGCAGATCTCTCCTGACCCGCCCACTGCTCCCCTCAGCAGTGTATTTCAGTAGATGTAACAGGGTGGTCCCTAAGAAAAGGGGAAGCTCCAAGTTTTCTGCCCCACCCAGAAGGAGAGTGGAGCTGAGCAGAGAAAAAGGAGACAAGCTGAGAAAGAGAAGAAGAGAAGGAAGCTGGCTGGAGAGCCTGAAGGAGGCCTGAAGAAGCCACATGGAGCAGCAAGCATGTGATGAAGAAACCGGGCTTGTTTCCTGACCCTGGGCTGGTTAAGGCAGATGTGGGTGAGATGCCTATAGGGAGGTGACTGTGGCAGTGTTTATATTGGATTTTGATGTTGCTCTATTCCTCCCAGATTTGTCTGGCCATTTCTGACCCTTTTCCATGGGTCCCGGCCAGAAGGTGCTTTAGTCTAGTGGCAGCTTGCAGGCCTTGCTTTGGGCCAATCCCTTTTGGGTTGACTTTTGCCCACGAGGGGATGGGTAGCTTCAGGTGTTTGATTTAGACATTACATTCTTTGTCTTCTATATTGTATACTCACTGTATTAAAGTTCCTTTTCGTTAAAGTTTTATATGTTTTGTCTTGATGCGGCGGATGGCAGAACCCACTTAGAGCAGGCAGGTTTGGGGCTTCAGGGGTGCCCCTCTCCCCCTGTCCTGGAACAGATTTGGCGTCAGCCTGTAACAGATTTGCCTTCTCTGCCCCACACTCTGGTGAATCCTCTCACCACACCTGCACCTCTGGCCTGCACCCCTGTATACATAAAATAAATAAATATAAACTCTCAATAGCATTTTCATGGCTGTAGAATTTCCCTCCAATTAGATGCCTCTAATTTATTGAACTAATTCTTTTGGTCAACTTTTTTTTTAACTCCCACTATTCGTTATGTTATAAATAAATCCTTTCTACATCCTTTATAATTCTCTTTAGGATAAATTTAGGATGCATTTCTATGTGCAGAAATTAGGATAAATTTCTTTAGGATAAATTTCTGAGTACAGTCACTGGGTCAAAGATTATGTGCATATTTCAGAGTTTTGCACTTTCTGTTGTGCTCAGCTGGCTGGAGAAAGGTAACCATCTTTTTTTTTTTTTTTTTTCAGGGCTGGGAGGTTTATTGCATGCACTGGGTGGGGTGGGGAGCGAGGGGTGAGTTGAAAGGTAACTATCTTTGAGAGGTCTGGTGACAGGCCTGGGGCTGGGAGGTCTTTTGTGACTGAAGCTACTTCCAGAGGCTATTATTCATCAGCTAAGTCACATTAAAGATTCCCAGGCGCTCCCTGAGGGATAGCAGGAAATGGGGTGGCTTTTGAGGGCAGAGGCGAACAAGAAGTCTTTATTAAAATGTTATTCACCAAGAATGCTTCATTAGTCCATCCTGACCTTGTGTTTGGGCAACTCCCAGTAGACTGGTGGGGCGCTATCTCCTGGAGGAAGACGAGCAGGCGTCCAGTGTGTGCCTGGCTATTTGAGTACCAGCCCCAGTTCCACTTCTGGTCACTGGGTTATGCAGTTAATATTGTGCAGAGAGTAAGACCTGGGCACTGGAGTCACAAATCCTTGATCCTCCACTTCCTAGCTGTCTGAATAAGTGCAAGTTTAGAACCTTCTGACTTCAGTGTACCTCTTGGTAAAATGGAATTAGTAGTCTCTCCCCCCCCCCCCCGCCACCACCATAGGGTTGTTTAGGGGCACTTGAATGAGTAGGCAAAATACTTTGGGCATGTCTATAATTAATTACTGCCAGGTACATGGCTGGGTTAGACCCATAGCCCCTGCCTCAGGGGGGTCAGACTGGTGGAGGAGATGGCTAGGCATTCATGATTGATGGTAATAAGTATATTAAAGCCTCAGGCTAAGGAAACTATTTAGAGGGATGTCAAATCTGGAAGACTTCCCGGAAGAAGTAACATCATGGCAGAAACCAACAGGCTTGTAGTCTAAAGAAGAGGCAGAGCGCTTTAAGAGAACAACCATTAATTCCCCTTTACTGGAAACGTGGAGATGGACTTCAGAGTTTCTCATCTCTGATTTCAAATCAGCAAATTTCTCAGTACCTGCCAGGGTCCCAAGTAGTACTGTACTCAATGCTCAGAGAGGGTGACCATGCCGCTGGCTGGCGCAGATAAAGCACAGGTCCTGAATGAACAGATGGAAGTGGAAAATGGGCATGAAATGCATGAGGGGATGAGAGCTAGATGAGATCCCGTGGAAAGCTTTGTGAAGGAAATACTTATTAGAATTTACCAGATTCCGGGAGGATGGGGCAACAGCAGGAGCAAAGTGAAGTGACAGCAAATGTGGTCCTGGAAGGGGCATCACAGGTGACCGGCGGGGCCTGTACCTGGGAGAGATTACAGGTGGGCACCAGTTAAGAAGGTAAGGTCAGGGCCTCCTCCCCTGGTGGCTCAGGATATGTCTCAGCACTATCAGGCTACTAGGCACTGAGGCCTGAGTTCCATCCTGGCCAGGGGGGAGACCCACATGGTGCAGAAGACCTCTCCTGTCTTGCCCACTACTCCCCTCAGCAGTGTATTTCACCCACTCTGCCTGTTCTGCTCCCCACTCTGTCTCCGGTGATTCCTCTCACTCCCCATCCCACCCTTTGGCCTACATACACCCCAGCTCTTCTATGCATAAATAAATCAAAAAAGAAAAACTTGAAATGCAAATCCCAAGGATTCCCTGGTGGCTCCTGAGTCAAGATGGCCAATAGCCCAGGAAAAATAAACCTGCTCCTGATGCTGCCAGCAAGAGCAACTTGATATGCTTGCTGCTTAGGAGTCTGGAAACTTTTCCCCTTTTATTGAGTGAGAGTCAACTGAATTACTAGGGGAAATTTGAAAAAAAAAAAAAAAAAGAGAGAGAGACAAATAAAAATGAAATGATTTGATATTATTGTTTTTTCCTTAATGGAAATGATACATGAGATCAACGTTTAAAATATTTCTCATAGAGTCTCAAGTGTCGTCCTCTAAAAAATAACCTGATTTCATTTCCATAGACAGGAGGGCGGGCGAGGAGGGAAAGGGAGGGCAAGGAGGGATGGAAGAGTGGGAAGAACACAGCGGGGAGAGAGAGGAGCTGGGCCCAGAGGGCAGGAGAGGGCAGGGAGGGAGGATGACATTCTGGGCTGAGAAGCAGATGACATGAGCGCCTTGGAATTGGGGTGTCCCACTCCAGTTTCACCAGAGGGTCAATCACTGCCACCTTCACATATGAGTGTTACTTGATCTGTGCTTTTAAAAACAGATTTATTTATTTATGCATACAAGAACTAGGGTACAGGCCAGAGGTATGATGGGGTGGGGTGATTCACCAGAGACAGAGTGGGGAACAAGACAGGCGGATGTACCGAAATGCACTGCTGAGGGGAACAGTGGGTGAGACAGGAGAGGTCTGCTGCACCACGTGGGTCACTCCCTGGCCAGGGATTGAATTCATGCAGCAGTGGCTGCCATAGCTTGGTAGCGCTGAGATTTAAGCCCACACCACCACCCTGATCTTAGGAAGATCTGGCCACCTGGCTGGTCTGGGGTAAAAGGAAGAGCCCTGAGACCTCTGGCAATGGGCAAGCTCTTAAGACAAGGGGTGGAGACGGAGATGATGAAGACGAGGACTTATTTCCTTTTTAAATTCTCAGTGGTCACCACAGCTCTGCAGCTGCTCTGCTGAACCCTTCCCAGACCCAGCGAGAATGGGCCCTGGCAATGGAGAGTGCCCTTAAAGCTTCCCCATGCTGCGCAGCACGGGCAGACAGGTACCTCGTCTCCTCTGCCCCCACTAGCGGTTCAGGGATGGCACCAGTGGGGACCCCAAGAATGCTCTCTTCTTCACGCCCAGACTCGGCTATTACTCTCTCCCTGGGGAACCACAGGGCAAGCAGGGCTCGCCTCGCCTCCACTGCAGGCCACTACTTCTCCTTCCCTCTTCCTCTTGGAAGTGGCCGGTGGCAACTTCCCTTTCCCACCTCTAGTGCATGACGATGGAGGCTGTGGGAAGCTGTGCCCACCCCTCTCCCTTCCAGGGTGTGCCCAGAACCTCACTGTGCCTGAGCTGAGCGGCTCCACTGACACGTCTCACAGGCGCCTCAAACATGTCCCAAAACAAACTCATCACCGCCCTTTTCCCATCTCTCCTCTTCCTGTCTTCATTTCAGAAAGGGCACCATTATCAGCCCAGTCACCCAGGCCAGAGGCCTGAACATCTAGTCCTTAACTCTCCCCCTCGTCCACTGCCCATGTCCCATGGGCCCTGGGACCCTCCCAGATAGTCCCAAATCCCCCACTCGCTCATTCCCCCTGCTCCCTCTCCCCCCCATCATCCCCTCCCTGGAAGTCTCCAAAGTCTCCAAAGTGCTGGTTATTCCTCTTGGTCCCAGAATCGCTCTCTGTCCCTGCCCTGTCCCCGTGTTCCAGGAACTTGTCTCAGATGGACGGCACATCCCTAGTGCCTGAGTGCTGAGATTCTTCCGCTGGGTAACAAGGAATGGAGCCGGGCATAGGGCTCGGGCTGGAGGAGAGTGAGTTAGAAGCCTCCTTCCTGCCAGGCTGAGCCTGCCAGTGGCTTTGCTGCTGCCCAGCCTCCCACAGCTCCTGTCCTCTGCCCCCATGTCCGCTCCAGCTCTTCCTGGGGCCAGAAAGGCCATTTCCTCCTGTTGCCCCATCAGGCCCCGGGAGTGACGGTTTCCTGCTGGCTAGTCCCAGGGTGACTTGCCCTCACCCTCCCATGTGGTTACCAGAGTCCTCAACAGGCGATGATTCTGCCTCCCTTGGAACATCTGACAATATCACAAGACTTTTGCTTGTCACAACTGGGGGTTGGGGCTGGGCTGCTGCGGGACATCCCCAAGGCGCAGGAGCCCTCCAGCAAAGCACGACCCCTCCCAACGTGGCCTTTAGATGAAGAAGCTGTGCCACCCTGCCCCCCACGCTCTAGGTGGTCCCGCACGGATGCTCCTCAGTGAACCCTGGGGATGGTCCCAGATTCCCGGCTGACACGTGGTCTCCCTCCTTTACTCTTTGGGCCCCACAGGTCTCCACTCTGCCTCCTTCCCATGCTCTTCTCACTCTCTCTCCTTCCTTTTACTTTCCAAATCTAACTCTTGGGATGAAGGCATGCACCTACTTCAAAAATCAGAGACTTAAAAAGGTGTCAAGAGTGGGGCCTCCCTGGTGGCACAAGCAGTTAAGTCTCAGCACTATGAAGCTATCAGCAGCCACCGCAGGACAAGTTCCATCCCCAGCCAGGGAGCTGATCCACGTGGCGCGGCAGACCTCTCCCGACCCACCTGCTGCTCCCCTCAGCAATGTATTTCAATAGAGGCACCTGTTCTGCTCCCCACTCTGTCTCTGGTGAGTCCCCTTTCCCCCCCCTTCACCTCTGGCCTGCACCCCAGCTCTCCTATGCATAAATAAATCTTTAAAAAAAAAAAAATGGCATCAAGTACATGAGTCCCTCCCCCTCCTGCCAGCCACCCACTTCATGACCCCCAGCACTCCCCCAGCTATGAGGTCCTTGTGTGCTCCTCTCAAGCTATGCTGTCCAGTTAGTGGTCACCAGTTATTTAGCTTTAAATCTAATAATTAAGTAAATTGAACGAAACAAAGCATTCAACTCCTCAGACACAATGGCCACATTTCAGGAGCCAGGAGTGGAGAGTAGCTGAGGGTTGAGCACAAAGGTAGACTATTTCCACCGGCATAGAAAATTTGATTGCACAACGCTATTCTGGAATTTCTCTCTGCATATTTAAAAGTTCAGGCCCTTCCTGGTGGCGCATCGAGTCGGAGTGCAGCACTGCAAAGCTCGCCACAGCAGCTTCAGTGCAAGTTTGATCTCTACCCCAGAGGTGACCCACATGGCGCCACAGACCTCTCCTGTCTTGCCTGCTGCTCCCCTCAGCTGTGTACTTCATCAGTCTGCCCCTTCTGCTCCCCACTCTGTCTCTGATGAATCCCCTCACTGCCCCTGCACCTCTGGTCTCTACCCCAGTTCTGTATGCATTAAAAAAAAAAAAATCATAAAAAAAAGTTCACAGAGTCTCCGTTTCCTCCTCCCTCCCAACCCCCAATTTATACATTTTGTCTAACTGGTTCTTTCACTTGACAAAATACATTGGAGACTTTTCCATATTAGCCCATAAAGGCCATTATCACTCTTGGTATTCCATTCAGAATATTCCATGCTATGAATGTGACGCAGTTGATTTCATTTAATCCCCCCATGGACTAAGGGTTTGTTCTTAAAGACAATGCAACAACATGGAGTGCCCTCGTCCACCTGGGACTTTTCATGGGTGAGAGCATATCTGACACACAGCAGAGGGATAGTTCTAGATGACCACTTTGGCCACAGCCCTCCCCCTGCTGAGTGCAAGCTGCTCCTCCTTATCTCCTTCTCTGGCCTGTGGCAAACTCCTTGATAGCTCAGAGTTCAGCTGGGGTGTCACCTCTGGGAAGCCCCGCTGACTCCACACTGGTCCAAGCCAGGATCACCTGCATTTTTAACCAAAATGCCTCTGCACATTATCAGATATCCCCTTAGAACCTGAGGAGCAGAACTGCCTGGCTCCTCCCCCAGCCTAGAGCTTTGGAAAGTATAGGCAGGGCGGTATGGTTGTTCCCTGGCCTAGTGCTCCTTAGCCTTTACTCCATAAGGAGTCAGGTAGTTCTTTCTAGTACCCCATGGGCTCCCATACCTCAGGGACCTGGAAAGGAGACCCCCACAGAGAGCAACTGATAGAGATCGAAGACTGAGGCAGATTTTTGATCATCTCCTTGATGCACCTTTTTGCCTATCCCTGTAGTTAATAATAAAACCAATAAGGCTCGATGATTATTGGACACTTGCTGTGTGCTAAGCTCTACTGTGTGCTCTGTGTATGGACTGTGAGGTGCATGTTCTCTGGGGGGAGAAGTCGGTGCTACCAAGAGACTGCGACTCATTATCAAAAGAAGAGAGTGCCCTGAACGCGGGCAGGGGTTTCAGAGTCCACACTGAGTCGCACTGTCCAGCTGTCCAATGTTCCTGTGGGCTTCTCCCCATTTCTACAGCCCTCTGTGGGTCCTTAGTACCTCATATACCAAGCCTCTTCACTTGTGCCCCCTTGCCACCCTCCAGAGGTCCCCATCCTGGGCATGGCTGAGCTTATTTTTCGCCTTCATTTGGTTCCTCTCAGACCAAGGTCCTGAGACCAGAGCCAGCCTGGACTCTACCCACTTGCTGTAACCACCCCTGGGGCTCAGTTTTCTCATCTGCACACCAGCATCAGGTGGGTAGCAAGGGAAATCCCAGGACTCTTCAAGAACCTTCCTTTTTCATCCCCAAATTCTACTAAACTGTTCTTTCACTGCTTCACCCTTTCCTTCAGCCCCCGAGTCCCCCCAGCACATCCTCCAAGGCCAAATTAAGAGGGTTTCCTCCTTCAGGAAGCCTTCCTAGAATTCCGGGTGCTCAAATTCCCTCCCACTCTTCTCTGAAATTTAGGAAACTTTGAACATTTAGATTAGAAGTTAATCCTGCCTCTACTTACTGGATGTAAATTGGTCCTCCCCAAAGGAAGTAAATACTCTTTGAAGGAACCTATAAGGTCAAACAGAGGATGGCTTCTGATTTTCCAGCCTCCTCCTTAGATGCCATCTTCACCGCTGAGGGCACCCTTGGGTCCTACCCACTAATCTTTCTTAACACTGCTTCTTTAAATAGACTCACTATATAGAACTGACCAAAACTGATTTGAAACGAAAAGCATTAGCAACACTGTAAAAATGGGAAGTCAGTAGCATGTGCTCCGATTTGAAAGTAAATACAAACAACAGAAAAGTGATATTCGATTCTAGCCCTTTCTCTGGTTCAAAGAGAGAACAGCACCAAGAACACAAAGCCGGGATTTACTCCTTGGTGCAAGCAGGGCTGAACGAAGACTGCAATGGAAGCTCCGTGTGTCTCTGACTCAGGATCGCTTAATACCCTGCTTATCCCAAACCACCTCCCATCCCCACTATGAGACACGCTTGGGTCAGGCTTCGCCTCCTGCTCTGCTACCTCCCAGCCTCAGTTTGCAGCTGGGTAAGATGGACAGAGGCTGGCCCTGCCCGCAACTTCAGGGTGGATGACACACACAGCCCAGTGCCAGCTGGCCCTGGACTCTCCAGGCTCTGCTCACAGGCCAGGACTGGCCACTGCCCTGTCCCCTTGGGCCTCGGCCTCCTCATTTCTTTAGAAGGTTCTAAACATCTTTATTCAAGGGCTGTTTACTGAGTACCTCCTCTGTGTCAAGTGCTAGTCTGAGCAGTGAAGAAAAATCCCTGTCCACATGGCATCTATAGTCAAAGGATGGGCTGGGGAGCGGATGAGGAGGAAGATTAAATAAAGTAGGTAAAATACGTTGTGCAGCAGGGGGAGCAGCAATAAATGCTGTGGACAAATGTGACGGGGTGGGTGGGGCTGCATTAGAGGGATTATCCGGGAGGAGGGCAGAGCTGATGCAAAGGCCCTGAGGAACAGCCAGCCTGGCTATTCCCAGCAGATCAGAAGGCGGATGTAGCCGGGGACTAGAGTGTGAGGAAAGAGCAGCAGATGAAGTCTCAGGGCCCAGGGTCAGGCCCTTTCCAGCCTGCCAGACCTTTTTAAATACTGCTTTGGACACAGAGTGGGGCTTTAGCACAGTGGGGGGCAATCACACTGTCTCCCCAGAAGCCTTGGCTGTCAGGCTCTGGGGTGACACCCCACCCCGCCCCATCAGCTGGCCCTGGTTTACCAGAAGACAGAGGGGACAGGAGAGGCTGGCACCCAGCCCTCACATTCCTGACCCGCCCATCCCCTCTCAGATTCCTCCCTAGGCTGCCACACCCCTGCAGCTTGCTGGGCAGGGGGCACGGGAATGCTGAGGCGGCTCCCGGCCCACCCGGCACCCCTCTAGCTTGGAGAAGACCTAGCAACAAGCAACAACAGTATCAATTACCACTTACTGGACCCTAACTGCTCTGAGTGCTTTTCAAACAGTACCCCACAGCGGCCTCCTTTCAGCCCTTTGAGGGTGGCGGCTGTCTGGAGGAAACTGAGGCTGGCAGGCTACACCTCTGAGCCCACCAAGAGCTGCAATCTTACCATGGCTCAGCCCCACCAGAACTGGGGCGCCTCTGCCAGCCCCCCCCGCCCCCCCCAATGCAGGGCCCCGGAGGAATCTCGCAGCTCCTGCTCTGCTGCTGCGGGCCCAGACAGGTCCCTGCTGTCTCTCCCCTCAGAGGCTGAGGATGGAGCAGAGGAATCAGGTTTCTCCAGATATGGGATGTAGCCCAGGTTGCTGAGTCAGGCCCTTCCTAAGCCTTGCGGGACCCAGCCTAGCCCTGAGCTCAGGCTCAGCAGGGGCAGGAGGGGTGGGGCTGTGGGGGTGGGATGGGGGAGCCTGTGGTGGAGCCCTGGGAGTGCTGTGCTCTCCCTCTCTGCTCTAGCCACAGCAGCCTCCTGGCGCTCACACCCCTGCCTCAGGGCCTTTCCGTCTGCTCCTTCCACCTAGATGAGACCCGAATGCTTGCTCCCAACAGCCTCCAGCCTTTGCTCAGTAAGGCCAATCCTGACTGACCTCAACAAGGTCCCACCCCAGCTCCCACTTCCCACACCCACCCCAGCTGCACCACTCAAGAAACCACCTGTGAGTGCTTTGTCTTGTTTCCAGCGTCTCCCATTGCATTGCAGGTCGGCAGGATCACCTTAGACTGGGCAGGAAGGACCTTTGCGGCCCTCTCTGGGAGCTAAGGAGTTGTATCTTGCTTACCACCAGTATCGCCCTTCAGGGCCTCCCCAGGTCTACCTAAGGGCAAACTGCACAGCCCTCCCTTGTAGGGTTTATGCTTGGAGTCAAGGGCTGGTCTTTGGAAGGTTCAGGATCAGTGGGTGGAGCCTCAACACGTGGGCGGAAGTCTGTGTACACCCACACAGGCCTGCACGCACGCGCGCGCGCACGCGCGCGCGCACACACACACACACAAGAATCTCAGGATGGAGCCTGGGTGGGGCAGAAGTGGACAGGCTGCTGCTCTGGGCTGGGGAAGATTGCAGAGGCAGCCACGTGCTCCAGGTGTCCGACAATCCGGATTACAACCTGGTCATGCAACCTGGTCTTGCAAGAGGCACTTGTTTATAAGTAGGAAGATCAGAGTAGTTCTCATTTAAGTCTACAACCTCGACACTCAGGGTCTATGGGTGTTACACACATTTTTGCCCTGAGCCCCTCCAAAGATTAGGGTTGGAATTGTGAACTGTTTTCTGCATCTCTACCTGCCATCACTAAACAGTGCCTGGCACAGAACACCTGCTCAGTAATTAGCTGTTAGGTGGAAGAGTTAGAAAGGCCCTAGGGTGAAGCCCCACTTAGGAGTGGTGGGGGAGGCAGAAGTGGCTAAAAGTGCTGTGGCTCTTATGTATGGGACCTCGGGGTCAGGTAGGGCCATTTCTGTGGGGTGGGGGTACCCCTCTGCCCTCTCAGAAGAGCCTCTTCCACGCCTGCTTGCTGCCCCCCACACCACCATCAGAGCTAGAGTTTCTTAGTCTTCACAGTAAGGAGTCTATACGTGGAAATCAAAGCGACCTCAAACTCTTTACCACTTCTTTGCTCTGTGTAACTGTTAGTAGTTGACCCTTAATTTCCTGAAAAGGGGGATTGTAAAACTGCTCTCCCCAAGTGGTGAGGAGGAGAATACATGTAGCTAGTTCCAGGCACGTAAAGGACAAGGCCAGTCACTGCTCAGTGTACACGACTGCCACGGCCATCACTATCATCATGGCAGTGTCCAGGGCACTTCCTGGCCGGCACGGCGGCCCTTCCCTGTCCGCAGACTCCCCCTGGTGGCCAAGATGGGAGCCGCGCCCGCTGCGCTGCGCTGCGGCTCAGCTGAATGGGGCCCTCTGCTGGCCGCGAGAGGAAGGGCCGTTGGGGAAATCAGTCGTTTCCTCTGAAGTGGCTGCTGCCTGACTACCCCTGTGAAGTGCAATTTCAGCCAGGGTGCTGTGTGGAGTGTGGAGGAGCCACAACTCGCCCTCTAGCCGCCCAACACCCATCAGTGGTAACAACAACGCTTAGGCAGCCTTTGTATGCCAGGCACCCTAATAAGCACTTTAAAAATATTGAAGTATTTACTTTCCATTTCACAGATGAGAAAAAAGACACCAAAAAGTTAAGTGATCTGTCTAAATAGTTTCTTGACTGCTGGAATCTGAGCTTGTGCTCTATAAAGTATGCCTCCTATAGCCAGAGAAGAGCTGGCTCTGAGTCCCCATAGTTTGGAACTGGATGTCGGGGTGTGGGTTTCCCAGGGTGGCCAACTCACCCTTCCCAAGGCAGTGCCTGGCCTGGCTGACCTCAGGGCCTCTCCCAGACAGGCCATCCCACATCATTCCCCTGCCTGTGGTCCTGTGAGGGCCAGGGTCAGGCAGGGCCTGAGAGATGCAGAAAACTTCAGGACACCTGCAAGTCCTCGAGCGCCTTGGAATCACACTCCTGGTTAAGGAAAAACCAAGGAAAAACCGTAGCTAGCCCAGGAGGCCAAGAATTTGGGCCTCAGTTACTCCTTCACTTCCCAGGGCCCTCAAGAGCCTGGGCAAAGCTTACCTGGGAAGACAGTTCCTATCTGCAGGGACTCTTTGGAAGGAAAAGGATTAGGTGGGCAACAAGGCAAAGAGGAGGCGGGGGATCGGGCCTGCTGTTAAGGACCATTTTCCGCTCTGAACCAGGACAGCGTGGATTGGATTGGGAGTCACTTGTAAAGAGTTCTGCATTTAGAACTCAGTGAGAAATACCAGGATGAGGCCACAGAGGTGGGTACCCAACCTTTTCTTCCAACAAAATTTCAGTTTATCCTTGTTTTGGACTAGGGTGCTGAGATTTTAGCTTTTAAAAGCAGGGGTAGGGGGAGTTACTTAGAGTTGATAGCAGTCCTTCCAGCAACCCCTCACCCTAGACTGACCTTTCTACCCAGAAATGGGAACTCTGGACCCTGACTAAGACCACTCTCCCCCAGGCCAGTCCTGTCAGCGGGGGCTTTGAAGCCCCTGCAGAGATCAAGGCCCAGGGAGTTTGACATTGTTAAGAGCAAAAAGCCAGAATCACTAGTGCCCACAGATGACAAGATCCCATAAACGCTAACGCTGAACAGCATATGTCAGAGAATATCACGCAGCCTTGTATGTTCTGATAAAAAGTTGTAATACTGAGCCTTCCCTGGTGGCGCAATGGGTTAAAGCACAGCATGAAGCTAGCTAGCAGCAGCCAGCTCAGCAAGAGTTTGATTCCAGCCAGGAAGCTGGCCCACACGGTGCAGCTGACCTCTCCTGGCCCTCCTGCTGCTCCCCTCAGCAGTGTACTTCGTCCATCTGCCTGTTCTGCTCCCTACTCTGGTGAATCCTCTCACTACCCCTGCGCCTCTGGACCTGTACCCCAGCTCTGTATGCACAAATAAATAAAATCTTTAAAAAAAAAAAAATTGTGGGCCCTCCCTGGTGGCACAGTGGGTTAAAGCACAGCACTAAGAAGCTAATGCCACTTCCGCATGAGTTCGATCCCCGCCTGCCCAGGAGGTGACCACATGGCGAGGCAGACCTCTCCTGACCCGCCCGCTGCTCCCCTCAGCAGTGTACTTCATCGATCTGCCTGTTCTGCTCCCCGCTCTGTACCGGGTGAATCCTCTCACCCTCCGCATCTCTGCCTGTACACCAGTTCTGTATGAATAGATAAATAAATCTTTTTTATTTTTTATTTTTTTTATTTTTTTAAAGATTTATTTATTTATACAGAACTGAGGTATAGGCCAGAGGCTCAGGGGCGGTGAAAGGCTTCACCAGAGACAGAGTGGGGAGCAGAACAGGCAGATCTACGAAGTACACTGCTGAGGGGAGCAGCGGGCGGGTCAGGAGAGGTCTGCCACGCCATGTGGTCACCTCCGGGGCAGGCGGGAATTGAACTCATGCGGAAGTGGCTTTTGCTTCTCGGTGCAGTGCTTTAACCCGCTGCGCCACCAGGGAGGCCCCGATAAATAAATCTTTAAAAAAAAAAATGTAACACTAAGAATGTGGTACATGGAGAGACAGTGAGGGGGACGGGCCTGGAAGGCCACACACCAGACTGCTGAACTGTCAAATGTGAAGAATCAACATTTAAGTCACAAGAAACCATTCAGGGGTCCCCCTCCCTAAGTCCACCTCGGTTAAGTCCACTGAGGAGTTAGAGCTGGTGGCTTATGAGCTGTGATTACTTTGACTTCTGAAGACCAGAATCCTGCAGAGGATGAGGAGAGGGACGGAGAGATGTACTACCTGTCCTCACCAGAACCCGGGCCACTCTTTCGAGACCACCCAGAGGTGACTGGTTCCACACCAACGGAATCTAGGTTCATCCACAGAGACCAGGCACAGCTAGGAAAGGTCACTAGCTTTTTCTCGACCCCCCCTCAGGTGCGCCAGGCAGTTTGGTTTTATTGTTAGTTTCAGCTGCAGACAGACAGGGCTTCAGGCTTGCTTCGGGTTCACAGAGGGGAGCGGGCACAGCGGGGCCCTGCCGGCTCATATTCCCACTCCTCCCACCTCATCAGTAAGAGCAGCAGGGCTGTGTGGGGGAACCTGAGACAGGAGTGAGGGCAGAGGCCAGAGTGAGGGGCGGGAGGAGGCCTTGACCTGTGGCTCACATGCTACAGACCAAGGACAGGTGGGAAGGGTTCTCACCCTATTGCTTCTCCCTGGATTTCACCAGCTGGGCTGAGGCTTCAGGACATCTGCAGTCCTTCCTGGAGAGCCCTGGTCTCACTCTTGCAGGTGCATGGACGCTGGAAGGCTCGTTCAAACACTGCCGGGTCCTGCCTGCAGTTTCTAGCCGATGCCGGGGGCCAGGGGCTGCCCCATGCCTCTGCTCGAAAGACTAACAGGAAGGACGCATTTAGTTCAGCTTCAGCAGTCCCTAGGGCCGCACTTCGGAGTCCTTTCTTTCGGTCCATTGTCAAGAGAAATTTAAACTTCACTCTAGAAAGGCAAAAATGGAGCGGTTCTTCTCCCTGTAGCCTCTTCACCCTTGTTCCTATCTCGGGCCCTGGGTTGCTCGGAATGTTCTGCTTTCCAGTGAAAACTGGAAACTCACTGGGTGAGTTCTCTCTAATTTTCTGCGTGGCTTGATTCTGATGCTTACCAGGAGAGCAGTCTGGTCCTCCAGAGTCCTGAATAAATGGCTACCAACGAACACAAATGGCACTTACCAGGCTGGCTGTAATGCAGTCTCCAGAGAAGCTCATGTTTAATAAACAGAAAACCTGAAGGCAGCAGACAGAGGTTAGGAGACGAGCTGGGAAGTCGCAGACGCGGGACCCCGCCCCTTCCTTTCGAGAGCGTCCCCAGTACCACACCCACGACAGCCGTCACACTTCCAGAAAGGACGTGGCCTGCAGCTCTGGGGGTGAGCTCAGCCCCAGCACGGAGGCCAACGGTCTTCACACAGAGAAGGGCAGTTGGGAATTTGTAGGGAGGAGGGCACGCGCCCTGCCCCAACCCCAGTCATAAATGAATCCTGAGCTTCCCCGAGAGCTGGGAGAAAGCTGGGGAAGGTTGGCAGGGCAAAGGAGCTCATCCCCCATTCAGCTGAAAACCCTGAAGTCCAGAGCCGCACAGCTAAAACGGGTATGTGGGTTAGTGTGTGAATTATGTCAGAAAGCGTTCACACCCCTGGCACCTCTAGGAAAAGTTCCTTTAATAAAAAAGGTTCTAGTACATTTACACGATTGTCATCACTCGTCACCTACACTTAAAAGGGAAAATAAAAAATAAAGAACAAACTAGACGCGCTCAATATAAAAAACGCTGGGCTCCATTCCACCGCGGGGCCTCAGGCCTGGAGACGCCCGGTGAGGGCTCCATGCACAGCAGCCCAGGCTGGCTCCTGGAGGCCTCCGGGGCATGGCTGAGGCCCAGCCTCTAACTTTTTAAGAATTAAAAAAAAAGAAAATCAGGTTACAACAAGAGACCTTTTTTTCTAAACAAAAGGGTCCATTCCAGAAGAACATCATCACGGGAAGAGTCAACATCAGTCTGGGCCCAGGCCACAGGGCAGCACAATTTATGGCAGATGAGACGGATCTAGAAATGCTGCTTCCAGAGCAACCTGACTGGGCTGAGAGGTTTTCAGCGTTGAAAGCAAACGGCCCACGTCACTCTGTCCCCAAAGGCTCAGAAACCGGCCTGTCATCGTCCGACTCGAGGTCTCTCCCCTTCGGGCCGCTGAAGCCATTCTCGACCACCTCCAAAGCACCTGGCTGAGGTGGGACTGAGACGCCTGGGAGAAGTGGCCGCGGCCTGTGACGTCAGGCTAGTCGTCCTCACCGCCCCCGTACATGTCGGCCAGCTTCTTGAAGCGGCTGCCCCACTCGTTCAGGTAGTCGTAGTCCTGGTCCTGGTCCTGGTCCGAGGAGGTGAGGGAGCTCAGGGAGGCGGCGTCCGAGCCGCTGCCCTCGTAGTCAAACACCAGCAGGGAGTCGTAGGGAGGCGCGGTGGGGTCTGTGTTAGCCGCCTTCAGGTTCTGTGGCGGCAGAGAGCAGGTGGTTAGGTGCTGCGGGTGGGCGTGGGCGTGCGCACCTGGCCGGCCTGCACGGCCTCGTCCTCCTCTGCGACACCGTCCTTCTCTCCCTTGGGGCTTGGAAGGCGGAGGGAGTCAGGCCCGCACAGCTGGCCCTGAACAGCTAGGGGTGGGGCCTCGACCCCTCCCCAGTTTTGGACTCCCTGCAAACTATTACTCCCAGCCTGCCGCTGGCCGGGATCCTTACCAGAACATAAGCCGTCGCTTAACTCACAGGCATTGTGGCATGTTTTATCTAGTGCAGTCTGACAATAAAGTCAGCTAGAGAAAAGAAAACGTGATGAAGAAAACCCTAAGGAACTCTACCTGATTAATCTATACTGCAACTTTCTATCACTGTTTTACAAGAAAATCCAGGTGTAGACGGACCCCTGAAGTTCAAACCCAGGCTGTTCCAGGGCCAGCTGGAAACCTCTGCAGAGCAGGCATGCAGCAAGTCCCCCCCCCCCCCAACAAAGGCCCGTGGTCAGGGGCGGGGCCCGGAACAGGCCTCACACTCTGGCTCTGTGATGGTGGGCAAGCCCTGAGCCTCTGCGTTTTCCCCCTCATCTCTGAGAGGAGTCTTCACACTTTTAGAGGAATAAATGAACACAAGTAACAACTGGGAAGCCTGATCAGAGCAATGCGTGGCACACTGGGACACTGTCTTCCCATGTGTAACCCGAGGGCAACGGCTGTGTCCGTACCCTGCCGGGCCGCCGGGGAAGACAGTGTTTGCCAGCTGCTCGCACACAGACATTCTGGGGGTGTCTTCAACAAACTGGAGGAACACGCTCCAGGCACTGAGGGGCAGGCATCTTCTCAAACCAGCCGCCCTGTGCTGTCTCCCACACGCTGTTGTCTTGCCTACACGCTCAGCGCTCAGGCACAAGAACAGAGCCTCACTATTCTAGAAGGCAAAAAGGGTGAGCTGTTCAGCCTCCCTCTCTGCAGAAAGGAAAGCTCAGGCAGGAGAACTTGAACCCCAGTGTGGGATCGTGACTGCCCCTCAAGCCTCCTGCCCCAATCCAGCCACGCTGTAGGCAGGCGTCACCCTTCCTCTTCATAAACTGTCTCCTACATACTCACTTTGGTGGTCCTCACAGCCCAGGCGGTGAGAGTCCCTTGGAGAGCAAAATCCTGGATGTCTGGACCCCAGGCATTGGCATGAATCAAAATTCCTCAGAGAAGTCAAAAGTGTGAGGGGCCAGCTATCCACAACAGCAGTAACTCCCCAGCAATTACGAGGGAATCGGCCAGTGCGTCCCAAACTTAAACCACTTGGGAATCTCTCGAACATTCTGAAGTCGGGCCACATCCACACCCATTAAATCTCAATCTCAGGGGTGAGTCGGAGGCATCCTCAGCTCAAGCCCCCCCCAGGAGACTGCGATGTGCAGGCATGCCAGCCTGTTCCAGGGGCTTCTCACCCCACCCTCCAGCCTGTAACGGAGGGGCCAGCCTTGGCTCCCGCTGCAGTCACCTGGGATCTTTACAACTTCAAACCCAGGGCATCAGGCTCCTGCTCTCCCAGTAACTGCTATACTTATCGCAAAAGTAAAGAATTATCCCGCACCCTTTCTTAGCCACTCGCAAGTTAGGGCTTGAGGCAGGAGGAAACAGAAGCCCCAAAGTCCCTCTCACATAGCGGTGGGGACGGGGCTGGCTCTGAACCAGCCCAACACCCTGCGCCCAGGGGCTTCCTCCCCAGCCCCCCTGGCCGCCTGCTGCCCACCCTTACCTCGATGATGAAATTCCCGATCTCATCAGGGTTGGCTGGACGCGGGCGGTACAGGGGCGTGGGGATGAAGGTGGGTGCCACGTCGTTGCGGAGGATTACCTCGGGCCGGGCCTCCAGGCCACGGTGGAGCTGGGTGATGTCATAGTCCTGCGTGCAGGTGAAGGAGGGCGTGGGACTCAGGACGTCCTCACCATTTACACTCCACCCCACTCTCCCCAACATGTGGCTGGTCTGGCTCACGGGCCAAATAAAGCCAGATTTCTGAAGCCCCAGTTGCTACACCCCCCTCTGCCAAATTAAGTGCAGCCTCAAAGTGACCTTGGCTGGGGTCAGAGAGCAGGCAATGGACCAGACATCCCCTCAGCAGAGTCGGGCATGCATGAAGACCGAGGCCTCCGGTCAGGTCCAGTCAACATAGCCGACATGCTGGTGTAAACGCGCACGTCCCTGCCAGGGCCCGGGGGGGCCCCCTGCCCTCCCCTCCCAGACCTCCCCCGGGCAGACCTGGTCCTCCTCGCCACCTCCCTCCTCGCCGTAGTAGAAGACGTTGTCCCGGGTGTCATCTTCTGGGAGCAGAAGCGGCTCCTTGACCTTCCGTTTCTTTCTCACCAAGAAGAGCAGCACCAGCAAGAGGACTGAAGAGACAGGAGTGCGAGTCCGTCAGCCACGGCTAGTGCACAGCCCAAGTGCCCAGCACCCCTCTAACCTACACCCCAGCACTCTAGCCAAGAGCTCAACATGCCTCCCTCACTTCCCTTCACCTCGAGAACGCCCAGCTCCCAGAGGGGCAGAGGACTCGGCTGGCCCGGCCCAGCACCTGACTCCTGTCCCCCAAGGGGCCACAGAGCCACACCTCGTGGCTCCCACCACAGGTACTTTCTTCCCCCGGGCTCCTGCCTCACCTAGGGCACACCCCGCCCCCCACACTCTCCTTAGCTCAAGCCACCTTCCCCGCAGCTTGGGACGCCTCTCCCCTCCCCTCTACCCCATCCCTGTGGTTCCTGATCATTTCCCATCACTCTTCCTGAAGGAAGGCCGCCCTGTTGGGATGGGACTCTCCCACATGTCACTTCGCAAGCAGACGCTAGTCGTCAAGCGGCCCCTAAATTAGCCTTAGATTTTAAGTTAAAGGCCAGAGAGTGCAATAATCAGATGCAAACTGAACAAAGGACTGGCTTTAGGGACATGGATGGAAAGCCTGGTACCCAAGGAGGCTGGCCGACAGCTGATGGCTGCCCTCCCCAAATGCCAGGACCACCACCGGCTCATCCCACGCGAAGAGGCGTCTCGGCACGCTCTGTGGCTGTGGAACAGAAGGACACTGAACTGTGTTGCTCTCACTTTCTTGGCCTGCTCATGGAGCCGTGGTCTCTCTAGCCAGCCAAAACAGACCAAACCTTCTTTGGGATCAACGGGTTCTCAAGATGCACAGCCCATGTGGTCTAGAGTGTAACCCCACTCGTTCCCTTGCATCCCACTGTTCTGGGGAAAGGCACCCAAAGCTTATGTGTCTAACTGCCTACTGGTACCTCCATGGGTCTGCCTGCCCAGTAAATCTCTCCCCATGGCCCTCCCCCAACGAGCTAACGAAAGCCCCATGTTTCTACTTGCTCAGGCCTCAGACTCACTGACAACTCTCTCCCTCCCACCATAGATCAACCCAACAGGTTTTACCTGAGACAGGAGCACCTCTCACTACCAACTCCATCTTGGTCTAAGTGGCCGCCTACCTTCCCCCCACCCAACCATGGCAACAGCTCCTCAATGGTCTTCCCCTCTGCACTCTACTTAGCGGGAGTCCTGCAGAAGTACAGTCAAGCCTCCTCACTCTTCTGCTCCGTACCTGATGTCCTGTTTCACCCAGAGTTCTCACAACAGCTCTCCAAGCCCAACATGATGCTCTGCACAGCCCTCACCTCTCTGACTTCATCTCCTGTCTTTTCCACTCCAGTCATGGCTGTTTCCCACACCAAACACAAAACCGCCTCAGGGTCTTTGCTTCCTCACCTCCTGCAGGTCCACTCAAAATCCCCTTCCCAGGAAGGCCTTCCTGACTTAAAAGCTGCAGATCTCCTTCCCCTTATTAACACCCCATCCTCCCCACACTTCCTTTTTCTCTCCTTCAATGGAAAGTAAATTCCATAAGGGGAGGAATAGAATAGGTCTATTTTGCAAAATAATGAACCCCAAAATAGTGCTTGGTGCACTAAATAATTCGTAGTATTCCTATCTGATCAAATGTGTTTTCTGTGCACATACCAATGAGTGGAGGAAATAATAGGTTCTATCTTTAGAGCACAGGAAATAGATTTTTTTTAAACATTATGTATTTTTTTTAAAGATTTATTTATTCATATAGAACTGGGGTATAGACCAGAGATGAGGAGGGTGTGAGGATTCACCAGAGACAGAACAGGGAGCAGAACAGGCAGATCAACAAAGTACACTGCTGAGGGGAGCAGCGGGCGGGTCAGGAGAGGTCTGCCGCGCCATGTGGATCTCCTCCGGGGCAGGCGGGAATCGAACTCATGCGGAAGTGGCTTAAGCTTCTTAGTGCTGTGCTTTAACCGCTGCGACACCAGGGAAGGCCACAAAGGAAATACTACAGCCTAGTGCTTCCCTGGTGGCACAAGGGGTTAAACCTTCAGCACTATGAAGCTGTCAGCAGCCACTGCAGGATGAGTTCGATCCTCGGCCAGGGAGCTGACCCACACGGTACAGCAGCGGGTGTCTCACCCGCTGCTCCCCTTAGCAGCGTATTTCAATGGATCTGCCTGCTCTGCTCCCCACTCTATCTCTGGTGAATCTCCTCACCCCCTGCATCTCTGGCCTATACCCCAGTCCTTATATGCGTAAATAAAATAAATCTTAAAAAAAAAAAACAAAACCAAAAAACAACTGTTGCCCACCAGACCAGTGGTTCTCAAATTCCAGTCAGCTTCAGAACCCTTGAGAGGCTCTCTTAAAATAGAAATGACTGGCTCTCACCCCCAAAGTTCTCATCAGTAGATCAGTAGGGCCCTGAGAACTGGCCTTTCCAACACATTCCCAGGAAAGCCGATCCTGGTGGTCTCGAGACCTCACCTTCAGAGCCCCTGCTCTGTACTTAGATGACACGGAGGACAGGGCCAATGCTGTTTGCTGACCATAGTGTCCCCAAGTCTCGCACATTCCAGAAGCTCCACTACTGAATGGCACTCCAACAAGCTCGGGGAACAAAGGGGGCCACTTTAGTGGTTCCGTGGTCCCCAAAGGTGAGGGCAGAACCATGTCTTCTAACTACCCGATCGCTGGCAGGCAGGGAAGGGTGCTGGACTCACGCAGCAGGGCCAGGACAGCCCCCAGCACGGGCAGGAGGAAGCCGCCCTTCCAGGGCTCGGGGCAGGTCTCCACGTGGCCGTGGCAGTCACACACGGTCGCCCTGATCACCGTCAGCTGCTCCCTGTCACCGTGGTCTGACAGAGACAGGTGCACGTCGTACGTGTCTTGCTTCAGGAACTTCTTCAGGGACAAGGCCACAGAGTCACCTGGATGGAAGAGAGAATCTGTTCACCTGAGAAATTGTCAGTGGCGGGGACTGTGGCCACAACAGATGTCTGAGGGGAGAGGGAGAAAGTCCCCAAACATAGTAACACTGAGCATCAAAAACTCAGAGTTGGTGAACATCAAATTTGTAACCAGAAAAAGGATTATTGAGCTAAAAGAATAAATTCACCCTTTTACTTCTTAAAAATACAATAGTCATGGGCCCTCCCTGGTGGCACAACAGATTAAAGCACAGCACTATGAATCTGCAGTCACTGCAGCATGAGTTCGACCCCCGGCCAGGGAGCTGACCCACGTGATGCGGCAGACCTCTCCTGACCCGCCCGCTGCTCCCCTCAGCAGTGTACTTTGTCAGCCGGCCTGTTCTGCTCCCCACTGTCTCTGGTGAATCCTCTCACCGCCCTTGCACCTCTGGCCTGTACCCCAGTTCTGTTTGCATAAATAAATAAATCTTTAAAAAAATACAACAGTCACGGTAGTTTTTAATATGAACTTTCCAGTTCCGCTGGCTGCTCGGCCATTCTGGGCTCAGAAAGGAGAGAGACTGTGTTTTCCAGGAGACAGCGACCCCGGGCTTGGTACAGTCGCACTAACTGGTTGCTGCTCTCCTATGTCAAAGTGCTCCGCCATCTGTTACCATGTCATGTTGCTCTTGTAGTCGTTATATGATGCTTATAGTATGTCTATACCTCAACTGTGTGAGAATTTCTAGATATGAGAACCTATTTCTGAGGATGCAGTATTATTAATAAACCCAATGCATCACAACCTGCTACGTAGCTGGTGCTGGTAGGCGGAAGCACGCTAATCTGTGGTCTCATGGCACCTGAGGGCACGCTAGTTCAGGGACAGGTGCTGGAAGACAGGGCTGCAAGGACTGGGCCTTCTAAGGCCTGAGATGGGTGGTAGCAGGGCTGGGTGAGGAATCTAGGGTCAAGTCTCTCTGAAGAATGTCCTTGAGGTTAGACCCTGGCTTCTCCAGGAGGGAGCTATCAGTGTGGGCGGACCATTCCACAGCAGGACTGAGTGTTCTCCATGCCAGATGCCAGTAGGGTCCCCAGGCTTGAGGGCCATCAGAAACAACCCTACTTTTCCAGCCCACCCACCCTATGCCTTGAGGCATTTTCAATTCAAAGGCTCTGGGCCCCTGAGAAAAAGGACCAGAAGGGAGGACCCACTGTTGCCGCTCAGTGACAGGAGAGGAGGGGTCTGCAGAATGGTTATCTGGTCCACCATGAAAAGGGGCCTACGTGGGGCATCTCCCCCCACAACACCCCACTCCCTCCCTGCTCTCATGTCACAATGCTGCCTTCTCTATAGATGACAGGAGCACCTGAGTGATGTTCTTAATGACACGCTCCCTCCCCCCAACTCCACAAAGTCACTCACAAATGTGGCAGGAACATGTGCAGGATCCTGTTTTGGGGAGACACCCATCCAGTCAAGTTGTCACCCACCCATTGCCATTGAGTTACCTTTCTCGCTGACCTCTGCTGTCCAGTAAATGTCAGAGTCGTGTGTGAGCCGGGCCTGGAAAGGGGAAGTGTGGGGTGACAGGTCCTTGTCGGTGATGTTCAGCACTTGCAGCACAGGGTTTTGGTTGCAGATAGTGATCTCAAGGGGCTCGGGCACCGGGCTGTGGTCATTGATGTCAATAAGTGTTAACAGGAGGGTCCCCGTTCCAGTGGTGGGAGGGTTCCCTGTACAAAATTCCACAAATGACTCCTTGTCAGTCCTCGGCTGGTTTGATGAATCAAGGTTAAGTTCCCTTGTGACAGCCCATTTGGCCCCAGGACAGTCTCGTTCACTGCCCACCTGAAATCCTAGGGCCCTCTATACCTAACTTCACTATGGACAAAACCAGAGATGGTTGGATGCATGACACGCACTCCATCATCCTCGTTTTGTGTCCAGAGCAGACATTACTAGCTGATTATAGCACAGTTACAGCCACTTCATGTACTGCCATTTCACTACCCAGCTATTACACAACAAAACCAATATTGGTCACTAGAGCTAAAGCAGTTTGCTGTTGAGCTTCAAGGAAGCTGCCCTTTACCACCCTGCATAACCTCTCTCCTGCCTCCCAGCCTGGGTTTACTAAGAATCCAGCAGAGAAGCAACCACATCACATCCCTCCTAATCCCTACCAATTAGTTGTGGCAGTTTCTAGACAGCCCTGTTCAAGCAGCCCCAAGGGGAAGCAGGCCAATTCAGGGCTCAGAGACACACAGACTTAGGCTGAAAGGAGCTTCAGGTATTTCTCAATACCTGGACTTTTAGGGATTCTGGACTCATGGGCAGCCACGCTAGGTCTTTAAAAAACACTCCTGTAAATAACTCATTTGATCCTCCAGATGGGTTTGCTGACCTCCTTCCCAGCTCCCCCCACCCACACACACCATTCTCTGCCTATGGAGAGAAAGTGCTATGTCATGTGACCTGGGATTCATGTGGAGGGGCTGGGAGGAAGCTCTCACCATCATCTGTGGCCAAGAATACAACTTCATAGATGTCGTTTCTCACGAAGCGCTCATCCTCACGGTCCAAGACTCCAGCCGCAGTGACCTGCCCACTATCTGGGTCCATCTCTAGCCACCCTGCTGGGTCTCTCAGGATGTGGTAACTGAGAAGGAAGCGGGAGAAGACTCACAACCAAAGAATTCTGCTGTTCATTCCAAGCCTCCTTGAGCCAAGTGGAAGATGGGACTGGGGGCTCCTAGGCAGAATCTCATGGAAAACGAGAGGGAGCAGAACGCCTACACCTGGCTTTGCTCGGTCTCCAGTTTGGGGAGGGAGGACAAGAGGGGAACCCGTGCGGGGTGATGCCAAAATACTTAGATTATGATCCTGAGGGTACAGACATACATGCTGGTCATCACAGACCACCTGCGTGACAGGGCCAGCGCAGTGGGCCCAGCGTGAGCCCGTGCCAGTACCTGATCTTCTGAGAGCCCTCGTCGGGGTCCTGTGCGGTGTAGGTGCAGACGGACGTCCCCACGGAGATACCCTCCTGGACCGCGATGCCTCTGGAGGGGGGGACGAACTCGGGCGCCTCATTGACATCATCCACAAGGACTACTACGGTGGCCGTGGAGGTGGGGAGCTTTACCGCGAATGGAACTTGATTGGTCACCTCAATGTACAGGGTATACTGGTTTTGGGCCTCAAAGTCCAAACCCTGGGCAAGCAGAAGAGGAGTGAAGGCCATTTTGTGAGGAGCGCCAGGCTGTGCTGTGGGTCAAAGGGTCAGGGGGGCTCGGCCTCCCACCAGCAATCATGCTGCCCCGCACTTCCTGAGTGGACATCCAGGGGGCCTCTCTGTCCGCCTCAAGGGCAACTAGACGAGTCATCCCAACGGGGAGGGGACAGCCCCCAGAGGGTGTTTCAGACTTGGGAGGCATTGCCCAAGTTGGGGATAGGATGCCACTGACATTTTCAGGCAGTGGTGTAAAGAACTCTCCCACAGTCTGAGGTGTGCCAATATCTCCTTGGGCATCCATGCATCCATGGCTGTGAAGAATCTCTTAAAAGTGTAATTTTTAAAAATATACTCTGCATCACATTTTTTATTGTTATTTATGCACACAAGAACTGGGGTGTAGTGTAGGCCAGAGATGCGGGGGTTGGGAGTTGGGGGTAAGAGGATTCACCAGAGACAGAGCAGGGGCAGAACAGGGAGCTCTGCTGAAATACTCTGCTGAAATACTCTGCTGAGGGGTCAGTGGGTGAGACAGGAGAGGTCTGCTGCGCCATGTGGGTCAGCTCCCTGGCTGGGGATTGGACTCAGGCTGCAGCAGTGGCCAATAGCTCCACAGCACTGAGACTTTAACCCTGTGCATCAGAGAGGGTGCGTCACATTTTTAGAGTATTTTTAAGATGTATTAAATAGGCCACCTCCCTGGTGGCCTATGGGTTAGTCTCAGCACTATCATGCTACCAGCGTTGCAGCCTGAGTTCTATCCCCGGCTAGGGAGCTGACCCACACGGCACAGCAGACCTCTCCTGTCTCACCCACTGCTCCCCTCAGCAGTGTATTTCAATGGATCTCTCTGTTCTGCTCCCCACTCTGGTGAATCCGCTCACCTCTGGCCTACACTCCAGCTCTTGTATGCATAAATAAATAAATCTTTATGTTCTGGAAATACAGGGTATGTACACCTCACTATTAAATAACGTAAAACATTCTACTAGCCAAACACCTGTGTGTGTGTCATGGAGTAAATAAAATTAGCAAGAATTCCAGTACCACAGCTGGTCTGCAGGGTCAGATTTGGGCAGCGACAGGACCCAGGGAGGGGTGGTTCCCTCCACTGCTCTGTGGCTACATCAGTGACTCTTCTGTTTTTCCTATTGGACCTGTGAGTAAGATGCGTCTCAACAGAGGGCTTTCCCTCCACAAGAGGGAGCTGAGGTTGGCAGGCACAGGCCTGGCACATCCCTGGCAAACAGCCCAAGGCAGGTGGAACCTCTTCATCCTGGAGGATGCAGATCTGACTGTTCCCGGGGTGCCCTTTCGGGAAGCCCAAGCCTACTCACCTTCCTGGTTGTCAGGATGCCCTGGTTGCTCTCAGAGTGGGTGCTGATAGCAAAATGGTCCCCGTCGTCGCCTCCCACCACGCGGTAGGTGGCACGCCAGGCCGCTGAGTCGGGGGCATCCAGATCGGTCACTGTCAGCCTCTGCACCTCGTGGCCCACCGTGTTCTCAGGCACGTGGGCCTCGTACTGTCGTGTGGGAGGAAGCGCAGCGCACTCAGAGCAGGGACGCAGACTGGCCGGAACACTGCCCGGCTCTTCAACATCTGGGAATCCGCTCTCCAGCCCAGGCAGTCCGAGTCCTTCCCATTGCCAGGACCTGCTAACTTACTTCTCAGGTTTTTGGGGTATACTCAAGCGCGGAACACCCCAACAGTCAGCCACACTGCTGCTGGACAGGTCATGCTGCTCTTGGGCCTACTTTCCACACCACCAGAGGCCCGCCCATCAGAGTACCCTCACCCTCGTCAAGGGTGACCACCCGGTGGTTGATGGGAAAGGTCTACGGAGCGTGGCAGAGAGGGCCAGGCGCTGACCACTCTGGGGGCCTCACCACGGACTTTTCTGACAGTCCTGAAACAGGCGGCAAAGACTGAGAAATCAACGACTCAGAACAAACCCGCCCTGAGCAATGTCCCACAGTAGTAAGAGTTGTCTGCAGGGAGAAGGGACAGGGAAGAGTCATCTTGACAGGCCCTGATGGTGCTGAACTTTTCATCCCAAGCCAAGATTTTCTTATCTGGCACTTATGAGGTACTATGTACACAGATTTTTTTCTTTTTAACCTAAAAGTGCAAAAACCAGTGGTAACGGTCATCTCCATCTCTGGATAGGTAAGGGGCACAGAGAGGTTAGGCAGTGTGCCTAAGGTCACACAGCTAGGCGGTGGTAGGAATGGGCTTGAGCAACACAAGCTGGCGTTGAGTCTCAGCGGACAGGAAATACCTTAGCCCTTCATCTCTGATGAGGGAAGGGGCAATTACCTCTTGGGGGTCAAACACAGGGGCATTGTCATTGGCATCAACGATTTCCACTATGGCCACTGCTGTGGTGATGGAGCCGTCCCCGTCCATGTCTGCAGCCTGGACAGTCAGCGTGTACTCAGGGACTCTCTGCAGAGAAAGTAGTGTGGGAGGCCTCCGTGGGTCCCGTGTGAAGGCCCCTCAGCCTGGGATCTCAGAGGCACAACTAGGGTGTGAGTAGAAGGCAGGAATGTTTTTTGTTTGTTTTTTTAAAGATTTGTTTGTGCATATAGAACTGGGGTACAGGCCAGAGGTGCAGGGGCAGTGAGAGGATTCACCAGAGACAGAGTGGGGAGCAGCACAGGCTGACTGATGAAGTAACACTGCTGAGGGGAGCAGCGGGCGGGTCAGGAGAGGTCTGCTGCGCCATGTGCATCACCTCCGGGGCAAGCGGGGATCGAATTCATGCTGCAGTGGCTTTAGCTTCTCAGTGCTGTGCTCTAACCCACTGAACCACCAGGGAGGGCCCGGGAATGTTTCCCACCTCCACCCACTGCTCACCCGCAACCAGCAAGAACAGAAACGAGGGAGCAGAGGGTGGTCTACGGAGAGTGGTCTGCAGGTTCAGACAGTTCTCATGGAGTGTGGGGGAGCCCAGGCACTGACCTCCTCGCCCCTCCCCCAGCCTGACCCAGAATGGGAGCTTCCTGAGGGGCTTCCTGAGGGGATCTGGGCGAAGGTATTAACTAGGAGACAGGCAGCACGCCTAATATCCACAGAACTACTTCCACTTTGTGGCTCACGAGGGAGAGATGTGGGCGATGTTCATGCTAAGTGAGCCGTTCCAAGAGGAAATGAGGAAAGCTTCGGGAAATATCGAATGTCTGCAGTTTACAGCTGCCTCTCCAGCCTGAACGAGACCGTTTGGCAGCGGGCCACTGGCCCAAGGGAGCAGCGGGCAGCCACGCGACTCGGGAAGGGAGCAGCCACCAGAGCGCCCCTTGGGGTTTGGGGAGACAGGGACTTCCGCCCTGAGCACAAGGCTTCAGCCTATGCAAACCTAGTTAGGCAACGTTCTCCCCAGGGGCCACTTACCTCCCGGTCAAGGCCACTAGAGATGACGCTGATGGTGCCGGTGCTCCGATGAACTGTGAACATGAGGTCGTGCGGGTCCTTTGGCTCCTGACTGTGGATGGAGTAAGCGACCACCCCATTGTAGGTGTTGACAGCATCGTCCTCGTCTGTGGCTGTCACCTGCATCACAGAAGTGCCTGGAGGGAGGAGGGAGAAGTGAGCTCCCAGTGCAGTCCCGGTCACTTCGGGAACTCTGAGTGCCTCCAGCCACTCAGCTGCTCTGACCCTTCTTTCACTGTGCCACTGGTGGACAGTAGGTGCTCAGTTTCCATTCTCCCATTCTTTCTTCAAACAAAAGAAGAAAAAAAGATTTATGCACACAAGAACTGGGGTACAGGCCAATCGTGCGGGGGTTGGGGAGGAGCCACAAAGTGGAAGTACTTCCGTGGATATTAGGCGTGCTGCCTGTCTCCTAATTAATACCTTCGCCCAGATCCCCTCAGGAAGCCCCTCAGGAAGCTCCCATTCTGGGTCAGGCGGGGGGAAGGGCAAGGTCAGTGCCTGGGCTCCCCCACACTCCAAGAGAACTGTCTGAACCTGCAGACCACTCTCCGTAGACCACCCTCTGCTCCCTCGTTTCTGTTCTTGCTGGTGGCGGGTGAGCAGTGGGTGGAGGTGAAAAACATTCCCAGGCCCTCCGTGGTGGTGCAGCGGGTTAAAGAACCGGGGTACAAGCCAATAGTGGTGGTGAGAGCATTCAACAGAGACAGAGTGGGACACAGAATAGGCAGATTGACTGGAATGCACTGCTGAGGGGAGCAGCAGGTTAGACAAGAGAGGTCTGCTGCGCCATGTGGGTCAGCTCCCTGCCTGGGGATTGAACTCCTGTTGCAGTGGCTGCCAATAGCTTCATAGTGCTGCACTTTAACCCCCTGCACCACCAGGGAGAAGCTCCCCTTCTTTCTTAGGAACATACTCCTTGTCATTTTAGGCAGAACAAAGGCCTACTTGGAACTAAGGTTATTTTCCACCCCTTCTTGCAAGGAGCTGTGGCCATGAGACTAAATTCTGACCATGGGCTACCATGTTGGAAGGAAGTGTTTTTCTATGATATGGGATTTATTTGTCCCACTCTTCTCCCTCCTTCCAGATCTAGGGGCTGGAGCACCGGCAGTGAGAGGAGGGAATCTCAGGACAAGCAGCAAGATGCAAGGACCCAGGTCCATAACGTGTCCAAGCATCACTCCAGCCCGGGTTGAGCGTCTCAAGCCTTATTGAAAGTAAGGACAAAAAGAGCCCATCTCATTTAAAGTACTGCTTTCTGCTTGAGAGTTTCTGAAAGTCACACTTCTCCAATTCTTCACAACACAGAGGAGGCGGCCTCTTCCCAGTGCAGCCCTGGCCATCTGTCTTCAAGGTGACTGACATGCAGCTCTTTCCCCATCCTTCTGAGGGCTCCTCTCACCCTGTTTTCCAGTTCTGGCAATTTACTTTCCATTCCTCATAAACCAACTTCTAACACCTGCTTCCCTTGCAGCTGCCATTCATGGGAAACCGTGCGTGCGTGCGTGCATGTGTGTATGTGTGTGTGTGGTGGGGGGATGGGAGGATGAGAGGAGTGGGGACTCATCTTAACATAACAGCCTGCTGTGCTGCTTCTACTTTTTCACAACTCCCTCTCAGAGGAAAAGATGGAGGCTCAGTGGGCAAGAACTTGCCCAGGGTTGCAGCAGGTAAGAAGACAAAATCAAGATTCAAATGTAGCTCTCTGCAGCTCCAGGATGAGCAGTTAAAACATTCTGGAAGCGCCAAGCATTCAGACTCCAGACTCTACTCCAGAATCACTGAGGCAGGGTTGGAGTATGAAAGGAGACTGCTGGGTACACACAGCCAAGGAAATCAGGAGTGGGGCATTTTCCAGCTCTTAAGGGAGTGAGCTCACCTCGAAATGATTCCAGAAGTTGACCCAAGGCCAGGGCTATGCCCAGCAGATCTACAAGAGGCCCTGCCCCAGTACTCTTACCGGGTAATACCCCCTCCAAGACGCTCCCTCTGAAGACGTCCTGGGTGAACTTGGGCTTATGGTCATTCTGGTCTGTCACAATGACGGAGATGTTCATGGGGTCTTCTACGGAGGCCCCATTCTCTGACACAGCGTGGCCGAAGAGCTGTGGGCAACAGGTCTGGCGTTAGCCTGGTGCAACCCACCCCGCCAGGTCTGGGCGTCCCGCTTCTTGTTGGATACGTGCCTCATACTTGGCAATCTGCTCCCGGTCCAGGGGTTTATTTAACAACAACCAGCCTGTTTCCTTCTCTATGGTGAAGACACCCTCGGGGGGGCTGTCTGCCCCAGGTCCTGTGATGCTATAGAAAATCTTGGTGCCTCTGTCCTTATTGGATTTGAGCTGGAAGCAAAAAAAGAAAAAGTGTGCAACATCTCAGGATCTTAGCAAAGAATCTTCTATGGGGAGAGGGGGGAAGGTCTGGCCTATCAGAACCTGCCTCTACCATGAAGGTTTCCTCTGCAGTCCCAGTGCTCATTAGGAAGAAACCTCATATTCAGGCCTTTGAATGAGGGTCCCTGAACCCACCAAGCAGCACAGGAAGACACAGACATACCTGATTCAGCCTCTGAGGAAAAGGGCCCTTGCCATTTTCAGGGACAGATATTGGTGGTACCACCCACTCTCTCTTGCGTCTTCGTAAGATACGGCTGAATGGAGAGGTTGTCAATGCCTTTCTTTCCTGCAAGGAGAGAAAGTCTGTTAATACAGATGTGCAAAGGGCTGGAACATACCCAAATCCTCTCGCATGCAGGAGTTAAGGGTGAGAGGAGAGAACATGGGTCTATTGCAAAAGGAAACTTAGAAACCTCTACATGTTCACTTACAGAGGACCAAGTAAGCGTGCTAGGGTACACCCAGCGGGTGAGTAGCACACAACTCTGAAAACGAGGATGCTCTCCTGTACTGATCTTTGCTAGATTCTACTGCATGAGAACAAGGTACATAGTATCTTAATATATAGCTTGGTAGGGCCCTCCCTGGTGGCACAATGGGTTAGGATGCTGCAGTGCAAGTGAGCCGCAGCCACCTCAATGCCAAGTTCGACTCCCAGCCCCGGAGGTGACCCACATGGCGCGACAGACCTCTCCTGACCTGCCCGCTGCTCCCCTCAGCAGTGAACTTCATCGATCTCCCTGTTCTGCTCCCCACTCTGTCTCTGGTGAATCCTCTCACTGCCCCTGCCCCTCTGGCTTGTACCCCAATTCTGAATGCGAAAATAAATAAATCTTTAATTTATTTAACACATATGTAGTTGATACATGCCAGGCACTATTCTGCTGTTGATGTAAAAGGACAGCACCATAAGACCATATACTTACATTTGCTTATACACAAAGTCTTGGAGACACAGAAGAAACTAGTAACATTTGTTATCTGTGGGGTGGGCATTATACAGATATATTGTTAAGTGCATAAAGAAGGTGCATATGTAGATAATAGAACTTTTACATATAAGATATATATGAAATATACATATATATATAAAATACGTCACCTATAATGTGTATAGTTACACAAACTATGGAAGAAACCGGCTAACAGTTTCTTAGAGGGGAGGAGAGGACATTAGTCAGATGGGAGAAATAAGGGAAGATTATTCACTGTATAACTTCTTAATATTTTTAAACTTTTGTCCATGTGGATGTAACAGCTATTTAGAAAATTAAAGAAATAGCCCAACAGCTCTGAAGCTGGCGGTTTTGTGTTAGAATCACCTTAACCTGGGGTAAGGGAAAGAAGGAAAGGACGGTGGACAGGAGTCCCAGGGATGAAGGGCATGGTCCTCACGCACTGGTCCTCTGCCTGCTGGCCTGGCTCTCCGGCACCCCTGCTGGCTGGCTGCGAGCACAGCGCTCTCTAGATCCATATCTGACCCCAGATGCGGGCCACTGCAGGGCGATGCAGCTTCCTCCCAATCTAGTGTTTTACCTGTCCTGTTCCGTCATTCAGCACAGCAAGGTCATCCTCAGCTCCAGGCAGGGTGGCCTTCTGTCCAGGGCAACCCATCAACAGTACTGTAGGGAGGAGGAAGGACAGCATTATGGAGGAGGAGACCTCAGTGCGCCCAGAGGACACCACCCAACAGGAGTCCCCTGGCCGGGGGAGGCACCGCTGTCAGGCCACTGCACAGGTGAGTTTCAGGTGGGGTTCTCAGTGTGAGAGGGAAGACTGCGTCAGTTACTTTGTAGGCCAAACCCCTGCCTTTGTTCTTGAGGTCAGAGGGCCACGATCACAGACACCAGCCCTAGGTGGCCTCAGAGGCTGAGCCACAGTCACAGCTTTCAGGACTGTGAAGGCCATGCATCATCCACCCCCGCTACAGGGTCGCCCACACAGGTCACGCTGGTTGACCTCTGATTGTTCCAGCTCGCCATGCTTTTCTGAATGCTTGCTGCTGGCCACCTTTTAAAAAGGAACTCTGAGTAACAACCACCATCCCCTAAGCCAGAGGCCAGGTGCATGTCATTTCATCCTTTCTACTACCAAAGTAGGTATTAGCCGCCTTTCAAAGATGAGAAGATAGGCTCAGAGGCCAAGTAAACCAGACTCCCAGACATACGCCTCAGTGTCCTGGGACACACAGCAGTGTCATGTCCCCGCTTCCTGGTGGCCGAATCATGAAATCAGGGACACAGGCCGAGGCCACACCTGGCCTATCACCACCACACTCTGGCCGGGCCCTGGTGCTCATCGTTTGACCGAACACAACCAGGAGGGTGGTATGATGGAAATGTCATCATTAGGAGGGTCATCACCCCTCCTAACTGTCCTTTTTAAACTGTCCTATAGTCTTAAGTTTATTATCATTGCTGCTATTATTCTTGTTAAAAAATCCTTAAAAGAAGAGAAGATGGTGGGCCCTCCCTGGTGGCAAAGCGGGTTAAAGCGCAGCACTAAGAAGCTTAGGCCACTTCCACATGAGTTCGATCCCCGCCTGCCCCGGAGGTAACCACATGGCGTGGCAGACCTCTCCTGACCCGCCCGCTGCTCCCCTCAGCAGGGTACTTCATCAGTCGGCCTGTTCAGCTTCATCGATCTGCCTGTTCGGCTCTCTGTCCCTGGTGAATTCTCTCACCCTCTGCATCTCTGGCCTGTACCCCAGTTCTTTATGAATAAATAAATAAATCTTTAAAAAAAAAGAAGAGAAGATGGGCCCCCCCTGGTGGCGCAGCAGGTTAAAGCACAGCACTGCATGCTGGCCAAGCTGCTTCAGTCTGAGTTTGATCCCTGGCCCCAGAGGTGATTGATCCCCTACCCCAGAGGTGATCCACATGGTGTGGCAGACCTCTCCTGACCTGCCTGCTGCTCCCCTCAGCAATGTGCTTCATCAGTTGGCCTGTTCTTTTCCCCACTCTGTCTCTGGTGAATCCTCTCACCCCCTGCACCTCTGGCCTGTATGCCAGTTCTGTATGAATAAATAAACCTTTAAAAAAAAAGAAAACATAGGGGCCTCCCTGGTGGCACAAGGGGTTAAAACACAGCACTATCCACATCCACTGCAGCATGAGTTCCGTCCCCGGCCAGGGGTCTGACCCACATATCGCAGCAGACCTCTCCTGAATCACCCGCTGCTCCCCTCAGCAGTGTATTTCAGTCAATCTGCCTATTTTGCTCCCTACGCTGCCTCTGGTGAATCCTTTCACCACACTATACCTCTGGCCTGTACCCCAGCCCTTGCATGTGTAAATAAATAAATCATTTTTAAAAAGTGAAGTCTGGGCCCTCCCTGGTGGTGCAGCGGGTTAAAACACAGCACTGAGAATCTAAAGCTGCTTCAGCATGAGTTCGATTCCCGCCTACCCCGGAGGTGACCACATGGTGCGGCAGACCTCTCCTGACCCGCCCGCTGCTCCCCTCAGCAGTGTACTTTGTCCATCTGCCTGTTCTGTTCCCCGCTCTGTCTCTGGTGAAGCCTCTCATCGTCCCTGAGCCTCTGGCCTGTACCCCAGTTCTGTATGCACAAATAAATAAATCTTTAAAAAAAGTGAAGTCAGCCACCGGAGTGTAAATGCGGCAGTCACTTTGGAAAACCATTTGGCAGCATTTATGGAAACTGAATATACACAGTCCCCTAAGACCCTGCAACTCCACTTGCAGGTACAGATCCAATCAAAACAGTCGCCAAGACATGGGCTATCATGCCCACAGTCGCACTATCTGTAACAGCCAGGAACTGCACATGTCCACCAGGTAGAATGGATAGAACACTGTGCTATGCTCCACAGCAAAAGGAATCAACTCCAAGGGCAGCTGACAGCATGGGTGAATGTTGTCGACATAAGACTGATGACAGAGGCCAGAGGCAAGGGAACTGGTGAGTGTGATTCCATGGACATGAAGTTCAAAGACTTCAAAGCAACCTAGATGAAAGAAATTAAGACAGTGGCTATCTTTGGGGTGAGAGCTGGTGAATGGAGAGGGCAGAGGGGGCTTCAAAGCAGACAGCACCCCTCAGCTCCCCACAGTCCCAGCAGCTCACACACAGAGGCAGGCAGCTTAGTGGGAAGGCTGGAAGGAGCCCCTGAGAAAGGAAGATTGCTTGGAAACTTGCCTGCTTCCCCAACAACATCCGGCTGAGGAGTCTGAGGAGTCGGGTTGTGACATGCCTGGCCAGAGGGGAGGGGGAGAGGGAGGCAGGTCTAATTCGGTTCCAGAGGGTCCCAGGGGCAGCGAGAATCCAGGGAGGCCATGCTGTCGCCCAGCACACAGCTTCAGGTCTCATCCTCTGATTACACTTGACAGATATGTGGCAAAGGTTAAATCACTGTAATAGCAGAAATAAAGCCAGGCTAAGCCAGGCATTATCTATGCAGCGGTGCAAAATATTTACAAAGTAAATATTTATTCTACAAAGTAAACAGAATGTAGCACTGCATACATTAAGTACAGAAAAAAGACTGGAAGGAAACCAAGAACTAACTCATTAACTGTAACAGCAGAAATCCGGACTAGTTAAATAAATCTCTATCAATAAGATCACATCCATGAAACAGGAATTGGGGTTCTGCACCAGGCATTTCTTGTGTTCCCTCTTCTCTTCTGGAGAAGGATGAAGGAGAGCCTTTGCCCAGAGGCAGCTCTCTGGGGAGGCTGTCACTGCCGGAAATGCAACATGTGAATCTTTTAATTACTTTTGAAAAACACTTCTAACCCAAAAGGTTGATGGGAAGACAGCAGTGAGAGAACAGGAATGAGACTTACAGAGTACACCTTTCTGAATCCCCATTCACAGGAACAAACGCGTTAGCTTTGCCAATGATGATAAAAAGGCAGCCACTTTTCCCATTCCTGAGGGAAGGTCTTCAGCGGGAAGCCTGGCCAGATAAGTCTGTCAGCGATTTCCCTTAATGAGGACGCTGAACAGCTCAACTCCTCTCCTCCATAACCACCCAGCAGGAGGTTAATGGACTGACATCCTATTACACAGAAGCCTTCATCTCCCAAACTCCAAGAGTTGCCAGGAACCCAGAAACCCTCTTCCTGCTGTCTACAAAATCTGCCCCCCAGGAATGTACTGCACACTTCACCGCCCCTTTTGCTCATTTGTTTCCATTGTTATGTGGTTCCAGATATCTGTAGCACAACAGTAATAGACTGTCCACCTATTCTTACAGGAAATGGTGCCAACAAGAAGTCAATAGTCTTGTACCCCGAGGTACGTGCCTGCACTCAGACTGTGCCTTCCAGTTGCATCAGCGGGCTCGGCCCCATCAGCTCTAACCCACATTCGGCAGCGTGAGTCAGACAGGAACACGCTGCAAAGCCCCACCCTGCCTGAAACACAGAGCGAGGTAATTTCCTATCCAAACCCTCGGAAACTTAACTTGCAGGGAGGGCGTTACTACTCCCACTCAGAAACCAAGGGGCTGTACGAGGCGCAAGTGCCTCAGGGAACAGCCAGCTCCAACTAGGAAGAAGCCGGGCCAGATTTCAAATCTTAAAGGCAGTAAGTGATGGCGATGCAGATTGGGGTATGAAGGTCTCAGGTCTAAATCCCTATTCTGTGAGCAATCGGGAGTAATGCCCGTCCGGTAAGGCTACTGGGAGGTGAACGGGCTAATGCTCACTCAACACTGAGCACCGCACCTCGCCCAGAATAGGTTCTCCAGGTTTCCCTGTACACCACAGAGAAACTCAGAGGGCACGGGGCTTAGCCACGCCATTGGCTTCGCCTCTGGACAAAGCACTGAAGGGCAAAGTGGCTTCACAGGACCAAAGAGCATAAAAGAGAAGGCTGGTGCAATCTGCATTTGGAAAGGACTATCATAGGGGTGTCCTGTGGTTGATGCGGGAGGCGGAGGCTGGGGAACTCACCGGCAAGCTGACCTACCCCAAGAAACTTGCAGAGACACCTGTAGGCACAAGAGCAGATTTCCCTGCAAGGCATGAGTCACCGAGAGGCTGGTATACGAGAAGCCCTGGGTAGAGCATTACCACTTCTTCCAGATGCTTCCTGGCACTGCAGGCTTGTGCCGCTGGTTTCAAGATGAAACTGATCTGAAACCGGGTCTCATCATCACTCTTCTCCCCCCAGACCCTGTCTTCCAACAGGAGCAGAGGGAGCTCATCCCTGTTCCTGACGCAGCGCAGCACTGCAAGGTCACACGTCTGGACCCAGACATGGGGCAGGGCATGAACGGGCCTGTGACAAACTCTCCGGGGCAGGGAGGTGAGCACTGATGAACATGGGGCAGCCGCTCTAAACACAGCTCTTCCACATCCACCTGAGACTTAAACAAAGTCACCTGAAAGTCTTGGCTCAGCTTCTCCCACAGAGATGAATCACAAGGCCAATGAACTGAGGAAGGTAAGGTCTATGCCAGAACTAAGTCTACAGCTTTTAGGCCTGAGCCTAAGCACACAATGTGTAGAATACTGTTGGGAAAGGGAGGGGTAACCTGGGACCACATCTGGAGAAATAAAAAAAAAAATCAGAGCTGTGTATATCTGCTAGATAAACAGCAGAACCAGCAGTCCTGGCCTGTACCTTGAGCTCCTCTCTCTAAAGAAAGTCCTGCCAAGCCCTCTCCACATCCTGAACTGGAGCCACGACCAGACTTATGCACAAAGAGTGAAGTCTCTGGGGCATCAGAGACTTTTTTTTTTAAGACCATCTTATGAATTTCTGCAAAAAGGTCAATAGATTTCGAGAGGGTTTGTACAGAGGCTGTATAAATTGAGGTCACTGTAAGGCATATTGCCACCTTAAACAAATCTTATGACCCAGAATGTGGGGGTATCAGAGCCTTTTAATAAATAATAAGTATTTAATAGACAAGGATTGATGGATGTGGACTAGGAACCATTTCTGGGCTATGGGTGGCTTGGAGTCACCTGGTTACCTCCAACCTTCCCAGAAACACCCTTGAAAGTCAGGAGTCTGCTTTCTCAGCCATGACATGGAGAGGCTAAGTCATCCCAATGATCAGTCTTAACTGAATGTTCTTGCAAAATGAAACCACCCAGCTCTCCAGGGACACACTACCCTCTAAGTGATCAGTCTTGGCCAGTTTCGCTCCTGGTCCTGGTGCACTCTGACTAGCGAATGAAAGGTTCCCCGCGAAAGGGTTGAGGCCAAACTGCAGCTGGTAGGGGCTTGGGAGGGTTAAAGAAGAAGCCCCCGTAGCTTACTCCTGGGACATAAGTAGCTCATAAAGCAAACAGAACCTCTTTACTGCTCTCACTACCTTCTATAAGGGGTTGGGATAAGAAGGTGCAGTGGGGAAGCATGTGGAAGTGACTAGAAGAAAGATGCTGGCATTTTCCTGAGTAAAACTGCACACAGAGGGAAAAGCTCACTTACTAAGAAAATAATTCAAATTAAAAGAAACTGCTGTGGGCCCTCCTTGATGGCACAATGCTGTCGCAGCCACTGCTGCAGAGTTCGATCCCAGCCAGGGAGCTGACCCACATGGCACAGCAGACCTCTTCTGTCTCGCCCACTGCTCCCCTCAGCAGTGTATTTTACTCGATCTGCCTGTTCTGCTCCCCACTCTGTCTCTGGTGAAGCCTCTCGCCCCCAGCACCTATGGCCTGTAGCCCAGTTCTGTACACATAAATAAATCTTTAAAAAAAGAAAACAAAGCGTTGTTGGACTAGCTGGGTCACAGGTGCCGCTAAACACATCAGGGGCTTAGGGAATGCACTTTGGCACAACCTTTCTGGCAATTAAGGAGCCTTATAAAGCCCTCTGACGCAGAATTGTGCCGGGACATCATCCCTGATGCCATAAAACTATACCTGCAAGGATACTGGGGGGTTTAGTTTTTAAAATATCTCAACAACTTTCAACAAACAGTTCATTATGTGCTACAGTTGCTTAAGATGTTTAATCTATAGCTTTAAATGCTGTAAAGGAAAAAAACAGCTCCGCAGAGGAGGAAAAAAAAAAACAAAAACAGGTCACAAAATGGCCATTTATAGTTCATTGCCTGAGCCTGACAATTATAACATAAAATATTAATATTTTTATACTTGTTAAAAAGAGAGAGAGAGAGAGAGAAGCTGAGCCTTGGCACCAGGAAGGCGACTAGCTCTCCCCACAAGCAATGTTCTTCCAGGCAACAACCAAAAAAAGCCCACGATGTTGGCTGGTGAGCAGGACCAGACCCCTCGAGGCCAATGGGATGAGCCACAGGCATCTTGGCAGGGCCAGGGGAGCCCACAGATGAGAAGGGGCTTGAAGCCTTTTGAGTGACTGAGAGGTGGCCGGCAGCATGCTGGGAAATAAAGCACCAGAGATAAGGCCAGGTGCACCCCCAAAGCCAGTAGGGTCCCTAGTAGAAGCCAGATTTTGCGTCCCGAAAGCTGAGAACAGACCAAGTGGAGCCACCACGGAGGTGATAGTGGTGATCCATCACCAAAGATCATCTTGGGGGTGCGTAGGAGCCAGCACCTGCTGGCGCTCAGCGCTGGGTGGGGCGGCCTGTGCAGCAGCACCTCGGCCAGAATGACCAGCTCCTGGAGGACTGCACGACCTCGGCAGAGCAGCTACACCTGGCCCAATCTACAGCTGTTCACCTGGATCTTCCTGCAGGTGGGACCAGCCAGGTATTTGGGGCCCTCAGCATGGAGCCCTTCTCCTGCCCCCACTCCCCTCCCCCCACCAGAAGAGGAAGCTGGACTGGTAGAACTAGAGCTGGGGGTGGGGGGAGCAGTGCAAGGTGGGACTCCCGCCTCTTCTCTCAGGTCAGGGAAACGGACTGAAGACCCACCCCAGGGGGCATCTGAACTAACAAGCCCTGATGACTGCAGGCATCCATTCCGCTTCTCTTCTAGTTTCCCCATAATAAACTCACTCGGGGTTGATTTGCCATCTGAATGAAATGCTGTCTTTTTTTCTCCCTCAGCCTAGAAAAGGTACATGCTAACCCCATTCTTTCTCCTCCTTTCTAGGAGTGGCACTTTCTCTACAGGAGGCCCTTTGCAAAGAGCAGCACTGCTGGGCTCCTCCTTACCCCAGGGAGCCGGGTCCAGCAGGGTCATACCCAGTTGGAGTTTGGAACGTGGCTGACTACTGATTCCCACAGCCCAGGACCATTCCAGAACAGGTCGCTTAGAAGACATGTGAGGGAGCAGTGAAGGTCTGGTGGGCAGAAAATGCACACTAACTCTGTCCTGGATGAATCCCTTCATACTTTAAGCTTTATAACGGTAAGTACTCATTTCCACTCACACTCAAGTCTCTCTTTCACACACAACCACAACAGTGATTAAAAAAGCAAAACCAACGAACAGGAAGGTGATGGTCAGAATCCAGATGGAAGCACTCAGTTGAGAAAAAGTGGGTCAAGTGCCACGGACTGAGCTTTGGAAATCAAACTCAGAACGCCACACTTCCTTCATTCACTTCTCACTAGTTGAAGACTGCTATCTTTTTAAAAGATACTTCACTCTCATCAGTGGTCTTAAAAATATCCCAGGACAGTAAGTTCCCAACCATAAGGAATATTGATGGAGTCAGCTGGGGAATTTTTTTTTAATGAATAATATAATAGTTTATTTTTACATCATTTTGTGCATTTTTCCATCTCGGTTGCAATCCTCTTGGGCTTCCCATCACCAAATCACCTTGTGCCATCACCATAGTCCAGTGCATTTCCCTCCTCCGACTGTTTTTTTTTTTTTAAAGATTTATTTATCCGTGCACACAGAACTGGGGTACAGGCCAGAGGCGCAGGGGCGTGGAGAGGATTCACCAGAGACAGCGTGGGGAGCAGAACAGGCAGATCGACGAAGTACACTGCTGAGGGGAGCAGCGGTGGGGACAGGAGAGGTCTGCCGCCCCATGTGGTCACCTCCGGGGCAGGCGGGGATGGAACTCTCCGGAAGCTGCCTTGATTCTCAGTGCTGTGCTACAGGCTGTGCCATCAGGGAGGACCCTAAGTTTATTTTCTGTTCCACCCCCACGTTTTTGATCCCATTCCCCACTCCACCCCCATAAAATGTCTCTGGTATATAGTTGTTCATTATTAGTATTATTTTCTCGCCTGGTCTGCTATATTCCTGCTATGAGTGAAACCATCTGGTATTTTTCCTTTTCTTTCTGGCTTATTTCACTAAGTATGATCTTTTCCAGCTCCATCCATGCTGCTGCAAAAAGCATTGTTTTTTGTTTTTTTGGCTGTTGAGTAATATTCCATTGTATATATGTAATCCACTCATCCATTTTTGGGCATTTGGGCTGCTTCCATGTTTTTCCAATTCTGAATAAAGCAGCAATAAACACGGGGGTTCAGGTATCTTTTTGAATCAGTGTTTTTGTGTCTTTTGGGTAGAGACCTAGGAGTGGGATTGCTGGGTCATAAGGAAGCTCCATGTTTAGCAGTTTAAGAAACCTCCAAATGGTTTTCCATAGTGGTTGTACTAGTTTGCATTCCAGCTGGGGAACTTTTTAAAGCTCTATAATGCCCATCCTTCAGTGCACCCTCTGAAGCACTTTGGGGAGGTGGAAGGCAGCTTGTTGGTTTCTTCCCCCACCCACATCTCTCATTTCTCCAAAGCAGATAAACTGATGAATTACAACTTTTTAAAGGCCCATCAAGATATATCAAAATTTGAAATGTCCAGCTCCTTCCTTAGACCAACATATAGAACTATTTATCCCACATCTCCCTCTGGATGCTTTAGAGTACACTGAAATCAATATGTGAAAAAGCAAATTCCTGAGCTTTATCCTTGGCTAACACGTGACCCTTTCCCAGTGTTTCTCCCAGAAAGTGGCTTGTCATGCATCAACTAACTGAACCCAAAAGTTGAGCCTCAGAGGTAGCATAATGTATCCAAACATGACCTTGGCTGAGTACCTGGGCTCCAATTCTATTCCACCACTGACTTTGGGCAAGTTTGTTTCCTCACCCACAAAATAGGAGCAATGCTGATAAAAGCTAGTGTCTTCATCTTCCTTGACCATTTTCCCCTAACTCCCTTTCTCAGTGAGTCACTAAGAATAATGCCTCTCCACATTTACCTTTGCCACCTTAGTACATACTACACATCATCTTCAACCTAAATGAATATATATAAAGTTCCATTTATTTTAAAAAAGGAATTAAAAAAATGCAACAGATACAGTTGAGAAAATGAAATAAGCTCACTTCCTGTCTGAAACTCATCAATAATTTGCCATTATTTATAGGATAAGAAAAACACAAAATTAATGTTCCCAATTCGTATTGTCTAGCCACATTAGTCCTCTTAAATCTGTCCTTACACCAGGACCTTTGCACATGCTTCTCTCTCCATTAGAACAATGACTTCCTATATTCCCACTGATATTTTAACTAGTTAACTCAATTTAAAATTTCTTTCTGGGCCTCCCTGGTCACCCAGGGGTAAGACAGTGCAGTTAAGCTATCGCCAGCCACTGCAGCATGAGTTCGATTCCCAGCCAGTCAGGAAGTCAACCCACAGGGCGCAGCAGACCTCTTCTGTCTTGCCTGCTTGCTCCACTGCTCCCCTCAGCAGAGTACTTCAGTCTATCTCTTGCCTACACTCCAGTTCTTATATGCATAAACAAATCTTTTTGTTTTCAAGTTAACGTTCTCAGGGAGTTTCCCTCAATCCTCCTAAAGTAGGAGGATTCCTACTTGGTTCCCCTAGCTAAAAACTCCTCTAGCTCTAAGTTATTTTCTTCCAAAGAATGTATTACAACTTGTAATTATGCTTACTTTTTATTATCTAATTGCCTGTCTCCCCTACTAGTCTCCATAATGCCCAAAGGGAGAAACTGTTAGAACTTGCTTATCATGGTATCCCAACACTTAGTATTGTGCTTAGTACAAAGGAGTTCGATAATTACTGAAAGAACTATCAAAGCCCTTTGATCCAACATTTTGCTTCTAAGAAAGTAAACTAAAGAAATATGCATGTTGGGCCCTCCCTGGTGGCGCAGCGGGTTAAAGCACTGCACTAAGAAGTTTAAGCCACTTCTGCATGAGTTCGATTCCCGCCTGCCCCGGAGGTGATCCACAAGGCGAGGCAGACCTCTCCTGAACAGCCCGCTGCTCCCCTCAGCAGTGTGCTTCCTTGATCTGCCTGTTTTGCTCCCCACTCTGTCTCTGGTGAATCCTCTCAACCCTCCGCATCTCTGGCCTGTACCCCAGTTCTATATGAATAAATAAATCTTAAAAAAAGAAAAGAAAAGAAATATGCATGCAGGGCTCTCCCTGGTGGTTAAAGGAGTTAAAGTGCAGCACTATGAAGCTAGCTAGCAGCCACTTTAAGAGTTTGATCCCCAGCCAGGAAGGTGACCCACAGGCACAGCAGACCTCTCTCATCTCACCTGCTGCTCCCCTCAGCAGTGTACTTTGTTAATCTGCTTGTTCTGCTCCCCACTCTGTCTCTGGTGAATCCTTTCACCGCCCCTGTACCTCTGGCCTGTACCAGTTCTGTATGCATAAATAAATAAATCTTTTAAAAATTATGCATACACTGGTGGGAGTACAAACTAGTACAACCACAATGGAAAACTGTTTGGAGGTTTCTCAAACTGCTAAAAATGAGCTTCCCTGTGACCCAGCAATCCCACTCCTAGGTATCTACCCAAAAGACACAAAAACACTGATTCAAAAAGACACCCGCACCGCCATGTTTATTGCTGCTTTATTTACAATAGGAAAGACATGGAAACAACCCAAGTGCCCAAAAGTAGATGACTGGATTAAAAGGATGTGGTACATATACACAATGGAATATTACTCAGCAATCAAAAAAGACAAACACATGCCTTTTGCAGCAACAGGGATGGAGGGAAGGGATCATGTTTAATGAAATAAGTCAGGAAAAATACCGAATGGTTTCACTCATAATGGAGTATAAAGGACCAGGGGAGAAAATAATTAATAATAACGAACAACCAGAGACATTTTACAGGAGTGGAGTGGGGAATGTGATCAAAAATGGAGGGGGTGAAGGAGTGCACTGGACTATGGTGATGGCACATGGGTGAACTGGTGGTGGGATGCCCATTGGGGTTACAACTGAGATGGAAAAATGCACAAAATGATGTAAAAATAAACTAATATTATTAAAAAATAAAAAAAATACAAATTAGCCCAACTCTAATAATACTACAGGCTTTTCATACACCCACTCATTTAACCCTCACCACAATATAACAAAATCCCATTACCCTTTTCCAGATAAGGAAACTAAGGCACAGAAATGAAATAAATTATCTGTTCCCACAGCTTATAAATGGACAGATTTAACCCACAGTTTGGTTCTGCAACTTCAGCTCAGTACGCTATAAATTATAGTAATATTTTATTAACGGTACCATAAATGTTAAAGTCACTTTGTTTGCAAAGCTTGAAGAAATACAAATCTCCCAAATTAAGCTCAGTGTGAGAAGTCACATAATTTCAAAGCTGGAGAAACTGGAGAATTGTGAACCTCCCACTAGCTTTCTCATCCTACACACACACACTGCACATGTGTTCACATGAGAATGCAAGTCATAAGTCACGGCAGTTATGAATTATTTGAAGTTTTCAAGAATGCATCCTATACATCAAAGCAACTACCCTGTACAAGAATGTTTATTGCAGCAATATTTTGGCTTAAGAAAAACCTTGTAAATCTCTCTTGGGGGCAAAATAAGATCAGAAATATGTTCTTTTATAAATGGAAATCAACTTTTACTTCACAAAATGCTTGCTACATTTTCAAACCTAAAGAAAAACTTGAGAAAAAAATTATTGTTGCTTTGAGTGAATGCCATAGTCTCAAGCTCACTCAGGTAAAATAATTCTAGTCCTAATAAACCAACTTCTAGTTATGATTTTAACTTTAATTTCTTTAATCTTTGGTGATCACAAATGCTTTTGAAACACTGCTCACCAGATAGTCAAGTATAAGACAACTGTTAGTATGAAAAAATATTTTTAAATGGTAATCTTATTAAGCTTATTACAAAACCTGTCTTACAGACATCAAACACAAAAGCTTAATTTATGTGGATGGGATTAAGGTGAATAACTCATTTGATCATCTTTCTATAGCAGTCTTTCTTAATAAGGTGATTCCCTACGGGTTTCTATAATTCCAAATACTTTACAATTTTTAGGTTAACTCCTCCCCACTTCCACATCTGTAAAAGATAAAAAGGGAGGTTAGCAAAATAAATCATGGTATATCCATCACGTAGAAAGCTACGAGCAGTTTAATAAAAAAAAAAAAAAAAAGATGTATATTTAACTGTCTGGAATGATGCCTGAGATTCATTAAGTTAAAAAAAGCAAGCTGCAGAATATCGTTTGAATGCATGACATACCTTGTTTTTAAAATTCCTCTAAGCATACATTAGGTTTTTGTACAGAAAAACATCTACACAGATTCACATTAAACCATTAACTGTGCCTATCCCCTGGAAGTAGGACTAAGGAAAATAACTACTTTCATGTCTTTATTTCTGATATGCTGTCTATTAGAAAGCTGTCAGACTCAATGGTTCAAGTTCAGGTTGCTTAGACTTGAATCCAGGCTCTGCTGTTTCCTAGCTGAGTGATCTTGGGCAGGTTACTTGGCCTCTCTGGCCCTGTTTTCCTTGCCTGTAAGGGATAACAGCACCTGCCTGGAGGCATGCGATGGTAACAAAATGAGGTGATCACATGAAAAATCGCTAAGAACTAAGGAGCAGTGCCTGTCGCGTAGTGCTGCTAATGTTATTGAAAAACATGGTCTTTCCCATGAGCAGATACAGTCAGTCCTTGAAAACATTGTTTCTGTTCAGTATCATTTAGTTGTGTCACTGATGAGAAAAAAATTATTCCTGGCCAGGGTGATCATGTGTGACGTTCTCATCTGTGTGTTTCCTACAGCGTGGCAAAGATGTGCAGGGGAAGCTCACTAGCACAGCTCAGCTGTTCAGACAAGGTGTCAGTGAGTGTCCCCGAGCTGGAAAGGCACCCTGTAAGGGCTGGGGCCAGCACTGCACCCTGACCTCCTGGGAGAGGCTCTGGTCACCGGAAACCATGAATTGGAATAAGCAGGTTAGAAAATGGATGGATACAAGTGATTGCTTAATATTAGATGTACTGGGCCCTCCCTGGTGGCGCAGCGGGTTAAAGCTCAGCACAAAGAAGCTTAAGCCACTTCCGCATGAGTTCGATCCCCGCCTGCCCTGGAGGTGACCACATGGCGTGGCAGACCTCTCCTGACCAGCCCGCTGCTCCCCTTAGCAGTGTACTTCGTCCATCTGCCTGTTCTGCTCCCCACTCTGTCTCTGGTGGATCCTCTCACCCTCCGCATCTCTGGCCTGTACCCCAGTTCTGTACGAATAAATAAATAAGTCTTTAAAAAATATATTAGATGTACTTGGGGTCTTTGTTTCGAAATCTGATTATGGTTTTGTGACTGGTAATGTGCTATAGGAACTTAACTCTTGTTTATAGTCAAGTTGGTTTTGTGATACCTGTTTTTCATTTAAAGTCCTAATTTCCAAAATCCTATCAACAACAATAAGGACTTACTATATTCAAGTGTTAATGTAAAACCCCAACCAGTCGTCTACCCCTAATAAGCAATATAAACTAGTGTATACTGAAGAGGGGGGTGGTAAAAATAAAAGATTTTTTAGGAAATTCTGACCACAACAAGCCTGTAACCTCCTGACCCACAGGCTAAAGGCATAATAAGGCAGCTGGAGTGTGCCTGAGTCCCAGGTGGGGAATGCAGAATTCTGGAAGTGGAAAGACCATAAAAGACAAGAAAATAACAGGTCTGGAAGCCCTAGTGGGAAGCCTCAGCTGGAGCCGACTCCACAAGGAGAAGGCAGGGTGTTGCCCTGGCATCTTGTTCTGGCTTGTGTTTGGAGAACCCACAAGAGCTGCCTTTTCTCCCTGCCTGGAAGCTACAACAAGATGGGACTCGCGGGGGAAGGCAGCCAGCCTTCAGCAAGATGAATGGGTGGTAGCTCAGCCCTCCAGGCCCGCCTGCCTTTCAGCTGACCCAAAGCAGTCTTCGCTCCAGGCCACCAGGGCTCCTCAGGAGTGGGAGCAGAGTACCTTGCTTCAGGCCATGTAGTTTGTGGTGAGAAACAGGCCTAGAAGCCCATTTTCTTTTGTTGGGGCCCAAATACACCCTATTGGGCCTCGCCCCACCACTGGGTTTGACTTGAATCTGAAGCACTTCCCAGTGACCTGGACTGGGTGACCATGGCGAGCAAGGGTTTTTGTTATGCTTGGGGAGAGGAATCTCCTCAGAGAAACACACAGCTTCTGAGCACACAATTCCAGAGGAGCAAAGGCTTCCTAAATTTAAGGAGACGCCCTGAGGTCAGACCCCCTGGGCCAGATCAATCTTGTCCTCTGCAAAACAGGTTGAAGATTTCACAGTAGACAGAATCCTGAACTAATCATCTGTAGTTTCAAAAGTGGAGTTTTTCATATTGAATGGGAGAAAAGGTAAGCCCCATGCCTCGGCAGCCCCATCTAGCCCTTTAAATAGATGCCTCAGAGACCAAAGGGGGAGCAGCTTCCTCCTGCAGAGGGTTCTTGTGAGATGGAGCAGCCACCTGCCCTCACCACAACCTGGCTATGTGGCCCTGGCTCTGAGCCCTTTCCTCGGAGTCAGCCAGAGCTGGTGCGATGAGTTCAAAGTTGAGGGACAGGAAGGGGTGCGCTTGCCCTCTGTTCCCAGGATAAGGCATTCTGCTTCACTGAACAAGTGAGGGGACACGAATAAACCCAAGTTTCAGCCGGACCAAGCCCAACTGCAGCCTAAAGAAGACTGTCAGCTTGAGGAATTTGCAGACCAGTGACACTCCCCGGTAACCAGAACTGCAAGGGCACCCAGATTTGACTGAGGGGCTCCTCCACTCAGGGCAAGATGCCAGGAGGTCCTTGATGCTGGAGGCAGGTGGGGGTGGGGGTGAGAGGCAGCAAGATAACTGCCAGAGCAAATTCTTTGGTGAGAGCAGAGTCAGGTCTGGTGTCTGAACCCTCCCCTATTCACCCCCATCCTAACAGGGAGGCCAGGGGTCCTGGATAAAAGTCCCCTCCATTCTACTCTCCCCCTCCCCCAACTCCAGCTCCCTGTGATTAACAGAGGCCTGTGAAGGGAACAGGAATTTGAAGCTCTTGGGTCAGAAGTTAACTATTTCCAATCTTCCTCTAACTTGGCTGTGGCTAGGGCTCACAACCGCCTTCCCTCGTTCACCCTGACTCCCCACGGGTCAGCAGCCCACACTTAGGAGCCACAGCCTAGCTGGGGACCCCTCAGGTAAGCTACAAAGTTACAAGTCTGTGAAGTGGGGCCAATTTCACCCCCTCACCGGACTTTTAGGATTGCATGAAGTCCACTGTACTTCTAGAACTCAGGACATGTTTTGCCCACCTTGCCAGCTGGATTTGGCAATTCCAGTAACTGAACCAGCTGGGGGTGAAAATTCAACTGAGGCTGACCAGGTCCTGGGAGGAAGGAGGGTTAGGAAGAAGGGGAGCTGAGTGAGGGTGCAGGAGGCAAGTCCAGTGTCCTGGCTCCAGGGTCTCAGATCTGGGCACTACTGGGCCTCCAGCTCACCACCCCCACCCCCGTCACTGGGGAGACTATTTCCAAGCTGAACAAGGTAGACCCTGCCTACTGCTTTACCCTCCATGCTTCCGCCAAACTAAACACATGTAAAGTTCCCTTGTCAAGGAGGCTGCCCACCACCTCTCGTGCCCAGGCTGGGTACCGCTTTCTCCAGACTCCTGCAGCACGTGTCAGCGGCCCTTCTGATACCAGTTTAGTTCTCCTCCTCTGCCTCCCACTCAAATGTATACAAATAAACATATAACATACTTATTTTGCCTGCTTCTTCCAGCAGGGAAGTGGCCTGCAAAGCCTGAGCTCTGTACACGGCTGTATTCCCAGCACCCAGGGTAGCACCTGGCACGTTGTACGTACTCAGTGAAAACATGTTGAAGGAACCACTTCAAACTGCCTGGTGGCTGATCTGCCTCTATGTACTGGGGGCTTGCTGAGGTCAAGAAGCAGTGGCCATGCTTGCCTCTCAACACCCAGCACCCAGTGGGTGCTCAGACACTTGTTGCTAAAGATCCACTCACCTTGGCGTTGGGCTCGGACACCTCACTGTTCTATGAGAGAGGAGCTGGACGCAGCCACCTTAGCCACCTGGGGAGGCTGCTGCCACCAACACACAGGCAGGCTAAAAACCTCCACCCAACCTAAATACTTGGGACCCTCACCAGACACCCTTTCTACTCTGAGGAAAGTAACGAGCATTAGTTTCAGGACAAATAAAGGAAAGGATGTCACTCCCACCACCCCCCAGTACACAACAAAGACTTGCTGTCTCTTGACACAGGATGAGAAGTCTGGTGAGGAGACTGCAAGGGCTGGGGTGGGGGTGGAATCCAGAATAGATTCAATTACTTCAAGTTGAAGAAAAAGGAGCTTCTCAGTACACACCGCAGTACAGACTAAGCCAGTCTGGCTAGCTCTCCGTTAACCCAGCCACTACCTCCCAGTGACATACCTCACATCACAGTACATATTGTCACCAAAAGACTGGAAACAATAACGGTCGGAGCAGTACTACCTGTATTAGCCAGCAAATGCAAATCCTTGAACTACCGTCTGCAGAACTGTGGCCAATCACACAATGTACACTAACAACGGGACACTGAGGATCAAACCCCAAGATGCCCAGAAGTGTGCAAGACAGCCAGAGCCACGGGGCTATTCTATTCTTCTATGAAATGTTCAAAGACAGGCACATTTGTCCACAGTGCTAGAAGTTAGAAGATTTCTTGGGGGGAGAGTGATCAGGAGGGAAGAGGCATGAGGCGCTGGGAATGCTGTTTCTGGACCTGTGTGCCAGGTACATGGTTTTTATAAGTTTGTGGTGTCCACTGAGCTGTGTGCCCATCGCGTGGGCACCTTTCTCCACCTGTGCTGGTTTTCAACAGTCATTCCCTGCACAGAGACAGCCAGCCTCAGGCCAGAAGCCTCTGCTAATGGGACCGTGCTCTCCCTCCTTCTCATCCTCCATATGCTTTGCAGAACTTCAGTTTCTAGTCACAGAAACTCTTAAACCATTTCTCCTGGTAAGCAATGCTTTTCCTCCTGGAGCAGGGAGGCCAAGGCCCCCTCCACTGGGTAACCTGGGAACAGGTGAGGAGACCAGAAGTTGTGCCTGCCCCTCAGGCACAAGCACGAACTGCTGCTGAGCCAGCAGCAGGCCAGGCTCATAGCCAACCCTCCCCTCAACTCTCTTCCAAATACTCATTCCTCAGAGGCAGATTTCTTGAGCACTATGAACTCCCTTGGGCTGTAGAGGCAGAAACCAGGGTTTAACTCACTGCTGACAGCCCCAGTGATCTCACGCCCAGCCCCATGCCCCATTTTACAGCTCAGAGAAAGTTACTGCTACATCCACATTTCATCCCAGCCCGCTCTCACGTGCTCTGCAGGGCAGTCATAGCATAACAATAACTAACAGTGGACCAGAAATGGTCCAAGGCCAAGGATATGGTTTTGTACATGGCTTTAGCCGCAGTTCTAGAACAGTGCCTGGGACATGCAGATGCCAAATATACCAAAAGAAGAAGCTGTAAATAAACTGACGTAGCCCAGAATGGTGATTTCAAAATTAAAGGCAACTCTTACACTCCTACTTGAAATAGGCAAAAACCATCTTGAAGTTAAACTCATGCTTAATGTCAGATTCATTACTGAACTTTGAAGTTTCCTACCTGCACTAATGAAGGTTGGCTTTAATCTTACCCAAAGGCTGACTAAGGGTGAACTGAACCTGCAAGGGGCCATAATGAGCCCTGGATTTGTTTTACTGCCATTAAAGCGCCAGTCTCAGCTGCCTTTAAGGATGTGTAGACCACTTGAGATCCCTCTCTTCTAATCACTCCACTAACCATGCAAGTTTCCTCCTCCCACCCCTCCTTTGTATTTGCTCCCAGACCACACCTGAAGGAAGTGGGAGGTGGGTTGGAAGGTGGAGGTGGGGGAATAGCTCCAGTTCTAGTCCCTCCCAGAGTAACAGCTCACTCAGCTTCACCCACCCCAAGTCCTACCATGAGGAAACTCAGAGACTGTATCCAAGCCAGTTTTCTCTACAGGCAGGCTCTGGGAACACCCTTAAATAAAAAGGAGTAAATGAGTGAGCACTGTTGGGGTAGGAGACTGGGACTCCACAGTCACATCTTCATTCGACTCACCTCTCATATTTCCCAGTAGTAAAATGTCTGGGTATTTGGAAGTCAAGAAACTTGTATTTAAAAAAATGAATAAAAACTAAGGCCCTCCCTGGTGCACTGTGAAGCTACATGCAGCTACTGTACCATGAGTTGGATCCCCAGCCACACGGCACAGCAGACCTCACCTGTCTCACCCGCTGCTCTCCTTAGCAGGGTATTTTAGTCCACCTGCCTGCTCTGCTCCTCTGTCTCTGGTGAATTCTCTCACTTCCTGCACCTCTGGCCTGTACCCCAGTACTTACATGCATGAATAAATAAAATCTTTCACTGCAGTGCTGGCTTTGGGAAAACCAGAACCACTAAGAGTTCATCTGCAAAATGGGCAGACGTTCACAGGACTGTAGGACTCAAATATCTACTGGCCATCGTCTCACATGCCAGGGCCTGGACACATACCCAGAGGTGGCAATTAGGGAGCTTCAGGGTGCTCACGAGCCACTCGGCTGGGGCACTGAATCCATGAAGCTATTCTTTCATTTCTCCACTTTTAAAACCTCCAACAGGGCTGGGCTACTGGGTTTCTGAAGTCCCAGTTCTGAGATTATGAGCTCAAGTTGTTTAATATTTACCTTACCAGCTTCAAGAGAATGTCAGGAGGATAAAGCAAGCTCAGAATTGTGGGAGAGCTTTGAAGAGGAAAGCACGCATACAAACAAGGCAATAATTATATCAGATAATTCCTTTGAGCTCAACTTCATAGACACCTATGATATTCATAACCCAGGGGCAAACAGGGGCAATAGTTCTTTTGCAATATGGAAAACTGCTGTCTGCTTGGCCAAACTTAGGAGTTTGCATGCACCCTCAGGTAACCCTTTCAACCAGGCAGGAGCCATGCTGTGTTCTAAGGATGGAGACCTGAGGTAGAGGTCGGGCAGTAGGAAGACTCCAGCAGCTAAGGTGAACAAATACTAGTATTTTGTGTTTGGGAGTCCCAATTTATCGAAAGCAATTGGGTCCAGAAACTTGCATTTATTTTAAAAGGGCAGCAGTAGCCTATTGCAGAGAAGACTCCTCCAAGAACCCTTCATGTTGCAGGGAGGCTCAAGGTTAGTCAAGCACATTAACCCACCCTTTGTTTTATAACCCAGGTGTGCTCCTGGCACAAACCCACCATTTTCACAACCATAAACCAGACATCCCAGAAAGCAGAATTTTCTCAAAAGGTTTAAAATGCCTGCCTGACGTCATCAGGAAGTACTTGCCACCGGACCATGAAATCGAAAACCTGATCACAGCTTCCCCTCAACAACCTCGAGCTTAGTGAATTGACAGTTGAGTTGATATTTCTTGCTTCAGTAAGAAAGATAAGGCACAGACAATACTCAAAGCCACAGCCTGCTCTCAGAGACTAGACTTAGAACTTGACAATGAGGTGGAAGAGCACAGATTTAGCAGCAGAGGTCTGGTTAGCAATAAAGCTTCCTCGGGGAGCTGGAATTGAATTTGGGGCCCTGCCCAAGTTAACATTTTTTACAGATTGGCCAGAGTTGCAGTTTGTTAGCTCGTCAGTAATAAACCCATGTGCAAGAATTTAAAGTTTATGAGGCATGGCCTCTTAATGCCTCTCCTAGCTCCCTACAGCCAAGAGTTTAAGGAGCCCGGCCTAGTCTGGGTGTTAATTATTGTGTCAATCTGCAGAGTTATTTGGAAAAGGAAGGAAAAACGGCTTCCACAGACTCCGGGCTCCCAATCCTCTTTTGAGAAACAAAGGAGAGCCATTCTGCCCCAAAGGTACAGGCACCTAACCAAGCAAGCTGTGCTAATTTGTACCTGGGGTGAAGAATATGCTGATGGGGGCATTAGTAAAATGCTAGAGGTAAACAGTTCTTTATTGTTTATAAAGCTAGGTAAACTATAGATTCCTACCCAGAAAAATGCTTCCATAAGTTCCACAAACAATTTTACAATCTAAGGATCCTCTGGGAGGCCCACAAGGATCCTGGGTGTTATAAGATATTGGAATTGATGGGGGGGAGAGGGCGGGCAGAACACAGTCCTTGAAGGGAAGTGAAAGAGGCCCCCATCAGCCAGCAGCTACCAAGGTCTCATGATACAGGTTCTCCCATTCAAGCTGACTCCCTAACGCTCGACTTTTTTTTAACTTGAGTGGCGAACAAATAATTTGGAGATCAAAAATGTGCTTTGATCTCCCATAAGTGCCCGCACAGTTCTAAATCTGTATTGAGACCGACCAACCCTCTCCCCACCTTCTCCAAATGCCCTAATATTCCTGTCCCAAGACGCTGGGGTAGAGACAAGTATGAGAATCAGGGGTGTCCCCTGTGCGTGATCGCCCTAACCCAGGTGTGCCAGGCCCAGTTTCCAGGCAAACCGCAGGGGCGCAGGCCCTCCGGGAAGGGCAGGGTTAAGAGTGCATTCCAGCTGCCCGGGAAGAAGGGGGGCGGGGAGGGGAGAGCGAAGAAGAGAAACAGACCTGGTCTGTCTGTCGAAGACACAAAGCACGTTACACAAAGGGGGCCCAAGAGGGGCGAAGGGGACTGCTCAGGGCAGGGCTCATCCCCACACCTGCGAGGGGGTTGGAGGAGGACTGTGGAGCGCACATTCCTCCGCTGAGGTCAGCGGGGGGTGGGGGGGAGTGGCCGCATCGGGGCTGGTGGTCGAGATCAGTCACCCGCGCCCTAAGGAAGTGGCTAAGGTAAGTCGCGGCAGCAAGGCAAGCAGGGGCTGGACATCCGAGGAGGCTGGGGTCTCGGCCTTTCTGGGTCAGAAGGCCACCCTGCCCGCCCCCCCTCCATCCCGGCCGGGAGAAGCTTTCTGCGCCTTCCCCGCACCTGTGGCGGGCCAGAAGTACCCCCTGCCCCAGGTTGGACCCACCTCGCGAGAGCCGACCACGTGCAGGCCCTCGGTTCCGCGGATTTACCGGACCCGCTCCCGCTGGGTCTTTCTTACCTTTCCCCAGAGCCTGGCCGGGTTCCAACTCCGTGCCTCCCGCCTCCAAGGTCAATTCAGCCTCCCCGTAGCCCGCCCTGCACGGCTCCGAGGCCACGCGCGGCAGCCAGCAAACTAGTGCCTGAAGAGGGGGTGGAAAGAAGGCGTGTGGGTCACAGATGTGCCCGGCACTACTAGCCCATCCCGGAAAAGGGGGGTGTCCTTCCTGGGCTTCCTGACCCCTTGGCCCTAAGGAGCTCACCCGCCGCTCTCCCCGACACCAGCGCCGCGTGCGGACCCCACCCGCCCTCCAGGGAGCGTCTCGGCTCGGGCAAGGGCAAGGCGGTGGAGTACCTGGAGTAGGAGGACGAGAAGGAGGAGGAGGGACGAGAGAGGCCCACTACGCAGCCCCATGACTGGAGAAAGGGAGGTGAAGAAGCCGGCGCGACGGCGAGTTGGTACTCAGCTAAGCTTTAGCAGCCCGAGTGAGCCCCGCGGCTCGGAAGCCAGCGGGGGAGGCCAGGTGAGCGCAGGAGGATTTTTGATTGGTCCAGAGCCCATAGTCCCGCCCCCTGGCAGGTGGGGCCGCGGCTGGCTGGGTCCTGGCACCCGGGAAGCCCCTCCTGCCCTCCGTGCCCTCCGGCGATCTCTCCTCTTTTGTGGAGCCGTTCCTGGCAGAAACCCAGGCCTGTTTTTGTAGGTGTTGGGTTCGAGGAGGGAAAAAAGATGAAAAAAAAAACCCCACTTCTCAATCTATGCAGCTAGCAAAGAAAAATGTTTCTGTGCTTGTGGCTGCAGCGAAGAAAAGTGGAAACACATCTGCACCCAACTGGAAAAAGGGCGCCCCATTCATGCTCCCCGCCCCCACCCCCGCCTCGAGAACTTGGATGTAGGCCGGGTGTGTCGCACCGCCAGGGGCTACCGAGGGGCCACTCTGCTTCTTCCTGCACCTCCCTCTCCAGCCTTCTCCCGGGACACCAGCGGTTTAAAACTATCGGAGAGGTCCCGCGGGAGAGCCCAGCAGGATCGGCTACCACTTGCGGGAAAACCCTTAATTCTCTTCCACTCCCGAACAAACGGAGATTAGGAGAGAAGGTCCCAAAGCTCCGAAGCTGGGGTAACGCCACAGGGTGCGAGGTACCGAGCTGGGTGACTGACGAGGTCGCCTCATCTCCAGCACACCTCATCCATCCCCCATAAAATTACAATTTCGCAACTTTATGTAAATGGTAAACACAGGTGTTTTTTTTTAAACACCCTTTTTTGTTGGTCAAATACTGAATGTCCTCTAAGACTGCTTGCCGCGCAAACTTCCAGGGGTCCTCCCTGGAGAACGTCTGCCCTTCGCCTGCACTGCTCCGGACGAGTTTTCCTTTTCTCCGTTTATGAGGTCCCCCCACCCCCCAGCTCAATCGTTCTAGCCTGGATGCCCTCTTCCCACCAACAGAGCTTTCCCACCTTCCCTAGCTGCCTTGAGAACCTGGGCTAACACCTCCTCTGCCCTCTTCTTGCCCTGCCCCAACACAGATTTAGGGGTGTGCGGAAGAGAATGGGGTTTCTGACAGATTCTTTGGCCAAGGGCCAACCTGGTGGCTTGCCTGCCCTTCCCACTGCCAGGCCTACGACCAGGAAGAGAATGGCTCTGGCCGCGACCAGCCTCTCTCTAGCCAAGCTTCAGTTTTCGGGGTCCACAGCACCTGGCCTCAAACCCTGCTTCAGCCACGGACTAGTGCTGTGGCCTTGTGCCAGCCCTCTGAACCTCAGTTCTGCGTGCGACAATTGGGTTATGACATCTGCCCTCTAAAATGCTATGGTTAGATAACTTAATACATACAGACAAGAATTACCTACATTAGCACGTTTAAATTGCTAAACTCGAACCTGACACATAGTAAGTGCCCAAACGTTGCCTGGTTTTACAGTCTAGGATAGCTCATTTCTCCTCTTCCTACCCGCCCCCCCCCAACCTCCGCGAACTGTTTCTGTAGCACAACGCCCCCCCCCCCCACATTATCGAACTAAAAGAATGAGAAACGCAGTAATCCTTCAATTTCACGGTTGAGGATAAAGCAAGCAGTTGGCATCTGTTATCACTGAGCGCTGAGCTATGCGGCGCTTGGTCCCAGAAGCTGGGTTTAGAAGGGGCAAACGCGAAAGGCACAGCCCGAGGCAGCTTGCTGGGCTCCGCGGCACTCAGGCCAGCTTGCCCGCGAGGGGCGCTCTCAGTGCCCACGGGTGAAGTTAGATACCCGCGCGGGGGTGCAACGCGGCGGCCCCAGCCGCAGACTTGACTGAGTGGCCCTGCCTATCCTCGCTCGCAAGTTCCCCTGCGCCCGCTCGGTGCCAGAAGAAGTCATTATGCAGACAGTTAAACACAAACGAGCCTCGGGACTCAGGCCCTAATTAAGTAAACACTCGGCTGGAGGGCTGTTGAGCGCGCCCATTTCCGCCTCCTCCTAGGCTCTCAAGCATTCCGGGAGCAGGCGAAGAGAGGAGAAATTTAGAGTCAGCTCTTCTGTCTGCAACTGGACCACACTGCTGTCTTCCGCCTAACTCCTCCTCAGGCGGTCATTTACTCACTCATTCATTCAACAGTGAATGCTGCGACCTGCTCTGTGCCAAGCACCAGGGACACCACAGTGAACAGAACAGTCCCCGCTCTTAGGACTTTACTAGTGCTGGACACATAGCTGTCTGCAGACAGATAATAATTATACATTGGGTGATATATGCTATGTAGATAACTGCACTATTAGAGGACAGAAGTTAAAGTTGTATGCTGTAAAGATATTTCTCCAGATGCTTATCAATTCCGACAGGAGCCATAGTCCAGGTTAGTCCAGGTTCAGGTTTTCTTCCTGAACAGAGTCCAGGTTTCTTTACTGAACCAGGTACTTAGAAGGAACAAATGTGATGTTCAGAAAAACAGCAAAAGCCTGGTGTTACTACTTGGAGGACTGAAGGTAGAAGGGTGCTATTGCTGGGAGCTGGGGAGAGGCTGGAGAGTGAGGCAGGTCCCTCCCAAATGCAGCCGTGTAACAGAGCGTCCCCAGGAAAAGGGGAGGCTCCAGGTGGAGCTGAGCAGGGAGAGATGTAAAGGAAGGAAGCAGGATGGAGAGCTAGGAGACCTGAGGGGGGATACATGGGCAGAGACAGGCCAGGAAGCGGCTCTTTTATCCTGGGCTGGGTGAAACAGACGTGGGTGAGAGACCCGTGGGGAGGTGACTATGGCAGTGTTTCTATTGATTTTGTTTTTGCTCTTTTCCTCCCAGACTTGT
>NW_004567129.1:16615738-16623245 GCF_000260355.1 Condylura cristata
AAAAAAGATTTATTTATTCATATAGAACTGGGGTACAGGCCAGAGATGTGGAGGGTGAGAGGATTCACCAGACACAGAGTGGGGAGCAGAACAGGCAGATTGACGGAGTACACTGCTGAGGGGAGCAGCAGGCGGGTCAGGAGAGGTCTGCCGCGCCACGTGGTCATCTCCCGGGCAGGTGGGATTGAACTCATGCGGAAGTGGCTTAAGCTTCTTAGTGCTGTGCTTTAACCCGCTGTGCCACCAGGGAGGGCCGACAGAACCTATTTAAAGATGGCCAGTTTGTGGATTCAGGGATGTTCCTCTCCCTGCCCCGTAACAGCTGAAGAGGGACAGAGTCGACTGCCCAGGGCAGAGCAAGGGGGATTGCAGGGAAAATAATATCATACCATCTCTCCTTTGCCCTTCACCTCCTGGCAGTGCTTCCCATAGACTAAACCAACCCAGAAGCCTCAGGGGCAAGAAAGTCCAGGAGATGATGTGTACTGAGGTCTTTATCTCCAGGCACTGGGCAGCGATGGTGAGCAAACCAGAAAGCCCAGAGGCCTTACTGTGATGGGACTTCTGAACAGACATGGAAGAAGTGAAGGAATGAGTTAGTATTCCAGGTAGAATACATCTACAGCAAAGGCCCTGAGGCAAGGGGTAGCGTGGCTGGAACAGAGTGAGCAAGTAGGAAATGAGTCAGCTGGAGGGTGGAAAACAAGTCCGAGCTTCCTTGTAAGAATCAGGGCTTTTACTGAGTGGGAGGGATGAAGGCCCTGGGAAGTCTGAGCAGAGGAGTGGCCTTGAAAGCTGGCTAAGAGGAGGAGAGCAGAGCAGGGAGGTGAGCTGGGAGTCTTGCAATAATCCAGGCAAAAGAAAAAATAATGAAAACAGCTTGGTTCTGAGTGCTCACTGTGGAAAGAATAAGAAATAACCACATTTTAAAAAAAAGAAGCAGAAAATGTGGTGCAGGGGTTAAGGACCCCTGCTATTGTCAGCCCCTGCAGCATAAGTTCGATCCCTGGCCAGGGAGCTGACCCACAGGGCACAGCAGACCTCGACTTGCCCTATGCTCCCCTCAGCAGTGTATTTCAGTAGATCTGCCTGTCCTGCTCCCCACTCTGTCTCTGGTGAATCTTCTCACTCCCACGCCTCTGGCATACACCCCAGTTCCTGTATAAATAAGTAAATCTTAAAAAAATGTATGTGTTTGTGGAACTATGAATAAATTGGAAAGCTTATACACAGCTGATGTAAAAGTGGACAGCCACTATGGAAAACAGTATGACAGTTCCTTGGAAAACTAAAGAGAGAATTACCCTATGATCCAGCAATACTATTTCAGGATATATACACAAAAGAATTTAGAACAGAAACTTAGAGAGATAACCTGTACACCCATGTTCACAGTGGCATTCATGATAATCAAGAGGCAAAACAACCCCAAGTACCCATCACAGGGCAATGGCATTCCCTGCGATGGGGAGCCATGCAGAGTAGACACTGTCGGGGCCCCTCAAATCCCCCGGGTCCCTCTGGCATGTCTGTGCTCGCCCCTCTCAGCTGTGGTGTGCTGCTGCTCTGTAGCCCTCTTCAGAGGCAAGCCCTTGACTAAAGGAGCCCCTCTACCCTTGCAGGGGTATTCCCCAGCTCTCGGCATGACCTACTTGCACAGGGCAGGAGTGTGGAAGCCCAGCTCCCTTTCCTCCAGCCAGACACCTGGCAGAGGTAACCCAGATCGAACTGTCAAACCAAAGCTACCTTCAAGTCTTGGTCTAAAATCTTACCCTTGCTGGACTTCCTGCTCCCTTTATCTTACGTCTCCCACTCCTTTACCAGCTCCTCCTGGGAGTCCTTGCTTACTAAGCCACTCAGGCACACCAATCTTTGTCTAGGGTTGGCTTCCTGGAATCCCATCGCAGGCGAGCAAGTCTGGGCCTGGGGGAAGATCAAGACCTCCACTGTGGGCAAGTTTAGAAATGCCCAGTAGTGGCATGTCCAGGAGGCTGTGGTTGGAGACACCAGTTCAGCAGAGATCTGTGGTTAGAGAGCCTGTGAATTAGTCCAGGCGGGCAAGCAAAATCCTGGGGCAATCTTAGAACCTTGGACCTCACAGTCTCCAGAGGCAGAACATTTCTACAGGCCCTGACATCCTCTTTTGCATTAGGGCCACCTTCACTCACTTGGCTCTTAAAAAGACATAGCAGGGCCTCCTGGTGGCTCAAGGGGTTCAGTCTCAGCTATCACAGCTGCTGCAGCACCGGTTCAACCCGGCCCTTCCCCTCATCTAGTTCACCTTTAAACTCCGGTGGGACCCCTTGAGCATCTTCTGCCTCACTGTCTACTCTCTTTCTTACCTCTTTGAAAATTCCTTGAGGTTGGAGATCAGGGCATTCACACTACAATCTCCCAGGACTGCACAACCAGAGCAGCACCCAAGCAGGGAGACAGCATCTGTGTGAATCTTGCCTCTGAAAACCACAGCCTATGTGAGCTGGGACAGTTCTTTATTCCCTTAAAGCCCCAGGGAGCTAGTAATTGCTATTTGATGGTGTGGATAATCCCAAACTGAACTCCTGCCCTTCCCAAACCTACTCCCCACAAGTCTTTCCCTCCCAAAGGCAACTCAGTCTTTCCCTCACCAGTCATCTTCTACTTGCCACCCCTGCTCCTCCCAATACACCTACACTTGCCCCTCTTCTAATCACCTTCTTCCTTCCCCTTCTTCCTGCCCCCTCTCTCCCTCCTTCAGGCCCCAACACAGGCTTCCCTGCAGAGAAGCCTTCCCTGACCATTCTGCAGACAGCACAAGCCCCACTTTGGGTTATCCACAGCATATGGCACACCCTGGCTTATTAGTACATCTATAAGGTTTCTTAAAAAGATTTATTTTAGGGTCCTCCCTGGTGGCACAATGGGTTAAGCACAGCACTAAGCAGTGAGCCTGGCCACAACCACTTCAGCATGAGTTCAATCCCCCACCCAGCAGGTGACCCATATGGCGCAGCAGACCTCTCCTGTCTTGCCCACTGCTCCCCTCAGCAATGTACTTTGTCAATCCGCCTGTTCTGCTCCCCACTCTGTCTCTGGTGGATCTTCTCACCACCCCTGCACCTCTGGCCTGTACCCCAGTTCTGTATGCATAAATAAATAAATCTTTTTAAATAAAGCTTTATTTTATCTATGAATACAAGAGCTGGGGTACAGGCCACAGGTAGGGGTGGGGGCCTAATTCACCAGAGATGGTGGGGAGCAGAACAGATAGAGCTACTGAAATGCACTGCTGAAGGGAGCAGTGAGTGACACAGGAGAGGTCTGCTGCGTGTGTGGGTTAGCAACATGGCCAGGGATCAACTCATGCCGCAGTGGCTAGGAATAGCTTGATAGCACTGAGATTTAAAACCTTGAGCCACCAGGGAGGCCCCATATAGTTTATTTATTTATTTATTTTTGGAGAGACAGCATAAAGTAATGATTACAAACAAGGACTCTGGAATCACACTGTCTTTGAGTCCTGAATCTGGCAGTTCCAAACTGAGACATGAGTGAAGTGATTTTCAACTTGTGACCCTTGTGGTCTGGTGTCCTTGTCTGTAAAGTGGGATAAACACAATAACCCTTGTTAACATTTATAAAGCACGGGCTTCCCTGGTGGCACAAGGGGTAAAAGCACAGCACTGTGAAGCTATGGGCAGCATTGCAGCACTGAGTTTGATCCCCAGCCAGGGAGCCGACCCACATGGCGCAGCAGACCTCTCCTGTCTCACCCGCTGCTCCCTTCAGCAGCGTACTTCATCACTGCTCCCCACTCTGTCTTTGGTAAATCCTCTGGTGAACCCCCCCAACCTCTGGCCTGCACCCCAGTTCTTGTATGCATAAATAAATAAATCTGTGGAAAAAATTGTAACGTACTACAGAATTTGTTAAGTTCTTAATAAATGTTCATGAAATTGTATTTACTATCTCTCCCTTCAATGAGCCTATATCCTCTGAGGCAGGGATTTTTGTTGACTTTGTTTACTGCTGTGTTCCCAGGATATAGAACAGCACGGCATAAAACAGATACCTAAGCATTTATTGAATGAATGAAATCAGTCAGATACCCAACTGTTTAGCATCTGGCAGGATGTTGGATGCTGAGTTAGAAGCAAAATCAATGTGGCAGCCCTGCCCTACCTCACAGAGCTATTGTGAGCTCCAACAAGCTCGCATAGAGGAAAGTGTTTTTGGAAAGTGTCATACAAATAATACTGGCGACAATAAGTGAGCTACTACTGTTTCCTGAGCACTCACAGGACAGAGACTCTGGGCTAAATACTCCCATGCCTGTTCTCATTTTAATCCACAGGGCAGTTCATATTATTCCCACTTTATTGACAAGGAAACTGACACTCAAAACTCTGCCTGAATCAGCTGCCAACCTGCTCTCCATAACTATCTACTACAAGAATGAAATCAGAGGCAAGCCCTCAGTATATTAGGAAGAATTCACGATAATCCGTTGCTTTCTCTTAAGGACTTCTCAAAATAAACATATTTGCCTTTGGTCCAAGGTTAAATTCTGGGTCCTCCAAGAAGCATTTAGAAAGAGGTTTTCTGCCCATTTTTGGTAGCAAAATTCCCAGGGCTCCACTCCCACATAGCACATGTACAGGGATGTGTCCCAGGGACGAGGGATATTTTCACTCTTTTCTAGGAAGTGCCTTAAAATGAGATGAGACCCTATTTCCTGCCCTCCCCTCCCCTGCCCAGTACTCTGCAAATGATCCCAGAGTGTTACTTCCCTGTCTCTGTCTGTTTCCAAGTGTCTTTTGGGACACTCCTGTTTGCATGGTGCTGTCACTGGCTAATTCTTCCCATCTAACATCTCTGTATCTTTTTTTAAACATTTATTTTATGCAAACAAGAACTGGGGTATAGGCCAGAGGTGCAGGGGTGGGTAGGGATGAGAGTATTCACCAGAGACAAAGTGAGGAACAGTAGACAGATGTACTGAAATATACTGCTGAGGGGAGCAGCAGGCAAGACAGGAGAAGTCTGCTCTCCTGTGTGTCAGCAACCTGGCTGGGGGTCAAACTCTGGTGAGAGCTTGACAGCACTGAGACTTTAACCCCTGCATTACAGGGAGGCCCTATCACCTCTGAGTACTTGAAGGTGCTGTTGATCCCCAATGAGAAGATCTGCATACCTTCCCTTTCCCTGCATCTCTGGTAGAGTTATGCATCTCTGCTGGTGAGTTTTTGCAAAAGCCTGAGCTGTCAGTTTCTAGAGACCACAGGTCAAGCATTTATGTATATGTATATGTCCAGGGCAAGGAATTGATTAATCAATAAGCACTCACCAACCCCTGAATCCTGTGATTGACTAAGGTCTAGAAAATTTCAGAACTGTAGAACTGAAAAGCATCTTAGAGAAAACAACAACAAAATAATAATAATCTGCTTCCAGGCCATTCTTCATCCTTCTCCCCTCCCCCCCCCAAAGGCAGGGGTGACCTCCGCAGATTAGGTTTTTCAGGCTCCCAAGAGAGACTGGCTGTGGAACTATGGGGAAAATCAGAGGTTTTGGTACAGTAAACCTTTAGTACAGTAAACCCTGCTTTAATCCATTCTATATAGACATGATAGTATAGTGAAAAACTGTGATATGAACTCAACAATAAACTGATAATGTATAAAAAGGCCATTAAAAAGATGAAACTAAAAAGAAGTACCTTAAATTAGAAAATTTTATTTCAAACCATTTAGAGTCTGCCAATGGAGGATGTGGGAAAAATCAAGTTCTTGTACCAGTTCACTAACTTTTACACCATACACATGTGTGCTTTTTTATAATTTCTTGCTTTTAACTTATTTGACTTTTTAAAAAATGTTCTTTAGGAGGGCCCTCTCCTGCAGAACAGGTTAAGGCGCAGCACTGCAGGATGGCAGCAGCCACCTCAGTGTGAGTTTGATCCCCACCACAGAGGTGACCCACATAGCACCACAGACCTCTCCTGACCCGCCTGCTATTCCCCTCAGCAGTGTACTTTGTCACTCAGCCTATTCTGCTTCCCACTCTGTCTCTGGTGAATCCTCTCACTGTCCCTGCACATCTGGCCTGTGCCCCAGTTCTGTATGCATAAATAAATAAATCTTAAAAAAAAAATGTTCCTTAGGACCCACATTTACAGTTTAGCACAATGTTTTTACACAATTGAACAATGACCTCTTATATGAAAAGATACCTAAAGACTAAAAAAAAAGCTTCATTAAAAAGAAAAATAAGGCCCTCCCTGGTGGCGCAGCGGGTTAAAGCACAGCACTGAGAATCTGAAGCCACTTCCGCATGAGTTCGATTCCCGCCTGCCCCGGAGGAGACCACATGGCGAGCCAGACCTCTCCTGACCCGCCCGCTGCTCCCCTCAGCAGTGTACTTCGTCGATCTGCCTGTTCTGCTCCCCCCTCTGTCTCTGGTGAATCCTCTCACCCTCCGCATCTCTGGCCTGTACCCCAGTTCTGTACAAATAAATAAAATAAATCTTTAAAAAAAAATAAGAACAATAAAAAAACCACTGTAGACAAGTGACAGAGAGCATCAAACTGGTAATTGTGCCGTGACTGGCTTATATGCTAACAATTATTACCCCCATGCGCTCCAGTTGGTCACAATGATAATGTGAACATTAAGTTATAAAGTGATAATGTGAACATAAGTCATAAAGACTTATCTTTTAATAGGAAGAACTCATGTTACAGTGACTAGAACGTTGAGTGGATCAATCATAAAGAGGTGGTCTACCGTATCTGGGCAAGGGTTGTGTCTTGTCTGCAGCTCTAGTTTGGGTTGTGGGCCCAGGTTCTGGCAGACTGTGAGCTCTAACAACACCACCTTTCCCCTGTCTTACTACCTACTGCTTGATCTCCAGTTTGTCTCCCTGTCCCTGGCTTCTTGTTCTGATCTCTAGTTTGTCTCCCTGTCCCTGGCTTCGTGGCCTGATCATCACCTCTGTGTTAAATCCCCTCAGCTTTAAAACCTCACAGTGGTTTGTTTCTTCCTGATTGGACCGACCTGACTGATAAAAGAGTTAAAACTTCTATACAATTAATAACGGGCCAGACACTCTTCTACGTGCATTATGCAAATGAATATATTAATTCTGCCATCTTAGGGACACATACATCTCTCATTACACAAGGCCTGGAGCATTTGGTCAGCAAAAGTGAGATCCCAAATCTGAGTGTATATGGAAAATTGCCCCGAAAGTTCATTAAAAATAAAGGAGGAGGCCCTCTCTGGTGGTGCAATGAACTGAAGTGCAGCAGAATGAAGCAATCTGCAGCCACTGCAGCACAAACTCTATCCCTGGCCAAGAGCTGACCCACATGGCGCAGCAGACCTCTCCAGACCTACCCACTCAGCAGTGTATTTCACTCCATCTGCCTGTTCTGCTCCCCACTCTGTCTCTGGTGAATTCTCTCTCCTCTCACACCTCTGGCTTGTACCCAGTTCTTATATGCATAAATAAACAAATCTTAAAAAA
>NW_004567129.1:16624130-16625221 GCF_000260355.1 Condylura cristata
ACAGCTAATGAGAAGTTCTCTCTGTGAAATTCATCTTTCCTAAGTGACAGTCAAAGGTGATAGGGAGAAGAGGTAGATGAATGAAAATAAACTACCAAATACAAGTAAAATAATTTGAGGAGGATAAGAATTCTATCATTTATTGGAAGAGGGGGATGAGGCCCAGAGATGGCAGAGAATACACAGCTCCTCGCTTTCCTCGATCATCAACGCAAGCAGCCTTGCTTGCCTGCGATAATAACCAGCCCTGCTCTTATTCGTATCATTAATGTCAACTGCTTTGTGCATCTCATCCCATTTAATTCTATCATCTCCCTCTTCTGGACTGCTGAATAGTTAAGTCTCCCTTGGATCTGTTTTTCCAATTACTGGCAAATTGCTCTTTTGAAACTTCTACTTTGCATCACTGATTAAAATCCCTGAATATCTTCCCACCATGCTCTGTTCTGGTCCTCCCTGGACCCTCCTCCCTACCTTTCCATTGATTCCATTCAACAACATTTATTGAGGGCCTTCTATGCCACAGAAGTGGCATGGGGCAAACAATAGCGAGTCAAATAGATAGGGTCCTTGCTTTCATGGAACGTTTAACAAATAGTAAAGGAGTAAACAAGATAACTACAAACTACACTGTAAGTGGAAAGAAGGAAATCAAGAAATAAGATAGGAACTTGGGAGCCCATTTTTGATGGGATGGTCAGAGCACATTCTCTGAGAATACTGAAACTAAAACCTGAAAGTTGACGAGAAACCAGTCATGGAAAAGCTGGGAGAGAGGGAACAGAGGGAACCGATGTGCCAAGGTTCTGAAGAAGGCAACAGTGGAGCAGCGAGGGAGGAAGCATGCATGGGTGTGGGGGGAGGGGGTGGCTAAGAGCCAGGCAGGGCTCCATAGCCACACAAAGTCTGATTTTATTCCAGAAGACAAGAAAGCGACTGAAGAATTTTAAGCTGAGGAAGAAAAAGACTTCAATTATATTTTCTAACAACCTTTCTGTCTGCTGAAAAATGAATCAAGGGCAGAAAGAATGGGAAGGGACGAGGGAGGAAGCTGCTGCTGTGTTCTGGTGGGAGATGACAGATGACTGAGG
>NW_004567129.1:16628678-16642695 GCF_000260355.1 Condylura cristata
AAAGAGAAAGTTTCTTCTTCTGTGCAAATGGAAACCCATGTTTTATGTGTGAAAACCAGGCCTACACGTTGAGAAATACTTCTTAATTTTTCTTTCTTTTTATTGAGATACAGCTGGTACCAAGTTGAGTACACAAATCTTAAATGTAGAGCTTGGTGAGTTTTTATTGTGTCTATACCAGAGAAACCACCACCTAATCAAGATAGAGAACTTTCCAGAAAGAAGACCAGGGCCAGGTTTTCAACAGAACAGATCAAGGCTCTGCCTTCACAGGATTCATACTTAGCTATGCCTAGGACAGTGCTAGTGCATAGCAGGGGCTTGCTCTTTCTTTTATTTTTTTTTAAGATTTATTTATGCATACAGAAATGGGGTACAAATGCCAGAGGTGCAGGGGCAGTGACAGGATTCGCTAGAGACAGAGTGGGGAGCAAAACAGGCAGACTGATGAAGTACACTGCTGAGGGGAGCAGTGGGTGGGTCAGGAGAGGTCTGCCGCGCCATGTGCGTCAGCTCCTGGTGGGGATCCAACTTGCACTGAAGTGTCTACAGCCAGCTTGCAGAGCTGCGACCTTGCCCACTGCACCACCAGGGAGAGCCCAGGGGCTCACTCTTTCTTTTTGAGACACAAACAGGCACACACACACACACACACAGGCACACACACTTCCAGAATGTGTGTTACTTGTTATTAAACATCATTTTCCCCTGAACTCTAATTTCCCAGAGTAGCTAATCAAAGACCTATTGATAGAAACCAGAAAAAACACCATCCGGATGTAAAAACCCAGACTAAGAAGACAGAAGTGTTCAAATAAGAGAATCTAGTAGCAATTTTGTCTCCCAATTCCCAGTCTACCCCCAACTAATCTGTAGGAGCTTGTAGCTACCTCTGCTTTCACACTCGTACACAATGGTTAAGGACACCAAAGCCAGTTAGTCTGCCCTCTCAATAAATAGTGTCAGCAAGACAAAAACACCACCAACAGAAGTCTTTAAAAATTTAAAGAGTCTGATAAAGTCCTCCATTCAGCATCTGCCACGGGAGGAAATGGCCTCTGGCATGTGCTTCTGTACCCAGACTCATACAAACACCCCTCCCCACTGTTAACCCTCAGCTGCAAGCAGAAGAGCGTCAGGGCCCCTTGCCTGAAGAGTGGGGGGATGGGGAACCCCCTATACTCACATGAGTGAACTCTTGCACTCATGTTCTTTAAGCACTCACAGATCAAAGACCAAGATCTAAAGCCCTGGAGAGAACACAGCAGCCTGCGGGCATGGGTGTGTCAGCCAGGAGGCCCCAGGATGGTGGTGCCAGGTGCAGGGAGGCCCACCCCACCTAGCCTGCTGCCTAGAGACAGGTGTCAGGGCTGGCCAAAAATCCAGATCCCGGAACTGAAGGAAGGATTATGAAGCATTGTAGTGAGATTAATACAGGAATTTGGGTGGGGTAGGGGCTACGTAAAGAACACAGAGGAAGAAATAGTCATATTCTCACCAAACCATTTTAACCAATGATAGAAACTTAGTGTTCTGCTCCCAGTCTTTTTACTCATAAAACTTTATTATTATTATTTAAAGACTTGTTTATTTATGCATACAAGAGCTGGGTGGAGAGTGGAGGGTGGTGGTGAGAGGATTCACCAGAGACAGCGTGGGGAGCAGAACAGGCAGATCTACTGAAGCACACTGCTGAGGGGAGCAGCGGGCAAGACAGGAGAGGCCTGCCACACCATGTGGGTCACCTCCCTGGCTGGGGATTGAACTTGTGCTGCAGTGACTGAGGACAGCTCATAGTGCTGAGACTTAACCCCTCAGCCAGCAGGGAGGCCATCCTCACAAAACTTTTTTTCAAATGATGCAGTCAGTGTCCTTTTCGTACAGTAAAAGAGAGAGAGAGAGAGAGAACACTGCAATTTAAGCAAAACTTTTGATTTCTACAGAAACCCATTCCCACCTTTGCCTTCAAAGAGGCAGTCTCTGAGGTGGTTTGTGTCTTCCTCCTTGCACTTTAAAGGTACTTTTACTTAGGTCTTATCATCTTGCTACTTGCAAGATGGCAATTTTTGAGACTTATCCAACATCATTTATATAAAATGTCTTCCTTTATCACCTCCTGCACCTATATGTAATACTGATAGCCAACACTTAACAGCATTCCTGTCTGTCAGAAACTACTCAAGTCCTCTGTGTCTTGGAATCATTATTACATATTAACCCTATGAATTCTTACCAGAACCCAGGAGGCTATAGGGGTAGGTCAAATTTGTTATCATAACATAGCTGGTAAGTGGCAGGGTGGGATTTAGGAACCAGTTTGGGCCCAGAGTTTGGGTTCATTTTCAACCCCCTACCCCAGCCTGCATTTGGGATGCTTCCCAGTTTTTGAACATACAAACAAGTCTTCCAACAATTATCAGTTAGTTACTGCGGAGTAACAAGCCATCCCTGAAGCTTTGTGGCTTGACACACAGCAGGTTATTTTTCATGATTCTGTGTCTTGACATGATTGTTCTTCTGACCTTACCTGGATTCACTCAATGGCTGTGGCCAGCTGGTACCTTGGCTGGGGCCACCGTGGCCTCATTCCTGTACCTGGAGTGTCAGCTGGGATGTCTGGGCCTCTCTCCAGTTGGATTCTTCACATGATGGTGGAAATGTTCTGAGAGAGAGGAGTAGAAATTGCAAGGTTTTTTGAGGTCTGAGTTTAGACTGTTACTTCTACTGAATTCTACTGTTCAAAGTGAGTCACTTGAATAGCACAGGGTCGAAAAACAGACTCTACCTCTCGATGGGTGGGACCGAACTGAATTTGTGGCCATTTTCATCTACTAATGTAAGCATCCTTACACATACTCCTACTGCAAAGGTTTGATGTGTCTCTATGTGTATACCAAGATGTGGAATTGCTGTAACTGGGTTTTTCAACTTTGGTTTTTTAATTACAGTACTCATGTACAATCATCACATGATATACTCCACTTTGGAGGGCCTAATTCAATTCTATGAAAGTCACCATTTTAAAGTGGTCGATTCAAAAGGTTTTAGGTTGGGCAATCACCTAATTCCAGAACATTTTTCTTTTTTTACATTATTGGTCATTTTTGTACAATGTTTTCCTTACGCAACCCTCCACACTCATCCTCCACCCCTGTCTCCCCCTGAGAACCACCTATAGATTAGATTACTCCAGACTGTGCATATAAATGGCATCATACAATTTTTTTATGTCTAGCTTCTTAAAATTAGCGTTTTCAAGGCTATCCACATTATGTATAAACATTTCATTCCTTTTATGGCTGAATAATATTGTATTGAATTAACCACTTTGCTCATTAATTAATTATACCTACTTTTTGGCTATTATGAATAATGCTGGCATGAACATTTATGCACATGTTTTTGTATAGTGTCTCCAATTCTCTTGGGTATATAACTCAGGTCATATCGTAATAATATTTTTAACATTTTTAAAAAAGATTTATTTATGCATACAAGAACTGGGTACAGACCAGACGTGTGGGAGGGAGGTTGAGAGGGGACAAAGGGGAGAGCAGGACAGGCAGATCTACTGAAATACACCCCGGAGGGGAGCAGCGGGCGGGTCAGGAGAGGTCTGCCTGCCACACCATGTGGGTTACTCCCTGGCCGGGGTTCACACTCATGCAGCAGTGGCTGGCAGTAGCTTGACCCCTGCGCCACCAGGGAGGCCTAATATTTTTAACTTTTTGAGGAAATACCAAATTGTTTTCCACAGTGGGCTGCACCACTTTACATTTCTACCAATTCACAGATTTCCCAATTCCTTCATATTCTTGCAACACTCGTTACTTTTCTTTTCTAAAAAAGTATAGTCATCCTCATGGGTATACAGGAGTATTTTATTGATTTTTATTTGTATCTCCCCAACAAATAATCATACTGAGCATTTTTTTATGTGCTGTTGGCTATCTGTATATCCTCTTTGGAGAAATGTCCACTCAAATCTTTTGTACATTTTTATAAATGGGTTTTTCTTTTTGAGTTGTCAAAGCTCTTCATATATTGAGGATAGTAGACACAGTGCATTTATTTTCTCCCATCTTGTGGGTTGCCTTTTCACTTTTCAATATTTTCCTTTGATGCATAAGTTATTTTTATTATGTTAATGAAGTCTACTTTATTTTTTTTCTTTGCTTGTTCATGCTTTTGGGGAGCTTATCTAAGAAACTGTTGCCCAAACTATTGCCTAATCCAAGGTCACGGCGATATTTACTCATGTTGCCTACTAAGAGTTTTACAATTTTAGCTTTGACATCATACATCCACTTTGAGTTCGCTGTTGTGACGATGTGAGGCAAGTGTCTGGTCTCATCCCACTCATGTTGCTGTCCCAGGACCACTCCACTTGTTGAAAAGATTCTTCTTCCAGTGAACAATTTTGGGACGATTGCTGAAAATCAACTGGCTATAATTACAAATTGGCTTCAGGATCAAAAAGTAAGAGTGAAAGCCAGCATCATTACCTTGTTCCTGATTTGAGAATCGATTTGTTTCACTAGTAAGTATGCTGGTTGAGATGGGGATATATGGATATTTATTAGGAACAGGAATGTCCCATTAGTTCTGTTTTTCTAATATTTAATCATAAATGAGTTTTGGGTTTTACTTTTTCCTGGAAGAACTGAGATAATCCTGTTTTTCTCCTATAACCAGACAGTGTAGTGTATTACATTAACAGATTTTCTGCTGCTGGAATGCTTCTGCATTCCTGGGATAACCAACTGCACTTATTTTCTACTCTAAGTTCCTTTTCTAGCTCCCTGTTTCAGATCATGCCCTGGAGGGTCGATGTCATTTCCTGTCCTGGCTCCTCACTTTTGTAGTTGGGTTTTCTCCTGGAAGTTTCTGAAAGCTTGAATTTGCTCATCTGTGATGTGGTGGGCGTAGGCCAGAGACTTCAGGGTGGAGCCTAGTGCTTTAGGCTGAGTGGATGTTTGCTACAGAGGAGCCAGGAGAAAGCCAGGTGGGGGGCAGGGAGCAGTCTTCCAGAATCATGTATTTTTGTCCTTGTCTATAAAGTTTATTCTGTCATAAACAGTCTCCTGCTGAAAAGCATGACACTCTCATTTCACATTTTCAGCACTTCCTAAAACCTAAAACATCAAGCATATGAAGCTTGGTATTTTTGTTTTTTAAAGATTTATTCCTTTATGCATACAGAACTGGAGTACAGGCAATGAAAGAATTAACCAGAGACAGAGTGCAGTCTGCAGAACAGGCAGACTGACGAAGTACACTGCTGAGGGCAATAGTGGGCAAGACAGGAGCGGTCTGTCACACCATGTTGGTCACCTCCTTGGCTGCTGCTAGCTTCGTAGTGCTGTGCTTTAACCTATTGCGCCACTAGGGAGGGCCCCCTGAAGTTTGGTGTTTTTTAAACATTAACAGCAAAGCCAGCTGCCAATTACTGATCTTTTATCCAGTCTAGGCACTATGCTAATTGTTCCACAAATAGTATTTCATTCAGTCTCCTTAACCACTCTGTGGTGGGGGTAACATCACCTCTATTTTACAGATGAGAAAACTGAAGCTCAAAAAGGCTAACTTGCTGATGGTAATAAGACAGAATGGAGTTCAAAGTCAGCTTTGTCTCCTTGTAGGTCTGTACCCTTAGCCACTGCTATAAATGCTTTGGGTTATTAGCTTTGTCAGCCCAAATTCTCATGATCTGTATTAAGGACCAACAGCTCCATGTGACCAGTGTGTGAGCAAGCATTGCCAAGTACTACTGACTGGAGTTATTTGTGGTCTGATTGGTCTCCATGTCAGGCCATGACACAAGCTCACATGAGGTGTTCAGCTGTAACAGCTCCTTGAGGGAAATTGTGGTGTGTAGTTATTTTTAACTTTAAAAAAATAAAAAGCTTTATTTGACATGCACAATTCATTTTCCCTACAATTCTCCAATTTAAAATGTGTAAGCAATGTTTTTTATATATTCATACACTTGAACAACCATCACCATAATCAATTTTATGCTGTTTTCATGATCCCCAAAAGAATCTGTCCCCATCAGCAGTCATTCCTCATTTCCTCCCAAATGCCTATCACCAGGCAGCCACCAATCTGTCTCCACTGATTTGCCTATTCTGGATATTTCATCTCCTGGAATAATTCAATAAATATGTGGTCTTTTGTTCTGAATGTTTTCAGGCTTTATCCATGTTGCAGCACATATCAGTCCTTCGTTCCTTTTTATTTTCCAGTAATATTCCACTGAATGGACGTACCACATCTTGTTTATCCATTCACCAGTTGATGGCCATTTGGATTGTGTCTATGCTTTGGCTTTTAGGAATACTGCTGCTATGAATATGTAAATTCTTATGTGGACATGTGTGTTTGATTGACACACTTTGCTTTTCATAGGGTTTATTAAACATTTTTATTCTGAGACGATCTTTATTTGTGTCTAATTCAACCTTTTCCAAGTAAAAATGGTCAAGGGCATCTCCTTTCACAAACAGCTGCACAAATGGTGCTCGTGGCACACTGGGCTCATTCACCAAGTGCAAGTGTGTGAATGCGGTGGAAATGGTTTCCCAAGCAGGAATTTGTCATTCTGCAGTCAGGGCATGTTTGTTGCACCCTGAATTGAATCAGACATGAGCACACCTGAAACTCAGCTACCTCTGAGGAAGAACCTCTCTGGTCCTTGTGGCTCAGCCCACAGATTCAAATGTAGCCTTCTTTCTGTTGCCAGCATGGTCTCCCCCACCTCAGTAATAAAAACTCAGTTTGTTTGTTCTTCTATTCTCCTCAGTGCAAAACTTAGCCCTTGAGTTTTGAGGCCCTAAGAGACCTAATGTGCCCTCCCTCCCCACCTTTTTTCTCTTCCTTCTTATTCAACTCCTCTAACAGGCCAAGCACACTCCTGCCATCAGCTTTGCCCGTGCTACGTCCTCCACCTCCACTTCTCCCTCCAATAGCCACAGGGCTCCCTCCCTGAAGTCCTTCAAATTTAAACTCACTTTGCATTGAGGCCTTCCCCCATGCCCCTATTAAAAGCTGCACCCCCATTATCATCACACATTTTTTCAATTCCCTCATCTTTTTTTATTTTTCACTTTAGCACTTCTCAACTTTTTTTTTCCTAAAGATTTATTTACTATGCCTACAAAACTGAGGTACAGGCTAGAGGTGCAGGGGCAATGAGAGGATTCAGCAGAAACCAAGTAGGGAGCAGAACAGGCAGACTGATGCAGTACACTGCTGAGGGGAGCAGTGGGCAAGACAGGAGAGGTCTGCTGCGCCATGTGGGTCATTTCCCTGGTCAGGGATTGAATTGAAGTGCTGTGGCTAGCTTCATAGTGCTGTGCTTTAACCCACTGTGCCACCCACAAGCGCCCCAGCACTTCTCAACTTCTAACACAATGCATAACTTACTATATGATATACACTGTTCTCATTACAGACACATCTCTGAGAGGGAAAGGAGCAGGATGCACAGTGGACAGCAGCACAGCACCGTTTCCCCTCCCCACTGCAAGTGGCTTTCTTGGACTACAACTCCCAGCGTGCCATAAACTGAGTTCCTGGCTGGGAGACAGCTGAGAAGGAGCAGGTAGATCTATAATTGGAGGCAGAAAGAGGAAGAGAGGCATGTGAAGGAGACACCTCTGTAGTAGAGACATGTGGGTGAGAGACACCTGGGGAAGCTACTCCTTGACCTTGGCAGAGACGATGTTATCTTTAACTAGTGGTGGATTATATGGCACATTTTTGAATTTCAGCTCCCTTTTCCTCTCCCAGCTCTCTGGTACCCTGCCTAACCCTTTTCTTGTGGATCCTTTTCAGAAGGTACCATAGCCTTAAGGCAAGCTTTGGGTACTCTACTGCCTTGCTTTGGGTCAAGCCTGTTTGGCTTGAGCATTTGCCCACAGGGGAAGGGTAATTTTTGGAGTCTGGGAATCTGCTATTCGAAATCCTTCCTTTTCTCACTCTGTGTATACCAATTAAAGGTCTTCCACACTAAGAGTCTGATTTGTGTTTATGCATGGGTGGCCAAATCCTTTTAGAAGGTGTATTTCTTAATAGTTTGGGGTTCCTGGTACTGCTCCATCACGTGGTTACATTCTCTCTTCCTCCTGTTTTGCCACCCGACACCTTCTATATCAGCACAAGGAGGGCAAGAGATTTTGGTGTTTTGTTCTAGAGTCTGGAACAGTCCCTGGCAGGCAGTGGATGCTCACAGACATTGTTGAATGAATGACCAGTGGTCTGATTAAATCAACCCACCCCCAAATTTCTCCCTTTCCTCTTCTCCTCCCTGGTGCAAATTTGTCTAGAGCACACTCTCATGTTCTTTGTTCCCAGCCCTTGACTCTCACTCCAGCTAATTTCCCACCTGTAAGTAGAGCCTGAAACATCCTATAAGTCACACTTTGGATTAACATTTACATATGAAGAAAGACCTCAGATTTATGTGTCTCACCTGCCCACCCTCTTGGCAAGTCAGGTGTACAGGAGAGAGTAAAACTGTCCCACCCAAAGCCCTTTTTGAAGAAGAGATCAGGGGGTCTTTCTGTGAACTGAAACTTGGGTTTACAAAGGCAGATCCCGGCTTTAAGGAGCGGAATAATGTACAATCGGGGAGGTCTTCTTTAAGAAATGCACCAAAATTACAAGTACAAAATTAGATCTCTAAATTATTAATTATTTAAATGAAAAATGCCTATAAACCACAAATTTAAAAAACTGACAAATACCACAAAAATTAAAAAAAAAATACACTAATTAACAGTGTGAATACCTTTCCCTAACTCCTTTCCTTCATTCATCTTTTGGTTGCAAATTCTTGTCATCTCTTCATATACAATAATTTCCTAATTTCTCTATTGAGAAAACTGAAAGTACATTTAGTCTTTTTCTATACCATTAAACAAAAAGTGTTGATTATCATTAACAGTTCAGAAAAAGACTCTCATTTTTATTAATAAATTATTATTATTACATATAATTTAAAACATTTTATATTAAAAATGAGTATATTTTTAGATTGTCAATTTTTTGGAAATCCCTACCAAATTCCTTTCATAAGTAAATTTCAGGGTATTTTGCATAGTTCTGTGCTGTGACCAATTTCTGAACTGAAGAAACTCATTAACCAGCTGGATATTGATGTCCTCACAGTAATGGCCTGTTATAAGCTTTATATTATTCTCAACCATATCTCCATATTTGTCTACTGTGTCAAACGAGGTTTAAGCACATGAATTTGAATAAATTTTATTTTACCAGATCCTCATAAAAATGAGAAGTAGGAGGCCTTCCCTGGTGGCCCAGCGGGTTAAAGTGCAGCACTGTGAGGCTGGCAGCAGCCACTTTGGGGAGAGTTCAACCACAGGCCAGGGAGGTGACCCACATGGCGCAGCAGACCTCTCCTGACCCGCCCACTGCTCCCCTCAGCAGTGTACTTCATCCATCTGCCTGTTCTGCTCCCCACTCTGTCTCTGGTGAATCCTCTCACCCTCTCTTCTCCCACCCCCGGACCTCTGGCCTGTATCCTAGTTCTTCTATGCATAAATAAATAAGTAAATCTTAAAAAAAAAAAGTGAAGTACATGGCAATTTGTATACATAGTGTACATATGCTGTATATTAACCATTACTGTATAACAAACCACCTCAAAATTTAGTTCTTAAAGCAACAACCATTTTATTCACCTATAAGTAATCTAGGATGGGACTAGTTATCAAAGTAAGGATTCAAACCCAAGCAACAGACAGATTCTACTCTGAGAATTATTCCAACACTCACAAGTTTAAGTTTAGTGTATGTACTTTTTACCTACATAGAATAAAAGGGACAGTAAGTCACTGATTTTAAAAATATTATTCTTGATGGGGGCTTCTGGTTTTTGTCTATTGGTTTAGATCTTTCAATTTCCCAAGTTATCTTGACCTAATGAAATGCCAATGTTATCTATGCACAGAGGGAGGAAAATGCTGGGGTTTAATGGTTTTCCTGACTGTTAGATTATTTAAACAGCAGTGAAAGTACTTCAAAAGAGCAAGCAGGGCCCTCCCTGGTGGCGCAGCGGGTTAAGGCACTGCACTGAGAAACTGAAGCCGCTTCCGCATGAGTTCGATCCCCGCCTGCCCCGGAGGCGACCACATGGCGTGGCAGACCTCTCCTGACCCGCCCACTGCTCCCCTCAGCAGTGTACTTCGTCCATCTGCCTGTTCTGCTCCCCACTCTGTCTCTGGTGAATCCTCTCACCCTCCGCAACTCTGGCCTGTACCCCAGTTCTGTACGAATAAATAAATAAATCTTTAAAAAAAAAAAAAAAAAAAAAGAGCAAGCAGGGTCCTCCCTGTGGCACAACTGGTTAAAGTGCATCACTACAAAGGTAGCTGCAGCTGCTTCAGCACAGTTCCATCCTGGCCAGGAGGTGGCCCACATGGCGCAGCAGACCTCTCCTGTCTTGCCTGCTGCTCCCCACTGTCTCTGGTGAAGCCTCTCACCACCCCTGCACCTCTGGCCTATACCCTAGTCCTGGATGTGTAAATAAATAAATCTTTAAAAAACAACAAAAGAGTAAGAAGTAGAAGCTGCAAGGATCCTTGAGGTTTAAGCTTAAAATTTCTCCATCACTTCTGCCACCTGGATCAAAGTAAATTACAAGCCGGCCGACCCAGGAGGTGGGGGCAGAGTCCTTCTCTTGTTGGAAAGAGCAACAACGCCACACTGCAGAAGGCCTGTGAGCACAGGGCTGAGGAGAATGACTGTCAGCACCTTGAGAAGGACCCACCAAGTCTGCACTGCACACTCTTGACAAATAGCATGTGTGTTTGGTCTGTACAGTGCTGAGGCCTCATCCTCTGCTTCCCATTCCACACATCTGATCAACAGAAACATTTCCACATTATAGCTTCTGTTTCTCTGCATTTGAAGTCTGGTTTCTCCACCTCATGTGTTTTTGTGTCTGATTTGTTCATATCACAAAAAGATCTCTGGCCTTGTGATTTTACTTAACACTGTATTAATAATTTATAGGATTTGGGAAACCACTACTATACTGGGAAGTCTAAGAATAATTAAACTGTACAGGAAAACTACTACAAACCATGTAAACATACCTCACTAAGTACAATGCCACCCCACAGGGAGGAAGGTGTGCTGGCGGGAAAGTCAGAGCCAGAAGGGTCAGAAAACCAATTACATTTTAAATATCTATTTTTTTTCTTTTAAAAGAATGTATGTATTGAATCCTATTATTGACAAATACTTTCATTATCACAAAGCTTAAATACATGCATATAAATTACACCATTAACTAATATACCAATAACAATTTTAAAAATTAATATTAAAACTAAACTGGGAAACAACAGAGTGGATTTCTGCTGAAGCTGGAATTTAAAACCTTTGTACATTTTTAAAAGCATGTGACCATGTGGACACAGCACCAGGGCTGTCTCCTGGGTGTCGGGAGGGACTGTGCTAACGGCCTAAACTTACAGTTCATTAGTCTCAAGAAAAAAATGCCAGTGGTCAGCAGAATGGTGACCCCCAAGATGGCTCCTCCCTAACCCCTAGGACCTGTAACTCTGTTACCTTTCAAAGCAAATGGGACTTTGCAGATGTAATTATATTAAGGCTCCAGATTCTGGATCATCTGGGCTGGTACAGTGGAACCACAGCAGAGGAGTCAAAGTGATGCCACATGAGAAAACTCATCCAGCCACTGCTGGCTCTGGACACAGAAGGGGCCAGCACTCAAGTGGAAGCAGAGTGCCAGTGCCTGGAGAGGCAGGAAATGAGTTCTCTCCGAAAACCTCCCTGTTCAGTATGCTACCCTGTGAATACCTGGTGTTAGTTGATACCTGCTTCAGCCTTCTGACCCCCAGAACTAACGGTAACACATTTGTGTTCTTTTAAGTCACCAAATTCCTGGTAATGTGTTGAAGCAATGGGCAATTAATATAACCCCCTTCCACCTGCACTCATTCAACAAAACTGTATAGGATGCCTTCTGTTTGCTAGGTAACAGGCACGGGAGACCTGGGAGTAAAAATCAGATGTAGTTCCTGTCCTCATGGAATTTACATTCTCGTGGGAGAAAACAGATGATAAACAAATAAAAATGTCGCAAGTCAGATGGTGTTGAGTGCTACAGAGAAATCTGGAGCAGAGTAAGAGCCCTAGAAATCAATGGCTCTGGAGTTTCTGGTGGCAAAGGGGAAGCAGGTGCTGGATGCACAGGGGTCTCCATGCTAATATCTGCCCCACTGTCGGTGACGAGAGAGCAGTGGTGTGCTTTCACACTGGTGACCGGAGAATGCGGTGAGAGGATGAAAGCAGAGACCAGAGAGGAGTCTCTGCAGTGACCCAGGCACAAGATGACAGAACTTGGACCAGTGTGGTAGCAAAGGAGGTGGGAAGTAGGGAGTCTGGATATACTGTGAAGGTAATACTAGATGTGAGTGTGAGAAAATGGGGAGTCAAGGAACTAGAAGAATGGGTCACATTTACAAAGATGAAGACTGTGGGTGGAGAAGGTATAGTTAGGGAGATCAGTGTTCCAGTTACCTATTGCAGCAAAACAAACCTCCCCAAACTACCCGCTGAAAACAATGATGTAGTTCTCTTGATTACATGGGTCAGCAATCTGGCAGTTTTTCTGATGGGTTTTGCCTGGGATCAGCTCAGGGGCTAAGATTATCTGACAGGGCATCTAGGGATGGCAACTCGAAGATGGCCTCCTTTCCAAGGCTGGAGGCAGCCTAGCTGCCGGCTGGGGCACTGCTTGACTCTCTGCCTGGGCTCTCCTCCTAGTGAGGCTAGCCTAGACTTCTGTGCCACAGTGGTTCTAGAAACCGAGACCCAAGGGTGGGAGAGGGGAAGCTGCACAGCCTCTTACAGCCCAGACTCGAACACAGACTATCAATTTTTGTTAGGCAAGTCAAGCCAGCCTGGGGTCAAGGAGATGAAGAAAACTGGGCCCTGTGGCAGGAGGTATGGGCACAAGGAGATCCGTTTCACTGGACCGTGATCATCGCAATTACCACAGCGGGGTGGGTGGGTTGGTGTGTCGAGTTTGACTCACCTCTTAGACATCTGAGTAGAGATGTAGAGTGGGCCGTGGGCACGTGAGTCTGGAACATAGTAGAGGGAGTCAGGCTAGAGAGATCCAGTTGGGGTGACCCTACAGTTAAATCCATGAAACTACAGGAGAGAACAAAGGGAGGCAAATATTTAAGGGCCAGGCCTGACGCGTCTCAGCTTTACGGGGTAGGGCAAGTGAGAAGGAATCGACTGGGCTGAGGGGGTAGGGGGAAGTGGAGGAGAGGGTGCCATCCTCGAATAAGGAAAGAAAGTTTTGTAAGCAGCAAAGAGTTATCAACTGAGTCAGATTCTACAGCTGATAGATTGAGCAAGTTTGGGTCTAAAAAGCAATCATGAAATTTCCTCAAGTGGAAATGACTGATGAGCTTTATGAGAGATATTTTGGTGGTCCGTGGGGGCAAAAGCATGATTAGAGCTGGTAAGAGAAAGAATGGAGGAGAGGACATGGAGGCACATGCTCAAACATGCTTCACAGGGTGTCTGCGGCGGGGGGGGGGGGGGGGCACCCGCTGGACTCTCCAACACAACTGTTCTGGCGTCTCACTAGCCGGAGGGCGTCCTCCCCGCCTCAGGCTTACACGATTTACTGGTGAGCGCTGGCCGTGGGGGTGCCCTGCGGCGGGGGGTGGAGTGGGGGGCGGACCCCCGTGTGGCTACCAGTGAGCGCCTGGGAGGCCTTTGGGGGGGCAGCAGAGGACCTGGGCCAGCCCCCCGGAGGGGATGTGGGACCAGCCAGCAGGCCAGTGAGTTCCCCGCCTGGCCCAGCGGGGCCTGGGCACACGGCCTGCGGGCTCCCCCCGCCCGGCCCCGCTGGGCCGGGCTGGACTCCGGGTCTCGCTTCTCCAGGAGGGCCGGCCCGGGAAGGCGAAGGGGCTCGGGCCTCTGGAGCCTCTGGGCACAGCCC
>NW_004567129.1:16642795-16649092 GCF_000260355.1 Condylura cristata
GGGGGGGGGGGAAGGTAAGGATGAAATAAGAGCAAGGGAGCAATACTGCACATTTTATTAGTGAGAAATGTCAAACACACCACAAAGTTGAAAGAATTTCACAGTGAGCAAATACACCCACCACCTGGTTTCTCCTATGAACATTTCCCAATACTTGTTTTATTACAAATCTATCGACCTATTTGGTCACCCTAAGATAGTTTTTCTTCCTTTTTTTTTTTAATGTTTTTAGAACTTTGTTCTTTATTTTTTATTTAAAATTTTTTTATAATATAATAGTTTATTTTTACATCATTTTGTACATTTTTTTTTCATCTCAATTGTAATCTCCATGGGCTTCCCATCACCAAGTAGTTTTTCTTTTTAACATCAATAAATTATAACATGATTGAAGGTTGACAGGGAAAATTTAGCACATGGACGGAATTGATCATGGAGGGGAAATTGGGTAGGGGGTTGTTGAAACAATGGGTCTACTGGGAAAGAACTAGAATCTGAAGCTAAGGGAGGAGTTGGCCTTTAAAAAGGAGAGAAACAGAACAGTTATTACAGGAATGAAGGCTGGGCATACAGTGTTAGCTGCCAGGAGGTAGGTGCATGCCGGTGTGGGAGCTTGTGGAAGTTCTCTTCTGATGAAATCATCAACTGAGTGAGCACAGGGGCGGAGGAAGTGTTGCAAATTGTGTGTGTGTGAAATAATCTTCCAGGAGAGCGGGAGAGTGAATGGTCTAAGCAGCAGAGGGAGACTGCCAAGCAACGCTGTGGGTCCATTTGAAGTTAATGGTTGGGCATTTGAAGCAAGTCAATGTGGTTATGAGTTTTCCCCAATCCTGCCCAGCTGCGTGCTGGTACATGTACAAAGTTGAGGAGCTGGATTTAATTAGGTTTTTTTCCAGGTGAGTAGAGCAAAGCGTCAAGGGAGTTGAGGCTGTATATAAAGGAGAGACTAATCGTGGATTGTAGAATTTGTCACAGAAAGAGGGAAGTGTGGAAATGATGAGGGTAGTTGACGAAGGAAAGCTGGTAGGACCAATGGTCCCCAAAGAGTCAAAAAACTGCTAGAATTGGAAGACTGGCAGAATGGGCTGGAGATTGCAGTAGGTGAGCAGGATACTAGAAACTGAGATTATGATGAGGTTGCAATTTTGGGAACATGAAGGTCAAGATGATGGGAATATGTGCCTGAGGGGAGGAATAGGACAAGTTTGTTGTGGGAAGAGATTAGGGAACTGTGTGATATTTTAAAACAATTTTGAGATACACTTCACATACCAAATAACTTGCCTGTTGAAAGTGTACAATTCACTGGCTTTTACTATACTCACAGAGTTGTACATTCACCATTACAATCAAGTTTTAAACATTTTTATTACACTCAAAAGAACACATACCCCTTGTCATTAATGCCCATCCCCCTTTCCCCCGGCCGTAGGTAACCACTGATCAACTTTCTGTCTCTATGGATTTTACCTCGCACAGTAGAATTCACATAATGGAATAGATTCAGATCATGTGATCCTTTGTGACTGACTTCTCTCATTTAGTTCATTTTCATCTTCTTTATTGATATGAGTAAATTATGACCAAAAATTATGATTATTGGTAATGGACAGAAGGATAGTGAACCATAAGTTGAAAACCTTCAAGGACTGAGGAGTAACCTATTGTCTGCAGATAATTCTCAAAAGGAGGGAAGAAGATAGTGTAATTTGATGACATCAGAGTTGAAGTCAGTTCAAATAAAGAGGTTTACTCTGGGGTGTCCAATAACAGAAGATGACTGGCTGGCTATAAGGAACCAGACCAGAAAGTCAAGAGACCAAGGTTGGGCTCTCAGGAAACCAGGCTCTTTCATGTCTACCTCGGACCTGACATGGTGTCCACCCTTCCAAAACCACATGGCCTTTACTTTCCTGCACTCTCCACTATCGTGGAACTGACTTCATCTTCAGGTCTTACGTTTCCAGGACAGGGAGTCTGACTGGCTCAGCTCAGCCTCAGAGTTGGCCTTCCTCCAGTTCTGTTACCTTTTGGTTGTTGTGAACCTCTTGGCTCAGCTATGATGTGGTCATGCGACAAGACAGGGCGGGTGAGGTAGTGGGCTGACATCCTCCCAGAACTGGATGTGGCCAGAGTGACAAAGAGCTGCCTCACCAGCTCCCATGAAACACTGACACCAGCGAAGAAGGCAGGGTAGCTGTGCTCAGAATCTCCCCAACAATGCTGAGCCCCCCTCTCATTTCACAAACTTAAGGAAAGGGTCAAAGAATAAAAATCATTTTTTAAAAACTAAGTGAAAGCATAATTTGTGGCAAATCATGGACTGTAGCAAAAGTAGTGCTTAAGAGGAAATTTAGAGCACTTAGTCATATATAAGAAAAGAAGAAAGATTTAAAATCAGTCATCTAAACTTCTACCTCAGAAAACCTGAGAGGAGAAAATTAAATTCAAAATAACCTTGGTAGTGCAAGGGGTTAAATCTCAGCACTATGAAGCTATCAGCCAGCCACTGTAGCATGAGCTCCATCACCCCGGCCAGGGAGCCAACTCATATGATACAGCAGAACTCTCCTGTGTCGCCTACTGCTCCCCTCAGCAGTGTATTTTAGTAGATCCACCTGTTCTGCTTTGCACTCTGTCTCCGGTGAATCTTTTCACCGCCCTCCACCTGCACCTCTAACCAGTACCCCAGCTCTTATATGCATAAATACATACATACATACATTTTTAAACTGTACCGAGTATGGAGCATTTTTTTTTTTTTGGTTAAAGATTTATTTATTTATTCTTATAGAACTGGGGGTACAAGCCAGAGACGCAGGGGTGGTGAAAGGCCTAACCGGAGACAGAGTAGGGAGCAGAACAGGCAGATCAGTGAAAAACACTGCTGAGGGGAGCAGTAGGCAGGCCAGGAGAGGTCTGCCGTGCCATGTGGACTGACTTCATCTTCAGGGGCGGGGGATCGAACCTGCACTGAAGCAGCTGTGGCCAGCTTGCAGTGCTGCATCCTAACCCGCTGTGCCACCAGGGAGGTCGCTAAATACATATTTAAAAAAAATAAACAGAAGGAAAGAAAACAACAGAGAAGAAATCACTGAACAGGAAATCAATTGACAAAAATCAATGGAACTAAAAGCTGGTTATTTGAAAGAATCACTAAAATTCAGTTAGCCACTATCTAGGCTAATAAAAACAGTTACTAATATCAGAAATGAAAGAGGAGACATCTTTTTCAGATTTAGTAGCATGAAAGGGATAATAAAGTAACACTACAAACATTCTACAATCACAGATTTGCTAAGTTGGATGAAACGGACAAATACCTTGACAAACAAAATCTGTCTAAACTCATTAAAGAACTGGCAATCTGAGTAGGGCTAGCTATTAAATAAATTGAATCAATAATGAGGAACCTTCAAAAACAGAAAGCATCAGACCCAGCAGGTTCACTGGTGAATGTGACCTAACATTTAAGCAGAAATTATACCAATTTTCTACAATCTATTTCAGAAAATACAAGAGAACACTTTGTAACTATTTCCATGAGGCAGCATTACCAGACAAAAACATTACATGAAGTATTTTTTAACTACAGGATAATATCCCTCATAAACATAGATGCAAAAATCCTCAACAAAATTTAGCAAATCAAACTAACAAGAAAAATTATGTATCACAACCTAGTGGGATTTATCCCAAGTTGTGTAGTTGGCTCAACATTCAAAACTCAGTTGATGAAATATAGCACATCAAAAGGCTAAAGAGGAAAAAAATTATATGATCAAATCAATAGAGAGAGGAGAAATATTTGATGAAGTTGAATATCTTTCATGATAAAAACTCAGTGAACTAGGAATAGAGAGGATTTTCTCAACTGGAAAAAATAGTATCTACTAAACACCTACAGCTAATATCACACTTAATGGTAAGAAACTTGGGCTTTCCCAGTAAGATCAAAATGAGGCAAGATGTCTCCTCTAATCACAGCTTTCATTATACTGGGCATTCTAAGTAATGCAATAAGAAAAGGAAGTAAAAGGAATACAAATTAAGAAGGAAGAAACAAAACTATCTTTGTTCACAGATGACATGATGATCTATGTGGAAAATCTGAAAAAGTTAACATCAACAAAAAATCCTGGAATTAATAAGCGCTTATAGCAAGGTTGTAGGGTACATGGTGGATGTAGAAAATCCACTTTCCTATATACCAGAAGCAACTAACAAAATTTGACTTTGAAAACACTGTCATTTTTGTTAGTACCCCCAAGAAAGAAATACTGAGGAATAATATAAGAAAATATGGACAGAGTAACATGAGGAAACTAAAACTGATGAGAGAATCAAAGAACTGAAGGAAAGAACATACAGTGTATATACATGGAGGGGAGTTCTCAATATTGCCAAGATGTTACTCTCCCCAACTTGAGCAATGTAATCCCACCCAAACCTCAGGAAGTCACTTTGTGAATACTGACAAATTGGCTTTAAATTTCACATGAAGAGACAGGACCCAACTACATTGCCCACCATAAACCCACAGTAATCAAGACAATGTGGTATTAGCAAAAACACAAACAGAAGAGAGCAAGAGCCAGGTAGCCACTCATATAAATACTGTCAATGGAGAAGAGAATAAATAGCTTTTTCAATAAATGATGCTGGAACACTGGGCATCTACATAAAAATGCATATCTTATACCCTTCCCAAAAATTAACTCAAGATGGATCACACATACACACATACAAATAGGATCAAAGACCTAAAGGTAAAATACAAAACTATAAAATGAGTAGACAATAATACAATAGAGAATCTAGATGACCTTGCTTGGGGTTGGCAATGACTTTTTATTTATGTTTGTTTATTTTGTAGAAGAACTAGGGTATATGCCAGAGGTGCAGGGATGGGGGATAGGGTAAGGGGATTCACTATAGACAGAGGGGAGCAGAACAGGTGGGTCTACTGATATGCACTGCTGAGGGGAACAGTGGGAGAGACAAGAGAGGCCTGTTGCGCCATATGTGGGTTAGTTCCTTACCTGGGGATTGATCTCAGGTCACAGATGTGATAGCACTGAGACCTAGGCCATCAGGGAGGATTGCTTCTTGCTGTTTTTTTTTTTTTTTTAAAGATGTATTTATTTATGCGTACAGAACTGGAGTGCAGGCCAGAAGAGCAGGGGTGGTGAGAGAATTCACCAGAGACAGAGTAGGGAGCAGAACAGGCAGATCGATGAAGCACTCTGTTGACAGGAGCAGCGGGCGGGTCAGGAGAGGTCTGCTGCGCCATGTGGGTCACCTCTGGGGCTGGGGATCGAACTCATGCTGAAGTGGTTTTAACTTCTTAGTGCTGTGCTTTAACTTGCTGAGCCACCAGGGAGGACCCTCTTCTTGCTGTTTTAACTGACATTTCTTATTACAGGAGATGTTGAGCATCCTCTATTATAAGCCATCAAAACATGCATCTCTGAACAGAACGTAACAGGAATGTTTCCCCTGAGGTTGTGTAATAGGTGACCCTGTAATGTATGAGCTTCTGTGAATACTTTATGTCCTTTGCCCACTGGCTGGCTCTCCCTCTTCTGGTATATTTAACTGAAATTATAAAGATTTATGTCTGTATGGTATCTTTAGGGCTACAGAATTCCCAATTTGGTGTAATGATTAATTTGATGCATCAATTTGACTGGGCTAAGGGGATGTCCAAATAGCTGGTCTATCTGAGTGTGTCTGTGATAGTGCTTCTGGAGGAAGCTTGAGTCAGTAGACTGAGTGAAGGAGACTGACCTCATCAATGCTGGTGGTATTATCAAACTCACTGAGGCTCTGAATAGAAAAAAAAAGGTAGAAAGAGGATGAGTCTGTTCTCTTCTTGTGCTGGAATACCCATCTTCTCCTGCTCACAGACATCAGTGCTCTTAGTTCTTGGGGCTTTGGGTTTGAACTGGAACCCATTACCAGCTTTCCTGGGGCACTAGCTCATAGCAGATGGCAGGACTTCTCAACTTTGGTATTCATGTGAACCAAGCCCTCATAATAACCTTCCTCCATAGCAATACTCTGTATCTATCCCACTAGTTCTGTTTTTTCTGGAGAACCTTGACTAATATACCTATAGGCCCAACAATTTCTTCTTCCTCTGGGTCATCTCCATCCCAGGGGATGGTCCCAGTAAAGGTTAGGGACAAACAACCTTGACTTTAAAAACATCACAAGTAGGCCCTCCCTGGTGGTGCAGTGGGTTAAAGCACAGCACTGAGAAGCTTAAGCCACTTCCGCATGAGTTCGATTCCC
>NW_004567129.1:16650862-16673577 GCF_000260355.1 Condylura cristata
AGGGGTGATTTGGGGATGGGAAACCCGCAGGGATTACAATCGAGATGGAAAAAAAAATGTGCAAAATGATGTAAAAATAAACTTTTGTAATAATTAAAAAAATAAAAAATTAAAAAAAAAAAAAAGAATGTCTGTGAGGAACGTGTGCTGGAGAGGTGAGAGTGCCGGCAGTGTGACCCTGAGCAAATGTGTCAAGCTCCCTGGACCTCAATTTCTTCACCTACAAAGTGAGGCTAACGATATCCTACCTTACAGGGTTTTTTGGGTAAGGATTAAAAATAACACAAGGTTTTATTAAGGAAAATACACACACAGAGCATCATTTCCCTAGAAACTTCATCAGCTAACCAGAGTCCAGCATAGTTACTTACAGATTCTCTGCATACGTTTTGAAATGAGCACACAATACGTGGCTTTATAAAATGAGATCACAGCCCATATTTTAAAAAAGACATGTAGTCCAGATCAGTCCTATATTTTCTACTTCCCACTCTATCAGGTCCTGATTTACTTCATTTCTGCAAATAACTGTGATTTTGATAACTAGTCTTTTCTCCTTGCCCTGCCTGCGGTTCCCTCTCCCCAAAGTGCCCTCCTCATTGCCACTGCTCAGGTTAATTGTTCCAAAATATTCTTTAGATGATGATATTTTCTGCTAAAAAGCCTTCAGTGGTTCCCAGGACATTTGGATATTGAACCCAAACTCTTCAATTTGGCGGTCACAGATCCCCTGAACAGACCCAAACCCAGCCCAATTCAATAGGTTCCGAGGCCCGAACGTGTATGGCCTCACCATCTACTGGGGAGGTGACAGATGAACCTGTATCTGTAATGCATGGTAACCAGCAGGATAAAGGCAATCCCGGGAGGCTGTGGGATTTTGAGGAAGCACCCACCTCTGCTGTTCATGTCTCCATCCCCTCAGCCAAATCTTCCCCACTCTGTGTCCCACACATATCATGGAGAACCTCCTATGACCCCCGGCTGTGTAGGGACTGATGACCCAGCAAAGGCACCTGCTACCCATTACTGCCTTCCTTTGTTGGGCCAAGGCCAAGAAACCCTACCCTCCAAGGATGTCAACAGTAGGAAGGGTAAATCAATTGATGAATTCACCCAGTGGAATACTGCACAACTGCAAGAATGAACAACAACATATAGTAACATGGGTGAATCTCGGCCATAATGTTGGGGCAAGGATGCAGATACAAGAGAGCCCCCTGCATTCCAATTTCACTTACATGCATTTACATCCAAGCAAAACTCACCTATGGAGCTAGAGGCAAGGACACAAAATGTGTGAATGGCTACTCTGCCGGTGGCAAGCTGTCTGTTGTTTCCTTTCTGCGCCTCTAGCCACTGTGGATTCCATTCTGTGGGCTCTGATCTTACATCTTCAGGGCATTGGGACTGGCTGTTGTTTAGCCCATTATTACAGCTCAAATTGGTGAGTGACAGCTTATAGACAATGCTGTTTTCTGTATAGTTCCCGAGCTTAGCACAGCTTACATTTTTAAATGACTAGGAAAAAAAGAGTATTTCATGATATGTGGAATTCAAATCTTACTGTTTGTAAACAAATCATTTGTCTAGATAGCGTCTACAGCTGCATCTGTGATGTAGCAGCAGAATGGAGTGACAGGGACATAGACTGTTCGGCCCTGCAGCCTAAAACAGTTACTCAAGGGCCTATGGAAGAAAAAACCCGTCAAGTTATGCCCTGGGTCTTCTCATAGCCCATTCTTTGTTCTTCGGGTCTAAGTATTAAAAAATTCTTCTCACCTAATCCTATCTCACCTCCCATTACTCCTATTCTCAACACAGCCTATTTCTTCATAGTCACAATCTTTTTATCTGCACGTTTCCCTGTTTGTCTCCCTGCAAGCCTGAACGAGGCATGAAATGGGTCCGTCTCAACTGTCACCGCGTCTCCAGAGACTGGCACAGTGCTGAGGTGTGGCAGGCATTTAATAGTTAACATTTATATAATAAATATAAATAAGGCTTAATAAGCAGGCCAGTAGGTTAAAACAGAATTATTATTCTGTTTCTGTCTCTTTAAAGACTTCCCTGAGCACCACCCTCTGACTCAGTTCAGTCAGGAAGCGCATCCATCGTCAGGATTCCAGTGCCCATCTTCCACCCCAGAGGGTACGCAGGTAGCTTGGTTTCCACATGCTGCTTCTCACGTCCTGACTTGTTAATTGACAGAGCGCTTGCCACTGACTAGCCATAATGTCCTGATGAAATTACAGACCACTCTGCCTTGGCATCTTCATCTGAAGGGTGGGACAACAGCAGGACCCACATCCTAGAGTACTTCAGTTCTCAGCACCTAGTGAGCGCTAAGTAGACTTCTATGTCATCTATCTTCCCTAGCAAGGGTGATCCCAACAGCCTTCCACTTGTCCCCTTTTTAAAGGGTTGTACTTTTCACTATCACCATATAACAAACCGTCTCCCAACGCTGCAGTTTCAAAGCCAGCGAGTCAGTCTAGGCGTCTTGCTGACCAGAGCGGGCCTGGCCTGGCTAATCTTGACTGGGATCATTCACGAATTGCCAGGCAGCCAGTAGGTCCAGGATGGTCTCGTTGACATGCCTGGTAGTTGGCCGACTTCTGGCTGGGCAACAGGAGGGGCTGGGTCATGAAGCGCCAGCATACCAGCCTGGGCTTGTCTTCACGGCAGGGGCAGAGTGCCAACTAAAAGAGCAGAAGTGTGCAAGGCTTCTCGGGCCAGGGTGCACCACCACCCTGCTAATTCAATTGGTCAAAGCAAGCCTGGTCCAGATTCAAGGGCCGGGGGAAGAGACCCCCCCCCCGTAGGTGGAGGGGCTGTAGTGTCACGTCATAAAGGGTGAGAGCACTGGGAGAGGGAGATGGGCCAGTTTCGTTATCAAACTACCACTACAGACAGGCGCCTCGTGCGGGGAGTTCAGGGTATGCTCGTCAGCTGAGGAATATCACCTCCCAGCTCTGGGGTCAGATCAAACTAAATTCAGATGCCAGCTTCACCAACCAGCTGTGAGGTCTGTGGGTGAACTACTCTATCTTCCACAACTTCCATTTCTTCCTGGGGTTGTAAGCATCAAACGAAATGAGGCATGGCAGGGGCTGAGCACAGAGTGCCTAGCGCAGTATCCAGCAAAGACAAAGAGACAGCATGTCCTTCCTAGAGACGAGGCTTGCGCCGGGATCTGTGGGATGCTGCCTCAGCTTCCCAAGGCAGAGGAGGAGCTAGAAACCAAGCCAAGCAGAGCGAGATCTGCTCACAGGGAGCGTGAGATGGCGAAGACAGAATGAAAGCTTAACTGCAGTTCTTTGAGGAAAGTAAAGAATGCAATCGGGTGAGCAGAGAGAGGAGAGAGGGTGAGGAGGAGGGACAGGGCCCCGGAGTGATAAAGGAAAGCCAAAGAAGGAAAAACGGAGCCACTGGAAGTGAGTTGTCCTTAAATTCCATTTTTATTTGATGTCTAGTTACTCTGATTACAAAAAATTACTATGTGTTTTTATGGAATCTGAAAAGACAGGGTAAAGCCATGATGCTAAGTGAGGTAAGTCAGACAGCAACAGACAATACCATGTGACTTTATGTAACAGAGCAGTGAGCTTTTGTCTACATTCCACTATGTAAAAGGAAAAGCCAAGCTCACAGCTGCAGAGAACACACTGGAAGCTGCTGGAGGTGAGAGTAGGGTAAAGTGGGGAGAGTCAAACGTCACAAACTTCCAGTTAAAGATAAATAAGTCCTGGGAAGTAACAGAAACATAGTAACTGCAGTCAACAACACTGTACTGAGCATTTAGAAGTTGCTAAGAGAGAAGAGCTTGAAAGTTCTCACCACCGCACACAAACAAAATGGTACCTATGTGTGGTGATGACTGTCAGCCAGACCTACTGAGCTGGTCACTTCACAGTATATGCAAATGTAGAATCATTGTCATACATCTCAAAGTAATAAAATGTATATGTTGATTATATTTCAATGAAAAAAATCACCCCTAAATACAGACTACTTCACTCAAATCCCGCCAAACAGCTGTGGTAAGTGTTGCTATTTACATGAGCGTCACCGTGTGCTCACACTGTCGCAAGTGCTTCTAGTTTCTTGACCCGTGTGTCATCCCCTGTGAAGGTGTCACTGCCCACGCTGCACAAGGGAGGGGAGGGAGCAGGCACCCAGGTCACACATCCAGTCAACGGCAGAGTCCAGATTCAAATCCAAGTGACCTCGGGCCAGTGGCCTTGAGAGTCCCCTGCACTGTACCCTGAGTCAGCATTTTGTTACTCTTTATGGCCACTGCATCAATGTGCCACATTTTATTTGTTCATTCATCAATTGGCAGACATCTGAGTTGTTGCTCCTCATTGGCTATTTCTAATGACACCACTATGGACGTCTGTGCACAAGTGTGTGTGGACACAGTTTCATTGCTCCTGGGTACCTGCCTCGGAGCGGGACTGCTGGGTCATGTGGTAAATCTACATTCAACCATTTGAGGGACTGTTACACTGTTCTTAAGGCCACTGTGCCATCTTAACTTCCTGCCAGCAACTTCCTGAGAGGGCACCTCTCAGAGCACTTTCACAACTACAAAGTTGGTCAGTCTCCACCACACCCCGACATAGGCATCGTTATGACCTCTTCCCAGGGGTGGTTGGGCTCCAAACCCAAGACGGCCTTCTCCCTTCAGGAAACCTCAATTCAAGTCCAAAAGGTAAGTGTCAGGCAGAGAGAAGACATAAGTGAGTTCAAAGCCATGGAGAGGCAATAGGAGCCCCAGTTTTAGGGGCAGAGACGTAGGAGCCACTTCTGGTTTTGTTTTATGAGGCGTCAGTTGGAGTTAGGCTCTGACCAATTAACAATGATCAAAGAGCTCTAGAGGCACGAGCCATGCGTCACTCATGCTGGGTCTTCGTAGCCAGAGTGGAGGAGCTGCCAGGGTTAAAAGAAAGCTCGGCTCTCACTACCCCTCAGCAGGGGTGTGCCTGAGCACTCCTGTAGGACTCAGTTTCTTAATCCAGAAAATGGGGCCAGATGGGCGCTATCAGGCCAGGAGTTGGCACAGAGGATTGGTGACCTGAGTCCTGTTTTTATCAAACCGGAGCTAGCACCTACCAAAGTGGCCTCTACTGAACAACAGTTAAAATAATAACACCAACACATAGTTCAGGGGTCACAATGTCTTCTGTAAAAGGGCAGAGAGTAAATATTTTGGATTTCTCAGGCCATCTCCTCTCTGTCCCAACTACTCATATATCCCAGAAGCACAATACATGAAAGAATAAAGGCAGCTGTCCACCAAGACTTACTCTGTGCATACTGAAACGTGACTTCTATATAGTTTTCCCTTGTTACAAAATATTCTTTTGATTATTTTACTCCCAATCATTTACAAACATAAACACCATACTTAGCTCCCTGGACAACATAAAAGTGGGTGTTGCCTCAAAATGTTAAACATAATTATAATTATTTGACCCAGCAATTCCACTCCTTAAGTACACCCCTACGGGGAATGAGGCAGGAGTCCAAACAAATGCACACATCCGAGCTGAAAAGGGCACTATTCATCACAGCCAGAAAAGGAAGGAAAACACAAATGTCATTTGCCCACAAATAGATAAACAAAATGTGGTATATCCATGCAAGGGAATATTGTTTGGTGATAAAAAGGAAGGAGAGTGTGATGGATGTTATGACATGGGTGAGGCTTGAAAATATTATGTTAAGTGAAGGTGGCCAGACAAAGACTACTCCATGGACACAAATACGCAGAATAAGTTTATGGAGACAGAGAGCAGAGGAGTTGTTGCCTAGGGTCCAGGGAGCTGGGCAGAGAAGGGATGAGACTTAAAGGCTACGGATTTCTTAGGGTGACTGGGACTGTTCTAAAATCAATTGTGGTAACAGTCACTCAGCTCTGAGACCAGGCTAAACCCTGCTGAAGGGAACACTTTAATATAACTTTTATTTCAATAAAGCTATTAAAAACAAACGAGAGGAGGAGAGCTCTAGTGTGCGGACCCCTGACACAGCACAGAGTTGCTCTCACAAAGCTCATCTCTTCGTCGGCACAACCAGCCAGGCACTAACACCTGACAGCGAGGCATGTCACGGCTCCACATCAAGGGACTGTCGTGCCCAGGGACAGAGGTAACCACAAGAAAGGTGTGGGCAGAGCCCATGTCCTTGGACTCCCTGTCCAGTGCTCACCACCGCACAGGCTTCCCCGGACTTACACTGAGAGACTGGGCAGCCAACCCTCGGCCCCAGCAGAGATGACAGGAGAGGCCTCCCGTGGGCCTGTTACTCCCTGCTGTGTTCTCCCACTATCCCAACTCCTCCCAAACCTCCTTTCTTTCCTTCCAAGCACTGCAGGGCCAGGATGTCTTCCTTTGCCTTAGTTCAGGTGATGGGAAGGAAGAAGGAAGGCAGAGAGAATTCTGCAGAAAGTCTGTCCATACGACAGATCTGAAAAAGGGTTCAGAGAGATGAAGGGTTAGGTGGCTGACATCCGACCTTTTGTTTCCTCCATATTTTTGAGAATGAAGAGAACTTAGGGGAGAGGGTCAAGTTGTTTTTTGTTTTCTTTTCTTTTTAAAGATTTATTTATGTATGCATAGAAGAACGAGGGTGCAGGCCAGACATGCTGGGGGTGAGAAGATTTACCAGAAACCGAGAGGGGAGTAGAGAGGCAGATCCACACTAAAGCAGCAGCAGGTGAGACAGGAGAGGTCTGCTGTGCCATATGTGGGTCACCTCCCTGGCCAGGGACTGAACTCAGGCCACAGTGGTGACAGTATGAAAGTGCTTAAGCCCCTACATCACCAAGGAGGCCTGAGAGGGTAAAGCTTGAAGGGAGCAAAGTTACAGTCCATTCCTGAGTTTTCTCCCCACAGAACCCCCCCCCCTTGCAGTTCTCCGATATTCCAAAGAGTATGAACTTTGAAAGAAAATTTATACACCAGGGAGGAAATAAAAATCACTCATAATCTTACTACTCAAATGTAAACATAGGGGTGACCATGAGGGAGCCAGAGGGGATGGGTCAGTGAGTGTCCTCTGGAACCAGTGCCGGGGTTCAAGTCCTGGCTCCATCACTTACCATCTCTTTTGACTTCGGGCAGCTCCTTTTCCCTCTCTGACCTCGATTTCTTCACCTGGAAAACAGGAATAATATCAGCACCCTCTCATAGAGTTCTGTGAGAAATAAATGAGGCTGAAGAGCACTAGAAACAGAGCATTGCTCGTAGTGAGCATCCAACATGTGACTGCGTTTTTCCACGATTTCCTACTTGTTTCTATTTGTACAAAAATAAGATCATTTAGCTTCTACTATTTTATAACATGGGTCTCCCCCAAACTGAAATGAATCATAAACATCTTTCTAAAGCATTATAAATGCTCCTAGAGGCCACTTTTCTTAAGATACAACATTCCACTCCCTGAAGCAAGATTTTTTTTTTTTAATGGTCCATTTCTTTTTTTCTTTTTAGGATTTATTTATTTATGCATACAGAACTGGGGTGCCAGCCAGAGGTGCAGGGGCAGTGTGAGGATTCACCAGAGACAGAGTGGGCATGAGAACATTGACAAAGTACACTGCTAAGGGGAGCAGAGGACAGGTCAGGAGAGGTCTGCCAGGCCATATGGGTCACCTCTGGGGCTGGGGATCGAACTCTCGAACACCATTGAAGCAGCTGTGGCTCGCTTGCAATGCTGCACTTTAACCCATTTTACCACCAGGGAGGGCCAGAAGCAGGATATTAAGGTGTGGTTTTTCTCCCTCCCACCTCCAAACACTTTCTTCCAGGTTTCTGACCAATTACCATTTCAGGACAAATTCCTAAGGAATTTGCTGAGTCACAGGTCATGCTGGGGCATAAGGCTTCTGGCACATAATTGTCAAACTGCCTTTCAGAAAAAGTGAGTGTTAGTTTCCCTTCTGCCGGCTAGCAAGAGGAGCCCTACTCTACTGCCTTGCCTCCTCTTCTCCTTTACAAACACCATTTCCAGGGGGGCCCGGGAGAAGACCCGCCTTCTGGTTCTGATCTGAACAGGACTCAGCCTAAGCCCTTCTGCTCAAGCGGTGATGCCCTTGGGATTGCTGGATTGGACCTTAACCTTCCCTGAACCCCGACAAGTCGGTTACAATCTCTACACAAAACTGGGATTTTTTTAAAATGAAAAATCCAGGCCAAATTCTCATTATTTGAAACTTGTCTATAGATATTTGCAATTAGAGGTCACCCTGGCAGTAACAGCAGTGCACACGGGAAAACTGAGGTCCAGGAAGTCAACGTCTTCCCAAAAGCAAAAGTCAGAAACATCTCAATGAAAAATGAATGAAGGACAGGACCCGGCAGCTCACGGGGGAGACCTAAGTAAATGCACTTGAGTGGGCAAAGGGATGCTGACTCAATGGGAAAGGCACCAAAGAAGGAAGACACACCAAGCCACAGCTTAGCAGACCTTAGGGAGCTGAAGGACACCACCACCAAGGTGAGCAAACCTGAGACCCAGCGCTGCTGCTCCTAGCAAATATCCCAGGGGACTTCCCACACACTGAGAGGCTCAGGGCCGCTGTTCAGGGACCTGGAACAGCAGACACTGGCTGCCCCTCACTGAGGGAGACTGAGTAAATTTGCAGCCATGCAAAACTAGGAAACAGACCAGGGGCCTACAAACCAAGGCCTGTGGGCCCAATCCACCCTGCCGCCTGTTGTGGGGACATTTGGCTCATGAGCTGAGAATGACTTTTACATTTCTAAATGGCTGGAGAAAAACTCAAAAGACGACCTGTGCCACATGAAAACTACAGGGCAATCAAATTTCAGTGTCCACGGAGTTATCTTAGAACTTAGTCAAGCTCGCCCATTTATATATTGTCTTTGGCTGCCGGTGCATTACAACCATAGAGGTGACTCGTTGCAACAGAGACCAGAGCCTGTTTACCATCCAGCACTTTAAAACTGGCTGATTCCTGATCTAGACAAACACAAAGAAATGTGGCCATATCTACAAATTACACAGCTAACTGAAAAAAGTGCCCGTTACCTGTTGCTGGATAACAAAACACCCCAAAACTTAGTGGTTTAAAACAAAAATCAACACTCAGGACCTCACATAGTGCCTGTGGGTCAGGAACTTGGGAACGCCCTCCCGAGTGCTCGGGACCTCTCACGAGCCCGCAGCAGAGAGGTCTCAGGACTGCGGTCATCGGAAGGCTTCACTGGGCCTGGGGCATCATTCCAGATGGTTCACTTACAAGGCTGGCAAGCAGCCTCATCGGCCACTCTATAGGGCTGCTGTGCGTCTCCACGAAGCTGGGTCACCTAAGACAAAGCAAGGAGAAGGAGGAGGTTGTAATGTCTTCTATCGCGTAGTCTAGAAAACCACCCACTGCTATTCTTGCGATATCCTGTTTACTCCACTCCAGTCAATACAAGGGGTTTCTGTAAGGCAGGACTACCAGAGCTACTGAGGCCATCTTGGGGGCTGGTGCCCACAAGAAGCAGGAACCTTTTAATTAAGAAAGCCAAGCACATTTCCATGAAGCGCCTCTGCACATCTGACAAGGCCACATACAAGTTCAAGCTGTTTATTAAGCACAGTGGGGGAGGTGACTTATGGGAGTGGAGAAACATGATAAAAGAGAAATAAACAACTTTCTCATTTATCACGAAAGTGAGGTCACTATTGTGATAAATGAGATAAAACTGTGGTGTGGTTTTCCCACGTGCACCACTGTTACTTCCAGGTGACCCCTGTTTTGCAAATCCCTATAGACAAGTTTCAAATAGTAAGAATTTGGCCTAGATTTCTCATTTTAAAAATCTCTAGGGCCCTCCCTGGTGGCAGGACAGGTTAAAATGCAGCACTGCGAAGCTATACGCAGCTGCTTCAGCTCGAGTTCCATCCTCAGCCAGGGAGCTGACCCACGTGGCTCGGCAGACCTCTCCTGACCCGCCCGCTGCTTCCCTCAGCAGTGTGCTTCATCCATCTGCCTGTTCTGCTCCCTACTCTGTCTCTGGTGAATCCTCTCACTGCCCCTGTACCTCTGGCCTAGACCCCAGTTCTGTATGCATAAATAAATAAATCTTTAAAAATAAGTAAAATAAAAACCTCTGCTACTAAATGATAGTAATAAGTGATAAATGACTGAGCTGTGAACTGAGATGATTAATTCTTCTCTCTGCCCTCAAATTCCTCCTCTCCCCCACAAAAGGGGAGAGACTGAGAAACAGGTTCCTTTTCCAAGATCACAAGAACCCAGCCTCCTTAAATCAAATCCCTCTCTCTCTCTGTCTCCACAATTCTGCCTTCAATTCATGGCTGACCTGCAGGGTCTTCAGAGAGCTCCCATTCCAGGCTAAGTACAGGGTTTTGCCTGAGGGGGGAGGAGGGGAAGGCCAGTGGGACCAGCAGAACCGGCAGGGGAAGAAAAGGCTTAGTTATTACCCAAATAGTAGTGCTGATGGATTGCTCACCCCTCCGGCCAGCCTTCTTCCTTGAACCACAGACAAAAGGCTCTCAGAGTGTGAGCCTGTGAACACCCCAGGTCCTGCCTGGTGGGGGTGAGAGAGTCAAAACTCTCATTTCTTTATAATATATACCCTGTGGCTCTAGGCCTTGTGATTTCTTTTTTGTTAATTTCCTTTAATCTTCATAAACTCCACTTGGTATGAACTATTATTTCAAGATGTGCAGAGAAATGAGTAAAACAGATTGTTTTGGCTCCCTGTGGAGTCATTCATTCATGAAGCAAATAGTTATTGAGCACCGACTATATGCCAGGGCTGGGGAAACCACATGCACATAATATGGAAAGCTCCTGTCCTCATAACAGGACAGATATTATAGTAGGAGGAGAAGGAGAAGATATTATAGTAAGAAAACTATTCAGTTTTTTTTTTTTTAAGATCTCGGGTACAGGCCAGAGGTGAAGGAGGTGAGAGGATTCACCAGAGACAGAGTGGGGAACAGAACAGGCAGATACACTGAAATACACTGCTGAGGGGAACAGCTCGTGAGACAGGGGAGGTCTGCCGCATCATGTGGGTCACTTCCCTGGCTGGGGATCAAATTCACTCGTGCTGCAGTGGCTGTGGACAGCTTCAAAGTGTTGTGCTCTAACCTACTGGGCCACCAAGGAGTGCCCTCATTTTTTATAGTGGGCCTCCCAGGTGGTACAAGGGGTTTAAGCACAGAACTTTGAAGCCATCGCAGCTAATACAGCACAAGTTCAATCCCCAGCAAGGAAGGTGACCCACATGGCACAGCAGACCTCTCCTGTCCCACCCACTGCTCCCCTCAACAGTGTATTTCAATCAGTCTGCCAGTAGTTCTCCCCACTCTGTCTCTAGTAAATCCTCTCACCCCCTTTACCTCTGACCTGTAGCTCAGTTCTTATATGCATAAATAATAAAGCTTTTTAAAAAATCTCATAGTTGCTCAATAAATTCAAGCCTTTTTTTTTCCCTTCAAGAAATTACTTTTCTTAAGTGTGAAATACTCGCAGGCGTCTACAAACATGAGTGGCGGTGACATACCAAGTGCCTCTTTAACCGCGACTCACTCTGACAAACACAACTGTCAGCAGCTGTGTGGACGCAGCACATGTACCTTTCCCAGCCCCACACTTCCTTCTGCCCCACTGAAGAACAACCATCCTCACACAGGCTTTACATTTTTAACTCAAATGTATGCTTCCATAAATAATCTCGAGTACCATTTTCAGGCTTTACATATATGCAAAAAGCAAATTTAATCATATTATTACATAATCATTTATCAACAGATGATGTATATAATAAGTGTATCATGGATGTCATGGTATCATCAGTCTAGCAGTAGTATAATTTGCATTTTTTCACTCAACATATTATTCTGAGACTTATCCAGTGTGATCGAAGGCTCATTCATTCCTTTTTCACTGCTTTATAGTTCACTGAATTGAACATAATAAAATGTTTAAAGTAACAGTGCTATTATCACACCCAGTGAAGCTGTTAGTAATTTCTTAATCTTTTCGAACACCCCATATCATATTTTGAATTTCTTCAATTATCTCAAAATATCTTTTACCATTTGTTTATTCAAATCAGGATTTGGGGCCCTCCCTGATGGCGCAACAGGTTTAAAGCACAGCACTATAAAGCTATCCGCAGCCACTGCAGCACAAGTCCAATCCCCGGGCAGGGAGCTGACCCACAGGCGCAGCAGACCTCTCCTGACCCCCCTGCTGCTCCCCTCAGTAGTATATTTCAGTACATCTGCCTGTTCTGCTACACATTTTGTCTCTGGTGAATGCTCTCACCTCCTTCACCTCTGGCCTGTGGGTACAGTTTAAATAAATAAATCTTAAAAAAAAAAAAATCAGGATTCAAACAAGATCCAACCAAGCTCTTCAGCTACTATGTCTGAGATCTCTTGTAACCAAGGGTTTGTTAAGGAAATTAGGTCTTTGTATCACAATCTGGATTTAGTTGATTGTTTCTTCAAGTAGTGACTTGATCAGATGCAGCTTCTCAGTGGGGAGAGAAAGAGCAGCAGAGTTACCTGTCACAGGTGGCCCCAGGGTCAAACTCAGTGTCACCAGTATCATACAGATCTACATGATGAGCCTTCTGATGTGATGTAATAGGAAATAACACCACCTACGCAGAGGCTTACTGGAGAGACACCAGTCTAGTCATGGGACTAAGTAGGACCAATTCTGATTGTGGGATCTTCTACAACGGGCCTGGGCTCTTTAAAAAAGTCATAAAGAAAAATATTAGGTGACCATTGAATTTTGGATCATAGACAAAAGATATCACAGCTATTCAGGAGTAACTGGGAAATCTGACTATGAACTAAGACATTATCACTTAGATGTGGCATTGCACCAAGAGGAAAATGTCCTTGCTCTTGGGAGGTGAAGGCTTAAGTATTTAGGGTTGAAGTGTTCAGGATAGCTACAAGTAATTCTCAAAGGGTTCAGCAAAAAAACTGAAACGTGTGTCTGTGTGTATAATTTGACAAATTGGTGAATTGAGTAAAAGGGATAAGGGTGTTTGTTGATTGTAGCTTTTAAAGCATTTCTGTTGGTCTGAAATTTAAAGAAAAGAATGTACATAACAAGAATGTTTGCTAGCAGAGCTGCTGGGGCTTTCCTGTATTATTACTTCGAGGGCAGTTCATATTTATGGGTCACACCATTGCTACCACCTACCTCCCCTATTGCCAGACACTCCAGCTCTCTTACGCTCTGGTGAAGGAGCAGTGGATCATGCTCCTCTTCCCCCACCCCACTCCCCAAAGAACTCGGTTCGACAGGCTCCAGACGGCGCCTCTGCCGAACTCAAGCATCCTTCGCGGTCTGACACCGCCCCCTGGTGGCCACTGGCTGGCATATTCACTGCACCTGGGCAATTCCTGGCCGCACTCCAAGGAGAATTCCTGCACAGGACAGCGCTCCCCACAGACTCAGCTTATTCCACCGGAACCACACATTTTAAAGAATATCAAGTACAAATCTGGCACCGTGAAAACTGCTGTATAGACTATCAACTCATTTAATTCTCACATCAGCCTTACTAAGTGGACTATAGTAAGCCCGTTTTAAAGACAAAGTGAGGGTTACAGAGGTGAGGCAACGTGCATAAAGACTGCACAGCTATGTTCCAGGCCCAGTGCTGTGCCCACTACAGCCCAGCAACTTCCAATGAGGAGGATGCGGTAACAAAAATAAAGGCAAGGCACAGCCTATAGTGTGCCATAAGCCACTGCACAACTTATTTAGCCATTTAATTCACAAGCAGCCCTAGTATGAGAACCATTGACTGAAAAAGCTTTACAGAGCCTTGGAATGGTCCATTTGTTTATAAATAAACTTTATAAATGTTTATTGAGCACCTAATAAGTGCAGGACCCTGAACTAAGACATGGGTGTGCAGAGGGAAAGAGGACAAAACAATGCTACTAAATTGAACAATGAAGTAACACAGAGCAGATGCAATTTGTTCACAAATATGCGCTCCTAAAAATCCGCAATAGGAATGGGATAGTCTGAGATCAGTCAGAGATAAAAGTATAGGGCTTAGTGCTATCACCACCATGGCCTGAGTACAATCCCCAGCCAGGGAGCTGACCCAAAGGGCACAGCAGACCTCTCCTGTCTTACCCACTGCTCCTCTCAGCAGTGTATTTCAGTAGATCTGCCTGTTCTTCCCCCTACTGTGTCTCTGGGGTACAGGCCAGAGATGTGGAGGTGGAGGGTGAGAGGATTCACCAAAGACAGAGTGGGGAGCAGAACAGGCAGAGTGACTGAAATACACTGCTGAGGGAAGCAGCGAGCTGGTCAGGAGAGGTCTGCTGGGCCACGTGTGTCAACTCCCTGGCTGGGGATTGAACTCATGCTGCAGTGGCTTTGGATAGCTTTATTGTGCTGTGCTTTAATCCATTGTGCTACCAGAGAGGGCCCCAGAAATATGTTTGATCATTCCTCACAGAGATTTTGAAGCATGTTAAAATTTCGAAATCCACTGTACCATCAAAGACTGAAGTGCTGGCTGCTAACTCATCACCATGACAGAGGTCTCCACCTCCATGTGAGCCTGAGAGGCGATCTGGTTCCTAACTGACCCCTGGGAGGACCTCGGTTACAGAGGGAGTCCCTTTCAGGTAGAGGAGGATGTGAGGAGTCCTGAGCGAGCACCTGGAGGGGAAAGGGTGCTCCTGCAGAGTCTAGAGGGTCTCCCCAATATCGGAGGTTTTTCTTTTCCTACAGAAAAGCCCCAGGTGCAAAACTGTATAAAGGCACAACAGTTGTTTGTCAGGTTGCTGGGTCTTTGAGTCAGTGGAGCTGCGCCCAATCTCCCATAGCACCTAGCCATATCCCCTAATCAGATCCTGAACCAGGAAATGCCACTGACTGGCAACTTCTGGGCACATCACACAATAAGAAGGAAGCAAATGAGCACCTCTTTTCTCTTTCTGCTCTTTCCATTTATTTTCTACTCAAATTTCCTTGCTAGACTCCTGCCCCTTTGGCCCACAACTCAAATCCTCCTGTAGGACTATTCTTGGGCAGCAGTGTGGTAGGTCAAAGCCTTCCCTCTCCAGAAGCTGCAAAATTGTTCCTGGGCTTAGGGAGGCAAGGTGTTGGTGACTATGGAAAGCTGGGATTTCTCTGGGCCCAGAGGTGGCATCAAGCCAATCACCCTACTGGGGCTTAAGCTGGAGTCACAGACACTCTCTCAAAGCCCATTGCATTTGGGGAGGGGGTGTTGAGGGGTTCTTCACATGTTCTTCCTCCTCTTCTGAATTAATAAAATTCTCTTCTATTCATTATTCAGTATCTGTGGGTTCTGATTTACCATTCTTCCAGTGTTTACTCTTTGAAGGTCAAGTGTCTTTCTTTTCTAGCTGCTTCTGAAGTTTTAATGTATTTCAGTCATTTACAGTGATGTCCCCAGCTACGCCCAACTGTCCCTCCCAAAATTTTAGATTCATTTTAATGAGCTTCCCTGCTCTCCTGACTCCTGGATATCTGCATTGGCAGCTCTCTATGTCTTCACACACACACACACAATCCCATGCTATTTAAAGAATTAAAATGTCATTTTATAGTTAGTTCACCCACATATTACCACTTTTTTTTTTAAAGATTTGTTTATGTATACAGAACTGGGGTATAGGCCAGAGGGCCTGGGTAGGGAGAGGATCCACAGAGACAGAGTAGGGCACAGAACAGGCAGATTCACGAAGTACACTGCTGAGGGGAGCAGCAGGTAGGTCAGGAGAGGTCTGATGCGCCATGTGGGTCAGCTTTGGGGCAGGGATCAAACTTGGCACTGAAGCAGCTGCAGCTAGCTTCACAGTGCTGCGCTTAACCTGTTTCACCACCAGGGAAGGCCCCTTACTACTTTGCTTAGGCTTTATTCTTACTTCTCTCTGATCATCTGAGATCATTCTCCTTTTGTACGAATCTGTATTTTTTAAAGAATTTCCTTTAATTAGATTCTCCTCATGGTGCAATTTGGATTCAGTTATATATAAGGCACTTGTATTAACACTCCTGAAAGTTTTCTGCTATATACAGAATGCTATGTTGGCAAATAATTTATGTACAATGACATTTCATGTCTCATTCAAATGGCTTCTGTAGATGCTACTGGGAAGTTAGCTGCACTATCTTTGACTTAATGTTTTCTTCTAGCTGTCTTTAAGGTTTTACTTACCTTTTATATCCTATGGTTTCATCATAATGATTCTAGTTGTGATCTTAACTGTCTGTACGTCTTCTCTTGAGGTTTACTGGGTGTCTTGAATCTGTAGTTTGGTATGCCTTTTGCTAGCTCTGGAAAAATCTCAGCCTTTAACTCTTCATGTATTTCTTACAACTTTTTATTTTCCTTCTGGGAATCTGATTAAACCCAGCAAGGCTTTCTTACCCAGTGCTTTAATGTGTTTTAGTTTGTCTCCTACACTTCTCATTTCACTGTCTTTGCCTACTAGTTTTTTTTACCTATATTCCAGTTCATTAATTTTTATATTTAACTTGCTATTAAATAGGTTTCTTAAATTAGCTGATTTGTTTTAATGTTCTATAGTTGGCATAAACAACACAAGACTTGGGGGGACTGATTCCCTGTGCAACTGAAAATCCAAATTTGGTTTTTTTGACTCCCCCAAAACTTAACAGCCCACTGTTGACCAGAATGCTTATAGTTAAAAATTAATGAACACACATGGGTGATTTGGTGGTGGGAAGCCCAAGGGATTACAACTGAGATGGAAAAATGCACAAAATGATATAAAATAAACTATTATATTATTTAAAAAATTAATGAACAGACATTTCATGTTATATGTATTATAGACTGTATTCTTAAAATAAAGTTAGAGAAAATGTTAGGAAAATACATATACAGCACTATACTGTATATAAATATTGCATAAGTAGACAGTTCAGACTATTGTTCAAGGATCTATTGAGTATGTAATGTGCTGTAAATTTTTTATGCTTTGCTTTTGTAGCAATTTATAAGTCTTTCTTCTTTTTAAAAATACCAACAATTGGGTCCTCCCTGGTGGTGCAAGGGGGTAAAGCACAGCCCTATGAAGCTATCATAGCTACTGCAAACAAATTCAATCCCTGACCAGGGAGCTGGCCCACATGACACAGCAGAACTCTCCTGACCCACCCACTGCTCCCCTCAGCAGTGTATTTCAGTACATCTGCCTATTCTGCTCCCTACTCTGTCTCTGGTGAATTCTTTCACCCCTGCACCTGTAGCCCAGTTCTGTATGTATAAGTAAATAAATCTTTTTAAAAATACTAATGACTACTATTTTATACTTTCTCTGAATATTCCAATAGCTGAAATGTTTGTGTCTACAATTACCTTATTTCTGCATGTCCTTTCATGAAGTTTTTGTGTTATAACAGGGTGGTCCCCAGGAAAAGAAGAGGTTACAGATTCCCTGTCCTACCCAGGGGAGGGTGGAGCTAAGCAGGGAGAAGATCTAGAGAGGAGACTGAGGAGGATGGAAGCAGGATGGAGGGCCAGGAGACATGAAGGAGGCACATGGGGCAGAGACATGTGAAGAAGCAGTTCCTATTTCTTGGCCTTGGACAGGTAGAAACAAATGTGGGTGAGAGACTCATGGGGAGGTGACTATGGCAGTGTTTGTCTTGATTTTTATTTTGCTCTTTTCCTCCCAGACTTGTCTGGACATTTCTGACACTTTTCTATGGGTCCCTGCTGGAAGGTGCTTTAGTCTTGTGGTGGCCTTTCAGGACTCACTTTGGGCCAATCCCGTCTGGGTAGACTTTTACCCATGAGGGGATGGGTAACTTTGGGTGTATGATTTAAGAAACTATGTTCTTAATCTTTTCTGTATTGCACACTAATTGCATTAAAGTTTCATTCCATCAACAGGCTCATGTTTTTTCTTGATGCAGTGAATGGCAGAACCCATTTAGAGCAGACAGATTTGGGGGCTCAGGTATGCCCCTCTCCCTGCCCTGTAACAGTGTCTTGGTTATCATTTGCAAATGTGAAGGCAGGGAGAGGGACAGTGAATACTTTGCTGAGGTGGTATTACCTTTCTTTAATAATCATTTCCATTTGCTTCCGTCAGGCACCTGGTCAATGTTATAATTCTAAGGCTGAGGTTCCCTACACTTTCAAGACAACCTGAATTAGGGACATGGCAGGGCTTGCTTGGTCTCCATTTCAAAATTTTCCTGAGGGTTTTCAATGTGGTAATTATTCAGACTTTCCAGCACTTCTACACTTGTAACCTTACATTTCAAGCCTACCAACCTCACAGGTGTCTTTCCATCAGCAAAGACATCTTAAGTGTTGTTGTAATGAATTCGGCTTAAGTTTGAGCCTTAATTCTGCTCTTCCTGGAATGCTGCTTCTTTTTTTTTTTTTTTCTTTCAACATTTCATTCAGTATGTTATAGTTTAAGGAAGAGTTGGGGTGAGTTACCAGAAGGCAACCTTTTACCCAAAAATTCATTATTCTCCCTCTAATCTGTGCTGCAGAAGCAAAAAAGTAGAGTGTAAGAGGTAAGAGTGTCTGCTTTTATGCCCTTGTGTCACGGGAATGGTAATCTACATTGCCTCAGAAAAGCTGCAGTTTTTCAGTGAGAAGAGCTACGGTGACCTGAAATTTCTACACTTACCTACAGTCTCACGTATTTGCACTTTTCCCGACTTAGTCCCGCAGGTCACGTGACAGGAGTCGTCCTTGTCCAGACACTGGGGAAAGCGCGGGAGAAGGAAAGGCCCTGTTCTGGGGTGTCGGCCATGGGGCAGGGGTAGTGGACGGCTACTACCAGAGGAGGGTCACCTGACCCCGGGCGGGCACACTAAGCGTGGCGCACAAGCTTCCGCCGCCGGGAACTGAGCTTGCACCGCCAGCGCCTCGTTCCTTTCCCACGAGAGCGCGAGTCGGCAGCGGAAAACGTCCGGCCCCGAGGCGGAAATGCTTCACCGCTAAGGCTTTCGGGAAATGTAGTCCCGAGCTTTGCCACGCGTTGGGAGCACTCAGGCCATCTTTCACGTGCGATGTGGACTAATTTTCCCATGCAGTATTTGTAAAATATCGGGAACCAAGTGGGTTTCTCTTGATCCCTCTTTAGCGCACACACTAAGGTCTTTCTGTTATTATTTCAAAATTTGGTGACCTTTAGTCTGTGTTGTGTCATCAGATCACTTAAGCTGAGTTAAAGTAAAACTAACTCCTAAAAACTTAGCCTTACTTTGGGCTACTAAAACTTAGTCCAGTACAGTGTAAAAACCCCTAACTCATACCTTATTCTTAAGCTGCCTGCCTGCTGGACCCTCCCCCAGGGTGGGTAGGGCAAGGATGAAGGAGGAAAGAATGGCAGTGGTTGTTGGTGAGACCGGGCTGAGTGTCCAACCTGTGGCTGCGACCTGCACTGGTAAGAGCAGCCTCCTTAAAAACATGTGCCTGTCTGTGCTGCCTTCAGTGTCCCCCGGAACCTTGTGTTCATTCACAACTGTGTGGCCTAGTTTCCCTTGAGGAGCCATGCAGTCCTTGGGCTCTAAACCCTCTCCAGGTAAGTCAGCCCCTAGTTTGAGACTGGACAGCAAAATGACTCCTCCCCACGCTCTTCCTTCCTTACTCCTGGGAGCTCCAGAACGAGGGTAACCATTTGCTCTGGTTTTATAGATCCCCAAATTTTCCCCCACTAGCTCCCTCTTCATTCTGATCAATTTTTTAAAAATAGATTTAGTTAGGCATACAGAACTGGGGTAGAGGCCAGAGGTGTGGGCCGTGAGAAGATCCACCAGAGACAGAGTGGGGAGCAGAACAGGCAGATCAATGAAGTACACTGCTGAGGGGAGCAGCAGGTGGGTCAGGAGAAGTCTGCCGCACCATGTGGTTCACCTCTGTGGCCAGGGATTAATTCGCGCTGAAGTGCTATGCCTAAACCCGTTATGCCCCCAGGAAGGGCCCCATTTTAAAGTCACCCCTTCCAGAATGCACTGAAATCCTGTCTGGTGATCTCTGGGGGCAAAGAAGACAGCTGGAGTAGTGCTGCTCTTTGCTTCTCAGAGGGCTTTCACACTCCAAGAGGTGCAACTGCCCAATCCCTTCAGAAATCTTGAGTTTTGGGTAACTGTTTAACACTCTCCACACTTTCCCACCACACAATCTCCTAGTGGCAGCTCCTGAGTGCACTTGTGGTTTTGCTGAGGATAGAGATACAAAACACCATGATTTTAGAAGCCCCGAGTTATCCTCCAGCCATTCTTATGTTGCCTGTGTTCCTCAGACCTGTGGAGGCAGGAAGAGGCCTGGTCCCAGGCCCATAACGCCCCTCTCTGCTGGGTCTAACCCTTGATGCATGGCTAGTCAGGGGGTGGGGCAGGCAGGAGGGAGAGGCTGTGTGAACCTCTCATCTTCAAGTGATTCCTCAGGGACAGTATCTTGAGGTGTCACTCAGGATGTAGGAGAACATGACACTCTGTTTTCACCTTTGAGGCTTTATGCAACTCAACAGAAAAGTTCCTGTAAAATCCTGCAACAACCCTTAACTTTTGGAAGGGAGTATTAGAATTCAAGAATAATTGCTGATTGGTACTTTCTTAATGCACAGTAAAACAAAACCCCATTAATTATTAGTTAATAATTATCTGTTCATTTTACAATAAAATACCATCTATTACAGGCCCAATTTTCTTGTTCATTTATTCATTAAAGTGGGTTTATAAAAGTTTTGCTAAGATTCATAGTTTTCACTGGTATTAACAAAAATTACTTCTCTCCTCCCAACTCTTGCAAATAACCCCTTATGTTCCTTATCTAAAGTAATCTCCAGGGACCTCTGTGGTGGTGCAAGGGTAAGCACTATCTGCAGCCACTGCAGCAGGAGTTCGATCCCTGGCCAGGGAGGTGACCCACATGACACAGCAAACGTCTCCTGTCTCGTCTGCTGCTCCCCTCAGCAGTGTATTTCAGTCAATCTGCCTGTTCTGCTCCCCACTCTGTCTCTGGTGAATCCTCTTACCGCCCCTGCACCTGGGCTGCACCCCAGTTTTTATATGCATAAATAAATAAATCTTAAAAAAAAAAAAAAGGAATCTCCAGTTTCCTACTCTGCCCTTTGCTCCTTTTTAATCAGTACCCCAAATAGCATTTTTTGAAAATGGGAGTGATTTTGTTTGGGGGAAGGTGGACTTGGATCATTTTTCAACCGTGGGAGGGTGAAGGCCCATCATTCCCAAGCCCTCAGCAGTCTCACAGCATAGGCCACCATGGACCGTGCCGGTGACTTTGCGGGAGGAACAGCGAGGCAAGAGCTAGGAACATCCAACAAGGACCTTGTATCATGTTTCTTTTAACAAATGCTATTATTTGCCATATACGATTTTCAAATATAGTATAACAGTTTAATCATTCTTTTATGTCTTCCTACCCATTTCTCTGTGGAGGAAAGCTAAAACATTGTACATTGATTTTAAAGGCACTGTGGAGTTTTCAGGTTATAACAAATCACGCTGTATGGATTCCTTTGCACCTTTGTTGTCAACTGTTAGCCTTGTTGATATATGTACATCCAGCTTAACCCATCACTGAATACTGAACAAAATGCTGCCCTCAACCATCAAGCTGCTCACTATGCATCTGTATGTTTTTCTTTGATAAAGTTCCTCCCACACTGCCTCCACCCCATTTCCCATGAAACTTACCTTCTAGAAAAGGATATATAATGAAGAAGTAGAATCATGGGGTAGGTCATGGAGAGGGACTGTTCTTTTGATACAGCAGTCAGGAAGGGGCTCGCTGGTAAGAACATCTCCAGGAAGAGCTGAAGGTGAGGGGCGAGACCGTGTGCTATCTAGGGGGAAAGTATTCCAAGGGAGAGGAAACAGCAAAGGTGAAGGCTCTGAAGTGAAATTTTGCCATGTGTGTTTAAGTTGATGCAGGGAGGCTGGGAGCCCAAGACAAAGAGATTAAGAAAGAAGATGAGAGGCAGTGGCAATACTATCTCAGAGTCTTCTTCAGGGAAATGGAGAGCCACAGAGGGCTTTCAGCAGGTGTGTTCCCTTAGATCTGCACTGTATCACTCTAGCTGCTGGGCTGTAAGCATAGAGAGGCAAGGAGACGAACAGGGAAACCAAGTAGAAGGCTTTTGGAAATATCTGGGCCAGATATCTGGGCCACAGGTGACAGTGGGCTAGGGTGGTAGAGGCAGCAGGAAATGCCCATTTTCATCTAACCTGCAATTAGCAGGCAGAACTCACTGAAGCTTCAGTGTGGGGTGTGAAAGAAAGCATTTGAGGATGAGTCCTTTGTTAGGAGCCTCAGCAACTGAGGATGGGGTTGCCTTTTCCCATATGGGAAGAGGGAGGAACATACTTAGGACAGGACAGGATGGAGCACACAGTTCATCTTCAGATATAGTAAAATTGAGATGTCTGGTAGCTAAATGGAGAAGTGTAGGCAGTTGGTTATATGACTGGAATCCTGGGCTGGGGACAAATTTTGACGTTACCAATAAACCATGGTATAGGTAAGAATCTCAATGAGGGTGGCTGTGGGAAGAAAAAAAAAAAGAAGTCCAAAGATTGAGCTCTAAGAGAAATCCCATGTCTAGAGTGATGCAAGATAAGAAACCCAAGAGAAATAGCTATCAATGAAGTATAAGGAAATCTAAGTGAGTATGGCACCTGAAGCCAC
>NW_004567129.1:16673702-16674744 GCF_000260355.1 Condylura cristata
TATCAACTACCCTCTCACTAACAGTGTTTAAAGGTCCTCATTTCCCCCAGACTTCTACATTTTTGCCACCTTACTGGGTATGAAATAGCATCTCCTAGCCTTCTTAGGCAATATTCCAATTTCAAGACTGAGCACCTTTTCCTTGTCAGTCAGTCTTCTTTGTCTACAAATAATCCTCATTTCATGGAAGCATTTGTTTCGCCACCTCCCTGGTGGTGCAGTGGGTTGGAGCTCAGCTGGCTGCGGTCACTTCAGTGAATTCGATCTCTGGCCCTGAAGCTGACCCACATGGCGCGGCAGACATCTGTCTTGCCCGTTGCTCCCCTCAGCAGTGTACTTCATCAGTCGGCCTGTTCTGCTCCCCTCTCTGTCTCTGGTGAATCCTCTCACCCTCCACATCTCGCAGTTCTCCTGATTGCTGTTTATTTTCCTCTGTTAACTAGGAAACATGGTCACCAGCTAAGTGATGACTGAGGTGAAGTGCTTGAGGGTGAGAAGTTATAAAGTAGTAAATACATAAAGTATGTAAACCATGAAGTGGTAGCCTACTATTACTACTGAAGGAGGGAAACAAATGTTTGGGAGTAGCACTGAGCTCATTATAATGGGCCTGGTCACCAGAGGCAGCCAGGTACAGTGGGGACAGCAGGCTACGCAGAGCTACGTTTTCTCCTCCCGCTACCCCCCGCTACCCCTTCTCATTCCCTCCCTGACAGTCTGGTTCATTTATTTACATACTGTCCTGTATTTAATAACAATATGCCACAAGGAATCCATTCACTTATTGAGACATTTGTGTCGTGTTCCTATTTTCATTTCACTCCACATTTTTACTTCAAACATTGTTGTACCCAAGAGGAGGTCTTTGTGCTGCCATGGGAGAATTTGAGTCAGGAGATATGTTTAGCATCAATTTTATTGGCTATTACCAATTACTCTCCAAACTGTATCAACTACCCTCTCACTAACAGTGTTTAAAGGTCCTCATTTCCCCCAGACTTCTACATTTTTGCCACCTTACTGGGTATGAAATAGCATCTCC
>NW_004567129.1:16674989-16692802 GCF_000260355.1 Condylura cristata
AAGCAAGACGTGTTCTGCCAAACACCAGGGACCAGCAGTGGGAAAAGCCTGGTTCTCTCCAGCTCCCTTTTGCAGTGCTGAGACTCGACTCCTGCCCTTTGTATCCAGCTTATTCTCCTGAGTCTCACACCATATAGTTATACTAACCTATTCGTGCTAACTCAGCAATTCCATTTTGGAGATTTAATCTCATTCTGGATATTTTAAGAAAAACTTCTACAGGAAAAAAGGTGGAGTGCTTACAAGGATAAAAGTATTCAACGTAATTGTTATAGAAACGTTCATTAGTCCAAAAACAAGACAAATATGGTCAATGTAGTAGGGAACTTGTAACAGAGATTGTGTGCCATATGGTAAATGTTTTAGTTTTTTTTTTTTAAGTATGATATAAAATTTTATCTATAACACTGGCAAATACAAATAACATATTAAGATGTGAGGGCTATGGGTGAACTTTACTGAAATAGTTGGAGGAAACATCCCACAGTTCACCATTTTGTCTCTGTGTGACCTCCCACCTAAGCTATCACCATGTCCACTCACTTCATCCACTGGTGTCCAAATATTGAATTAATTGCAGCTCCTTGAACATATGGCACTGGAGAAGTTAAGGTCAAGGTTAAAAGTTATGCCTTTGGAGCCAGGCAGTCTGGGTGTGAAGCTGGAACCTGCCATCAGACATAGCTCCTAAGGTGAGTTAATTCACCACACTGGGTTTCCCCACTGTAAAGCAAGGATATAACACATGCATACCAATTATTGAATGCCAGCAATAGAAATCTAGCCAATTAGCTTAATCAAACAGGAGGAATCAATGAACTGGTAATGGGGAGCCCAGGGTCCCAGTAAGGGTTTCAGAAATTGAGTCAGACACAAGGAACTTAAATTAGAAACAAGAATGTTAGCAGGTCAGCTGCACCCTCATTTCCCTGGTAAGGAGCTAGGTTCCAGAAAGCTCTTGGCCTTTATCTAGTTAGGCCTGGCAAATCCCAAGATTTCCACGACAACTTGCAAAATTTCTGTCAAAGGGTTACATGCATTTAAAAGACTATCACTGAGCCCCAGGGCCACCCTGGCCTGTGTTCCTATGGTCAGAACAGCAGGAAATGTTACCAGAAGAGGGAGAAAAAAGCTAGGCAAAGAGCTACCAGAAGAGCCGTTAATAGGGGTTTACAGGGATTATATACAGTAATGGATGTTAAACACACAACACGGTGTCTTTCAAGCGTCAAGCACTGAAGAAATGCTATTGACTCACCTTGCTTTGAAGAGGTTAGCAGTTAATTCCTCTTCTTCCATGTGTCATTCCTTAATCTTAGCCATGTTCTGAAAATTGAAAAAGATAAACTGACTCCCACTTAGCTAAGAAGGCTATTTATTGAAATGATACACTAATGTTACAAGTATGCATTTTATGTGGCCTAGAAATCTGGGTGTTCTTAAGTGCATGGTGGGTGGTGGCTGGGTCCATCTGTTTCTGTGCAATTAGCCACACATTCGTCTTAGGCTTCCTCTCTATTCAGTGAAGATTTGTGGAGATTCAGAGATTGACTGGATGGAGGCCAGGTTCTACATACCAGTGGCCTCCTTTGGGTCCTCTGGAACTAAGTACTTATAAACGTCCTCAATAGTGGGATAGCATTCATCCCATTCTTGCAAATAGCCTACTACAGGGATCGATAAAACTGTAAGTTCCTGATTCCCGGCATCCTAGCCCACCAGTAGGAGAGGGTCTGAGTAGAATTACCCGTTGTTAAATTACATGAGACCACACAAGTGTGCCTCTGACATGTGTGTGTGCCAGGTGTGGAGCATTCTGAATGGCTAATGTCTTGGAAGGGCAGATCTGCTACAAAGCGTGCTGCTTTCTCTACAGGTGCTGGACTCGTTGAGCTAAAAAGAGTACATTTCAACCTCATGCAATTTCTCTGCAAATTATAGTGAAGAATGTTTGGGAGCTGCCTTAATCCATCTAGAATGAGACAGGGATGATGGGCCCTGGTGCCTGGCTTGCAAAGAAAGGACCATCACCAACATTCCTTTATCACTTCTCCATGAGTCATTAGTGTGATCCCATTGTAACAGGGAGAGGCTCTAAGACAGGAATCAATGCTTGCAGTTGCTCCCAGACTTGAAACAGTGTTGAATGGCATCAACACTGTTGATTGCCAATGAATGAATAAAAGCTCTGAAAATTCCTTTATTATAACTCATGGGAGGTCTTAAAGGATATAAGGGCTGGTGTGGGTTATGACTTAACTTAGACTTCACTGATGGAAAAATACCAAACCTGTTATTTTTTTTACATTGAAATATTTCCTTGGCACACAAAGGAACCATTACATACTGATTCTCTAAACTGATTTAAAGACTAATAATATGACAATGGGTAATTAAAATTCTCTAGAACAAAATGGATTTTGGGGGTAATTCTCCCATCAGTTTTGTGTTCCCCCGCCCCCCATTAATACAATATAGGGACTTTGCTTTTTTCATGGGGGTGTCAGAGAGCACAATAAAAGAACTTAATACATTTGTATGGCTGACATGTGTTAGCCCAAAGTATAATGTTACTTATGGGGAAAACTAGTAGTTCAGCCATTCGAAGTTTCTGTTAACACTTTCATTTGTAAGCTTTTAGCAAGTTGTTTTAAATTAAATTTGTGACAAATTTGCACATTTTGTGCTTTATGGGTTTCAAAGTATCCAAATTCATGACTGCTCATTAAATGTTTGTATACAGGATTTATGTTAACGTTTATTTTTAAACCCTCTGAATTCTGAAATACCTTTTCAGTGGCAAGATCATGGGGTGAAAGATCCAGGAACGTGCATTCTCCACCCTGTGATGTCATTATAAACTGTATCACACTGTAAACTACTTCACATCTTTGGTTTTAATTTCTTCATCTGTACAAAGAAGTGGTTGGACAAGCTGATCTCAATCTGTGAATGATGAATTCTTGGTGATACAACTGGCTTCCAAGGTAAATTTAATGTAAGAGCTGCAGTTGAATGCAGTGGTCAAGTAACTTTTAATGTTTTGGTGATAACTATTTTATTTATTAAAAAGGATTGTAAACAGTAAGTTACAAATCTAATTGCTAAAAGTTGGTGATTTCCTGCACATATATATTCAGAACTTTTATAAAGTCCAATATATAGGCACATCATTTCCAACGAGTTATATATGATGTTTATCATTACTTTTATAAAAGTCTATCATCAGTTCTGAGAATGTGGCTTTTATTTAAAAAAATTGTCTACTAGTACAGTTTTCTCCACACATTCTCTCTCTCTCTCTCTCTCACACACACACACACACTTTACTACAACAGTATTTTAGCTAAAGTTTTCCACACATTGCTAATTCCATTGTTCCTAGAGCTTATTTCGTGTATGAATTCTCTGGTGTTTAGTTAAAGCTGAGCTTCGACTGAAATTTTTCCCACATTCCTTACAAGCATAGGGTTTTTCTCCAGTATGAATTCTCTGATGATCATGCAGATTGGTTTTCTTGCGGAAGGCTCGCCCGCATTCATTACATTCATAGGGCTTTTCTCCAGTATGAGTTCTCTCATGCTGAATGAGGGAAGAACTTTGACTAAAGGCTTTCCCACAGTCAATACATTCATAGGGTTTCTCTCCAGTGTGGGTTCTCTCATGTTGAGTAAGTGATGAGCGTCGACTGAAGGCTTCTCCACATTCATTACATTCATAGGGCTTTTCTCCCGTATGAATTCTGTGATGCTCTATGAAACTTGTACTCCTTTTGAAAGCTTTACCACATACATTACATTGATACGGCTTCTCTCCAGGATGAGAAACCGGTTGACTAAAGGTCTGCTCACAGTCATAAGGGCTGTTTCCAGAATGGATTTTCTGATGGTCAGTAAAGTCTGTAATGTGATTGAAGTCTTCCCCACAGTCACTACAACGATAGGGTTTTACTTCAGTGAGAATGCTTTCACCTTGAGTGAGAGAGGAGCTGTGCTTGAGGTCTATGCTGTAGTTACTACTTTGGTAAGGTTTTCCTCTCTTATGAATCCTCATATGTTTATAAAGGGATGGGCTCTGACCAAAAGCCCTCCCACATATGCTACATTCAAAAGGTTTCTCTCCTGTATGAGTCCTCTCATGCTGGACAAGGGAAGAACATCGACTGAAAGCTTTCCCACATTCCTTACACTGAAAGGGCTTCTCTCCACTGTGTGTGACCTCATGTTGAGTGAGGGATGTGCCATGCCTAAAAGACCTCCCACACAAATTACATCGATAGGGTTTCTCTCCAGTGTGAATTCGCTGATGCTGAACAAGGGAGGAGCTTCGCTGAAAGGCTTTCCCACAGAGACTGCACTGATAGGGTTTTTCTCCAGTATGAGCATTCTCATGCTGACCAAGGGATGAGCTGTGCCTGAAGGCCTTCCCACACACGTTACATTCAAAGGGCTTCTCCCCAGTGTGAATTCTCTGATGCTCAGTAAGTTGTGTCTTCCAGAGGAAGGTCTTCCCACAGTCAGTACATTCATGGTGCTTCTTCCCAGGATAAATTCCCTGGTCTGTACCATTGGGAAAAGCTCCCTCTCCTTTATGAGTTTTTTCATGTTTAGTAAGTGATGATCTATGAATAAAGGCTTTTCTACATTTGTCACATTTGAAAGGCTTCTTTTTTGCAAGGATATTATTCTGATTAAGTAAGCCTGAATTATGTCCCAAATTGCCTCCGAGGGTATCACATTCACTAGACCTTGAAGAAATGTTCAGTTGTGCAACCAGGTCTGTGTTTAATCTAGAGTTTTCACCAAATTTATTCTGCTCCAAATTTGTTTCTGGTGTTACTATTTTCTTCTGGGTGGATACATCTGGCCCCAGATAGTGCTTCCCGTTTTCCTGGTGCCTTTCTAACTGGCTACTAACATAATAAGAATCTTCTGATGTGGCACGTAAGAGATCATCTGTGCTATGGGATACTTCAGATATGTTCTGCTGCAGATATGATGGCTTAGCTTCAGGCCTTGTCCTCCAATCTGAAAGAAATCCAAAGTGCAAAAATCCCCTATTCTCTTCTGTTGAAGCAAACTTCTACAGTAGAATGAAGAACTAAAAGAGAAATACATGACTGTTTTGAAATTAGTCCTATAACTTGGAGAAAAGGAAGAGAAGATGGTACAGACTGCAGGTCTTGTGTGTATGTAAGTTCAAAATGAGGAAGGAGGGTTAGGGAATAAATGAGCATGAGATGTTAAACACAGATCCAAGTGAAGTGGGATCACAGCCTACCTTAGAGGGCCTTATCTGCTCTGCACGCCTTCTGTCTATTTCATAAACCACTATAAAATCTAGCTTCTTAATATATCCATTTCATTACTTCTTTAAAGGCATCTCAGAGGCTCCAGATCTCCAAATCCTTCAGAAATCCTCTGCAGCCAATAATCTAACTGAAATAATTCTTTAACACCTGGAGATCAAGAACTATCCATACGTCACGAAAAATATTTCGGGAGGCAAATCCTTGCCCCTACAACTGGGACTGTGACTATAGTCTATCTGAATTCTGGCTCTACGCTATGCACCTCTCTTGACCAAAAAGTATTTCATTTAATATGTTTTACTTCTAAGACCCTGTTTAACCTCAGAATACCAATAACAGAGAATTAACTAATTTCTAGGTCCTAAGAATGACAAGCTTTAAAACCTAAGAGATGGGAGGGTGATGGAAATGTCTCATAATGATAGGAGACTGGATTAGAGAGAGGGTGGTGCTTTTGTTAAAAACAACTGCATGGGCCCCTTCCTGGTGGCACAATGGGTTAAAGCGCAGCACTATGAAGTTAGCAACAGTTGTGTCAGCTAGAGTCAAACCTCAGCCAGGGAGCTGACCCCATGGTGCAGCAGCAGACCCCTCCTGTCTTGCCTGCTGCTTCCCTTGGCAGTATACTTTGACAATTTGCCTGTTCTGCTCCCTACTCTGTTTCCGTTGAAGCCTCTCACTGCCCCTGCACCTCTGGTCTATACCCCAGTTCTGTATGCATAAAAAAATGAATCTTTAAAAAAAAAGATGGAAAGACTTTTTTAAAAAACAACTGCATGGTAAATTTAATAGTTATACAGTTTATAATATGTATTTTAAAAATATTTATTTTTACTTAGTAATGCATACAAGAACCAGAGTGTAGGCCTTCAGAAGTACGAGGGGTGAACAGATTCACCAGAACAGGCAGATTTACTGATCTACTGAATACACTGCTGAGGGGACCAGCGGGAAAGACAGGAGAGGTCTGTTGCGCTATATGGGTCAGCTCCTGGCCGGGGATCGAACTCATGCTGCAGTGGCTGGCAATACATTGATAGTGCTAACACCTTAACTCCTGTACCACCAGGGAGGCCCTAATAAATATATATATATATTTATTTATATATTTCTTAAAAAATCATAAACAGGGCCCTCCCTGGTGGCACAAAGGGTTAAGACACAGCATTGCAAGCCAGCCACAGCCACTTCAGTGTCTATTCAATCCCCAGCCCCAGAGGTGATCCACATGGCGTGGCAGACCTCTCCTGTCTCGACCGCTGCTCCCCTCAGCAGTGTACTTCTTTGATCTGCCCATTCTGCTCCCCACTCTGTCTCTGGTGAATACTCTCACTACTCCTACACCTCTGACCTATACCCCAGTTCTGTATGTCTAAATAAATAAATTTTAAAAAATCATAAACAGACACTGGCCTCTAGTTAATGATGTAATGCTGAAGCATGTAAGGATGAAATGTATCCATGTCTGCAATTTATTTTAAGTAGATTAAAAAGTAAGATGGATTGATATATGGAGAAATGATGTCTGTGATTAAAGTAAATATAGCAAAGTTTTACCAACTAGAGAATCTTACTGGTAGATATACAGTAATTACTGTGTAATTTTTTTTCAACTTTTCACATGCCTCAAATTTTTCATAATAAATTGTTAGAAGGGAAAATGTCCAAGCAACTAAGGGACCCTAAATCGAAAAATTCCTTACCCAAAAACAAGACTAAATTCTAATTTCCTTAGTACAAGATGCTTGGTATTAGAATACTTCTCAGAGAGCACTGAAGTAATGTTTTCTGAAATGAATGAATCAGAAAGTTCTCTCCCTAACAGATTCCATAGCGTTCAAGTAATTCCTCACTGCCTTTTATATACTCTATTAACACAGAGAAAATACACAGAACTATGTATATTCAATATTAAACATAATGAACATACTTTAAATGTATATTCAATAGTACTACTATATTAAACATATATTCAGTATTACTCAAACACTGAGGTCAGAGGTGTGGTTTATGAAGACAAAGAATTAACATCCAATATAGTCTACCTAGTGATGAATAGATAGCCAAACATAACCAACCATACAGTGGAATAATACTGAACAACAGAAAGGAATGAAGTGCGTGTTATAATATGAAATGAACTTTGAAAACATAAGTGCAATAAGCCAGCCTCAAAAGGTTACATGATTCCATTAACATAAATCATCCAGAAAAAGCAAATTTATAGAGATGAAAAGTACATCAATGGCTGCCAGAAGCTGGGGGTTGGGGAAGGAGAGTGACCACTAGTGATAGAGGGTTTCTTTTTGGGGTGATGACAATGTTTTGAAGTTAGATAGTGGTCAACTGTACCACTGAACTGTATACTTTAAAAGGATGAGTTTATGGTATGGTTATTATATCTCAATAGAGCTATGATTTAAAAATACAATGTGGATTAAAAAAAAGGACAGAGTAATCAATTAATTTCATCTTGGAATTACAACAGTCAAAGTCTAACGGGTTTCAGCTGTCTCTAGTGGACATTAAAAGGCAGGAAAAACCTAAAACATTTCTCAAAGGAGAAAAATGAATTGAAAGACAAACTGATCACAGGGATTAGAAATCGAGTCATTTCTAATAGTCAAGGCAGCCAAATGTAGTGGTGGGAGGTGAAAGATATTTTGATTTTATGTATTTATTAAGAACTGTGTGGGACCTCCAGGTGGAAGGGTCCACTAAGAAGGAAAAAAAAAGTGACACAAAAGGATGGTTTCTGAGTTTATAGCAAAGAATGAAAGAGTTACATCTACTGATACTAAAAGGAAGGCACACTTTTAGGGAACTAATATAGAACAAAAGGGGAGAAAGTTGCCTTAAAGCAGATTCAAGTAAGGGGGAACCAAGAAAAGCCAAAGCCATAAAAAAGCACGAAGCCCTTAGGGAGCTCTGAAGAGGATGATATGCTAGGAACCGTGCAGCAGTGAATCCACTGGGCATGGACACAGGAGGGAAGACGCTGCTCTCCTCATGGCCCAGGAGTGAAGGTGTGGAAAGAAGTCGATAGACCAGCTACAAAAGGAGGGCGAATCAAGTATGAGGTATAGACGATGCATCAAGACAAAATATGGAGACAGGGAAGTTCAATTCATGTCTGAATAATTAAAGAAAGGATCTCTGAATAACAAGGGAGACTGAAGACACCAGAGGAGAAAATAAACAAGCAAGTAAGGTTTCAGAATACATAAAGTATTAGAGTGTAGCCCTATGTCAAAGCTACTTTCAGAAAGGAAAAAGAGTTATCTTTCCCTCCAAGGCCTATGAAGCAGGAGCAGCAGGAGAGAGACTGACAGATTGTCAGTGTCTGGCAGGAGAGGGCAGTGCGACCTCTCTGCAAATCCAGGAGCCACAAGGCAGCAGTGCAAAGGCGCCCCACCCCCGCTCCCTGCGCTGACCCCTACAGGCCTGGCCCTCGCTCAATTTACCTGGAGAGAATGGGTTTTGGCTTTCTCCCTCTGATATCCATGGCTCTTCTCCTTGCTCCAATTTGAAGATCACCTCTGGCTTGGAAACTTGATATCCTGCTCATGGGTAAATACACAAGATTTGGTTGTGTGTGCAAGTGGACCGAGAACCCTCCTACAAGTCAGTACTAATCCTTGATCGTCAGGAGCTCTGAAGGAAAAGAAAGGTGCAACTTAAGGAGTCATGCAACTGGTGGCCTATTTTTCAGTTCTGCAAAAGACAAACTTTCACCCTAAAGAGCAGTCTCGGAAACCCATAAAGCTGGGTTCCAAAGAGATGAGCAGGCTCTGATCTGAACACCCGGCTAATGGTCACCCAGCAATGAGTCTTACAACCTCTGCAACTGAGAGGGGAAAGACCCACTAGTAGGCAAAACACAGAGTCCTTACCAAGAGAAACCAGGTGGCTATAGTTCTCCAGCATCACGTCCCTGTACAGGCGCCTCTGAGCAGGATCCACATGGTACCATTCTTCCTGGGTGAAGTCCACAGCCACATCTCTGAAGGTCACCGATTCCTGGAGGATCACATTCTTGCTCAACTAGGCGTCCACCCACCTTCCCATGGCAACACACTTTTGAAATCTTGAGGAGGCACTGTTGACTTAAATAAGCTAACTGCTTACATAATTTTGTGAAGGACCCAGTATGGCAGCGGGAAGTTTGTGAAGGGCAGTAAGTCTCCTCAGCCATCCTGCTTTCCTTCAATGCCAAGCCTTTTTCAACAGAGATCATTTCCTCACTTCCCACACACTTCCTTTGTTATAAATCCAAATACAGTGGGGAGTATAAGGTGACAATCCTCCTTCACTTTGCCCCCTACGACAAATCCCTCTCCACTCCCCAGAAGTAACCACTGTTAAGAGTTCACCTTATATACTTAGGTGCCAGGTCTCTCGCTCTTACACACCTACACATAGTCCCATTTTGTGTACCACATATATTGTTCTATCATTTGCTTTTTACAGTTAACTATGTATCTTGAACATCTTTCCATAGAATCATATATATTTCTTATTCCTTAGGGTTCCTTGGAATGGCTTCATAGTCCTCCACAGTACAACTGTACAACATACTCACTGCCTAAAACTAATACATGCCACTGTGCTAAGACTGACGTTCAGACTCCCGTCACTCATGGGCTCTGGCCAAGCTGACCTTGCTGACTCCTGAACACATCTGGCCAGACCCGAATACACAGGTGTACTCCAGGCCTTTAGGCTTGCTACTCCCTTTTTCCCATGTTGCTGACAACTGGTTACTAGTTATTTCGGTCTCATCTCAAGCATCACTCCTCAGAGGAGTCATTTTTTGTCTTGAGCGGGTGGCCAGTAAATGCCTAATCCACACTGAACATCTGTTTCCTGATATCTGACATTTAGAGAGGACAGGAGAGGCCCTGTCTCCTACTGAGTGAAGTGCATGACCACAGCCACACACCACATTGGCTCCTCGGGGTCACTTTCATCCTTGGCACTACAACCACAGGAACAGGGAAGGCTGAGATGGGGAAGATTTTTCTGACCAAAGTCAGAGATTTGAGTGTGCCAGGTAAGATGACACTGGAGATATAAGGCGCCTGACTTTACACTGTGGCAGATAAAAATGTAATGAAAACACTGCAGTCCTTGCCTAGGTTTTAGTTTAAAAAGTGTTCATTTAGGGCTCTCCCCGGTGGCACAATGGATTAAAGCACCACACTATGAAGTTCTCCCAAGCTACTGCAGCACGAGTTCGATCCCCCCCGGGGAGCTGACCCACATGGTGTGGCACACCTCTCCTGACCTGTTAGCTGCTCCCCTCAGCAGTGTATTCCAGTAGATCTGCCTGTTCTGCGCCGCACTCTGTCTCCGGTGAATCCTCTTACCCACCACACCTCTGCCTGTACCCCATTTCTATATGCATAAATAAATAAATCTTTAAAAAAAGTGTTTATTAAGCAGGACAGGAGATAAACACAGCACAGTAAAGCACTGTAGGTACGTAGTAGATTGGGAGATAGAGAGAAATGTCAAGGCAGACTATGCACTGGGCCTTATGAGGGAGGCACCATTAGGATGAGAAAAGAAAAGATGAGAGTGAATCCAGGACTTGAGAAGCTTGAGAAAGGGGCTGGTTGTGGGTGGGCAGAGCCAGCAAGGAGAAAGGGGCTGCACCAAGGCAGACATTTTAAGTTTGGTTGTGAGAATTAACACCTCCTCGCTGCTGCCCACTCTGTCTTCTATAAACATATAAACAGATGGTGTTGGCAACCTGGATTCCTTTGCTTAACTGGTTCCCATATTTAACACGTAGCCTCCAATGTTAACTAGTAAACAAATGTCTCTTCCAAGTCACTCATCACTTTCTGCCTTAACAAGACAATAACTAGACTCTGTCCATCTATCCTCAGTCCCACCCCCCCCCTTTTTTTTTTTAAAGATTTACTTTATTCATACAGAAATGGAGTTTAGGCCAGAGGTGCAGGGGCAGTGAGAGGATTCACAGAGTGGAGAGCAAAACAAGCAGATCGATGAAGTCCACTGCTGAGGGGAGCACCAGGTGAGACAGGAGAGATCTGCTGAGCCATGTGGGTCAGCTCCCTGGCCAGGGATAGAACTTGCGCTGCAGTGGCTGCAGATAGCTTTGCAGGGCTGTGCTTTAACCCACTGCACCATCAGGGAGGGCCCTCCAACCCTTTCTTTCTACACACTCTGTCACTTCTCTAAAACACAAATTTGATCATGCTTAGAAACCTTTCTTTCCATTTCCCCTTATTCCTATCAACCTCACAACCCTCACCTTCATCTCTAACCCAACAGACTACAACCTCCTACTTCATCTCTTTGTTCACTTCTGTTTGCCCCACATCTGTTTTCTGTATAACACAGCCTGTCAGATTACATTGCTTCTTTACTTAAGCATCCAACAGTCTCCTAATTCACCCCAAGTAAAAGCCATCCTTTACACTGGCTTATTGGCCTGTTACTATCTAGCCCCCTACGCCCTCCCTGACCTATCTTGAACTTCATTCCTACCCATTCCTCTCCCCACTTCACTCACCCTGCCATCCCGTTCAATTTCTGGAATACACTACACACACGTCTGACTTGGAGTCTTGTGCCATTTCCCAACCTGGGACCCTTTTCCTGCAGATGCACACGAGGCTCCACACTCACTTCCTGTAGCTCTGTTCAAACATCAGCGAAACCCTCCCTGAGCACCCTACACAGAACAGCACTCCCACCCTGCTCTTTGTTTTTTATCTTTTTCATTGTTCTTACTACCAGGCATATCACATTTTAATTTATATCTGGTCTGTATCTCCCAGCCTAATACAAACTCCATGAGAGTGGGAATCTTTTCTATTATCTTTATGGTCGAATCCCCACTGCCTGGCACATTGGACGTTCACGAATATTTAATAATAAATAGTTTTCTCAAAATAGAGAATGAGATTTCTCAATGTGAGCTTCAGAGTCATTCAGAACCTAGTCCCCACCTTACTTCCATGGCTCCCCTCTGGAGTCTCCCACCCTTGTCCACTATCTCTTTGGTTTTAGCACCCTGAAACCAAATCTTCTCTTTCCCTTTTGCCAGTGCTGCTTCAAAATGCTCGACCTTCTTTCCTTGTCAAGCATCTGTTTATTCACTTGACTTGGAAGTTCTTTCCCCAGAGAGGGGGAGCTGCCATTCCTGCCCCAGGCTTAGGCTCCATGCTTAGGCTCACACCCCCAGGCTCCCCTCCTTGGGGCCCCTGAGCACAGCTCACAAGATGCAACAGTGTCCCCTGTGCTCCTAGAGCACAAAACCTGTGTCTGGGCCCTCTGTGGTGGTACAACAGGTTGAAGCACAGCACTGTGAAGCAATCCACAACCAATGCAGCACAAGATTGATCCTCAGCCAGGGAGGTGACCCACATGGCGTGGCAGACCTCTCCTGTCTCACCCGCTGCAGTGTGTTTCAGTAGATTCACCTGTTCTGTTCCCCACTCTGTCTCTCACCCCCTGCACCTCTGTCCTGTACCACAGATTTGTATGCATGAATAAAAAAAACTTAAACCTTGTGTTAGTCACCTTCAAATTTCCAGAGGCCAAACAGGTTTGGTACATGAAAGATAATCAAGAATTTGCAAGATTCAGTAGATATTAAATACAGTGAGATCTTGGTGTGAGTGAGCCACTCTGAGTCGGGAGAACCTTCCAGCATTCCCAATGCTCGGACCACACCTTGGACTATAATAAAACGATCCAATCATGTCTTACTGACACTGCTTACTTTTCTCTAGACCTCATTACCCTTTTAAAAATTAACAGGAACTGGCCCTTCCTGGTGACGCAGCGGGTTAAAGCACAGCACTGAGAAGATAAAGCCGCTTCCGCATGAGTTCGATTCCCGCCTGCCCAGGAGGTGCAGCCCTCTCCTGACCCGCCCGCTGCTCCCCTCAGCAGTGTACTAGGTCGATCTGCATGTTCTGTTCCCCACTCTGTCTCTGGTGAAGCCTCTCACTGCTCCTGCACCTCTGGCCTATACCCCAGTTGAGTGTGTAAAAGTACATACATCTTAAAAAAAAAACTCTCTAAGACAAAAGTTAGTTTGTCCAATTTGAAACATTACATTTAATAGATACAGTAAAGTATTTTCACACAAAACTAATCAGGGCCCTGTTATCAGAGCAATAACATTTGGTGAGCTGATATTTAACAGCATACCTACAGGCTAAGCAGAGAAGAAACATCACTGTAAGCCACTCCGCAAGTAAGCCACATTGAAAACCCAATCCTTGACTTCCTTTTTTCTTTTATGTACTGGAATCACCAAGAGCTTCAAATATGTATTCAGTTCCTACTTATCATCTTTCAAATCCAACTCAAAACATCCCTCATCAACATTAGCACTAAGCCAGGCAATTACATAGATGCTACGCTACGCTGTCTGTCATGGGAGCCACTTGCAACCGGCTAGTCCAGGTTGAGCTATGTGGTAAATGTAAAACGCATACCACATTTCAAAGACTCAGCACCAAAAAAAGAAGAAATTAATTTAACCTATTTGTATATTGTGTCTACTAGAAAATTTTACTTTCTATATACAGCTTGTGTTTGTTTTAGCATTGTGCTGGCCTGTGCTCTCCGCAATACTAAATCATCTTTCTCTCAAACTTTGCTTCTGGCCCTGTACCTTTGGCCTTTGTAAATCCTATTCTGACCATAATGTACTTTCTTCCCTCAGCTCTACAGAAGAAATTCCTCGTCATCTTTCTAAAGCCAATGGTCCAAAAGTCCTTTCCCTTCTGAGGCTTTTCCAGATCCGACTCTCCCTCCATCCCCTCGACATCTGGCCCTACTTTCATTTCAAAATGGCAGCTCTTTACCTACATTTTCCTCCTTCAACAATTTCTCCAATTCCCTTTCACTTCAGAATCTCTAAAACCAAGCATGCTGGAATTGTCCAGAACCGTGTGGGCAACTTAGAAAGATTGCTCATGCATGGAGGGCACACAACTATTTAAAAGCTCCTCGGGTGACTCATTTACTGTTCAGTCTCCATACTGAGATGAGTCATTTATATCACCCTCCTCTCACTTAAATTACTCCCTGAAAACCCACAGCAGCTGCACGGGAGATGGAATCTCGTCCTGCTTGCTTCTGAAGCACAACCCTGCTTAAGAACCACTGCCTGGCACAGAGCAGGCATTACCAAAATGTGTGCTGAGTGAAAAGAACAGAGTATCTGGGTAATTCTTGTTGAAGGAAAATAAGGAGTCATTTTGAGGGTTCAAAAATATTATGGATTAGTGTATTACATTACTGGAACCCAAAAATGAGGAGCATAGAGGAAAACTATGGCACTAATGGCCATCTCTAAAAGCTGGTTCCTATTAGACACAAGTCAAACAGAAAAACCTCTGGTAAGTCTACTTAATAAAGAAATTAACAAATTTAAAGGGGTATATTTACAACAGTGGGTTAAGAAATGTGAAAAATCGTGTTCTACTTACAACTATGGGCATATCAACAGAGGATAAGAAAACAATAGCTTTAAATGATGCTGTAGATGAGATAAGCTCAATACACCTTTATAAAACATTCTAGCCCAAAACAGGAGGATATACATTTTTCTCAAATGCACATGGAATGCTCTCTAGAACAGATCATATGCTGGGACACAAGTCAATAAAGTAATGAAGACTGAAATCATTCTGACCATTCTTTGTAAAACTAGAAATGAGCTATTTAAAAAACCTGAAAATACTTCAAACATGTGGAGATTAAACAACATGCTGCTCAATAACCACAGGACTAGAGAGGAAATTGAACCAGAAATTTAAAAATACCCAGAGACTACTCAAAATGAAAATACAAACTATTAGAATTTATAGACTGCAAAGTAGTGTTAAGAAGAAAGTTAATTGCAATACATACCTACATTAAGCAGCAAGAAAAATCCCAAATAAATAATTTAACATTACACCTACAGCCATTATGCCAGGCGATTATGCGAGGCTCAGTGCCTGGTGCAGTGAGAGTTCATAAACGTTGCCGATGCTCTTTCAAATGAGTCACCCGAGGAGCTTTTAAAAGTCATTTGGCAGGACCCTCCACACACAGGCAATCTTTCTAAGTTGTCCACGTGGTTCAGGAGAATTCAGGAGAACATGCTTCTCTAAAAGATGTGGAAGTGAAAAGGAAGTTGAGAAGCTGCTGAGTTGAAACTTGAGAAAGAACAAATAAGGTCAAAATTTAGAAGGAAGGAAAAATAAAAATTAGAGCATAAAGAAATCAAACGGAAGTTTAAAAGACTGCCAAAAAAAAAAAAAAAGAAAAAAAAAAGATCACTGTTAAGAGCTGGTTCTCTGATGGAACCAAGAGTTGGCTTATAAAGAAGAAAGAAATATTAGTAAACTGAGTAAGAAATAAAAGAGGAATAGGCCTCCCTGGTGGTGCAGGGGTTAAAGATCTTTCATGTCTCATCAGTTGCTTCCCCTCAGCAGTGTATTTCAGTGGATCTGCCTGTTCTGCTCCCCACTCTGTCTCTGGTGAATACTCTTACTCCCCCACACCTCTGGCCTACACCCAGTTCTTCTATGCATAAATAAAAAATAAATCTTTTTTTTTAAAAAGATTTATTTGTGCATACAGAACTGGGGTACAGTCCAGAGGCTCAGGGGCAGCGAGAGGTTTCACCAGAGACAGAGTGGGGAGCAGAACAGGCAGATTGACGAAGTACACTGCTGAGGGGGGCAGCGGGTGGTCAGGAGAGGTCTGCCACACCATGTGGTCACCTCTGGTGCAGGCGGGAATCGAACTCATGCGGAAGTGGCTTTATCTTCTCAGTGCTGTGCTTTAACCCGCTGCGCCACCAGGGAGGGACAAAAAAATAAATCTTTAATAAAAAAGAAATTTAAAAAATATATAGGTATATTTTTAGGAAAATGCATCTTACCAAGACTAAACCTGGAAGAAACAGAAAACTTGAATAGATTGATCACAGCTACAGAAATGAAATATTAATCAAAGATCTTACCCAAAATAAAGTCTAATACCAGATGCTTTATGAGTAAATTTTATGAAACCCTTAGTAAGAACTTATACCCATTTTACTGAAGTTATTTCAAAAAACTGATCAAAGATGAGGGAGTATTTCCTAACCTGTTCTATGAGGCCATCATCCCTTATACCAAAGCCAGATAAAGACATTACAAAAAAGGAAAATTTTTTTCCCAGTATCTCTAATGAATATAGACATGACAATTCTGAACAAAGATGAACAAATCAAATTCAACAACATATTACCATGCACCATGACCAAGTGGAATTTATTCCAGGGATGATTTGGCATATACCTATCAATTAATGTAATTCATATCATCAACAAGAACCATATAATATCAATAGATGCAGAGAAAGCATTAGATCAGATACAATACCCATTTATAATGAAAGCTTAACAAAATGGGAACATAAGGAACCTATCTCAACATAAGAAAGATCACATATCAAAATACAGCCAGTATTATACTGAGCAGTGATCTTAAAGACTTTCTCTTTAAGATCAGTAACATGACCAGAATGCCCACTGTCACCACTTCTGCTTACTCTATTATTTGAGATTTTGGCATGAGCAGTCAAGACAACAATACACAGAAGAAACTGAGATTGGAAAAGAAGTGAAACAATACACAGAGATTGTGTGTGTGTGTGTGTGTGTGTGAAGAAAACCCTTAAAGACTCCACCAAAAAGCTACTAGCAGCAATAAATGCAGCATAGTTACAATATTAACAAAATATCTGTTGCACTTTTACATTTCAATGATGATCAAGAAGAAAAAGAGATTAAGATGACAATTCCATTTACAATCACATCAAAAATAAACACCCAGAATCAACCAAAGAAGTGAAGGATTTATACAATGAAAACTGTAAGAATCTGTTAAAAGATACAGAACAGACATTAACATATGGAAAGTTATTCTATGTTTGTGGATATGTTGTCAAAAGGATCACTGTACCAATAACAATATATAGACTTAATGCAATCCTCACTAAAATTCCAATAATTCTTCAAGGAAATCAGACAATTTTCCAAAGAGAATACACAATGGACCAATATCCCTTCTAACAAGGGAAATGTAAATCAAAACCACAACAAGATATAAACCAATGCTTGTGACCACTGTCCACATCAAAAAGACTCACAACAAGTGTTAGAATGGTGAGAAGCTGGAACCCTTACAAATGACTGATGGGGATTTAAATTAACATGGCCACTGGAAAGCAGTCTGGACTTATCTTTAAAAAATTTATCTTAAAATATCATTCCATCCACACATGGGTGATTTGGTGATGGGAAACCCAAGGGGATTGCAACTGAGATGGAAAAATGCACAAAAATATGTAAAAATAAGCTATTATAATAAAAAAGTAAAAAAAAAAAAGCCATCCAGCAATCTGCTTTTGGGCATCTATTCAAAGAACTTGACATCAAGTTCTTTGAAAAATTACATACTTCACAATGTTT
>NW_004567129.1:16693197-16714539 GCF_000260355.1 Condylura cristata
GGAATATATAAAAAAGATTTTCTACATTTTGTAAACTTACTTCAAAAGAAAAAAACCTGGAAATTTTAAAGCTAACTCTAATATTATAAGCACTGATATATTAATAGAAAGTATTGATGTCCACAGTTTACCTGTAGTACATTAAAAAACAAGATAGCTAGAATTATAGATATGTGGTAAACCAAATATTGTAAAATATTAACAGGAAAAAAACACTGAAATACATTTATAGGAAAATCCATGTTGTAATTAAATGAAATAAAGGTGCTCAGTACAGGAAAAATGAGAAAAATTTCAACAAAATGGATCGCCTTTAAATTCTAAATTACTGATGTTGATAGAAGAAAGCAGAAACTTTAATAAGGAGGAAATAGAGAAGACTCTTCCCAAATCATGCAAATTTACCCAGTATTATTTGTGATAATAACATTTTTAGAAAAAAAATGTCCTTTGAGAAGTAGTTAAATAAATTTGGGTATGTTCATACAAAGCAAATATAATACAACCCTTAAATGTAACTTAAAAATTCTCACAAAATTATATGAAGTTTAAAGTAGTATAACTGATTGTATCTCCTTAAAATGGTTAAGAGGAAAACATGCATAGGGAAAAGAGAAATTATTCAACACAAATACAGAAGCACCAATGAAGAGAGATCATAAGTGACTTTTTTCTATGAAAGAGCCTGTACTATATATGTTCACATACTTTAACAAGATAAGTTGTAATAAAAGTAGTACAAGACACAGAAGAGTCAAAAAGAGAGCCCTGTTTTTAAGTAAGTCTTAAGAGGGACAGGTGTTGAAAACTTAGTATTGCCTTAAAGGCAAAATTTCTTAAAACTGTTCATTTAAAGTCCTTGTTTCATGTAGTTATTTTATAAGAAAATCTGTGTCGGTGTAATCAAGTTCACATGACACTCACTGACCACATGGGGACTTTGGCTCGGGAGGAAAGGAGTCAAATGGCCCTGCCCTGAGGAACCAGAGAGCCCGTACAGAGGTGAGTGGATAATCACCACCTCCACAAGGAGTGTCTGAGTCAAAGCTCAGCGACCAGCTCCAGGCAGAGGGGCTGCAACACACGTGCCACTAACATCCAGCGCTGAGCCAGCTTTGGTTGCTCTGTTGATCCTGATGAACAAGAACCACAAGAGCTCTTGGCCGCTGGAGTCAAAAGAGACCAGGCCCTCGTCCCTCTCTCCATCTCCTCCCCTCCGAGGAAGGAAACCAAGAAACCTGGTCTCCCTACATGGCTTTTTCCTTATCAGACTTCCCCCATTATTTATTGTTCAACTTTTGGGTTGCCAAACGCCTATTTTAATTCTTAACTGAAAAAGCAATACAGGGCCCTTCCTGGTGGCACAATGGTTAAGGCACTGCAAAGCCAGCCGCAGCCACCTCAGTGCAAGTTCGATCCACATGGTGCGATGCGGCAGACTTCTCCTGTCTTGCCCACTGCTTCCCTCAGCAGTGGACTTCGTCCATCTGCCTGTTCTGCTCCCCACTCTGTCTCTGGTGAAGCCTCTCACCGCCCCTGCACCTCTGGTCTGTACCCCAGTTCTGTATGCACTGAAGAAAAGATGAACAAGGAAGCACAACATGTACATCTATATAGCTACTGAGGATCCTGTGGGCCCTAAGGATTTTCACTCCCTAAAAAGGGATTTTCCTTTCACTAAGGGTTTTCACTCCCTTGTACCACGGAGCCGCTTCAGCTACTTGTTAGCCAAGCTCACGGAAGCTCTGACTTTTAAACTCTCCCAGCTGTACTTGGTCATCCACAGCTATCTTTAAAACTAAGGAGAAATTAAACAAACAAACAAACAAACAAACAAAAAAACTAAGGAGAAAGTACACTAATTACCTGCTCAAAACATGGGTTCAATCGACACTTACCCTTCGCCACACCAGCACACCAGCACAGGTCTGGTAGTGCGACCAGAACAGCGGCTCCCTCTCCCCAGAGCACTTCTCCCCATTCAGGAGCCATCAGCAACATCCTTGCTCCTTTAATTTGCTCAAATGTCACCAACTCAGTATGAATAAGGCTTACTCTGACTACTCTAAAGTCCATCCTATCTCCCTTCCCCCTTACCTTTCTCTTTCTCTTAATTTTCTGAGATAGTGTTGCCTTCTAGGTGATAGTGTGTCTAATTTTTTTCTGTCCCTTTCTTGCAGGACAATAGGTTCTTTGAAAGCCCAGGCCTTTATTAATTTTGTTCACTCCCAACCTCCTAGAAAAGTACCTTAACACCTTATGGGGGTTCAGTAACTATCTGCTGAGTGAGTGAGTAAGTGAATGCATGAGTTACTAAGGCCAAAAGGAGAACAATTCTTTCAGACTCCTTTCTATTCTCACTCCCTCACTGCCCGTAGCCCACATTCACCCAGTCACACAGGACACTCATCTTTTTCTCTCCCACTCCCCTGATCCAGTGTCAATTAGCTCTACAACCCCCATCACAGCCTGCTTAGACTCCCCATTCAAGGGGAAACCTCCACTGACTCCCACTGGCAGAATTCCTCTGCCTCTGTACTCTCCACCGCCTCTGGTTCTCTGGGGACTCTGGTTCTCTGCAACACTTGACACCACAGCCTGTGCTGGAATTCCCCGTGGTCTTCTCCCACTAAATTAACTTCCTAGATAAGCAGCCACATGACTTAGTCATCTTTTGCATTTCCCTGAGGCATATGTTCTAAGTAAAGGTTGTTGGCTGACAAAGGGCTACCTAAAAAGCACTCCTTCGTCCACACTTGTGGGCTTGACTTCTGTCCTGCCACCTGTCTCTGGTCGCTGCCACTGGCCTGAGTCAAAGAACCCAAATGGAGTGCATGAGAATAACTGAACCATGGTGCTTTAAAAGTCTAATTTAAAGAGGTTCCTAAAATTCACTTCTAAGAACACAATTCCACTTTCACCATTAAGAGGCCAACAAGGACTTCAGAAGGGATCAACACTCCCATGAGTGTTTTAAATCACCTTAATTCTCAATCCTATGGAGGAAACACTTTGTATCTAAAGCTGTCTTTGACAGTGATTTGGTCTGGCTCCTAAAACCAAGTAAATGGGCCTCCCTGGTGGCAGTGTTCCCACGGCAAAGGCCCACTATGGTCTGGGATCAATCCCTGGCCTGGGAGCTAATAACCCACATGGTGCAGCAGACCTCTCTCTCCAGTTCCGCCTGCTCCTTCCCTCAGTAGTGTATATCAACAGATCTGCCTGTATTGCTCCCCCACTGTCTCTCTGGTGAATCTTCTCACACAGCCCCCTCATTCTAGCCTACACCCAGTTCTTCTGCACACAAATAAATAAAAAATATATTTAAAAAAAACAAGTAACTGTCTTGCTCTATTATTTTAACTGTCTTGCCTGCTTAAGGCCCACCCCTGTAAAAGAGAAACATGTATTTTAAAAAACCTAAAGGTATTATACACAATGTTACATTTAATTGTAAACTGTCTTGATAGGGCATTACTAGTCAATTATTTTGATTGAGCTGTCTGTCACAGGCACCTAGCACCTAGAATCTGTGACTTTTCCTTAAGTCTAAAGAGAGCAGGTTAAATGCATTTGGACCTCATTGTAGTTTTCCGGACTTACTCCATGTAAATCAATGGATAACCTGAGAGGTGATGTGTCTAGGACATGCTTTCTAGAAATGGGTTCACAAATCGGCTTCATATTAAGCTGAAGGCTGGGCATATAGGGACGTGCACTATTAGGCGGTTGTGAAACAGCCAAACTGTGGGGGACTGGCTATCTCCAGTTGCCTCTTTCTAGGCCAATCTTGACCAAGCTTCTTTGGCGCCTTAAGCTCCCCTCTCCTTGGCACAGTGATAGTTGCTTCTACAAGTTCCTATTCTGTCACCCCACCTTCCCCATTCCCAACCGACAGAGTTCCAGGAACGGGCAGGATTCTCAACTTTGACATTCCCCAACGCAACCATCCACTTTCCACTCCTCCCACAAGACCACACTGTCCCTCTCTGAGGAAGCCCCTCTCCCAGCTCAGGACACTTTGGGTTTCGCGAGGCTAGGAGGCTCCAGGAGGGGCCATCCAGCCAGAAAGCAAAACGCTCCGGCGAACAAGGATAGCTCCAATCACGCCCCGGGGGGGTTCCTCGGGTGGGACGCAGGGAGAGGCAGGGGTAGCAGGGGGGCGCGCAGCTCACCTGGGGCGTGGCCGTCGGAGGCCTCGGGGCCATTCCTGCCTCGCGGAGGCCCGGCTCCCAGAGCCGGGAGCCGCAGGGGAGAGGAGGGCCCACTCACCGGCTGCAGCCGCCGCCCCCACCCCTCGGGCACTTCTCCCGGGACGCCGGGGGCTGAGGTGCGCGGACCCCGCCAGGACCTGCCGCTCGTTCCCCCAGTTTAAAAGCTCGCCGCGCCTGGACGCCCTCCCCTGGCCACGCCCAGTCCCACCCGCAGGATGGTGGGCGCGGCCGCGCGGACACGCGCCAAACTCGTGGGAGGTGTCGCCGGCGACGCGACTGGCGCCCTCCAGGGGACTCCGGGTTTCGTGACCTCGAGCCCACCCAGGACTCGGGCTGGCTCCTCCCGCCCCAGCCGCAGGCCTCGGTCCGCTCCGATTCTGAAGTGCGGAGGGGCGGCCCAAAGACGCCTTTCGCCACAGCGGGGTCGGACAATGGCCGCAGCGGCGGGGCAGCGCCGGAAGTACGCCTGCGCACACTGAGCCTCGCTCCCGCAACCCACGGGCTGCCGCGGGCGCGTGGACTACAACTCCCAGAGGGCCCCGCGCGGGCGACCCGCGGAGAGACGCGGCGCCTCCCGCGACTCGCCAGTTCGGGTGCAGCTGGGAACGCCCAGCAGGTCCGAGGCTGGGTCGTGGGTACCTGTGAGTGCACTTATTCCAGTAACGGCCACAGCGCGCCTCCTCTGTCTGGGGCGTATTGCGAGGAGCGGGATGGAGCTGTAGATGGGAAAGACCCGTTTTCGGGGAGGGAGTATGCACTCACGTGGTAGAATGACACTAATAAAAAAGTAAACATAGCAACTAGTTGATTTTAGGTTTTGACTTCAGCTATAGGAATAAGACAAAGAAGGAAGTGGGGCAACTTTGCACCTTCATCACAAAATGTAACTTCCTTGGCCTCTTCTATGTCACCTTCATCTGTGGGGCATCACAGGTGTGGACACTGATTTCCATAACACTATCTGTTAAGACTAAGATCTGTGATGATGAAACATTTAATGATACCACAGGAGAGAAAAGGAAATGCCAGATAAATCCGTGGCTTCCTGAAGGGTGTGCAGGAACAAATGGTGCTACTACTACGTTTAGTCCTTATTATCTTCTTGTTCATGATTTTGTGCTTTGGACAAACAATAAATGATGGCAATTTTCAATACAAAGATAGGTGAAAGCCTGATACAATGACCAGATTTATAGAATTGTGTTTTATATATCACAGATAACCAGTCTAAAAATGTCGTAGATTTAGAATTAAAACCAAACATTAGTATTTCACATATCTGCATGGTAGAAAACAATTGCTACTAGAGGTACCTTCTATTATGGTGCTTTGTTATCAAGAGGATAAAAAAAGTATTGCTTTCTACCACTGCCATCTCAAAATGATGCTCTGAAACTAGTAGAAAGTGTAATTCAGAAATATAAATGAGTGGTTCCAGGGTTTTTTTTTTTTTTTGAGGAAATAACTTCACGGCCAAGATTCAAGGTGAAGGAACATTAAGAAGAAAAGAATTCCAGGCTGAATGAGGGTACAAAGGCCCTGAGGTGGATACCAGCTTGATGTATTCTAGAAACAGATGCCTAATTGGCTGTACCAGAATGAGGGACAAGAACAGTGAGTGGAGCAGAGGTGGGATGGGGTTGCCGGCACAAGGTTTTGGAGATTTTGTGCCTCAAGCACTTCACCTGTTCTCACCATCATCAGTTTTACCTTTGGTCTACAGCTTCTGGGCCGAGTCCTTCAAGGACACAGCCTGTGTGCTGCTCTGTGGCTACTAAAATGCCACACTTCTGCCTGTTTTCTTAGAAAACGTGTGTGGGGACGGTACCAAGAGTGTCCACTGCAGAATCTGCTCACTGGTGTGGACACCAAAGGTGGGCAGGTGTATTGACAACCACTCCAGAGGCCCTACTGGGCAGGAAGGAGAGCTGGATGATGAATGATAAAAGTGGGGAATGGATAGTTCACGGGGAGTCCAAGAGCAGTGACATGGCGGCCATGCTGCAACCCTCACCCTTCACACCATCCGCCCCCCCTTGCCCGGGTCCAGGGGTTGGCATTTGCTGCCTGGCCCCAAAGCTTGGATGGTGAGGGGACAATTTCCAGTCTCCAACCCACACCTTTGGGTTCTAGGTACCTCAGTGGGGCAGGGTGCTAAGAAGCTCCTTGCCATTCGAAAGCCCTGGTCTCGTTGTGCCTTCCTGTCTCCATGTCAACCCGGTTTTGGGCATCTGCTCAGGATTGGAAGTTCTTGACAGAATAGACAGATCTGGTCTGGTTGAGGCCTGGGCCCCAGAGGACCAGCTAAGGAGAGTAGCCCTGGACTCCAGGTGTTCTATGGTGCCCATAAGCTTCTTCACAGCCCCCCAACTCCAACCTGGTGAGCAAGAGGCTACCCTTGAAGGGGGAGCACAAGAATTGGGGTTCTGTGGCACGTAGTCTCAGTCAGAGTAGAGGTGAGGGGACTCAACAGTTAGCACCAAATGCCTTCTATGTCCAACTCTAACAATCTAACATTTGACTTTCGGCTCCTTACAAGGTGGATTTTGACTTTTGCCTTCTCCCTCAGTCCCCCTGGTCCAACCCCCTGGGGCTTTCCAAATATAGCACATGAATCTCCAAGTTCCAGTCACTTAAAATGTTCATTAAAATGTCTCATCTCTGGTTTTCATGAAAACACGGGAGAAGAGATAGGATCTGGTGAAGGTAGCTTGGTGGAGATCCAACCGCTTAAGCTATTCCTGGATGAACAGGAAACTAACTAGTGTCCTTTGAGTGACCGTCCTTGGTGCACTCCCGAGTCAGGACCCCGTAAGTGGGCACTGATTGGGGCTGTATCGCTTCAACAAGAAGTGAGGCCAAGCAGCGAGTTTACACGGAGAAAAGGAAGTCTTCTGCCCCTGCAATTACCACCAAATCCCTGCTCCACTCAGGAGCTTCAGGAGACGGATGGCTGGGCGCTGGGCTCCAGCACCACCTGCTGGCCACTACAATCCTCTCCTGCTCTTGCACTAACAATGAGGCCAGTTTGGCCGTTTCCACCTGCCAGGACCAAAGAGGCATTTTATATCATGAATTGAACGATATATGAAGTAAATATTCTCATTCTCATTTTATACTTGAGGAAACTGGTTCAGAGAATTTAAGAAATTTTCCAAGTACCTTGCCCGTTTCTGGAGTGTCAGATCCCAGATTCCAGCGGCCTGTCTTAGGTATGCTCTTGACCCCAGTGCATGCACCCTGCCATGTTGCAGTTGGGCCATTCTGGGGGCTTTTCCAGCCTTCTCATTCTCAGCAGTTTCTCCTCAGGGCTCCTGTGAGGAACACCCAACTGCCAGACTAGAGCACTGACACCCACCCAGCCACCCAGATTTCCTCACAAACCCCCTTGACAGTCTCTTGCCGCCTGGGTGAACTGAAGGCTCACAGACTCTTGCTCCATCCCAGTGGCAGGGACTCCGGCGGGAGCTAAGTGCATCATTTGAGGAGTCAGGGGACCTCACTTTGGCTCCTGACTCACTCACCTGGCTCTCCCAGACAGTCCCTGCTCAAGCCAGTCACTTTTCCCTTGTGTATTAAGTCTGCTGTTTGCCAAAGGGTAGAATGGGCCTAACATATCATTTTGGCCCTTCCCCAGGGTCTGCTCTGTTTAATCCCAGGCTCTCCTTATAGGCCCTGAGTCATGAAAAACTTCAAGGAGGGCCTCCCCTACCTACGTCCACCCCTGAGACATGGATGCCCAATGACTCTGGAATGTGGCTGATTGTATGGGAAGACTGACCCCACCAGGCCTTCTAGGTGCAAAATGGCATCCAAAGGCTTTTGCAGCCAAGTAAGAGACTCTTGTTTGGAGATCATAAAATGGAAATATGAGCCATGGACATGGAAAAGAGGGAAGAAAAAGCATGAGGGGCTAGAAATAAAACAAGATTATGCTCACATTATACCTACTGAATTAACTATATCTGAATTTTAAAATAAACTTGCAGTTGGATTAACTTTTAAATATTCTTTTCTAGGTAGCTTTTGCTTACGGCTAACATACTCTTAACACTGCAACTTGCTACAAGAATTCCAGGGCCCTGGCCTAGGCTGTCTTTAGCTGTCAAAGGCCCAGTTACAGAGACGTCTGACTGCAAAGTGGGCTGTGGGCCCAGAGGATCTTACCCACTCATCTACCCAGTAAATTGGTCTGAATTTATAACATGAAGGGTTTGCTTTATTATAAAGAATAATGGCTTTTGAGATTTGCTAGACCAATGTCTTCACTTTATAGATGAAATAGAAGTCTGGGAAGGAAAGATACTAATTGGATAAAGAAGAAAATGTTACAGGAATAAAATGATGCATACAAATAGCTAAAGGGAAGTACTGTGACATTGTGTCTTTTTAAAAACTTACCAGGTGAATATGGGCTTTAAGACAATTTAAATTCTAAAATGGAAATTAAAAAATGCATTGCCAGTTTTTTTAAAAAGTCATTTGCATAGTTTTCTTAAAGATTATGTATTTATGCATACAGAATTGGGGTACAGGCCAGAGGTGCGGGGGTGAGAGGATTCACCAGAGACAGAGTGGGGAACAGAACAGGCAGACCTACTGAAAGTGGGCAGCAGGCCAGACAGGAGAGGTCTGCTGCACCAAGTGGGTCACCTCCCTGCCCGGGGGGTCAAACTCATACTGCGGTGGCTGCAGAGAGCTTCCTAGTGCTGAGACTTAACCCCATTCACCACCAGGGAGGACCCTGCATTGTTTTCTTTTTCCATTTTCTTTGGTTCTGTTTCCAGGACTTCCATGGTATGGTCTTTTCCCTCTGGGTTTTTAGCTTATTCTGTAACACGAAGGATCTGGCTTGGGTGATCCAAAGCCCCATTTCACTTTTGCCCCACGGCTGCTATGCCTTGCTCAAGATGGAAAAATGTGACTTCTGCAGAAGTGAGCAATGTGGAGATGGAAGTTCCGCCGGGTACTTTGCCCCTGCCCGGATCTTTGTCTGGAGGTGTGGGGCAAAGACCCGCCAGAATCCGGGACTCTGCACAGGGGTTGTTCTCTGCATCTCCAGGGGGTGTTGGGATAACGCAGCATCCGGCTCAGCGGTTTCCATAGCGACCGAGGACTGGTGTAGCCTTGGTTGCCCCCTCGTGGACATCTAGAACGCCGTTTTGCCACTGGGAGGCAAATTCCTTGGGCGGCTCTGTCCAGGGCGCTGGCTCTCTTACCAAGCCCCTCAACTGCTAGACCCAGTGCTGAGCCTTGGCTTCAGCACCCCGCCCCTCGCCCTGCTTCTCTTCTCTGCTGTGGGTCCAGGCTTCGCTGGTTTTTATCGCCCAGCCTCCAAGGCCCTGACTATTCAGCCAGGGTACTTCCATAGTCACTCTAGAGAGCGTGGTATGTGATGTGTAACAGTAATAACATTCTCTCCACCGTAGCCCCTAGCTGTTCTTGGTTCACCTCTCCAGATGGACCTTGTCCATCCTTGGGACAGGACCCCACAGACTGGCAGGAATCCAAGCAGGCACCAGTGTGTGAGGAGCATCACCACTTCTGAGCATCGCAGCCTGAGTGGGGAGATGGGCGGACATGCAGACAAGCTAACCCAACATGGGGTGCGGACGGGCAGTGAAAGGTTCGTGGCACAGGTGTGGTAGGAACATGCAGGGGGCAGGCAGTCAAGCCAGCCTGAGCCAGAAAGTAAGGACTCGAAGCTGTGAGTCGAGCTTTCAAGACTGAGAGGGCATCCAAGCTGGAGGAGATCTCTTCAGAGTCTGCCTCCCTGAGTGTGCTCTTCCTCATCAGGGGTCCTCTGATACCTTGTCTCTCTTCCTTGTCTTTTCCTCTTCCCATCTTGTTCCCTTTCCCTGTACACTCTCCTCCAGCCCCATGATTAAACCAAAACCACTTTGTTACAAGGGGTTTATTCTACCTGTAAGCCATGCCTTCTTCCAGGGCCGTTTTCAACTTACTTGTCTACCCGGTGAACTCTTTACTCATCTTGCAAACCCCATCTTGATGATTACTCCTTCCTGGAGCCTAAACTACTTCTCGGTCATACATGCAATTCCACAAACTTCTATGCAGCACCGACTGTAAGGCCCAGAGCACAGTGCTTCGATCTCTGGAAGAATGAATGGGTAGATGAACAATATACGCATAGTTTCTCTGTGTGAAACAACAAACAAGAAAGTTAAGAGGACTGTTATTCTCTGACTTCCAGTTCCGTCTCTTGACATGGTCCCAAAGGAATTTGGGCATATGTTATTAGAGTGAACTGAAATTTGCTTGAAATAATCAGACTCCCCCGCTCCCCTGTGCTTGCAATGACCAGATTACATCTCTTTCAGGCACAGAAGTTTGACATTTCATTGCAAAGTCATTTTCTTCTCATTTCCTTATGTTGCTCAAATATTCTATTTTTCTTCACTTCCCCTTTGTGTCCCCATTACTCACGTTTTAGTTAAATTTATCTGCTGCCATTTAATCATCGAGCTAGGTTGGCTCGAACAGACATTGCTAGGCCACTGGTTGGTCTTTAGACCACCTGTCTTCTCTGGGCTCCTCTGAGCAGCCCATTTCCCTGTCCAGGGCTTCTGGGATACCCCTTGGATCCTAGCTTCCTCCCCAGTGCAACTGTGACTGCCCTCCATCACCTCTAGGACCTTTCTCTCTCCAGCCTCCTTTTCTGTTTCCTGGACATGGTTTTCACTCTGCCCCCAGCCCTGCCACTTCTTCAGCAACACTGAGCAAGAGGTCTCAGATCTCCTCTCAGTGGGTTCCTGAGTTCAACCTTAATGGTCTACAGAGGAGAGACCCAGCATGGAGTCCCCTTATTGATCCTGGATGATCTGGAAGTAACTGTCAGGCCAAAGGGGAAGTCTCTGGTACAGAGACTTAGCTTGAATTTCTGCAGACCTAAGGGACAAAGTAGCCCTGTAGAGCACATCTAAAAGACAAAGGAAGACAAAGACAAATCACAGTTCTAGTTTATGAATCATGTTTATAGGGCTACATACATATAAATCACCTGATTTAATTTTTTTCTTTAATGAAATGTACTTCATTCTTGTGTAAATTCAAAACATTCATCTTTCTAGAACAAGATCATATCTCTAAGTCTACACTCATCTACATTTTCTATGATCGCCAGTTGTATCTAGGTCAAAAAGATCTATTACCTTTATTATTTCCCAAATCATTCATGCTCTCAGACACTCATCTCATTAATTTTCACAACCACCCTGGAGGAAGAGCTTTTGTTATTCCTGCCTACATCTGAGGTCAGGAATCAAGGAGTGGGCTCAAAGGTATGCAGGAACAAGGCACAGTGTCAAGATTTAATTGGGAAAGTCAGGCCTGGGATTGGGTTGGAGTGGGGTGCAGGCATCAGTGGTCTCAACAGGGGGAGGAGGAGCTTCAGCAGCCTCCCCCCCCCCAATTTCCATTTCCACTGCTGTGTATGGGCTATGCTGTCTGGGTGGGCTCCAGATGGGGCCTCCTGCCTGTTCTGTAACTGCCATGTGGCTCTGACCAAGCTACCCAACGGGGTCAGGAGGGGTCTTCATCATCAGTGGCTCCTGACCTACTGTGTCAGTGTCATGACCAAAATTAGTCCCCAGCCATGACTATTTGAGTTCAGCTTTGGGGGGAGGGGGATACAGGAGAGGGGCCCATCCACAGAGAGGGTTCCAGAGCCAGGGACAGGTGAGCAGCCCTGAGCCCACTGCTAGGGAGAGGCTGCCTATGACTGGGTGGTTCCCAGGAGGCCTGGAGGGCTCTCCCTTTGGCTCCATCCCAGAATTTCCATGGATTCCTGCAGGAACCTGCTCTCCCTTGAAATCTTGGCTGTTGATGGCTCTGTTCTCCCCTCAACACATCCCTGACTATGACAGAAAAGAAATAACTGGATTTTGTGAAAAATCTACAGTTCTTTGCAAGGACTGGCCCATGCCAGATTCTTCCTTTCCACTGCCACTCCAGGAAGCCAGCATTCCCACCCACAACGTCCCCAAGAAGGCCACTGGCCCTGCCTCCTTCCTACCACTTTGTTCACTTGGCCTAGACGAGAAATGTAGGCAGGCCAGTCTAAAAGCAAGCTCCTGACGCAGTCACGTGACTGCCACCTGCAGCAGGGCTGGAACAAAGTGCCGTGGGTTTTCCTCAACCCAGTCACATCTGTCCAGTGGCAGGAGATGTCTGCTAGTGGCTCGCTTGATGCTGACACAGGACTGGCTGTAAACAGGGAGCTTGCATTTTGCTCTTTCCTGGGACATCCCAGGTGACTTCATGTGTCTCTGGCAGAGGCCACTTTGGGGGTGTCCAGTGGGTGTTAATTTTTTTTCCAGACAGCAGACACATAAAAGGGATTATTCCTCTCATGAAAACTCTGCACAGATACACATAAAAGTCACTGCAGAACCTTGACTTTTTGCCAGGATCAACATGGCCTTTGCAACCCCCCCTACAGTCTTTATTCTGTTCTTACCTTCTTTTGCTGTTTCCTTGAGGTCCTTCTTGTCTCACACAGGCCACTCCGTGCAAGTCTATGCCTGGGGTCATTTTTCTGTGCATAATCCAAGCAATCATAAATCATGCCAAAGTCAGCTCCCTTGCCTCTTTCAAAGAGGGCTCTGAATCCAAATAAAAAGATGACATGAGGGCTTGTCTTGTACACTTTGGCTAGTTTTTCTCAAAGTTCTATCTTAGGTCCTGTTCGCTTCCCACGGTGAAAGACATCGTGACTTTTCCAGAAGCTGTCGGTGGGTCATGAACTTCTGGTCTGAGAGTTACCGTGTCATGCATGATGGTGATGGATCTTCAGGCAGCCAGGGGAGGAAAGCCAGCAGGTGTTATTTTGAGTCAGAAGCTCCTCTTTCATTTTTCCCAGTGCTGGGGTTTCGGCAGGTGTTGAAATGTCTGCGGCAGCAGAGGCTGAATTGAATAAGCAGCACGTGTCAAGCATCTAATTTGATTTGACTTGTTTCCCTGGCCACGAGAACTTGGAGCCAGGAATAAAAAGCGTAGTCTGGGGTGACAGCTCCCTGAGTGGTGTCCTGCCTCCCTCCAGCCCAAGGGCCCACAGTTCAGCACCAGAGCCCTGTGCAGGCAGCCAGGCCAGGGCTCACGTCAGATACACCCAGCAGGGCGGACTGGTTTTGATTGTGTTTGACAAGCCCCAGAAAAATCACATTTCCTAACTTTCATGATCAAACATAAGGGGGTGATTTATTAAACATGAGTTGAATTGGGCCAGCTCTACTGGTCGGCTAAAATTGGCCTGAAAAAATAAAGCAATTTGTGGTTGTCAGATCCTAAATTAAATGATTCAAATACTACTGTGGCTGATTAAAGGACTTTATCCAATTTCCTCTTGACCACATGCTCTTCTGTGAGGGCAGGAGAAATACTGTTTCTGGAAGAAATGCAATATTCCGAGACCACTGATCTAATCTAATGGATGGTTTTATTAAATATGGACTCCTCCTCCCTTTTTTCAATGAAAGGTGAGTCTCCAGAGGGTGATGGAAGTGATGGACTGTGTGCGTAATTATGAATGACCTGCCAGGCGTCTGGGTAGGAACCTCCACAGTGACCAGGCCCAGTACCTGAGGAATTGTTAAGGGCCTTAAAAGACCTCTAAACAACAATAACAAAGGTTAACAAAATGAGACTCAAGCAAGCGTTAACAGATTAAAAGTGAATCTGGGAGTGGAGCAGTCAGACTGTCAGAGATGCCCACTTCATGGGACATCAGGGAGGGACAGCCCAGTGCCCTCCTGGCTCTGCTGTTTGGACGGGAGGGGACTGTGACCCAAGGCAGCCAGTCCAGAGATGCAGGATGGCTCTGGCATGAACAAATGAGCTGGCTCGGGATCATGAATGAACAGATCCAGCAAGAAGTGAGGCGGTTAGCAGCGGGTGCAGACGGGGGAGGTCAGGAGATGTTCCGATCAGCAGTCTGTTCAGACATGAGAATGCAGAAGCTGCCGGGGAAACAGAAGCTGGGAGGCAGGGCAAAGAGACTGGGTGTGAGGGCAGAGCAGAAGGGCCATGCGGCCAGAGGGAAGGGAGCAAGGCCAGAGGGACACCAAGTGACCCAGGGAGGGGATATGGGTGGGGGCTGGAGAGGAGGACCCAGTGGGTCCCAGAGTGGCTTCATTCTCAGCCGCCTGTCCCCTCTGTGCTCATCCTGAAAACAAGTTCACCCCTGAGAAGCTGCCAAGGTAAGCAACACTCAGAAGACCCTAGAAGGACTCAAGGAGTAAGTTTTCGACACTAAACCAAGAGAAGCCCAGTCTGCGGAACGTTCACTTACTCTCAGAGGGATGTGATGAGTCCAAACCAGTGGGGAAGGGAACGGCACGTCACGAAGGAGTGCAGCAGGCAACGGAACGTGACCAGAGCTCGGGCCAGCTGGCCTCCCTCTGCCCTGACTCTGTGCTTCTGTCTCTGGAAGAAAGGCAGACACAAAGCCACTGCCAGGACCGGGCCTTTCTACCCCGGGAACTCTCTGAAGAGACGATCACTATGAATTCTGGGTGCTTCCAAGATTGAGGCAGGGAAAGGAATACAGAGACTTACGAAAGGATTACAGAAGCAAGAGCACCCAGATCCCACTGGACCCAGGGGTAGGTGCAGGATGAACTCTTTTGGGGCTCCCTTGGGCCCCGTGCAGATTACCCTCTGAGTCCAGGCCATGGGCCCCCAGATAATCACACCTCTCTCTACACATTTAATGCTGTGGCTGTCGCAGTCCAGACTTGAAATCTAGGTCAGCGGGGGATTTCCCTTCCACTTCCCCAGACGACCTCCCGCTCTGCTGACCCTCATGGGAGAGTTGTCCCCTGGGGCCAGTTACAGAGAAATGAGAGAATGTTGAGGGCATAAGGTAGGTGCCACCCCACTTTATGGTTAACAGAAAAACCTGTCCCCTCTGAAGGTCTCACAGGTCCTGGGCACAGCCAGTGGACCACAGCAGCCATACAGGAGCCCACACTTCCCGTCACCCCCACAGCCCTGCCTTCTGAGACCTGCCTCTCCTGGAATGCTCTTCCCATATGTAGGTAAGTGATTATTGTTCAAGCTTTTTCGCCACTGGCCTCTGTGGCTTTCACCTGTGGCCTCCAATGTAGGAGGTTCTTGGGCGCGTGGGCTCGGGGTACGCGTGGAGTGGGGTGTGGGCCTGCATAAGGAAGCACACCTGGGTCTGGAGGCCGAGCATAAGGGCGGCAGCAGAGAACTATGCAGCAGAATGCGGTGGCGCTATCACCGGCGAGCTCAGCGAGAGTAAAGATTCGCTGGGGGCTGGGGTTCCCTGCCAACCTTCCGGCCCCCAGACCCCCTACCTGCCTTACACCTGGTTGCCTCACTATAAATGGTATAGAATGATCATTAAAAGCCAGTGAGGGGCCCTCCCTGGTGGCGCAGCGGGTTAAAGCACAGCACTGAGAATCTAAAGCCGCTTCCGCATGAGTTCGATTCCCGCCTGCCCCGGAGGCCGGAGGTGACCACATGGCATGGCAGACCTCTCCTGACCCGCCCGCTGCTCCCCTCAGCAGTGTACTTCGTCGATCTGCCTGTTCTGTTCCCCACTCTGTCTCTGGTGAAGCCTCTCACCGCCCCTGAGCCTCTGGCCTGTACCCCAGTTCTGTATGCACAAATAAATAAATCTTAAAAAAAAAAAAAAAATTAAAAAAAAAAAAAGCCAGTGAGGGCTCCTGACTCTCCTGTACCTGTCTCCTGAATCAACAGAAAGCCTGCCCCAGCCTTGCTGGCAGGACACCACAGATGACCTCAGGGCTTCCTCCCTCTCTTTAGCTCTTGGCTAAAATGTCACCTCCCTGAAGTGCTCCCCTGAACACCTGATTTAAATAGCCCTCCTTACCTTCTCCTGCTTTATTTTCCCCCAAGGACTTCTCACCAGAAATACCATCTACTATCTGTCTTCCTGCACCAGAAGCAGTTCCAGGTTCTGTGTTCTGTTAGCTGTTGCCCCACAGAGTAGAGCTTGGCTCACAGTAGGCAGTCCATAAATATTTGTAGGATAAACTTGTTTATTGATTAAATTGTTTGAGTTTACACTGGTTTTTAGCCAGGGTACTCTTTTTTTTTTTTTCCAAAGATTTATTATGCATACAAGAACTGGGGTATAAGCCAGAGATGCAGGGAGTGAAAGGACTCACCAGAGAGAGTGGGGAGCAGAACAGGTGGATCTACTGAAAGATACTGCTGAGGGGCACAGCAGGGGAGACAGGAGAGGTCTGCTTGTGCCATGTGCGTCAGCTCCCTGGTCAGGGGTTGAACTTGTGCTGCAGTGGCTGCAGATAGCTTCACAGTGCTGAGAGTAACCCTTTGTGCCACCAGGGAGGCCCCAGGGTACATCTCTATATGCTGCAGATCAGTCTAATGTTAAATCCTGGTCCAACCATTACGGGGCAACCCAGTGTGAACTGGGCTGCCTGACTGTGGGTCCTCACCAGTGCGCTTAAAGTTTAATTGTACTGAAGGCACACACAAAAAGGGTCAATAATGGGTTTATTTACAAAAGGGGAAAGGAAAAGGCACAACCCAGGGAAAGAGAGAGATACAAGATAACTAGAACATCGCCAGCTCAGCTGACTTGGAACTCCAGTAACACACTGATAGCCACCAGCCACGCAGTCCTGAGAGTGTGCGCGTGTGTAAAAAATGGCCATATATATATGCATATATATGTATAAATGTATACATGCATATATGTATATATGCACACACATGCATACATATGTATATATACATGTATACATATACATACATACATACATATACACATATACATATATATATATATATGCCCCAAAGTCCCAGAATGCTTGCTTAGCTCCTCCCTTGGGTCCTCGCAGTTCTCTCCCTGGTACTGCAGGGAGTTGTAGTTTCCAGTCACTGGAGCACGGGGTGGAGTCCAGAAAGCTGGAGTAGGGGGTGGAGTCCACAAAACTGCAGAGTTCCTTTAGGAACACACTTTCTGTGTGACCTGGAGCAAGGCAGTCTCCTGTGCCCCAGTTTACTCATCTATCCCTTCCCAGCAGCCTTGAGAGGCCCAACCTTGTGGATGAAAGTGAGGGCTCGTATCAGCATCATGTTTTACTGATACTGCTTCTCAGCCTTTCCGGTACTGGACATTTGTGTTTCCTTTCCAATGCTCCTGCCCTCTGCCCACTTTTATGGGGGTAATTTTCTAAATGACAGGCAGGAGGTTCAAGCCAGTGCCCTGCTCAGCGGGTGCTGCGCGTCTGCACCCGCACACCCTCCAGGGGGCGCCCGGAACCCGCAGGCAGGCGTCGGGGCAGCGGCCCTGGTTTGTCCCCCTCTCCGAGGAGCCGGCCCAAGGAAGGTGAGCTGGAGTTGTCAGGGCGGCTAGCCGCGACTTCTGGGGTGCGCTACCTCTGACGCGACTCTGCTCCATCCCACCACCTGTGCTAGACCTCGGGATACCAAATCGGCAATGGAGCCTTTATCAATGGAAACTTGCACCATCCGCCGCGCTCAGTTGTCGTTACCCGGTGAAAGCGACCCAAAGGAAGTGACAAGCTGCTCGCGGAGGGTCTCCGAGGATGCCCCCTGCCGCCAGGAACTGGGGACTGAAGCCGGGGCGAGTGTGTGTGCGGCGGGTGGGAGGAAATCCAGGGCCGGAGCTCTCACGGGGGCGGAAGGATGCAGGCGATGGGGTTCAGGGGCCAAAGATGGGGTTCAGGGGCCAAAGAGGGAGGCAGAGTGAAGGTGCCGGGTTCCCAGCCAGAACTGAGAGGACAAAAAGTCGCGGGGGCTGTGGGGATAGCTCTCTTACAGGGGCAGGCCTTTAGCAGATGAAGGGGCAGGTTGGGATGACCCAGGGGCGCAGGCTGGGGAGCCAGGACAACTGAGTTGTCATTCCTGCGGGTGACCTGGGTTGCTGCTCCGAAGGAAGGACCCACCGCCTATGCAGACACCCTGCACCAGGGCCTGTCCTTGGAGAGCGCCCTGGCATAAGGGCGCGCAGGGGCACCACACGTGAGAACGCGTGGGGGCGCATTAAGAGCTTTAAAAGGCCCACCGCTAGGCATGTCAGCCCCCTTAGGTGGAACCTTTTATTCCGACGGAGGCACGGTAGGCACAATCGGGGCGTTTGCTGGTAATTGCTTTCCTAACCTATAGAGAAAATGCATCACAAGCCCACCACAATTAAGTAGTCACATTCCTCTTCTTTTATTTAGAGCTATTTAGAAATATCTGCAACTGACGTGGCTTCCAGGTTTCTTATTCTTTTTCTTCCTCGCAACTGAAACTTTTTTCCTTTGAATCCCATAAAATATTCTTAAGTGCTCCAGGAGGGAGGAATGAGGAGATGTTTGTGTTTCCAGCTCTGCAGCCAACCATCGCTCAAATAATACCCTCAATGCGTAACCTGGGAGTTTAATATCCTCAAATATTTATAATTATGCAAAAATAGCCCTAAGAAACGTTCCGCTTTTGCACACTGGATAATTACCGACATCCAGCGTTCACAACCTCCAGACTGCTTCTCCAAGTTTGCCGGCATCCCCCGCCAGAGCCTGAGGGGGCAAAGACAGGCCGGGCAGCCCTGGGGCCTGCCCAGCACTTTGCAGCCCCTCCCCTAGGCAGCTCCCTTCCCCTGCCCCAGCCCATGAAAAGTCCGGCCAGGAGAGGCTTGTGGCACTCGTCCCGCCAAGAGGAAGTGGCAGTGTGTTAGAAGCCCACACACAAAAGGAGGCCTCAGTCTCAGCGAGTGCTGTAGTCAGTCCACAGAGGGCACCCCGCGGGCTGGGGTGTCCCGTGGCGCCCGGTGCTGCCCGCCAGCCTGCTGTGGTCAGACCCTCGGTGAAGCCCTGCATGGAGAGGACGATGCACTCCCCCTAGTAATACATTTTCCCTTTCCTGTCGTCTCCTGCTGCTCCCTCTGCTCCACGCACTTTTCCAGAAGAATATCAAGAAAACTATTTTCCCTGCATAATTATCCGCCTCCTCCCCACCCACCTACACACATCTTTCCTGCTTTGAAGTGGCAGCTGCTCTGATTTCTTTAAGTGGACCGCACTCTGCATCTACCAGTCAGGTGGAGTTAAATTAAGGGCGCTGCCAGCCAAGGCTGGGGGTGAGGACTGCAGCGCCCCCCCACCCCCATGCGCTGGCCCTCAGCTCCGCTGTCTGCATTGAGGTCCTCCTCCCACTTCTGCTGGGCTGGGGCTGCAAAGCTGCAAGCAGCTGCCCAGTCCTCCTTCCCCTGAGCCCAGGCTGCCTTCATCTTGACCTTGCAACCTGATTTGAAATTCCTCTTTAATAAGGTCAGTTAGCCTTAAGCTTCCAGCAGCAGGTTACAGAAGAACAGCCCAAACGACTGCAAATAATAAAGTGGGTTGGTTCACTGGCCCTTCTGAGTAGGGTCCTTGCCCGTCTGATGTCTCCACCTAGAACACACCGGCTAACCAGGTGCTCTGCCAAGATGAGAGACAGTGAGGAGAAATGGGAAGATATTCCCCCTTGTCTTGCCGTCGGTGAGCTCTGGGGCTGCAGGTAAGTTGATGGACTGAGAGGCCTTGAGGTTGGTAAAGCCAGCTGGCTGGGGGCCTGGAGCCCGGAGTGACACGTGACTCACTTCTGAGATGGTCAAGACGCGGGAGAGCCTTTCCCAACAGAACTGTGTGCCGGACACGTCATATTCCATCATACCGAGTGTGGGGACCCTACTAGACAGTTCATGTCCCAGAGTCTGGGGCACTCTACCTGGGCATTATCTCCTTGTTTGAAATAAAAGAAAATAAAACCATCCTTTGTCAACTGAGCCTACTGCAGGCAAAGCAACAGGATATGTCCAGAGGTGCCACATGCCTGCACATGACTGATAAAACTCATCTCTGAAGGAGCGTCTCTGGGGGCCCAGTGCTACACTAAGGAATACAGGTGGGGGGGGGGAGGTAGGGGGACTTGTGTCCTTGGGCTCTCCCTGGTGGCACAGCATGTTAAAACACAGCACTGTGAAGCTGTCCACAGCCACTGCAGCATGAGTTCAATCCCTAGCCAGGAAGCTGATCCACATGGCACAGCAGACCTCTCCTGACCAGCCCGCTGCTCCCCTCAGCAGTGCATTTCAGTCAATCTGCCTGTTCTGCTCCCTACCCTGGCTCTGGTGAATCCTCCCACCCCCCACATTTCTGGCCTATACCCCAGTTCTTATATGCCTAAATAGGTAAATCTTTTTTAAAACATAGGACATAAGGATCTATACACCCCAGATCTTGGGCAGAGTATCCCAGTTGTTTCCTTGGGGCATCTGGCTTGACTTGAAATCTAAAAGTTGGGTTAAGTTCTCTAAAGAAGGGTTGTAACCTACATTCCACCTGCCTCAGGAGGAGCAACTATTTGTGCCTCGTTCAGGAAAGGGCTTTCCGGGACCAACTGCTAACCACAAGGACATTGGTATCCTGTGACTTCTCCCAACACCTGGTCACGATTTCCAAGTCAACCCGGCCACTATAGGTAAAACGGCGCCATCAAAGTGCAAATGGAATCCTCCTTCCAGACTTCCGGCTGGGCAGACTGTATTGCCAGAATGCACATTGGCTTTGCTTACAGGCATGTCAAGCTGGCAAATGCATACCTGGTGCCATCTACATTCAAGGCGGCCTCACCATGCATGGAGAGGCGGCCCTGAATAAACGCTATAGGCTTTATTGGGCAGGCTCCTCAGCAACTGTGAAGATCATCCAAACAAACTGAGGCCCAGGGAAACTGAAGGTTTGTCCAGGAATCCATTAGCGCGGGATGGGGACAGAGTGGTGAGTTGAGTCCTGGAGTCCTAATCCCCAGACAATATTCCTATCAATACAATTCACAGGGAAAAGACCAATGGTATCAGCTGACTGTGCTGGGCTCACTGCTTTATATCACTTACAGGTGACCACTGTCCTAGCTGTCCTGAGGGGTTTCCTGAGAAGCAGGGCTTTCAGTGTGAAAAAGGGACCGTCATAAAGGGACAAATTGCTCACCTGACCTTTAACCTTCTCCATGCCTTATGAAGGTGCAGGTATTGCTCTTTCCACTTTAGAGATAAGAAGACAGATTAAAAAACCCTAGGTGGGGCCCTCCCTGGTGGTGCAGC
>NW_004567129.1:16715729-16769491 GCF_000260355.1 Condylura cristata
TGGTGAAGCCTCTTGCCACCTCAGCACCTCTGGCCTGTTCTGTATGCACAAATAAATAAATAAATCTTAAAAAAAAAAAAAAGATGATGATGGACTTACGAAGGTTACCCAGTTGGTAAGAACTGACCTGGGATTTGGTGGGGAAGTCTACCAGCCAGCCTCCCTCTGGCAAACACTTGGCTTCTTTAGTCTTCCTGGTCTCCCCACTGTTAACCACTCTCGCTACTTCCTTGTCTTGTTTTGAGGGTCACTCAGAATGTCCCTCCCTTTGGTGCTTATGGGGGTCCATGCAGCCCCTCTGGGATCACAAGGGTCATGAGTCAGGTGACAGAGACCACCTTCCCTGCATTAAGGATGGGAAGTGAGAGAAGAGAGAGGAAATGAGACCTCCTCACTCTCCATCTGGGCTCAGAAGGTGAGTGTCCGCGGGAGGGGACTTGCAGGCCAAGTCGGGGATGAACCCAGACAGAGGGGCTCACAGATACCCACCCTGCAGGGAGGCAGGAGCAGGAAAGTCCCTGACCCTGATGGGAAGGCTCCAGCCAGCGAGGTGCATCCCAGTGCTCCCTCCCCATTTTGCTGGGGAAGTCACTATCCCACGCAGCATCCAGATAAGCTAAGACTCCTCCCCAGTTCCAAATACTCCTCTGAGTTCCAGACTTGCAGCTGCAGGGCTGTGCCACAGGGTGCCACCGTGTGTCTGCTGTGCCAGGGTGCAGGGGGGCTCCTGGGGCTGAGGTCAGCTCTGCTCAGCTCCCCAGGCCAGGTGCCCCAGTGGGGGGCTGCATTCTCCTGAAAGAAGGGAACTTTCCTCACTGGCCCAAAGGCTAGAGGGGCTGGTCACCGGAAGCTTTGCATTCATCTTTGCTTTGTGGCAGTTCCCTTTGGGCTCTGACAAGCCTCTCGAAAACTGCAAGGGCAAGCCTGAATTTGTGGTCTCTGCCCCACAGGTTCCCCTTCCAGAGATCTACTCTGTGCATCTCTGTGTTACAAGAGCAAAACACCGGTTTCTTCTCCTTTCACTGCTTCTCACACCCACAGCAGCAGCAAGCCCAAAAGCTCCCCTTCAGTCTGGCCAAGTCTCCTGTCCACCAGAGCAAGCATTTTAAGAAAAACCGTATCGCCTCTTGCCTGGACAGTTGCAGTAGCCACTTACATCATTTCCCTGTTTCACACCTTCCAGGGGATTCCCCGTGTTCTTAGAATGCTCTTCTCACACAGTAAGGATACAAGCTTCTCACCACGGTTTACAGAAGCCTACAGAGTACAGGATCCACACTGACCCCCAACTCCCCAGCCATGGGGAGCTGGTCTGGGGTCATCATAAAGGAACCCTGCCCAAGCAAATTTCCTTTAGGGGAGGTGGCAGTGACAGAAAGAGTCTGGGGTGGGTCACAGTCACTTGACGAGGTGAACCCCACGCCAGAGAACTGCTCTGGAAATCCCCAGGTGGAAGGACTTGAGGAGGAACCCATGAAAGTGTCTAGCTGGGCAAGATCCAGAAGTTATGTATGCATCACGCCAGTTTCCAGCTCCAGAGCCAAGAAAGCCCTTTTCAGGGCTGTTGTTTACCTCGCCACCTCCTACCCCCACCCTCCTCCACGACACCGAGTCAGCGCAGAGCTAGCACTCTGCTCATCCGAGTGAAAGCAAAGGTGGGCCACAAACTCCCGGCCCCACTGCAGGCCCCATGTTGAGGGCGCGAGAGGTTTAGATAGGACATTATGTGATGGAGGCTGGAAGAGGTTTGGAGCATGTCAAGAGTCTTTCCAACCGGTGGAGGTGAGTGTTGGAGGGAGAGAGGGTTTGCAGAGGCCAAACCCGGCTCTTTCCACAAACTGTATATAGCACAGTTGGAAACAGAAAGGGTAATAAGCAGGTCCAGGGAAGAAGTCATTCCAAGCAGCTCTTGCAGGAATAGGCAGTTTGGGAACTATAACGAGTAGCTGGCAGGGATGAACCACAGTGATCTAAGAAGCCAGGTCAAAGGGCCTCCCTGGTGGCACAGGGGTTAAAGGTGAGTGGCGTCAAGCTATCCTGGGCCAGGGAGCTGACCCACGTGGGCAGCAGACCTCTCCTGTCTCCCCGCTGCTCCCCTCAGCAGTGTGTTTCAGTCCATCTGCCTGTTCTGCTCCTTGCTCTGTCTCTGGTGACTCCTCTCACTCCCCCCCACCTCCCACACCTCTGGCCTGTACCCCAGTTCTTATGTGCATAAATAAATAAATAACTCTTTGAAAACAAACAAACAAAAAGAGGTCAGGTACTCTGAACCTGAGGACAGTCGAGGAACCTGAGTGCCAGGCGGGAGTGCCATCATGCGACTGCTGGGCTTCAGAGCACACTCTGAGCACGGAGAAGAGGCTGGAGGAGTTACGAGGCCCAGAGAGCCTAGACAAGGACAAAGGTTGTGTGGCTGGGGGGGCTGAGATGGACTGGGGAGACACTGAGGAAATAAAACTGGCAGGGCATGCTCTGTGGGCACCAGGGCCCCTTGACAACGCAGCGAGTCAGCAAGGCCCGTGGGAGGAGCTGGCACTTACTGTATGCCAGCCCCAGGCTGGGTCTTCCCACCCAATCCTTTAATTCCCCTTGGGGAGGGCGTCTGTCCACGTGGCCAGCTAGGTGACAGCGAGGCGGCCCGAGACTTGGAGCCACACATGTGGGTAGTGATGCAGCTGGACTGAAAGCCCATCTGGCCCTGGGACCTCCTGTGAGGGATACCAGGTGTGGCTCTGCAGGCGACCGGGGCACCCTCCCAGGGGCACTGACAGGAGGAGCCAAAATGCCAGAGGGCTGCTGAGGGGCTACCCCACATGACAGGGCACCAGAGAGGGTACCAGCTGGCGAGAAGCCTGAGGACAAGGGTCATGGAGGGGAAACCAAGAACTTGTCTGAGGTCCTTTTCTGGGTGGAGAACTGAGGGGGTGGAGGGAGCCGAACCCTACACATGCCCACACCCTACCAGGCAGAACCCCAGCAGCCGACCCCCGCTGGGCCTCACAGCAGCCCCCAGCCCAGGCTCTCTCCTTCCCTGCTCCTGATGGGATACCCCTCGCCCCCGGCCGGGGACCCACGGTCCTGTCATCTATTCACAGTGGGACAGAGCAGGACTGGGCCCCAGGGATGGCAAAGTGCAGGTACAGTTCTCAGTGCTTGCACCTAACTCTTCTAACTCTCTCACTGATCCTTGTTGTAAGTTACTATTACTTCCACCTTACAGATGAGTAAGCAGAACAGGCACCACCACAGGTGGGGCTCGGGAGTGGAAGCCCCGGAGCAAGGCCCACGGGGGTCCTTCCCACTGCAGCCTCACCCCTCACGCAAGTCACAGACCTGTCATTCCGCCCAGCTTTAAGTCAGCCAGGCCCGTCCGCTCTGAGAGGTGCCAGGCCGCCACCCTATAGTGCCCTCATGTGCAGGGAGATCTGTGGTTGCAACTTGGTGAGTCGCGATAACTTCTACCTTTCCTTGGGGTGCTGTCGTCTAGTCCCCACTCCCAACAGGGTTGCTCTTCACATCTTGGCTCCCCTGCCTCTGGGACAAGTGGCCACTGCAGGCAAGGGGGAGGCACAGTGATTTCCTGGCTTCTAAAAAGTATGGGGACAGGCGCCTTGGACTAGCTAAGGGCAGCCCAGAACTGGGCCTTGGCCTCTCCTGCCTTTGTTACTAAGTTGTCCTTTGCCATCTCCAAGGACTATGTGTTCTGGTCCCTGGGAAGTTAAACCAGCCTATCATCCCATTTTAAAGGTTAGACAGGTGAGGCCTGAAGACGTAGGAACTGCCCAAGGGCAGCCAGGGAGAAATGACAAAGCAAGGACTCAAGTCTGTCAGCTCCTAGCCACAGGCGCCAGGCCCCAGGAGCACCCCACAGCACACCCAGAAAAAGTTGAGTTCTGTCCTGGAGCCCCGGGACATCCCAGACATGCCAGCAAGCAGCAAACACAAGTCTGCCACCCCGCTGGCAGTTTTTGCTAACCACACACCACACTTTTCCCTTTCATTTGTCTTTCCATTCATCCACATGAAGAGAACATAAAGAAAGCATAATAAAAGAGCTCCCAAATTAGAGATGGACCATAATGGCAGAGAAGTTCAACTATAAATAGAAGAAAGCTGGCCCTCCCTCGTGCCCCTGGGGTGGTCTGATTAGCCAGAAGCCTGCACCCTCTCATTAAGCCGTCTTGCTGTCCTACCTTGGACCCTGGGGGGCAGCTGAGTGGAGAATGGAGCAGCCAGGAGGGTGGGCATGCTGGGCAGATGAACTTTTGGGGAGGCAGTGTTGGCATCTACCTGTTGTGGGGAGTCTTTCCTCTGCTGGTCCATGGCAGGCTGTGGACAGGAGCCACCTTAGCTTGGGTAAGATGCCCGGTTGTCCTCCGAGAACACAAGCTGAGACGTGCACCATGGATGTTCAAGGAGATTTGGTATCAGTGACAGTTCAGTATCATTCACAGCTGACCTTCCTCAGGAATTTACTGCCTGCCAGGTGGAGAACCTCCCACACATCTTCTCACATAATTGTCATCCCAGCTCCTAAGCAACATTATAACTGATGATGCACAGAGAGGTTACACGCCTTGTCCAGGGTCACACAGAAAGTAAGTGATCGAGGCAGGGCTTAAATCCAAGAAGCAGTCTCCAACGCTGCTCCTTGGAGGAAGCCATGAGGGGATGTCTCTGCCAGGGCGCCACTTGGCTCTGGTCTCAGCCACGTCGTTGGACACGCTCTGGAGAAGAGCAATGAATGATATGATGGCTATGTTGGAGGATGACAAGACACCAGGCAGGAAAGAGGAAGGGAGGGACAGCTGACATGGAGAATGATGCTCACAATCCTCAGAGTTACCTGACCAGAGTTACAAGTTGCTCTATTAGGGTGCGATGCACCTAGAGCAAATATGCACAACTGGGATTAGTCTCCCCAAACAGTATCCAGTGTGGGGAGAAGACTGTGGCACAACTTCACAGTGCATGCAGCAGGTACTCATCTTAGGGGTTAGAACATTCCAGAAGTTGCCTAGGGTCATGCACCCGCATCAACCGGCTTTGGGGGCTAAAGATCACCAGGATTGACGACATCCAGGGTCAAAGGTAACCTGGGCTACAGACCCTGAAGTTCCTGAGTTTCCAGGATCCCTAAGTTCAAAGGTCACCAGCTATCAGGAGACTGGCCATGGATTTCAGGCTGGCTGTTCTGCAGCCTGGAAAGCGAGACAAGGGGACCCAAGAGAGCCTGGCCTGGACTCCCGGGACAGCCTCCCCAGGAAGCTAAGTGGGTGACAGAGTGTGCACTGGTACTGAAGCCACTGCTGTGCAGACTGACAGCACCTCTCATTTCACAATTACTGAGGGCCTTGCAAGTATTAATTAAAGCTCAAAACCCCCGGAGCCTGAAGCAGGTTCTCATTAACCTCATTCTGCAGAGGCTAGACTTGCTCCCCCTGGAGCCCTGTGGATGTGGCAATGCTTCTCGCCCCAGGGGCCGGCTGGCAGAGCACCCTCGTATGTCACCAGTGGCAGGGTGGGGAGCTCTGGGGTTCCTGCTGGCTCCATGACACTCATGTCACAGCGGGGCTCAGAACAGACAAACCACGGGCTTCTACTACAGCAGCCAACACACAACAGATTCCCTCCTTTTGGCTTTCCTAAAGAACAGCTTTACTGAGGTATGTCATCCCATACGTCACCCATGGAAGGCATTCGATTCATGATTTCCAGTGTTCAGAGCTGCAGGTTTATGACCACAATCAATTTTAGAAATTCTTCATTACCCTAAAAGAAACCTTGGCCGTGACTCCACTCCCCACCATTTTTCTGGCATTCCCACAGACCCTAGGCAACCACGAATCTATTTTCTCTTTATATAGATTTGTCTACTCTGTCTTGTTTTTGTCTTTGATTTTATTGTGGTTAAAAATACACATAAAAGATTTACCACTTGAAGTGTCCAGGTCAGGGGTGTTAGTACCTTTATGTGATAAAGCAACCATCACTGCCACCTACCTCCAAAACTTTTTCATCTTTCTGAACTGAAACTGGTAATCACTGGGCAGTAACTCTCCTCCCCCACCCAGCCCTGGGTGACCAGCGTCCCATTTGTTGTCTTCAGAAGTTTCTACTCCAGACACCTCATACAAATAGAACCATACAATCTGATTTATTCATTTAGTGTAATATTTTCAAGGTTCATTCTGCCTTCTGAAAAAATTATGACATTGAAATCAAAAGTACAGAAAACAATATGCCACCCACCCCCCTTGATTTAACTTCTATTTCTTTAATTTATTAAATCAATTTGTTAGCCTCATGTCATATTTCCTTTTTTTTTTTTTAACTTTTGCTAATGTCTTCCCAGGAGCTAATCCAGTTCTGAAGTTACTGTGTATCTTTCTTGCTTGGCATTTTTATGACCTAGGTTTATAGTCACAGCAATATATGGCAGCAGACTGGGTTGTTATCACACACTTAAAAGGTATCATATGCTGCCAATCTTGTCATGTGTTTTCCAAGCCACGCTGGATTTTTGAAAATTTTATGTCATTTATTTTATGCATACAAGAACTGGGGTGCAGGCCAGAGGTGTGGGGGGGTTGTTAGAGGATTCAGCAGAGACAGAGTGGAGAGCAGAACAGGTGGATCTACTGAAACACACTGCTGAGGGGAGCAGCGGGCAAGACCGGAGAGGTCTGCCGCGCCATGTAGGCCACCTCCCTGGTCAGGGATCGAACACCTGCTGCAGTGGCTGCGGACAGCTTCATGATCCTGCGACTCAACCCCTTGCACCTCCACCCCGGATGTTTAGATGGATCTGTGCTGGCCCCTGCAGCTCTGCCTTGCTCTTTTGCCCTGCGGCACAGTGGTGCGGTACATGTGTACCCACACTGGATTTGTCCAGGGGGGTCCCGCATTTGGATTTTTACCAGGGAAACCAGAGCCGCTCCCATCTGACCTGGACAGCCACAGATACCCCTGAGCAGAGAGCCAGTCCCCCAGCAAGAAAACTAAATACATCCACAGGCTCAGAGCTTGAACCTCCACCCCAACCTGAGCTCTGTATCCAACTTGGCTACAAGGGGCCGGGAGGATCATTCTTTGTGCCACCACCTTGCCTTCTCTTTCTGGGCTGCGGATGCCCTCAGAAGCAGGCAAAGCAATGAACTCCTCTTCCCATGGAGACACACCCACAGAGAACACCCATACTCATCCAAGGCGCCCAAGGTCAGGCCCTGGCACGTCTCCCTCATGGTGTCTCTGCACAGCGCAGGGAGGCGTGTGGTTTGAGGTGTTTAGGGAGGATTAACTGGACACAGGGCTGTGCCTGGTGGCAGGGTCAGTAAATGTTTGCTGAATGAGCGATCAAATGAGTGGATGGATGAGAAGCCACTCGGATCCCCTGGCGCGGTGCCTAACAGGTGCTCAGAAACAGTGGCTGTGATTAATGTGTGTGTGTGTGTGTTTTTAAATCGGGTTTAATAAAGTATTATTCACATACAGTGAAATCCACCATTTGTAATGCACAGTTCTGTGCCTTTTGATAAACACGGCCTAGCCACCTCCGCAACCGATGGATAAACAATTTCCATCACCCCGGAAGGTTCTCTTGTGCTGTGTTGTGGTGTGTGCCATCCGCACCCCTAGGCACTGGCAACCCCTGATCTGTTTTCTGCCCCTAGAGTTTTGTTTTTTCCAAAATGCAAATGGAACCAACAGTATGAAGCCTTCCAGTCTGTTTTTTTCCACCTAGCATCACTCACTGGAGACTGGCCCCGACCTGCTCACATCAGGGGCGGATTCCTCTCTGGTGTTGAGGGTGTTTGTACCAAACTCTGCTCATCCACTTGCCACTTGAAGGACACTGGGCTGTTTCCAGCTTGACCACCCACAAGACCTATAATTCATAGTCACATGCGTAGGTTTCCGAAGGAACCAAAGTTCACTTCCCTTAGGCACATAACCTCGGTAGGGCTGGGATTTCCAGGTCATCTGGGACGTGTGTGCTTGAAGGTATAAGAAGTGTCTTCCGGAGTGGCTGTGCCATCTGCATTCCCTGCAGCGTCTCTGAGTTTTCCTGTTGTTTCGCATCTGAGCAACACTTGATATTGCGCCATTTACGCGGGGCGGATTTTGCTGATGTCAGTAATACTTCATCAATCCTGACATACTGGCACTATCCACAGAGGTGCGCGGCTACTTCTGTGGCATTGATCTGCATTTCCTTGAGGAAATGGTGTTGAATTGATGTGTTTTGTCACCTTGATCTCGTAGCATGCGGGGTATGACAGGCCAGACCTACAGCCTGCTCTCCTGGAGTTCTACCAGGCTACTGTAGGGTCTGAATGGGGGCAGGAGGCCCACTCTGGACTGTGCTAGGAGCCCCAGTTTGCTCAAAATGAGTGGATGCCTTCTGTCCCCCATACTCTATTCTTCGCCTGAGGCTGGCTGGCTGGCTGGGTAGTAACTTGGGCCTGACTGTGACATTTAGTGCTGACAGTACCTCCAGTTACTCTCCAGTTACCTTTCTCAGGGTACAGACAAGCTTGTGGTATCAGGAATCAGAGCAAGGGGCAGGGTGGAGCTGCCCATTAAGCTCTACACCTCGCATGAGCTCTACTCCAAGTGGTCAGGAAAGAGATGCTCCCCCATTTAATGAGTGGAATTCCACAATGGTGCATGTCTGGTCTGCACCCAAAATGAATTCCCCAGAGCTTCCTGAGCAGATCCTGCCACCCTGCGCCTCCACCTAACTCCTGAGGCCAAGCACCCAAGGAGGCTGCTGGGGGGTAGGGCCTCAGTCTCTGCCTCACCATCCAGGGGGGCCCAACCCACCCAGAGGTCTGCAGCTCTTGTCCCTTCCATTGGCCAGAGCAGCTGGTGCCCCAGTGACGCCTGCCTGGCCTCCCCCTCCTGGCATTCTGTCCAGGGCTCCCACTGTTCATCTATCCCCAGGCCTGGCCACTGCTGGCAGTTCCAGAGAGACCACTTCCTTAGGCATCTTCGCTCAGATGTCCTGGCACCCTCAAGCTTCTCTCTGGACGCCCACCCAACTGCAGATGTGCTCTCCAGGGCCTTGTTTTCCCCCTCCTGTCCTTCTCCAAGAGCCTCTTGCACGCTCCCCACCCTGCCTGAGACCGAGCACAGAGTGGATAAAGGCAGGAGGTCTGCAAGGGCTGGTGCACAGGGAAGGAGTCCCGAAGGAGTTGGAGGGAAGGAGCGAGGCCCGTGGGTAGGGGAAGTTTGGAAGAGAGAGGAAAGGGGCAGGAATGGTCAAAGGGCAGGAATAGGGTGCTGCTAAGGGGTATAAGGGCAGAAGGGGAGAGGGTAGGGGCTGTGCCTGCCCATACCTGAAGAACTTTTATTGCTAGAAGTGTTTGGTGGCCATCAAGAAGGCCAAGGCCAGGAGCCCGCCCAGCCTGCTTGCTTCCTACCACTCCCTCCCCTCCCTCAGGTATTCTGGCATCCTAGGTCACCCTCCCTCCCAGGCTAGCAGTAGAAGGCCAGGGCCCATCTGTTGGCCACTGGCTCCTCCCCTTCCATCTCTCATTCAGCCAAGGGCATCTCCTGTCCCCAGCAGCCAGGGCTTGGAGACACAGACAAAAATCCAAGCAAACTTTGAGGGAACAAACCGTGACTTGAGGCAGGGCCACACCCCTCTGGACTGTGCACCCCACACCTGTGGCTCCCACAAGGCACCAAGAGGCCTGGGGGAATGTTTGCTGCACAAATATAGCTCAAAGATCACAGCCTAAGCTGGGGGGGTGGGGGGTGGGAGGTGCCAGCTCAGGGCTTCCTCATTCCTCCTCAATCACCTGAGGCCCAGCTGCAGGCAGCCCCAGGGGCCTCCAGGCAGAACTGCTGGAGATTTACAGGGCCCAAGTCCTGATAGCAGTCCATGCCCTGGGCCCAGGGATGCCCAGACTGTACCACCTGGCCAGCCCTCCTTCCAGGGGATTGCCAGTGCCTGGCCATGGTCTACCCTGGCAAACTCCAGGGGAGGGGCTCAGACTGATTCAACATCAGATTCTTGGTGCCAGGCACCACCAGGCTGATCACTAATCTTATCTCCTGCGACTGGCCTCTTCCGCCCCACCCTGCCCTGGAGCTCATCACCCGTCAGAGCCTGGACCACTCTTCCAACTCTGCGCTGCCACCACCCTCACAGCCTGCAGAGAGGAAGGCTGCATTCTCCAGTGAGGCTATAGGTGCCCTTTTCTCTCAGTGGATTGAATGACAGGCAGGAGGCCTTTGGGGATGCCCAAAGTGGAGAAAAGGGCCAAGTTTCCGAGCCAGTGACTTCCCAGTCAGTTCTGCAGCCCAGAAGGCCAAGCACTCCCAGGGGACTTTGGAGGCAGAGGGATTTTTTTCAAGTACCAGTGGGGACTGGATAAGCTTGGCAGGCTCCAGTCATGACCTCAGCTTCTCTTTTGCCTTTTCCGGGCCTCCTTTCAGTTACAGCAAACAAAGGGTTGAGTGGACCCCTCTAACCCATCCCTCACCTCAAAGACAGAAACTCTGGGTGATTCAAAAGACTTGTGAACAGCTCCCAGGCCAGGACCAAATGACCACACAATCACATTCCTCGTGACCAAATCAAATCCTTCCAGCTGAGGGCAGGGCCACAGATTTAGACCTTTAAAGTCACTCACTGTAAACGCCTGGCATCAACTGGTCGACAAGTCACAGCCCAAGCAAAGGAGTGGACACCTTCCATCCACCTTCTCAAATTCAGCTAGGAGGGCCTGCGTGCAGTATCTCACCCTGACAGGCTAGGAATGAGGGAGCACGGGACAGACACTGGCTTGCAGCCCCGTGATCAGAGTCCAGCTCAGCTGACACAGGTGAAGAAACTCCTGTGGCAGAGCCTGAGACGCCAAGGATTACCCTCAGGTATTAGTCACCAGCGCTCTTGGCTCCACACCACACAGTGGCCCCAATTCTCTACCCACCCCCCAGCCTCCTCCTGGGCAGCCCGCCTGCTCCCCTCCCCGCCACTATTCTGAAGGTAAACTCCAGTTATGGTGGATGCCATTCTGAGGTCACTTGTGGATGGAGCGCTCAGCAGGTCACTCTAAATGACAGCCACGGGCCTGGATGGTGCTGGACTCACTGAGTGTAATCACCTGGACAAAGGTCACGTAATGGCAACTCAATGGAAGTTGAGACCCATTTCCTTGGCCAACATCCACGTGACACCTCTGACCTCCCCCCAGGCTCTGGCCTCTCCTTCCCACTCCTCCTGCCCCAGGGGTTGGGGTCTCCAGGGGAAAATTGAGACTTTCACTGGGGTGAGAAGGAATTTGGGAGAGAAGAGTGGGTGAGTTTGTGGGTGAATATGTGAACCTCTGGAGGTTCACGCCCAGAGCTGTCAGATGTGAGCTAGAATGGTCCTGTTGGCCCAGGAGGATGCCTGTGGTCCCTACCTCACCTCAGTGAAGGACAATTGTTCAGACAGGAGGTGATGGGTGAGCGGCTGGGAGGTGCATGCACTGGCTTATTCCTGGTCAAAGAGCCCTCCTTGTGAGCCTCTTTCCATGTATTTGTTACTTGCACATCCTGTGTTTGGTGGAACCAGAAGAGAGCAGAGCATGGAAGCTGTGAGAGAAAGGGCTGGAGGCATTCCTCCCCCCAAATCCATCCCTTCCTGTGCTTCCCTCAGGTCTCTTCCCTCCCTGGTCTCTTCTAATGACCCCCCCGGAGTCCACTGTCTATGCACTTTCAAACCCATCCTCCATGATGGCTGCCAGCTCTAAAACACAGATGTGCTCTTATCGCCTCTGTGAGTCCCTCCTATAAATACCATCTGAATCCCTTGGCAGGGACTGGAGGGTTTCACAACCCGACCCCAGCCTGCCTGAGTCACCTCTGGTTCCAAAGAAGCACTGATGAATACTGAGGAATGTTGACTGATGAATGAACAACACACCCCAAACTCTGGCGGGGCTTCTACCTTACATCTAGAAAGGCCAGAGGAACATGGTCACTGGCTTTGTGCTCTAGTCTGGGTTGCGCCCCAAAACCCCTCCCGTGGGGAAGGCACCAAGGTCAGTAGCCTTCCACCTAGGAGCTCTTGACTCTATGGCTCCTTCTGGAGCAATCAGGATGGGGTGCCCTCCTTGGACAGGGCTCTGAGCCAGGGGACACAGCCACCCTCACAGCTGGATGGGGTTCTGATCAGATGAAGTCATTTATTTATGCAAAAATATGTTTCTGTGGAATCTGGGCGGCCACTGTAGGCTGTGGCCTCTTTAGAGGCAGAAGGATTTTTTTCAAGTACTGAGCCAGAGGTGCCATTACTGGTTATCCTCAGTTCCTGTTCGGTTCCTCCTGCAGCTAGGGCAGTGTTGATGCCAAAGAAACCTCCTTCGAAGGAGCCAAGAAGCCACCATCTTCAAGGACTTGCAGGGCATGGCCCTTCCCTGTCTGTCAGGGTCCAAGAAGCATTATGTCTCACGGCTTTGGTTCCAACGAGGCTCTGTTCTGAAGGTCTGCTCCACAGTCTGCACTCAGTCAAGAGAGCTTGAGAAGGATGGGATCTGGGTGGTGAGAAGAGCCAGGAAGACAGAAGGTACAGCCTCTAAGGAGAGCAGGTGGCTTCTGTGAGAAGAGGGACGATGGCCTGAATCAGCGTCTGGCCAGTGTCTGGGATTCACCTAGGTGGGAGGGGGCTGGGGGTACTCTCTCTTCCCCGCACGAGGAACACAGGAGGCTTGGCAAAACAGGACTAACTCTGCCTCTTCTCCAAAAAGGTAGGGTGGAGGTCTCAGCTCCAGGGTTAGTGGAGGTTCCAAAATCCCTCCCGCCCCTCCTCCCCCAGGTCAGGTGGAGAAGAGCAAGGGGCTGCATCTGCAGGCTTCATCCCTTCTCCACCCAGCCCTACAGCCTTGGCACTCCCGCTAGGCTCCAGCTAATGAGCTGGTCTTTGTGGGAGCCAGGGCACACAGGCAGATGAGCCACTTTGCCTAGATCAATAAGGGAATGGCACCGAGGCTGAGCAAAGGAGACCCCAGGGGATATCAGTCTTTGGGGATCAAATCTGGGAGGATAAATGCCCAGAAATGATGCCCCACAAGCTTCTAGGTTGGTAACTAGAGACTCAAGTATGTGCCAGGAGCCTAAAATCCCTACACCATAGTGCCACACAAGGCAGATTCACTGTGTGTGTGTGTGTGTGTGGGGAGGGGGTAGGGTGACAAATGTTGGCCTGTGGCAGAAATGTGATAGTGCAGTGAGGGCCAAATTATTTCCTGATCAAACAGCTAGATGATCATCTAGGCAGCAGGTATCTCAAAACCCCAGTCGCAGTGTTGAGAACTACCCGCTGCTCCCCCTGGAGCTGGCTGTTCTCGGGGCTCACCCTGGGCTGTTGGATACCTGCTTCCCACTGAAGACGCATTTAGGGACAGCCTCTCCTAGAAGGCTCCTTTTTGGAGATGGGCCCTCTAATGCCACGTTCCTTGACTATTTCTCCAACTGGCACCCTAAGTGAGGTTCCACAAACTCAGCCTGAAGCCCACACGCACTGGCTTTGGAAAGTTACTAAGCCTCTCAGCACTGCAGCATCTTCCACTGCAAGAGGTCTATGATTCACCACTTTTCCCCCATTTTCAACTAGTTTTAGGGTACCTGCTTACCTGCTGCCTGTAGGACCCTGTCCTGGATATCTTGGGCGGGGGGCGGGGGGTCACAGCCCTCTGCTCAAGGGACTCACTGCCGAGTGGGCACTGTGAGGCTCTCACTTTCCAGCAGGACTAGAGGAGCTGGCCTCCGCATCGGGAGTGTGAGGGTCAGGGCATCCCCGTGGGGACAGAGGGGCTGTGGGAACAGTTTGGGAGTAATTCAACAGAGGTTTGCCAGTCAGATCAAGGGCGGGAGGGCGCCGCAGGCCAAGCCAACAGCCCAAGCAAATCTCAGAGAAGCATTTTAAGATGTGAAATAGGAAGTGCCTCAAAAATACAAACTTTGCTATAGGAGTTCAATGAACTCCAGAGAAATTCCCAGATTTGAAGGAAAAGAGAGAGAGATGCTGTTATGTTTACCTCTTGAGACAAGAATGTGAGTCTGAGTCTGGTTGGGCTAATTCTCCCCCCACTGCCTCTACAGGGAGTTTCTTGGAGACAGCTCATGCTAAAAGCCCTTAGTAATGTTTTCTTCTGAAATAATTAGGATGTAGCTTAACCTTTGGGGAATAGCTGCCTTGTCTAAAGGGTACAAACTGCAGCAGCCCAGGGACTAAGGGTCCTTAATTGATACATTTTATTCACATTTGAATCTCACTTTCTACTTTGCAAGGACGTGTGCATATTATGTATTTAAGGATGAGCTTGTTTTAAAATCTATCTCAGGCATGTATACAGGTAAAATTGCAAAAAGTGCTGACTTTGATAAGAGAGTGGCTCCATTCTAGAATGTGTTCTAGAATGATTCAGAATAGGATTTCCCATTCTCCCAGACCTGCTCTACAGCCAGTGCCATGGTTTCCAACCAGTTCCCCGCTCCACCTGATTCTGAAATCTAGACAGGTCTAATTTCGGCTGGGAGCCTCCTACCCATTGTCACAACGGGCATGGCGTTGAGAGGGGACCAGCATAAGGGTGAGGAATGACTCAAGTTAAGCTCAGAGAAGTACAAGACGTTCCCCAACAAACACCTACTGAGGCGAAGAGGACAGGACACTGCAGAGTTGTCTGACCTGGGTTTTGAGAACTCTCCTTGGAGAGAAAAATGTTATCTACAGAAAACAATATAATCTTGGAAGTACATTAAAAGCCTCTGGTGTCAGGGAGAACTCTGATAACCCAGGTAGGGTACGAAATGGAGCAAGGAGAGGGGCCAGAATTGACTGGGAAGTGGGCACGGGGCCCTTGGGGACTCCTTTCCTCCCGTTCCCCAGACTCCTGACCCCTGGACGCCAGATGCCCTGGGAACGAACACTTGTCAGTGGCCTCCTAGACCCAATTGGGAATGTTTTTTCCAGAGACTTGGCTCACAAACCAAGCAACCCAAACTGTCTGCTGTCAAAACAACCTCACAAGCCTCATGGCAGTAGTTCTGGGGCTTGGCTGAGGTCATGGGCCCAGACTCTCTCAGGGGCCTTTCATGCTCCCTGGCACTAGTGCTGGTGGTCAAGTGCTCCACTCCCCACTCTCTACCCCGCTACTGGCCCCAATCAAGCTGACTGGCTGCCGGACCTTTCTCTTCCAGTCAAACCTCAGCCGGCACTTCAGGCTGAAAGAGAATGGGCAACTTCAGGCTTCCGCTCTGGGCCCTGCGTCTCAAATTGGATGACTGCACTCCTGTTGTGTCCCACAGGATATATATTGGGTAGAAAGAATATGCTCTCACATAGAAGACCTGACATGCAAGAGGTACGGGGAGATAGAATTAAAGTACTTAACAACAATAACATGAAAGATATGTGGGAGTAAACAGTTCAGCTTAAGGTTCTGCAATATCAAAGAGGAAGGCAAAATGATTGCCTCACTTTAGAGCTTGATACGTATGCATGTGGTGATTTCTAAGAAATCCAAAAGGAAAAAAGAAATAGCATATAACTTTAGTTAATGGAGGAGAAAAAAAGACAATAATAATAACAATAATAAAATAACCAATCCAGAAGGAAAATAAACATGAAAGTACAAAAGAAGGTAGTGGATTTAGGAACATACTGTGTGCATGTGAGAGACCTGGGCCTCTTTCATGGCTCCAGTGGCTTTGGAAAGCAGTCACCTCCAGAGCACTCCCGCTGCTTCCGACAGTTGCCATCACTACTTGTCTACTGCACAGGCCTGAGCCCCATCAGGAGTCACACCCTTCTGCTGACCACGCAAGGGCTTATCCTCGCAGTGCCAGACATCTGTGTGTGGCTTTCTCCAGATAGCTCTACCTCTGCCCCAGTCACCTGAGCCATTCCAACCCTCTCTGGAAGCCTCATGCCTGTCAGCACTGTTGACAGGTGTCCTTTCCCCTCTTGACCCTGGTCTGCCAGTGCCTGTGTTTACCAGTAAGATCTGACCTGGGCTTCAGCAACAGCCTCCCACCTGCACGTCCTGACACCACCGGACATTTCCAATCCTTCCCTTAAAGGCTGCTGAAACATCACCGCTCTGCCATCTAATCTGTCCATCAGTTCCAAAGGACTAGGGGTCAGACTAGGAAAATGAACAATGATCATCTGTCGAACACTTTATATACAGGCATGTCCTTCATTTCCTCCTTGCAGCTACTCCATCAGGTGGCTTTAAGTCACCGTTTTAACCATGATGAAACTGGGCTTTGAGAAATGAACAAACTTGACCAGGGTTACCCAACTATGAAGCAACAAACCCGAGTCTGCTTGGCTGACTCAGAGGTGGTGCCCTTAATTACTAAGCTGCTTTCAAGGGTTTTTTCCCCCTAACTGTGGTAAGACACACCTAACATAACATTTGCCATCCTAGCCATCTGTAAGTGTCCAGTGATACTAAGTAGAACTGCATTGCTGTGAGACCATCTCACCATCCATGTCTAAAAACCCTTTCATTTTACAAAGCTGAAACCATGTATGTATTCATTGAACAACTCCCTGTCCCCCTCCCACCCATCCCAAGTGTCTGGCAACCATCATTCTACTTCCTGTTTCTTGACTTTTGAGGAATTACATAGACTGCTCCTCTCTCAGTCTATGTCAGGTAATGCCCGCAGTCCTGTCCCCTGAGGCCACCTGTGTGACCTTAACTCCTGGTCTTTGCTCACTCTGATCCCTCTGGAAGTTTACTCTACAATCCCTTCTCATCCCAGCCCTCCCCCATAACCCCAGGAAAGAGCTCCTGCCCTTAGTGGTCATCAGAGATGTGCATCATGCTCAAGCATATTATGTGTCAACTGCTCTGCTAGATGGACAGTTTACTGAGAATTAGGACCACACCTGATTGACTCTTCACCACCCCCCAAAAGCAGTACCCTCTACAGTGCATGGTGTGAGTGTTTTCTGAATTCTTTTAATTCAATTACAGAGGGTAGAAGCTGCATGTGAGCAGATCCTTTACTGCACAGCACAGCTCAGAAGATGGAGCATGTTCTCCTGAAGCTGGGCATGTGCTATGTTTGTGCCTGTGCCCTCTGGGTGTGTGAAACAACAGAGAAGATTCTGTGAGCTGAAGCAACCCCAGGAGGTAGGATTTGTTCTGAGTTCAGGGCTTCTCTTCCTTCCTCAGGGTCCTCTCACTCCTCTCCAGTTGTGAAGGGGAATCTCTATTAACCCCAAGCCTCTGTCCCCAAGGGCAGTTTGCATCTCTACATGCCATGCCTGCTTCTTTCCCAGATTCGTAGGAAATCTATAAATTGCAGTTGGCAAACTTTCCATCTTCCTACCAAGACTGGGGCCTGGGCAAGTCAGATGGGAACAATCCACATAGACCTCTTGCTGTGTGGAAGACACTGGTACTGGGGAGGTAAGATGGGATGAGAAAGGATCAGACCTGTGCCCAGAGGAGCTTACTGTCTTGATAAGGAGATAAGACACGTGGGTGTTATGCATGGGTGTCTCTGCCTAGCAATGTCACATGCTACCAATGTCAGGCCATAGAGGAAGAGCTTCTGCAGCACTGAGCCTCAGAGACAGACTTCATGCACGTAAGAGCACCCAGGCATGAGGGGGCCAGGGAACAAGAAGGCTGTCCAGCTGACAGAAATTGGGAGCCAAGACAGTTCTCAAGGGGTGCTCAGGGGCAGGATATACTAAGTAAAGGGTGTGATTGGCCTGCTAGGTAGTCAGAGGCCTAGTGAAAGGACCAAAGAAAAGAGTCAAAGGTTGGAAACTAGCTGAGAAACCTGGATTTTGATGAGGACAGTCAGGCATCATGGAGGCCTGATGTGTGCAGGACTAAAGGAAGCCATTCAGGCAGCCCTTACCTCCATTACTCTACAGCCTTGGTGATGTGAGTGGATGGCTGAACCCTACAGGACAACCTCATGTCTGAATGTAACAACAGGCAGATGAAAATATAATAAAGGCTGGATCCATTTGAAAAGAGAAAGGATGAAGCCCAGCTTCTCCCAAAACTAGTCCTTGACTTGTACCCCAGAACCTAAAACATATCCTTTGAAAGTCCTCATGCATTGAAGTTGCTTTTCTTTGAAACCATAAAAGAATGAATTTGTCTCAGTGGCAGGAAAATTCCATTTGCAACTTAAAGCATCTATAGAGTGGGAACCGTTGGATTGGAAAAGGGCGGTCTAAACTCAGGTCCTTTCTCGACCCAGGGGTTAAGGTACACTCTAGAGTAAGACACTCTGTGATTGCCCAGTTGGGTGACCTTGGGTAAGTCACTGAGTTGATGACACTTCACTTTGCTCATTCCTGTTATGAAGATGACAACATCTGCCTGCATTTTAGAAGGCTGTACCTTCCTCCTGCACATGGGTTTCTGCAAATGTCAACAAGGATGTCAGGCTAGTTGAGATTCCAGTGTGTTTTTAGACTCTAACAGTCCATCATCTCTTCCAGGGAGCAGTTCCACACCTTTTGGCTGTCACTGCAAGAGGTGGATGTCTGGAAAGGCAAATGATCACCAGAACTAAACAGTGATCAAGAATGGAATGGCCTTCATGAGTGCAGTCTGGTTTATGGTCAATACCAGATGGGTGCTCAGAAGAACCAGAGACGAGTGAGGGAGGGAGGAGTCTCTGTCCACAGGAGTGCTACAGTGTACAGCAGGAGGTGATACGCTGAATGGCTTAGGAGATATCAGAGACCAGGAAAGGAAGGTGGCTTCATGTAAAGGTGTAGATAAGGGTATTAGGGGGGAGAAGGCAGAATAGTGACCCTGAGCACCAGGAATCTTTAAAGATAATGGTTGTACCTAGATCCTTACCTCACATCATATATAAAAACTAACTCATAATGGATCATAGACCTAAATGTAAGAAATGAATCTATAAAAACAAGTTAGAAGAGAAAAATAAATATTGAATTACTTCACTCACACTGGAACATAAAAAAAAAAAAAAGAAAGAAAGAAAAAACAAACAGACCAAACCAAACAAAAACAAATCCTTGGGTTATGACAGAAGAACTAAAGTCATAGGACAATATAGGAGGCAGCTGGAGCACAGGCTTGAGGGGTGCTAATGGACTGCAGTGGAGGGCTGGAGTGCTTGGTGGTGGGCAAGATATGGTATCATAAATGTGAAGAAGTGTGAACCTGTATGCCTAAAACATAAATGGTGTTGTAAATCAATATTATCTAAAAAAAATTAAATCATCAGTTTAAGGGGTGAAAGAGCTCTTACAAAAGTAAAGTAAAAATCTTCATCAAGATTGAAAACTATTGTGCTTCAAAATACACAGTTCCAAAAATAAAAAACTAAGTGACATACAAAGAGATTTGTAAACTACATAATTACCAGAAAACTCATATACCACATAAATATGTGACAAAATCTATGCAGTATATAATACATGTTATAATGGCTAATATATAATATCATGTAAATTATGATTATTTCATACATTACACTCTTACTAATATTCCAACTTACAGAAAGGGCAAAGAGATACATATGGATGGCAAGTAAACATACAAAAAGATGCTCAACATCATTCATCATTAGGGAAATGCAAATTAAAACCACAGTGCAATACCACTCACACCTACTAAACAGGCTGCAATTAAATAGATTGACTATACCAAATGTTGACAAGGATATGGAGCAACTACAGCTTGCTTAGACTTCTGTTGGGAATGTAAAATGACCCAACCACTTTGGAAAACCAATTCAGCAACTTTTTATAAACTGAAACATACATCAACCAGCCATTCCACTTCTGTGTACTTACCCAAGAGAAATCAAAGCATATATTCACACAAATACTTGTGTACATGAATACTTTTAGCAATATTGTTTGCAACAGTCCCCAAACTAGAAACAACTCAAATGTCCCTCAACAAATAAATGGAAAAACACACTGTAGTATATTCATACAATAGAAAACTACTCAGCAATAAAAAGGACCAAACTAAACAGGTAGCATAGATGAACTCCAAAAGAATAATGATGAATGAAAGAAGCCAATTCAAAAAAATACACATACTACATGCCACACAAACACATCTCTAGAATAAGTAAGCTGATCTATAGTGACTGACAGAACCATGGTTGGCTGAGTGGTACAGGAGGGACAGGAAGGAGGGACTTCAAGGAGGCACAAGAAAATGAGTGAAGAATGTATTCATTGTCTTGACTGTGGTGATGGTTTCACAGTAGACATTTATCAACATGCATCAAGTTATAGACTTCAAATATGTGCATTTTACTATATGTATCCATTATACCTCAATAAAGCCCTTAAAAGGAGGAGGGAGAGGAACATGGCAGCCCTGGCAGACAGTTGTCACTTGTCAGCTCTCCTGGTTGAGTATGGGGTATGTCTACAGAATCTATGTCCCTTCTGCCATCAGGTGCTCTTTACCTACTCAGCTGTACATCCCGCACCTGTCCAGGTTTCTGAGAACAGGGCTGTGTTTCTGTGTCAAGCCTATCCTATTAAGGAAGAGGACAGTGATGATGATGGAGCAGCCTCCAAGGATGGCAGCAGCCTAAGGGCCGGTGATCCCAGGACCAATGCTGAGCATACTGGGCTCATGGATGGGCATTGGGCCCACAAGCATTCTTGTCTTGTTTGTGGAATGTTCATCTACTCACTCTGGGAATCCTCCCACAGCTGCTGCAGAACTGGATAAGTCAGAGGCAAGATGCTAAGCCATGCCTGGCTCCTGAAGGAACTGGACCACTGGGGCTCACCCTGCAGGTCAGGGCCGTCAGACAAGATGGTCATTATGTAATATCCCATGAGTCGTGAAACTCTGGAGCCAAGAAGCCATGTCACGTGCAAGCAACTGGCTGAGCCCAGATTCCAGTCTTTATCACACTGACCTGACTGAAGTGTCTGTGGTCCTGCAATCAGAGAGTCGCTCTAGCTGAGGCACCTGAAGCTGATGACCTTGAAAAAGCCAAATCAGAAGCTCTCTTCCTTCTAGAAGTCAGGACAATAATCTTGCATGCCACCAGGTAGGTCTTGGCTTTTGGAGGACCCAGTACTTGACTCTACAAGAAGCAGTTCATGCCAGTACATTCAAGCACCATGTGGACCTTCCGTAGATGTGAGCCAAAGCAGAGGCTGAGTGCAGCTCTCCACGCTGCCGTCCGCTCTGCCTACACCTATGATTCATGCTCGCCCACTGTGCATTTTCCTTGATGGCATCAGCCTCATGAACAGAATGCTTGAGTGGAAAATACAATGAAATGGGCCTTGGGGTTGAAATCACTATTAACATGGCTAAAGAAAACCCTTCCTCTACTCTCAACACTTCTGGTAGCAAATGTGGCCTTTCCCATCTATTCAGCAGACCTGACATTAGCTGCCTGGAGCTAGCATGGCCCCACAGACCCCATAGGGGAGGTGCTCAGTTCTGTAGGCCACACCCAGACACCAACTGCAAGTAGGAGGTCCCCAAGTTACCTTCACATCTGTCTGACTCAGCCACATATTGAGAGTTCCCACAATACCCTCTTCAGGTTTGATAATTTGCTCTGTGGCTCACAGTACTCAAGGGAAACACTTTATTGATAGAGGCTACGACTGATGAACAGTCTAACAGGAGAGATGCAGAGAGCTACGTACGGGGCATGGGGACGAACTTCCGTGCCCTTTCTGGGTACACTGCCCTCCTGCACCTCAGTGTATTCGCCAATCCAGAAACTCCTTCATTTAGAGTTTTTTTTTTTTTTTAAAGATTTATTTATTTATTCATACAGAACTGGGGTACAGGCCAGAGGCTCAGGGGCGGTGAGAGGCTTCACCAGAGACAGAGTGGGGAGCAGAACAGGCAGATCGACGAAGTACACTGCTGAGGGAAGCAGCGGGCGGGCCAGGAGAGGTCTGCCGCGCCATGTGGTCACCTCCAGGGCAGGCGGGGATCGAACTCATGCGGAAGTGGCTTCAGATTCTCAGTGCTGCGCTTTAACCCGCTGCGCCACCAGGGAGGGCCATTTAGAGTTTTATAGAGGTCCTCTTACATTGGCATAAGTGATTCACCCTGGGTCACTGGTATTTGTGTTCAGCTAATTCCCAGCCAGTCCTTCACCCTTTCTAGGGGTAGGATTGGAGGACTGAAAGTTTCAAGCCTCTAATGAGAGGGTGGGTTCCTCTGGCAACCTGTTCTGTCCTCCAAGAGTCATCTCAGGGCCACACATGCATGGGTGCTACGCTGTATCCAAATACAAAGTGCATGTTCATCTGTGTTCAGGAAGGTCACCTAGATGTTGAGAAGGACCAGGCTGCAGCATGTGGCGGGGGGGGAGGCTGTGTGCAGGGAAGGCACACTGCTAGGCCATGACCCACATCCTGCCACCAGTGGCCTCCAAGGCCACCCACAGACCTGGCTCTGCCCCTCAGCTCTGGCCAGCACGTACATTCTCCCCAGGGCTCCGAGTCTGCAGGCTCTGAACTTGGGAGCACTCCTCATCCTCCCAGACACACTCCTGACAGCTCAAGTTCGCAAATGATGAGCCTCAGTAACTGAGACAGTTCTGCCTGGGGTTGAGGTAGCCTGCAGTGTTCTGCAGAGAGGGTGCTTGCTCACCTCAAAGCCCAAGCAGGAGTCTCCCAAGGCTTGTCACTCAGGGTATGGCACTTCTGGCAAATAGCTACTGCAGCCCACGAAGTTACAGGTGTAAATCTTTTTTTTTTTTTTTAAGATTTATTTATTTATGCACACAGAACTGGGGTACATGCCAGAAGTGCAGGGGCGGTGTGAGAGACTTCGCCAGAGACAGAGAGGGGAGCAGAAACGGCAGATCAATGAAGTACACTGCTGAGGGGAGCAGCAGGTGAGACAGGAGAGGTCTGTTGTACCATGTGGGTAAGCTCCAAAGGCCGGGCATTGAACTCAGACTGAAGCAGCTGTAGCTAGCTTGCAGTGCTGCATCCTAACCTGTTGCACCACCAGGGAGGACCTAAATCTCGCCCGGAAGGGACATGGCATGCCCTCAGCTCAGATTCCTCTGCCTCCTCCCCCAGGCCGCAGGGGAGGCATGGTGGATTCACTGCTGCTCTAGCAAGGGACAGGGTATTTGAGCGGACAGCCTCCATGACATCTCCAGTCAGTGACCTTGGCCACAGTGACCACTCTGCTCCGTGCCTTGATTTCCCCACCTGTCAAGGGCTCAGTTGTAACACCTGAAGCAGGATATATTGTAAACAAGTGTGACATAACAAACACCTCCTAAGTGTAACTCCCTCCTCAACTTCCTTCCAACCACACCATCACCTCATCTCCAGGTGGGACAAGCAGCTGCTCGAGGGCTCTCAGTTTATCTAAGACAAATTTAGAATTTGACTCCAGGTTTTGGGTGAAATGGAAAATAACTGAGTCTAAAACTGTGTAGCTACGGTTTGAATAAATACAGATGTGGGTGCTATGGCTTGCTTTCTTTATAATCTATTATTTTTTCTCGCAAACTCTGCTTAGCTTAGGAAAATCCAGTATTTTGGAAAGTTTCAGTGGGTTGGAAAAGCAAAGAACTAGGTAGCCCACATGACTTTTTTAAAAAGGAGAAGAAACAAAACCGAAGCCAAATTTAATGTAAGAAATGTCTTTTTTGCAGGGCAAATATTTATTTTAAAATGGTGAGAATATTAACACACACACAAACAGGGTTTCTCCTATAAAGTTTTAAGCTATTCAATCTCAGGCAATCCCAGAATGCTCTTTTCAATTTTTCCATTCTGATCTGAATCCAAATGCAGTTCACTTTAAGAAGAGTTCAATTATATTGTTTAATCATATTGAACAGGATATGAAATTAATTTTTCTATTCTACTCTCAATACTATTTGTTGAGCAAATAACCTCTCAATTTTTAAAACAAGCTTGTTCAGAAATACTTGAAGATTAGCTTTTATACTATTTCTTATGCTTTCTTACTGCTTTAGCTGGAGGCTGATTTTATTAGTCAAAATTTCCTGATGCGTTTGTTATTATCATAGTGATTTTGTATTTCACTAGCTCAGAGAAGGCGCCACACTGGACTAGCCAAATGGACACTTGGCTGGCTCTGTTTCTAGAGGGAGTTTCTGTACTTTTCCATCAAACGGTTTTAAACATTATTTTGGTACCTGAAGTCCGAGTAATACAATGGTAAGAGCAGTGAACAGCACTGTTATACTACAGAAACTAACAGAACCGAGAAGAAAATTAGGTCACATGGCTGAGGACGCTAAAGGAGGAAAAGAGAAGCACAAATGACAATTTGGTCATATTTCCACAGAAACCATGACACGTATGTCAGTAAAACTCAGCATGCACTGGGGCCTGCACACAGCTACCCCTAACTATGGCAGGCTGTGGGGTGCTGGGCACCTGGCTTCAGGTGTGAGCACCAGTGTGGTCACATAGGGCCCTGCCCTCCACTCACCGTGTGTGTCTGTAAGTGAGGCCTGATGGGACTATTGTCCCATCATGTCACAAAGGCTGGGTGCCTCGATGCACTCAAGATCATGCCCTCCTGGGACAGGTTCTTTGCCCACTGCCTACCATCCACCCAGCAGTTACACCCACCCTCCCTGGCAGGGGCCGAGGACCAGACACAGGGAGTGCACTGGTCAGCACCCGACACTCTGAGGTTCTGCTCTCGGAGCTGTGAGTAACCCCTGTGCCTGAGGACCTGCAACATTAAGCACGAATATTTAATATTATTGAAATATAATCATAAATTATAATAATATATAACAAGCACAAAACATTAAAAATGCTGTTATAGCCTGAGAAACTATGGGAAAAGGGAAAAGCTCTTTCCTATTTTTTGAACAAGGTCCCCACATTCCACAATTATGTAGTTGGCCCAGGTCACAGGCATGCAGAGGAGAATGTCCCAATTGTGGAGAAGTTGGAAATAGCTTCACTGTGGAGTTTGAAGGGAGTGTATGTTGGTACAACCACTGAGAAACCACTTGGCATCAACTAGAAAAGTCCAAAATGCATATACCGCCCAGAGAAATTCCACACGTGTACACAGGCGATACCCATGAAAGCGTTACAGCAGCACTGTGGGAAACACGGAGCGGCGGGAGCAGCCTGAATGTCCACCAGGAGGATGGACATGGTGACGTATCCATGCAGCAACACAACAAGACAAATGAATTTGAAGTCACGTGGGTTGACTCAGAGGACTGTGGGCTGTGAATGGAGCAGCTCCTTGGGCCCTTACCAGCCATGGCTCTGGTCCTGAGCTCTGCAGCAGGGGAGGGATGATCTCTATGGGAGGATGTGAGAGCCATCTACAAGATCTGCCTGCGTCCACTCCACCAGGGGCCCACTGCCCAAACTTTTACTGTTAGAAATGTACTCCTCTGGGGCCCTCCGGGTGGCACAACGGGTTAAAGCACAGCATTAAAGCTGGCTACAGCCGTTTCAGCACGAGTTCAATACTGGGTCAGGGAGCTGACCCACATGGCACAGCAGACCTCTCCTGACCTGCCCGCTGCTCCCCTCAGCAGTGTACTTCATATTCTGCCTGTTCTGCTCCCCTCTCTGTCTCTGGTGAGTCATCTCACTCCCTGCACTTCTAGCCTGTACCCCAGTTCTGTATGCATAAATAAATAAATCTTAAAACAAACAAAAAAAAGTGCAATGTACTCCACTGGGTCAAGGAGTGACCCATGTGCTATGCTGGAGATCAAACAAGGCCAATGGGTTCTGGTTCTACATACCTCTGCTGGGTAGCCACTGGTCACAGGCAAACCCAGCAGAGGCCTCGTGGAAGGATGATGATCAGTAGGAAGGCTGAGCCACATGGTTAAGGACAAAATTTGGGGAGGACACTGATTATTTAAGGATTGGTCATATGAAGAGAGATCAGAGGAGCCAGCTGGAAAGCATCAGAGAACAAGAAATGACAATGAAGTCACAAGAGTTTGTTACAGAGTTACATTTCACACAGGAGGGTCAGGCAGTGACTGGTTGGTCAGGTGAAATGATGACATCTCATAACTGACATCTAAGACACTTAAGTCTCTGTGGAATGATGGGGGTGACATCCATAACTGGTTGGGTGCAAAAGAAACTAAGGAAATAGAGGCATAATAAGTGGGCTGTTTTTAAGAAGTTTATATATAAATATCGGCGCTGCAGGGACAAGAGAATGAGGTAAGGTTTCCCAGACTGGGAAAGAATTTTGCTTGCAAGGTGACAGAAAGGCCAAGGAAGGACTAGAGGGTCAGAGCAAGAGGGTAATGTATTGAACTGGGCCCTGGAAGATGCAAGGAGGGCGGGAGGGGAAGCCCAGGTGGGCGATCAGTCAGCAACACCACGTGGATCCTGTCAGAAGTGAGGAAGAGAGCTGCTGAGAAACGGATAGGCTTCCCTCCCCAGTGAGGCCAGAGGTCAAGGTCAAAGGGGTAGAGCTGAGGCAGTACCATGGGGTGGAGCATTAGCATCTAGCCGGGGGTGCAAAAAGGGCTTGTGAAGAGCTGGCAGAGTTGGAAAGCACATCTCCTGGTTTCTTTTTGTCCCGGTAGAGCTTGACCGCCCTGAAATCCTGCAGCGAAGACAGAGGGCTGGATATTCGGGGCTGGAGTAGGCAGAGAGCGCAGCTGAACGTGGGCATAAGGCCACTGAGCGTGCTGGTTGGACGGCAGCAGCTGCGGCCACAGCGTGGACTTGGCAGACAAGAGCCTCTTCCACTGTTCTTTTTAAAAGGAGATAGGAGTCTGAGGCCACTTAAAAGACACTAGATAGAAAACTCACCCAGATGATCAGAGTTGATGTCTTAAATATTGAAACCTGCACCCCTCCTTGCTAACCCTGCACCCCTCCTTACTTTGGGGCACTGGCCAGGGCCCAGTACCTTCTGTATACACATGCCCTTACCCATCTGTGGCTCTTGACCTCACAGCCACCTCACAAGCTCAGAGAACAAGGTGAGATGCTGGTCTTCACTTCCCACCCTAGCTCCTGCACAGGTGAAAAAGGTGCTTAAAAGGAGATATTTATAAATTTCTAAAATTCAATATTTTGGTCAACCAGATGACGTGTTATTGGAAAAATGACTGGGTTGAAAATGATCTTGTCTCTTCATTGCTCTTAGGACAGGAATTAAGCTGCTGAATCCTGCAGTCATTTTATGGCCCTCTGACACATCTGTAAGCTTTTTGCCAGTTTTTCAGAATTTAAAGATGGGCTCTTTTCTGTGCTTTATAATTTTTAACTCATTTTCAGCCAATTAGTCCTACTTTGCACTGCTTGTACTTATAAAAAAGAAAGTCAAATTATCTAAATATACAATGATAGGATTTGCTTGTAGTTGTTTTTCTTATTGGAAAAACAATGCATGCTTAGGACAGACAAAAAAAAAATTGCTGAGAAGTGAAGGGAGAGCAGAACTGTTCTCCCTCCAGAAGACACCACTGTTCACCAACACCCAGCTTACAACTGGCTCCTTCCTGGAGTGTTTATTTAGCGTGTTCTCACCAAATTTACTTTATGTCACTTGTAACTGCTTTAAGGAATCCACTCTCCATGCCTTCCTTATTCACCCCGGCAGTGCTGCGTCCTAACCCGTTGGGCCACCAGGGAGGCCCGTGAGTACCAATTTCTCTACCTCCTAGCCCAGTGGCCCACCAAGCCTTTGCAAACTTCCATTACCTGAGCAAGAGCATCCTGCGTTTATTCTTCCACTCAACCAACATTTAGGGTCTGTACGTCTAGCTCCTTGGGATAGCAAGTTTACTTAAAGATTCTTTAAAAATCAGTTTAAGATTAAGGTAAATATTATGGGGAAGAATTCAAAATTTGTATTAACTTTAAAGAAAAATACACCACGTGACTCATACCCCAGTCCTCCCAGGGACCCACACCAGGCAGCATGAAGATGCAAACACCCTAGGACGCAAATTCAGATCTGGCTCACACAGATCTCCACCTAGGCCTGCAGTGAGCCATGGGCCAGAAGTGACACGGTCCATCCTCAGGACCATGGTAGTCAGGGTGGAAGAGAGTAGGTCCGAAAGACACATCAGCCCGTTACACCACAGCACTGCACTCACTGTGCTCTGTCCCCACAGCCTTGATGCACAGTCGGTCCTTCTGACTTTGCAGTTGTCCTGGGGAGATGGACTCCAAGATTATCTTACCTTTAGTTCTGAAGAAAAGACACTCCCATTACTGGGAAGGCTTCAGGAAATCTGCTGTTTGTGAAAGCTGGGAGGTTTGCCTTACTCCCCATTCCAGCTTCCTGCCACTGCTGGGGTCACCCTCCAAGCTCAAATTCTGGGGACTTTGCTCCTTGCACCTTTCTGGCCTGGATCTGTGGGCTCTGCTTAGCCAGGCTAACCTGAGCTGGGAACCAGATCTCCCAGGCACACTTTCTCCTCAGAAAAATGGAACTAAATCAATCATCAGGAGAATTCATTCCAGTATTAGATACAAAGAAAAAAATGGCAACAGTGACCATCTCTGTTGGTAAGAAGAGGAGTGATTTCTAGTTTTACAAGTTTGCTTGCTGGTATTTTCTTTTCAGCAACAAATACAAATTATTTGTGAGCAAACAATAAGGGAAAAAATGTCAGATTTAACATTCCTCATTTAGCTCTTTTTTTTTTTTCCTAAGATTTATTTATGTATACAAGAACTGGGGTACAGACCAGAAATATAGGGAATAAGAGGGTTCACGAGAGACAAAGCAGGGAGCAGAACAGGTGGACTGACTGAAATACAATGCTGAGGGGAGCAGCGGGCGGGTCAGGAGAGGTCTGCTGCGCCAAGTGGGTCACCTCCCTGGCTGAGGATCGACTTGTGCTGCAGTGGCTTCCGATAGCCTCATAATGCTGTGCTTTAACCTACTGTGCCACCAGGGAGGGCCCCATTTAACTCTTTTCTTTAAAAAAAGAAAAAAAAAGAAAAGATTATGCACTCTGCATTCAAGCTCACAATTCAAAGCAGAGACTAACGATGTTTTTCCATAGGAGATGAGAAGCCCAGTCCACCTGCACGTTGTCCTTTACCAACCTGAAGCAAATACCAGTTCTTTACTTAGGTTTATAAGACCAAGTGAAAATGCTTTTAAAGCAGGGTTATTTATCCAAAGTAGTTTACGTATTGTTAAAGTTATCTTCTTATGAATCGAAATCACAGCAAAACTGAAAAACAGCTAAACAGCTGAGGTCATATAAAGGGAATTTCGAGGCACTGGGAGATCGTGGTTTTCTCCAAAACAACCTGGTAACCCGAAGAAGAGACACCAGATGTGGAACTGCCAGATTCATTCACTCCACAAACATTTGAACATCTATCATGATCCGAGCCTGGTTCCAGGCACTGGGGACACAGCAGCAGACAAAGCCAGCAACAGCCCCTGCCCTCATGAAACTGCACTCCAGGCAGGGGACAGAAGTGCCTGGCTTCCCTGACAGTGCGAATGCTGTTTCGTTGTCTTGGTTCTTTTCCTGCTGTTTTTCTTAGAAAAGGAGAACTTCTGATGAAGTCCCTTCGAAAGCTAATGGCTAAGTCAACTATTTCTTGCTATTCCCCTGCCAGGAGTGGGGTGGACCGTGCCAGGGCCTTCAGATACATGGAGAGAGCCATGCAGTCATGGCCTTCCTGGGGCGAGCCCCTGAGGATGCAGCTGATACACAATGGTTTAGATGTTCCCAGAAGTAGCTGTGGAGCCCCAAGCATGAGGAGTAGAGAGAACTGAGCCACAAGGTTGGGGCAAAGGATGACTGGGCAGAGCAGAAACAGGAATGGGACCTGGAGAGCCGAGATCTTACCGCTATGAATGGAGGACATTTCAAGCCAAGACCAACTCAGCTTTGCCACTTACTGGCTGTAGGATCTTGGGCTAGTTCCAGAACCTCTGTGGGCCTCAGTTACCTGGTTGTAAAGAGGGAGTTATACGGCAGCCAGTTCATAGGAAATGAGGGAAAACGTGTGAAGCGCCAGGGCCCTGCTCTAACACAGGCATTGGAAGACTCTAGGTCAGATGATGAGTAGGAACTTACGTTCTACTCTGTTTTTATAGTGGAGTTTATTTTATGTTAAGACAACACTCTCTACAGTCATATTTGGCAAGAGAATTAAAATCTGTGGTTGTGATCTTAACATGACAAAAATCAGTGTCAATGGTAGAGATAGAACCCTAGGAGGCTCCCTCTGAACATCGCTATATTTCTGGATTTCTGGTGTGACTGTGACCCCCCGCCCCCTCAATACAAGACTCCTGTCTAAGTTGGACACAGGGTGACCTTGGTAGAGAGCCAGGGTATGAGACAATGGCAGGATCAGATCAACACCAGTGTTGTGTATACTCAGATCAGGGATCCCTAAGGAAGGCGCACCCCTCCCATACCACTGTCACACAAACAACCAACAGGACTGATTCGGAGGTGATCCGGGGTGCAAGCACAGCATGCCCAGAGAGGCTGCAGATTCACAGAGCTCCCTCACTGACCCAGCAGCAGTGGCAGCTTCGGCCCCACTGACACTGAGGCCAATGGACCCAGGTGGACATGGTGGCAATCCGTGAGGCTGGGCTCTGAAGGCCTGAGCAGACTCAGTGGGGCGCCAGTTCAGAGGGACAAAGGGCTGCCTGAAGACAGCACAGGATGGAATCCCGGCTGTCTCACACCTACCTTTTGTGTGGCTCCAGGGCTGAAGAGCATCACCAGAAAGCTTCCTCCTGTGCCCCAATGAGATTACCACTGTTACAAAGCCCCAGGTGATATGCTTCATACCCTAGGCCCACCTCCTGGCTGCTGATAATGGGCCAAAGGCAGGAGAGGGAAAGCAGCCAATGTTTTCTATGTCCAGCAGGCCCTCTGGCTGCTGGGCTGTCTTAGGGTCAGTGGTCATCCTTTAATGGCCCACCAGTTCCTGCTGCCATACTATTCTGCCCTGCAGCTTTCTGGGCATGTCCAGGCCTGTCTGAACTCTCAGCAGGCTCAGAGTTCAGCTTTAAGGTATCTCCACTCCTCTCATGCCTACTAAAGAATCAAAATCCCAACAATAACATCTTGTGCATGCTGGTGGTTAGCATTTTTCAATGTACTTTTCATATCACCTATGTATCAGTTAGGATTTTTAGTTCCAAGCAAAAGCAACTCACTTTGGCTGATGTGCAGAGCAAAGGACATAAGTGGCATGATAGTGAGTAGCTCACAAAGTCTCTACCAGGGTAGAAAATCAGGCTTGGAAACACAGGCAGGAACAATGCCCCACCCCCCCAGCTCAGCAGGGGTCTCAGAAGAATCACTGACCCAAGGCTGGTGTGCCGTCCCTGCCACGCCCACCACAGACATCCTCGTGCTGGGCCTTGTCTGCAAAACCGCTGGCACTGGAATCGGAGGTCAAACCGAGGGGGAGCAGCAGAGCAGGCCTGCTCTTTGCTGTCACTAGCATGCCATTCAGATAAGGGGAAGGGTGGCCAGGGAGGGGGCTTGTCTGATGGGAGGGACCTGCGCCTCAGGCTGGGGCCCCCACAGCCACATCTGCACTTCCCTTGAGGGGTGAATTCCTCAAGCTCAGGAAGGAGGCTCAGCTGCCAGGCAACCAAGGAGTGCAGTGCATGTCCACTCCTGCATCGCATTTAATTGCCACAACATGTGAAGTTGTCAAAATGCCTCTTGATTATGCCCATTTTAGTCAGCAGGAGCGGGACCAGCTTCTCTACTAACACAGCAAAACAAAATGGGGCAAAAGCAAAATTTTGTTTTCAGGTTTAAAAAGATCCACCACAGAAGTATAGGATAAGAGAAATTGATTTTGGCTTCAAGTCACATAACGAAATACTTCAGGTCCCCGTTGAATTTAAACTTCACAAAAAACTCCTGAGGAGGAGGTAGCAGACATAGCCACTGCAGAGACGTGTAGGCAGAACAGCATCTTGGCTACTAAACCTGCCAGACTTACCTGGAGTTGACCATTCTAGTCTGCTCACATTTGCAGAGATGGGCAGTCAAGGTACGCAGGTTCTGTACATCTCATGTGAGGGTCCTGTTGCTTCAGAGGGTGGTCCTGGGGCTACATGGAACAGCAGGAAGCAAATGCCAGCTCAACACCTGTAGAACAGGGCAAAAGCAAGACAGGTTTCCTTGTGAGGCGATGAGTTCCCCCTTGCCAGGGGTATGTAAGCAGAGACTAGTGATGTCTAGTTGAAATTTTAGTCAAACTACAAGGTGAATGAAATCCCTTCCACTCTAAGAGACCACTGGGAGTGAGCCACAGGACAGGACCTCGCCCACCAAGAACCTCCCACAGACCTAGTAAGCGAGCCAGTCACTGAAAACCGTAACAGAAAATGTGTACTCAGTAGATACAGATTATATACAAAACTAAAAGTACCATATTCTGTTCCTTATTATATTATTATATTCAAAAAATGAAAGTAATGCCCAAAGGTGGGAGGGCTGGGGAAAAGCTGGGGCTGGGTGAAGGGTATCCCCCCTTTCTGAAAGCAGTGTGGCAGAGGATGCCAAAACCCAACTGAAATCACATTAATCCTTCAACCTAATTACCACTCACTTAGGAATGTAAAGAATAATTTATGAAAGGTAATTGCTATAAACTTGAAGGTAATCATTACACCATTACTAATAATAAACAAAAAGTCTTAAATAGAGGAGAGGTTAAGTAGAGTATGGTATTTGATGGAATACTAAGCAATCACTACAGATGGTGTTTGTAAGGAATCTCTTTTCCTGGAAGGCAAGTCCTGCATCCTATTTACCACTGTAGCCTCCGCTCTGTCTGGAACATAGAAACACCTCATTAAATATTTGTTGAGTGATAGCTGAATGAACAACTGAACAAATAGGTTCAATTTTAATTTAACATACTTTACTAGTACCTGTTATATTCCAGGCGCTGTTCTACATGCTGTGAGTACAGCTATGAACAAAAGAGAAAAAGTTTCTACCCTAATGGAGTTTATTCTAGAGGATTACTGGAGACTGGGAAAAGAGACAGATAAATGATAGAACAAGTAAGTATGTTACATAGTAATCAGTGCTAATGAAAAAATAAAAGGCAGAAAAGGAAAATGAAGAATGCCAAGAGATGTCAGATCTAGGGAAAGAGCTTCCAAGCAGAGAGAATAGTAAGTGCAAAGGCCCTGAGGCCAATTAATGAGGTGCGATTGATGAGCAGTGTGGGGGTCCAGGTGCTAAAGCAGAGCGGTACAGCTAGCAGATGAGGCTGAGGAGTCAGCACTGGCGGCCCTGGAGGCCACCACAAAGTCTTCAGGGTCTCTTCTCAGTGGGACAAAGAAGCTACTGGAAGGGTTTGGGCAGAGGTGTGACATGGCCTGACATACATTTAAAAAGCAGTGCTCCTGTTATAATAGTTTACGAAAGACAGAGACGAAAGGAAGAATTTTAAGCAATGGGCACATTATCACTGAACATTCATGAGTTGATTCACAAAATATTTTCTGAGCACCCACTGTCTCAATGGAATGAAACAGCAGGGCTATTTCAAGATTCAAAGACCTATCAACCACACAAAAATATTTTTAAATAACATTGGTTTTTTTTTTCTTAAGTGAGAGATTGTTCAAAGCAATTAGCTGATTTTATCCTTTTTTTCTTAAGAAATTATGGTGATTATTTTTCTCAATTAACATTTAGATGCGTATTTCATATTCTGTACCAAGCCCCATAATTATGAACTGAGCTGCTATTTGGGAAACCCTAAAGTTGGCTGCTTATTTGATTTGTCTTAAATATCTGACACAGCACATTTCTGCAGCATCACACACACTACCACATTACTGACAGGAGACCCTTGTGGAAAGTCTGGATGTGCCAGCAAGATTATCTAAAAACTAATAAAATCCTTGTAATCCTTTTCAAGGATGCAGAAAGGAAAATGGCTGCATTTCAAATTCTTGGCATTTCAAAGACATGAATTAAGCTCTAAGCTCTACATTTGAAAAAAAAATCAACACAAGTTCTCTCATTTTTGTTCTAAACTGAGAAAACAAATCGTTGCTAAGAAATGCAATTTGCAAAATTCTTAAACACATTTTCTAGTTGATATGCACATGCTTAAATCTACAAACTGTACCAAAATATAAATTGCAGGCATCACTACCATTGAACTTGGTTGCTACGACTTCACTGTGAAATCTGAATTGCTTTTTGGTTAATTTTATTCCTAGACATTCTGGTTTTTAGGTGGGTACAAAACTGATATTTGGAGATGATGTTGAGACAAATTCTTCTGTGAAGATCTGAAAGGAAGCTCGTTGCTTGTGCTCTTCCTTCTCTTTAAGTCTTGCATGAGGGGGCTTATTCTTAGCCTCCCAATATCTTAATTTAAGTAATACTCAAGCCAGGGCGTCTGCACCTTGTCCCTCTCTTCCTTTCCATTACCAGCTAACTTCCTACCCACTGTACGGTTCGGCAAAGGCCTACCAGCATTCCTCTGTCCCTCGAAGTGGGCATCTTTCTGGGAGACTTGCCAACAGCCCATCCAACAAATTTGTCTTTCAATCCTATGACCTCTATTCCAATTCAGCCTCCCTGTCTCTGTCCCTGACCAGAGCTTCTCCACCCCTGATCAGCACTGCCTGCCCTTCCTGTGTCCACCCAACTATCACTGTCCTCTCGTCCACCAAGAACCAGACCAACCATCCACGCCACCCTGGCTTCACCACCACGTCTCTTTTGTCAGCATTTCCAGTTCCCATGTTTTCTCCCTTCTCCAGTAAAATGCTGCCCTCAACCACACTCACCAGCAGCCTTCTCCATGTTCAATGAGGGCTGATGCAATGCTGAAGTCCACAGTTCCCAGCCTAGCGTCCCCACAAACTCCAGCCTCAGCAGGCCTCACCACTGCCTTCCAGGCGTGTGTGCTGCCATCAGCTCTCCCACAGCAGCCATCCTGAATCGTTCGCTCTTTCCCCAAGCCTTCTACCTGCCCTGTTTCCTCACATGAGCAGATATCCTTGCCTCCTAGCTCCCAAGAATGATGAGTACGGGGACTGAACTCCCTCAACTCCCAGAGCCTGTCTCCCAACCACTTTACCTGCTTTACTGACTGATCTACCCCCCCCCAAGACTCAGTCCAAACCCCTCCAGCTCTTACCCTTTTGCTAACTCCATCTTTCAGTCCCTCTCTTTCCTGTATCAACTGTCCTACTGGCATTTTTAAAATGTTCCAATCACTCCCAACTTGAAACAAAAATTGTCTTGGATCACTACATCCTTTCTGATTTCCTCCCTCCTCTTTTTCAAAATCAATCCACTCCCCAGGGTCATGTCCCACTATTGCCTATGTACTCAGACTTCTGCCCCCATTATCCCTCTGAATACTCTCTCCAAGGTCACCAGTGACCTCTCAGTTACTAAATTTGTTCACTTTTTGAGGACTTGACTTACCTGAGCATTCTGCATCGTGTCATCCGCCTTTCCTGCTGAGCTTCTGTGGCACACTGTTCTTTGGTGTTCTTCTCTCATTGTTCTTCTCACCTCGCCCTTGGGTACCCCTTTCTCTACCCATCCCTTAATTGTTGGTAAGTCCCAAAGGATTTTGCTTTTGTCTTTGACCTTCCTGCCTAAAGAATTTCATCCCCTTTGCTGGCTTCAGTTTTGATCTATATGTTGTTAACTCAGTAACTGAAGACTCTCCAGATCAGGTCGCTCTTACAAGATTCCAACCATCTCCTACCTATCTTACCTGGATGTCCCCCACTCACAAACTCACCTGCTCCTCTGGAGCCTAAACCTAGTCTTTTTTCTATTCCACACCTCGGGGAAGGGCCTCACCACCCATTTACTTAGTTACCCAAAACAGACACTTGGGAATCATCCTTACTCATCACCATGTTCCATGTCTTCTGCAAATCGCTCATAAAATCCTCCAAATATTTCCCCCCAATACCTCTTAGATCCACTGCCTCTTCCCTGTTTCCATAGATGTGTTGGATCATTGGAACAGCCTCCACACCACCTCATCTTCTGACCACGTGATACCTTTTCAAAATGCACATCTCCATAAAACCCTTCATTATTTTTAGAATACAGTTATGTATCTCAGCCTGGTATGCCAGCCTCCTCAGCACCTAACCCATGCCTGCTTAATCCTCCTGTGACTTAACTAGAAGATCCAAAGAACTTCACTGAGACCCTTTATCGCTCTAAGAAGGTAAGAAGCTAACTCAATGATTCCCTGGAATCTTTTGCAACTCTGGCTTCTAAACATCTAGAATTCCATCTCTTAGGGTTCTCTGCTGTAGAACACCCCTAAAACATCACAAAACAAAAAGACTGAGCATATACCTCACTGAAACCATGCAACTAGAAGAAAGAAAGTAGGGAATAGATCACAGATTATCTAAGGACATTAAGGGCTTGACTGTTTCTCCAGTCAAGTCAATTTCTGATAACCCAAAATAAAGTATTTGAAAACAGAGTAGCACTTGCTAAATGTTTCCTATTCACCCAGCTCCAATGGCCTTCCCTCATAGTTCAGCCAGGATCAAAGCCTCTCTAGTGACTCTTAGAAGGTCTCTTAGTTCTTCCCTAAAAGCAATACATTTCACTCATTCATTCCCCTATGCTAGTGTTCCCCCACCTGGACGTCACTGACTCAAGGGTAATAGGATTGCTGCTTTCCAGGTTCTATCTTTTTGGGTTAAATTAGGTTCAGGGTAATAGTCCCCCTGATTACTCTTTCAGCCACGAATTAATTATTCCCACACATGAAGGCATGCTCCCAAGAATTCTTTAGCTAAAATTCACCCCAAATGTCTGAATGGGATGACATATGAAGCATGTGTGGATTAATTGAACCATCTGGCTAATACCAGGGCACTGAGTGGGGAAAGTTCAGAAAAGATGCTACCTGGCAAGGTGGGCCTCCTACAGGACCCTATGACAGTGGGCAGAGGGCTGACGGCAGGGGAGGGGGGGTCAAACTGTGTTCACTTCTTAACTAATAGGTGCAGAGGAAGATCTTTTCCAGAAAGGGAGTGGGAGGAGGGCATTTAGACACAGAAAAAAGGGCCAACTGCTAGAAATAGAAGAACATGAAGAACTGATGACATTTAGGGGGGAATTGACAGTACTCCCAAGGAACAATAGGCATGAATCTATAATCCATAGCATCAGAAGCGCAAGGGACCTCAAAACATCCAGGCAAATTTCCAACTCACTGTAAACTGACACAATTTCTTCAGAGGGGTGGTATTCCTCTAGTTGATTACTTCTAACAATGGTAAACAATGCCCAATCTTACAAAATCAAGATTCTGAAGTTGGGGGGGGGGGGAAGTCAATCAAGCTTCAATTCATTTGCAAATTAACAAATATCTACTGAGTTCCTACTAAGTGCCAGCCAGTGTAGGCACTAGGCTGTATAAATGAATAAAATAGGGTCTTATAATCTAAGGTGGGAGACAGATACTTAACCGTGCGGGTAGGGGAAATAGAGAAAGCAGTTCCAGCACAAGGTGGGGTACCTAATATGGAGCCAGGCATCCAGGAAGGTTTCGTGGACTTGAAGAGTATAAGGGATTAGCCAAGGGCAGGGTGGAGGGAAATGTGAGAGAAATGAATGCCTACGGCTTCCCAGCTTCAAAAGAAGTTCGGTGCTGCAAGAAGGGGGAGCCCATGCTTATCTTGAAGGGGCTTTCCAGCGACCTTAAAGTGGGTTTAATTCCGGAGGCACCGCGAAACCAGAGAAGGGTTTGAAGTAGAAGCGCCCTCTAGCTACGCCGGGGGAGGTGCTGCGGGATGCCCGGAGGGTGGGAAGACAAGCTTGGGAGGATCCTGATGGCCCAAGGGATATGACAAAAAAGTAAAACGCTCTTTTGTGACAAAATCGAGACGAGAATAATGGGATAAAGTTCCAAAAGCGGTGGGAAAGTCTCCTCTGTCCTCTTCACCTTTGCTGGGAAAGCTAGGGGCTCTCCCACGCTGTTAACCTGCCCCTCCGAGCGTGAGCGGGGGAACGGCTCCTTGCCCTTCTTCCAGATCTAAAAACTGAGGCCCAGCGTTCCAAGGTGGGGCCCAGTGGGAATAAAAGGATCCGAACGCCTGCCTAGAGGCTGTCCCAAGTCACGCACGGTCCTTCCAGGGTCCCGCGGCCTGCCCCCTAGCTCTGTCAATCATCGCCAACAGCAGCCTTCGCCATGGAAACCGTCCTCCCGCCCAGCTCACCGCCTCCGTTTCGTCAACGCACCCTGTGAAATGCAGTCCATCTCGGGTCAGCGGCCCGAGGCTTGAGCCCACCACGAGTGCTTACTGAACTACAAGTTCCAGAAGGCTGTGCAAACACTGCGGCGGTCTCTGGGGGATGTGGTTTTGACCGAGAGCTGGAAGAAACCCAGGGCGGAGCCGAAGGGAGTGGGGACGGCGCCCCCAATGGGTGGCCTCCTGGGCGTGGCCCGGATCTCCATTGGCTACGGCGGTGCGGAGGAGGCGGGGTCACCGGAATGAGGCGCGGAGCTGTTCGCCGCTCCAGGTGCTGAGTCCGAGGGAGGCTCCGGACGCCAGAACCTCGGTCGCCGCTCCCGCGGCGACACTCACCGCCGGGAAGTCGGGGCCCAGAGCCCGGAGCAGCTGGGTGTGCTGCAAGGCGCTGATTGCCCTCCCGCATCTCTGAGGTCAGTGCTGCTGGATTCTCTTTTGTTTTATTGGGGAGGAAATGAACTGAGGTTTGAGGGGGCCTGGGGAGTTGATGGGACCTGTCCTCAACACACTCAAGACCATCTGTCCCAAAGAGCTGCTGACTGACTCCTCACGGCCCTGCCTGTGGCTCGGTGCCTGAGATCCGAGCAGCTTGGGTTAGTGTGGGCTTAATGCCATAAAGGGGCTCTTGAGTGTGAGGGTCGAGAGCTGGAGGATCCCCCTCCCATTTCTCCTGAGAAAGCCACGAAAACTGGGAGCCTCCCTCCCCTTGTGCCCGAAGTCGAGGCTGCTCGCTTGCATTATAAAGGAGGGGTGGGAGTGCTGTAGGATCAATGGGGGGGGGCGGCAGGGGGGCCCTTCCTCACAATACCTTAGCTGATGGAGGTTACAAAGGGGTCTGGATGTGATCAATGAGACCAGTGGACTCCTCCCCTCTCAGACCCTCCTGGGGTGATTGAGGAAGGGATCTGTGGGATGTCCGTGCCCATCACTCTCCTGAAGCCTAAGGTTTTATGATCAGGAACTGGATGTCGATGGAGACAGGAGATTCTTCCCCCTCCCACTTGGCCCCGCCTAGGTAACTGGGGGGTGCAGAGGAGGGGAGCCTAGAACATGAGGGGCAAAGGCGGGAGCCCCCTCCCCACCCTGCTTGGAATCGCTGATACAGGAAAGCACTGATGGATTTTCAGGGTCCTCGGTGTTTGCGTTCAGCCCGGCACCTAAGATTGGAGTAGCCCGAGGGTGGGGCGTGCAATGGGGGAAAGTAAGAGGGATTGAGGCACTCCTCCCCTACTCTCCCTTCCCGGGCCTATCTCCCAGGCCCTCTTTATCTGGATCCAGGCCAGGAGCTCTAAGTCGAGATGACCCTCCATGTCCCACCCTAGGGACATGGGGCTCCTGTAGCGCAGCGTGAAACCAAGCCCAAAGTACGTGCAGAGTGGGACTGGGCGAGTCCTTCTCAAGCACCCTGGAGCTCCAAGCCGATGCCCTCGAAGCCCATACACCCTCCGGGCTGCGCGGCTTGGCGTGGGGCGCGCCCCAGATCTAGCCGCAAGTCCTGCGTCTGGAGCACGCGGCGGTGGCCGCTCGGGGGTGCGGGGGCTTTCCCGCTCGGCCACGCGTCCGCGAGAGGACAAAGCGGCGGTCTCGGCACTGGTGGGCCTGCGCCACGGGCTGGGGGGGGGGGGGGGGGGGGGGGGCGCGGCCGGGGAAGGGGGTGGGGGAGGCTTCGGGCGCGGCGCGAGGAGCTTCAGCGGAAACGTGCCAGGAGCCGGGCGGGAGACAAAGCGCGCTCGCTACACTCCTCGCGGGCCCGCGCGAGCTGGGATGGAAAATCCCGAGGGAGGAGGCGGTTGCACCCGGATAGGGCACTGTGCCCGCAATATTCTTCCCTGCAACCCCCACCCTGCCAGCCTGCCCCCCAGGATGCCGTGTGTGCTATGGTAACCAGGGTCCCTTCTGGGGGCGGTCAAGACTTGTGACCAAAAGGACGCCTACAGCGGGGGGCTGGAGGGTGGGCGCGCTGGGGGGAGGGGGATATGGAGGCTCCACAATGCTGGGTGCAGGTTATCAGGGGCACAGGGTCCCTAGGAACAGCCTGACTGGACACTGAATACCCCTCTCCCACCCCACTCTGCCCCTGACTATAAACCGTGTTAGTCAAATTTGGTTGCTGGGTTCCAGTGTGTAAGTGTCACAGTGTGACTGAGTGCTCAGGCAGTGGTGTGAATGTGCATGACTGGGTAAATGTGCCAGTGTGTGCACCAGTGTTCATGTGTGTGCCATACTGAGCTTGTGCCTCTAGGTGTCTGTGTGTGTGTGTAGAAACACCCTTACTGCAGGCCTGGAATTTGGGGGGAGGACACAGAGAGGTCACTCCTTCTGCTCTGGAATCACACTAATGACTAGGGTTCCAGTGGATGCTGACACGGTGGGTGCAGCTTCAGTGTGCCTTGGGCTTCGCCTGCATGTCTGGGTGTGGCCCAGAAAGTGGGACCTTACAAGCACTGTAAGGGTGGGTTCTTCTGGCCCTACCACCCTTACCAGTGGGTAAGAAGAAATCTTATCCTGCTGTAATGGGCTGCCATCAGGACCTGAATTCTGGACACATACCCCTACCACTAGGGGCTGCCAACTGGGACTCCCAAATCTCACCCGTGGAATCCCTTATGGTGTGGGTGCAAGATTGGGTGTCAAGGCAACTTTAATCACGTTGGCTTCCATGTCTAGAAGGGCGATGAGTTTGGGTTGTTACTCAGTGACAGCACAGCAGGTATACTCACAGGGAGGACACAAGTTTGACACAGAGAAACTGGTGGAGAAAGCGCCCTTAAGAGAGTGAGAACAGCCCTCCAAGACCTGCCCACTCCCAGCAAGTACCTTAACTTAACAGCACTTTTACAGCAGAGGTGCAGTGTGGTTTTGAGATAATCCACATCACAGATCCCAGTACCCTAAGAAGCTATACTAAGGCCACTGGAATCTCAGAAAGACCAGTGAGCATTCAGTGAAGCCACCATGCAGCCCAGCCCTGTGTGGTCCAGTCTCCAGGAGTATCCACTGCCAGTATCCACAGTGACCTCTGCTGGACAGAAGAAGTTAAACCAAACTGTAATTTGGCAACACTCCCCTACAGTGTGGAGACTCACAGAAGGGGTGGACACTGTTAGGAAAAAACCACAAACCCTTCTTCTATCTGGGGACACCTTGTCTGCCTCTGGAGTCCTAGGTGATGTTCTTGTCTGCTGTTCCTTCAAGCTAGTTCAAACAGTGGGACTGCAATTGTCCTTGTCCATATGGGATATTTAAAGAGGGCCCAAAGGACCCCATTCAAGTTTCTGTCCAGTGAGGGGTGGCCATTAAGTCCATTTAAAAAAAAGATATATTTATGCATACAGAACTGGGTACAGGCCAGAGGTGCAGGGGTGGTGAGTGGATCCATCAGAGAGAGGGGGGCAGAAGAGGCTGACTGATGAAGAACACTGCTGAGGGGAGCAGCAGGCGGGTCAGGAGAGGTCTGCCACACCATGTGGTCACCTCCGGGGCGAGGACTGAACTCATGCTGAAATACGGTTTTAGCTTCTCAGTGCTGTGCTTTAACCCGCTATGCCACCAGGGAGGGCCCTTAAGTTCTTTTTTTTTTTTTTTTTGTAGGAAAATGCATGGAAAAAAATTTTCAAGCTCAGGGAGGCTCAGACATCTGTCTTGTCTCCTCCTCTATTATTCCTTTCTCCTTTCTTTTCCCTATTTCTCCTTTCTTCTCTCATCCCCATTATTAAATTACCCAATAACATTTCTTATAGAAAAGCCTTTTCCTCAGTAACAATATGTTCCCCAAAATGGCAGCTATCAGGAGGTTACTACTAAATGCAAGAAGCTGAGGAACAACAAGGGGGAACTGGATGCGAACCACTCAGCCTTAAATGCTCACTTAGTGCCTTGTACCTCTTCTCCTGGAGTTGTTCTGAAGGGCTTCCACGCAACCACAAAGTCTTTAGCACTCCTCAAAGGAAAGGAGGTATTTAAATACCTGGTATTGTTCTTACTTTGGCATCCATGTGATTTGCATTGAATTATGTGACTCAGTATCATAAAGTAAAAATAGGACTTAATCTCTTCTTTGCCTGTTCAGAAGGCTGCATATGTGTGCTGTGTTCTGTACCGGAGAGTGAAAAGCTGAATTATCTCATAAACTGAACCACCTGCTTCTTCTGATTAGAAAATAGCGTTTAACATCACCTGCAGGCAATAACGTTATTTTTTTCCTTTTAATTCATACCTGAATTTCTTTGTCTTGTAAAACCCTTATTCGTGCTCAGACATTATTACTTTCATTTGAGGTTAATGAAGTATGTTTAATCCTTGTACTGAAGTCCAACAGATTAAGTATCAGCAGATACACAAAGATGTAGGTGTATTTCTGTTCTTCTTGGGCTCAAAAGATAAATAAATACACCTTTGGAGTTCATAGGAGAGAAGAAAAGGGCCCGAAGATTCTTTAAACCTTATGGGTGGAGTTAATGAGTTTCCGAGGAGAGGTTCTTCAGAATTTTCCAGGAGGCTGATTGTGTTGAAGAATCTGAGGATGCATGCAAGTGGGATGTAGGCTGGGAATGAGACTGCAGCCCTCGGATTCCTAAATCTCCACACTAAGGCAGCCTTTCTGAGCAAATCCCAGTCCTTTCTCCTCCCTCGGGCAGCCAGCGGTCTGGAAGGAGCGGAGCTGTCCTAGGTTCTGGAACATTGGCCTCAGTCCGTTTTGTGGGAAGGGAGGACTTTCTCAGACACAGAGCAGAAGCAAGCTGCGAGGGCCGCAGCCTATGTGAGGGTTTCCCCACAGCGTATCACAGAGCAAAACAGGGGGAAGCAGAGCTGTAGCAGCTTTTACTGCATCATTTCAAATGAACTCATCACAATCCCTATTTAAAGAATTACAAGCTAATAAGGAAACATTTCTGAGTCAGGATCTTCAATGTAAGAATGTATTTAATCCACAATCCTATTAGGTAGGCAGTGGTGTTATTCCCACTTTCAAGATGAGAAAATGAAGCTTGAGAGGGGCTTGACCATGGTCACACAGATCAGAAGGAGCATTTCAGTTTCTAACCTGGATCTCTTGTTAACTTTCAGAGCTACTTCCTCACCTCTGTTTTTTTTCTACTGCTCTTATAGAGGCAAAATTGAAGTACTGAACTACGCTAGATGAGACTCTAACCAATGTTAGTGGAATGGGATTGGGGACCAACTAAGATTCAGATGAACCACAGAGCCCTCTCAAATTCAGCAAGGATATTTCCACATACTTTCATCTCTTATCTTGATACAGGCTTATTGGCTGAACCTGATCACTAAAGAAAGGAAAAGGGACTATAATGATTCTCATCAGGACTGGTGGCTTAGGGTTTTAAGGAGTGGAACAATTTTACAGGTCAAGCCTGAATGGCAACAAAACGTGGGGGTAGGGCTGGGGCTGTTATCACTTGACAGAATATATACAGAGCCAAAGAAGTAGGACTTATCTTTATTCAGGAGCATCCTGTGCCAATGCTGAGGACACTGGTAGATTACTAAGGGGCTCATTTCACTTATTCCCTCTCAGATTTTCACAGCAAAGCTTCTAATACCAAAATAAAAATGGTCACTTTTGTGAGCCTCAGCCTACCTTAGGGAAGCATCACATCCCTCCGTCATGTCATCAGAACCCATGTTCAGCCATATATATATGGCTACAGGATTCCCATAGCAGGTTCGAGATCCCAGCTCTCTAGGGGGCAAAGCCGCTGCTCCAACCTTGCCACACAGCTAGGCCCTGTGCCTTAGAATGTCCCCACTCAGTAGCTATAGGTTTGGTGTTTAAAGAGAGCTGAGAGGAATAGGTTTGTGCTTTCATGTTTTTTCTCTCAAAACTTCAGTCTGTACAACACCTAGATAGGGAGCTTAGCCTATTAAGAAAATGCCCTGCATCGGGGTCTCCAGTACATTTTGAGTAACTTCTTCCCCTTCTAGGTTGGGGCTTTTCAGGGCTCTGACGCAAGAAGCAAAGACTGCTACTGCTTTTCCTGAGGGCACTGGGAGGCCAAGGCCTCAGCTCCCCATCTGGGTCTGCTCTGACTCATATGACCGCAGACAGATTTGATTGTTTTCTTATTTAGAGTCATTAATTAACTCTCCTCAGCCTCAGAACAGCATGTAATAAGAGAGGTCATTTGTGGGGGTCTCTAGGCAGCCATGCCTACTGCTGAGCACCAGCGCCTGTCTCACAGGATCAGGAGATGGCTTTTAATCCTGGCTAGAACCCTGCAGAAAGTTTAGATTAAGATTTTAGGCCAGTATGAGAACGGAAATAAAAATATATGAACTGCTTAAACTACTATAGTTATTCTGGCAAAAACTGGGAGACCTGGGGTCCTTCAAAGAAGAACAGAATATATATATATAAACTATATATAAACTAACTTATTGATTGTTGAATGTTTATTCAACAAACATTTCTCAAGCCTGCAACATGGAGCTGGGCATAGTGTACACAACCCACTGGGATAAACAGTCATAGAAATCTTGAATTAACAGAAGCAGCAGATGCAGAAACCCTGAATGGGTGTGTGTTGTAAGCAGTTTTTTCAGAAATGGAAAGACTCTTAGTAACAATAAGCCATTATCTCTCTTTTAACATGAAGAAAGAGACTGAGGGGAAGGATTGTCTCTGGTCACAGCCCCAGTCAGGGGCAAAGATGGGGATTAGAGCACAAGTTTTATAACTTCTAAAACATGTTTGTCTTACCCTGTCGCTCTCTTTCTTAACTTATCCACAGGGCACACTTCCATTAACATAGTCTTACTTGATCCAACTTAGTCTTCCATAACCCTAATGCAAACCCTAAACTTCATAGTAAAGTAGAACTGATAGGTGAAATAGGGAAAGGAGAATGCTCATTTTTATATATGTAGTAAATACAAAATAGTAGCCAAAGAACACTTGAAATATAGCTAGTCCATACTGTCCTGTAATTATAAAATACAGGCAGGATTCTGAAAAATGTATATGAAAAACATTCATAATGTTAATATTGATTATAGGGGGAAATATTTTGGATCTACTGAGCTAAAGAAAATAAATTATAAAAACTTATTTTACTTGTTTCTTTTTACTTTTTTGTGTGTTTACTAGAAAAATTTATACTTATATATGTAGTTTGCACTTATAACTCACATTTCCTTTTTTTTTTTTTTAACATAAAATTAGGGTGCAGGCCAGAGGTGCGGCAAGGTGAAAGGCTCACCAGAGACAGAGTAGGGAATAGAAAGGGCTGACTGACTGAAATACACTGCTGAGGGGAGCAGCGGGTGAGACAGGGAAAGTCTGCTGTACCATGTAGGTCGCCTCACTGGCCACAGAGTGAACTCAGGGCATAGAGGTGACAGCACTGAGACTTACCCTCTGTGCCACCAGGGAACCCTTCACATTATCTGTCTACTGGACAGCACTGTTGAGGTGTACTCTCATTTAGTAGGAAATTTTCTTTGGTTCTACATTTAGGCTATATGACCTTGGGCAAGCTGATAAATCTCTGCACTTCTGTTTCCTCACCTGTCAAATGAGGACAAGAACAGAGCATACCTTCTCCATTGTAAGTTAAATCATATTAGAACAGTGACTGACACATAGTGAATGTTCAAATAAGATTAGCTGTTGTACTATTATTAGAATCTCATAATAATACAAAATCTTAAGAGATACTGGCCACTAAAAGAACAAGCCATTTTCAAATAAATCAAGTAAAAGATTTACCACTAGTTAAAATGTGATAGAAAACACTTGCTAAGTATAAGTTCATGATAGGGCCCCAATTTTCTGGCATATAATTATACTGAGGAGATTTCAATCCATTTACAGAAGCACACAATGAATAAACAAATTAGTTAATCATATTATGCACAGGTCTTGACCTCTGCTAATGAGTTGAGGAAGAGGATGATTAGAGGGTGCTTGTAACAGACAGCCTAAGAGTTCTAAGGCTCCAAGATTCACCAGGGAAATGAGAATCTTGTGCTCTAGGAGAAAGATTCTAGACAGGAGACAGACATACCTGAGGCCAAAACCGCTCTGCCACCAGTTGGCCTTGATCAAGACACTGAGTCTATTTCCTCTTTAGTAAAACACACACAGCACCAGCCAGGAAGTGGTGGAGACTAAATTAGATAATGCAAATAAACACCTAGTACCTAGTAGGCACACCAAAAATAGGTCGCTTAGACTAAATGGGATTTTGGGTGTTCTTTGATAGGGAACTCTCTGTTCTTTAGCAGAGGATGTTCTATTCAGAAACTCCTCTTTGCTACAATTTCACTGCTTCATTCCTCATCTGCCTAGTCGCTTAGGAGGTTGAAAGGACAGACTCAGCTGATTGTGTCTACTAGGATCTTGGTAGCACCGGGCACACCATCCTTCGGGTTTTCTTAGTCCCTTAAACACCTGAGGTCCTTCTCAGCAGTGATGAGGCAAGCTGCAAAATGGGTACTATTTCCCATCACATTTATCCTGATGTTCTGATATACTTACCTTGGTGTTTAGAGCACTGTACATGCAACCATGCTTTAAAAATGAAAGGACATAAAGCTGTAAGTCCCAGGAGAAATGTGGTCTCCCGCTTCCCAGAGCAGGTCATTGATCTATTGCTGCTCACCCTGGAGAGGCACACTGCTGCTTCTTTGACCATCTCCCCCTCTTTCAAAAGGCTGCCTCTGGACCAAAAAGAATACCTGTTAATTTCAGTGAGCACTATGTTAACAGACTCTAGAAAAAACAAGACCAGTCCCACAGAAAGTATGGGGATCCCTGGAAATGTTTTAGCAGGAGAGCCACACAGAGGTGTGTCCTAGGTCAATGTGAGGAAGAACCTATGGGTGGATTTACCCCAATTCTGCTGATAAGCTCCCAAATTCTAGGGTTAATTTCTTTTGTGATAAGGTTTGCTCTTGAAATGATTGTTCTTGTCATTTCATTGTTCTTATATCATTCACTCTTTTCACCTAACAAATGCTGAATAATGCATAGCTGGAGTGGGGTATTTTGACAAGCCTTGTTCTGAAGGAGCAAGGGGTCGGGCTGGGGAGAGGAGCGGTGCCCATGTGCAGAGTGAACCAAGGAACAAGTGCTTTAGTGACCGCAGGAAACCGGAGTAAGGCAGGTTGGCCAAGTCAATGGGGAATTTGTGGATCCCAGTAAGACAGAAGAGAGTCTGACCATGTCTGCTTCACCAGCCAACGTGTGGCCTTAGGCAAGTACTTTGACCTTTCCACATACAAGAAAATTCTTAATACAACCCCTCCTTTATTGAGTGCTCACAGCACACCAGGCATTGTGCGTACATTTCTTATACACCAAAGAGCCAGTGTTACATCCTGTTCTATAGCTGATGGAGGCAAGTCTCAGGAACTTACAGTAACTTGCCCAAGCTCACACAGGCAGTAAGAGGTGAAACCAGAACCTCAACCTAGGCAATCTGACTGCCGAGCCTCCTCTAAACCACTGTGATCAGCAGGAGTCCAATAACTTTCAGGTTATTTTGCAAGATAGGAAGGCTTTTGGTGGGTTATGTTATAGACCAGTCTTGTGCTAAATCTTCTGAGTGGACACAATATGGAGCAGCTCTGAGGGTTGGCAGGGTGGGGCAGAGGGCAGGGGAAATCTGTGAGCAAATGACAGGGTTGGCAGTGCCAGAGCAGTGTATTCCATGGGCCCTGAAGTGGAGGGTGGGGTTTCACTAGGAAGTAGGGGCTTAGAAAGCCTTGAATGTCCAGTTAACAAGCATTAAAAAACAAAAGTCCATAGGCAAAGACAGGAATGTGAAACCTAAAGCCACCAATTTGGGGCAGCTGACCACTGTGGCACTTTGTAACCATGTGGAACATGCTCACCGGGCCTGCACAGAGCTAGAGCTCTGGAGCATGTGACCAGAGGACACCACAGTGCAGTATTCCTACCCGTTTCTTCAATTTTCAAAGAATGCGCAGGCCTCTTCTGTCACCCACTCTACCCAGATGCCCCAATAGAAGGGTGGGGAGCCTGCCACTAACTAGTACTGCTGCTCATGTCAAATGGAGGGGTGCACAGGCTGCCAGAGTGCAGATGCCAAGTACAGCTGCAGTTCCTAACCCAGGCAAACACACAGGTGGCTTTTGAGCAGGAAGGAGGAGAATTCTTCCCCTCTGGACTGAGGCCTTTTCTCTACAGCCTTGGTCCATGATTCCCTGAGTGGCTGCCTCCCAGGATGGCACCGTGAGGGGCCAAGATGGCGTCACTGAAAACCCCAAAGCCCTTCATAGATGCAGCACCCATCCCATCCAGCAGTGGTCTTCTCCCCTGCAGAAAGTCTGTTTCACAAAAGGAGATTTTTCTGAATTTGCCATCTTGAGTTCATTCTGCTTATTTCTCTGCAAATGCAGGGAGAAACTAAACTCCAATCCCCTTAGGCTGGTGAGAAAGAAAATCTATCTTTTCCAATGGCTATAGTCACAACTGACCAGCAGATTTCTCTCCATGGCTGTCCTTCCAATAACAAAGGAATACAAAGGCAGGAAGGGAGAGGGACACAGAATGCAGTGCTTCTTCAAAGAGGCACCTAGAGTCTGTGACTGGGAGGCAGGAGGGAGCGAGCTCTCACGGCTGAGAGCCCCTTGATGAGTAAAGAAGTAGTTTTGATGTGCAGGACAACAGAGGATGAAAGTGATCATGGCATTGCGCTGTGTTTTCTTTGGAAAGTCACGCTAGGGTTCCAAGGGCCCTCACAGTTCTGGAAGGATAAACACAGAGGTTGCAAGGCCATACAGATTCTGACAAGCTGTCTAGGAATAAGTCTCTAGTGATTTTAAACATATCACTAATGAGAAATGACAAATACTTGGTAATTTGACCCCAGTAATGATTAACGTGTGCCAGCATACTGAACACAAGGTAGAATGGTGAGTTCAGAAGAATAAATTAAATCGGGAAATGAGAATAATAATAAATAAAGGCACAGATGTTTTGAATGGCTGGACATCAGAAGTCAAACTGTGGTTATTTCAGAGCAGATTCAGCGGCCAGGTTCACTTCACATGATCATTCTGACCCCATCGCTTTTACATGCCTATTAAGATATTCCTGTGAGAAGCCCTATCACCAGACCTGGCACACAGTAGGTACTCAGCAAATGTTCACAGCTTCTCCATGCATTTGGTACCTGTGTCAGGTGTTAAGCGAGAAAGGTGAATGAGACACAGTCCTTGGAGAGTTAGCCAGCTCTCAAACAGAACAAAGAAATGTGTGAGTGAACATGGCAACCTCATGATGTTCCCTCCCAGATGCTTCCTCACACCACTGGAAAAATACAACTCAGCAGGTGAGCCAAGTTGGGATCTTATTAATACGGCCACCCTTCTCACATCAGATCTGAGGAGGTCCAGCTATGGGGTCAAAGAGGAAAAGGCTGGCAGATTTCTGAAATTTGTTGCCTACATTCAGTGAAAATGTTTTTCTTTTAAACATTTGAGAGACCTGGTTGTGAGAGCTTTGCCTGCAATTAGAGCATGCTGCCACAAGGGTGGTCCAGACAGCCGAGCAACTGTCTTTCAGTTGTTAACACCTTCAGAGGAACAAAACTTTAAATTGCACATAAAAGAGTACATTTCATGAGATGAAGTGACCATAACCATGCGGGAAAGTGAGAGCTGACAGACAGGAATCTGACTAAAGTCATTGTGTGTGTACAGTATACAAAGACTAGCAGAGAGTCTCTGCCTTCAGGTACTTACTCCTTCAAGAGAACAGACAGGTAATTCCAAAAGGCTGAGACAGCTGGTGTAAGAGAGGGATGAGCAGAGAACACCAGAAGCACAGAGGGAAGAATGACTAACTCTGGTCGGGAGAACATACACACTTACACATGTGTGTTGGGTCCAAAGTTGACAGCTGAGTCAGAAAATTTACAACAACACACAGAGAAGGCGAACAGCAAACAGGCTGGGACAGTCTGAGCTGTAGTGAGTTGGGATTGATCTGCTGCACAGCCTTGTCTATATTACCTCCACCTCATCTGGAGCTAAGGTCTTGGCAGTGTCCACTCTGACCAATGGTTTTGGAGCAGCATGGAGACCAGAGTCATCATCTTAATTTCCAGTGGTCAAGTTTGGCCTTGTCTCAGTCCATGTCTGGACCCGGGTGATGCGACCTCTTGATTCCAGCTTCACCAGGTTGGCCCCCATAGCTCTAATCACTTCATGCACTGCCTTACCTCCTCACTAGCGAATCTGACCTGTGGACTGTTGCTGAGGCTATGCACTGGAAGCTTTGGCCTTGTGGGACAGAGGATCACTAGTGACAGGTCAGTCCCAACCATGTTTCTCTGGCCCTCCAGAAGAGAAAACCCCGTGGTAATCTTTTTGAAATATATCTATGTGTCAAATCATTGCATTGTATATACCTTAGACTTGCATACATTTATATGTTAATAATATCTAAAAAAAAAAAAGTGGGAAAGTAAAAGGTAACCACCCAGCCCCACTTGGCCTGTGTCTCCCAGACCCACTCTGCTTTTGCCAAGCCCAGCCCTCCCCTGTCTGTGGACATGGCAGTGTCCACAGCCATCTTGCATGAATTAAAAAAAAAAAAAGCCCAAGTGTTTAGAAACAAGTTGTTTGAAGCTGTTAACGAGCCTATAGAGAGAATTTTAACATACATTAGAGCAATGCCTAATGAAGAGAACAGACAAATGGAGGCAGTGAAAAACCCCTCCTTGAAAGTCTACTACCACTCTTAAAGAACATATTTAAAAATAATTCATGTGTCCAGGAAGTTTGATGCCTGGGCTGCCAGACTCTAAATTACCTGTAAAAGTCAGAGAGAGGACCCAGCCCCCTGAGGACCCCGCCCACTGCCCCTCGGCCGGACTCTGACATCTGGGCTCCTCCCCTCTGTAGAGTCCATTCTGCCAGCTGGGACCAGTCTGCTCGGGCTGTTTTTCTCACCCAAGAGGTGCCAGCGGACACCTCTTCCCGGGGTTTCCACAGGCAGTGGTGACACTTCTCATCTTGCCCCTGGCCATCTCTGAGCACCGGCTAGCTGGGCCTGAGTGTTGCCTTCATCTCGCAGGAAGCACCAGAGCACTTCCCGGGAGTGGCAAACAAAGGAGGACCAACAAGGGCCTTTAAAACTGCTCTGTGAGGACCAAAGGCGAGGAGACGGCCAGGCTGAGATAAGCAGAGCTGCTTAGAAACCGAGCACAGAGGCAAATGAAATCATTCATTGGTAGATACAGCCTGCAGACCAACGGAGTAAGAAACAAGATGTCTCCCTTCCAAATCACTGCAGAAGATAAAAAAAAAAAAAAAAAAAAAAACCATCAGCCATGGCTCAAAAGTCAGAAGAGAAAAGAAAGGCAGCAAACATAAAAACAAGGTGACAGGAGGCCACCTGAAAATGGCTATGACTTTAATGTACCCATTTAACTTTCCCTTGTTAGATTAAGTTAATACAAGAGACTCACCTAAAATAAAACGATCCACGGGGAGGCAAAGCTAGACTAGGTAAATGCAAACAAAGGAAAAGCAGCAGTGCTCTATCAGACAGAGCACAATTTAAGGCAATAAGCAGTGTCAAGTAAGATAAAAAAGGGTAATTTTATATTCATCGGAGCAATTGTAAAAACGTAACTGTTCTGAACATTTGTATACTTGGGGTTTTAGCATTAAAATAGTTGAGGCAAACTCATTACCGTTAGAAATACAAGATGAAGACGGTTGTGGATATAAATTTACACAGGACTCCCAGCACCTGACATCAAGTAGCCAAAACATGAGTAACAAAAGGAGTGATAGATACACTGATGAGCTGAGCTGAAAGGTGCCTGCCGAACTTCGCACCCCGCACTGCTGTTTACTCTGTTTAAAAGACCTTCATGGACTGATGTGATGAAAATGTTAAATTGAGGACAAATTTTTATGTATAGAGTAATTATAAATGTAACTTTTCAAACCCAGACCACTCAAAAGCATATACTAAAATGTAACATTTGGTGTACTTAGAGGTTAAAATTTAGGTATTTCAGATCTTTCTTCAAAATGTTCTTTAATAACCATGTGAGAGCCTATGAATCAAAACAAAAATACAGGGGAAAAATCCACAGCATAGGATTTATACTTTCTACAGTTTGAGTAAAATCTAATGAAATCAGCAGAAAGGAATCCCAGCAGGCCCCTCCACCTGGCCTGCTGGCTCCCTCAGGCCCTGCCAGTCACTGCCCCCTTGAAGCCCTGTGCTTCCTGTCTCTCCAACTCAGCTTCCACCTTTTGACCTGCCCTCAAGTTTGGGCCCTCAAACCTTGTTGCCTGAGACAGAACCTGGTCTCTTTGCTTCCCCTGTCTGTCTGTGCCCCTGGAGATCTCACCCACGTTTGTAGGTAATGCTCCTGATGTGCCAAGGACTCCCCAGTTCATCTCCAGCCCCAAAGGCAAACGCCAGCTGGCAGAGGAACAGTGAGGCCACGCAGAGCACATGAGGGGGCACAGGGCTGAGGGGAGGCAGGGATACATGGGGGGTGACGATTGTTGGGCCACCATGGTCACATGTGAAGGCAGAGCCCATGAAAGAATCAGAATCAGTCATCAGCTGAACATGATCTTCTCTGCGCCACTGGAAAATGAAGCCTCTGGCTCTGATCTATGGGACTGTAAATATGGTTGCAGCAGTCAGGAAGGAAAACAAAGACAAATTTAAAGAGCCAGGCCCAGACTGCCCTGCCCCTTGGAGGGCTCCCCTCCAGCCCTCAAAATCTCTCCTGCTCGCCACACATCCAGCTACCCTTTTCAGAGAACAGCCCCTGCTCCCCACTGAGATTTGCTGGTTAGTGGTTTCTGGTCTGGCCTCCTGACTTCCCAGGGCAGAGCAGAAGGTCTGTAAATACCCTCAAGTCTTTAATCTACCCGCAAAAAAAGTGAGGATGAGATCAGGTTTTTAGCTCACTGATGTGGTGTGTTAATTTAAAGGTACAGTTTCTTTTTTAAAGGACAAAAATAAACGTAAGTACTCATTCTAAACCTGCACTCTTATCAATTTCAGCTTAAATACACACTCTCATTGGAAAGAAAAGTACTTTAAGAGAGTGTTCTAAAATTATTACATATAATTTCTTTTGGAATCCTGGGCCTGGATTGCTAGCCAGTTACCATTTTATTTTGAAGGGTAAACATGGATGAGACCACTCTTTAGAAAAAGGTCTCCTGAAATACTATGTAGCATTCTGGTTTGGAGAAGAGAAATTGTTAAGGAAGCTTGAGCAGTCACTGAACTCTTTAAATTTGCAAACTCTCCTTAGACATGAAGAAAATAATTCCTACCACAAAATACTGCTGTACCGAAATTCACAGTCTTACGTGAAGTGCCTAGGACAGTGCCTGTCTTGTAGCGGGAGCTCAGTAAACAGCAGCTCTTATTATTCTCATAGCAAACTGCCCTGGCCCCTCCCCTGCCCTCCCCTGCCCCTGCCCCTGCCCGCCCCTCCCATGCCTCTAAATTGGGAGGGTGGGGGTGAGGGTGAGGGGGGGGTAAACCCATGTGTTTTCTCAGGG
>NW_004567129.1:16769591-16824650 GCF_000260355.1 Condylura cristata
TAGCAAACTGCCCTGGCCCTGCCCCTGCCCTCCCCTGCCCCTGCCCTGTCTCTACCCCTGCCGGTCAATGTGAGAAAAAACCAGACAACCGCTCACAGCGCCATCAGCAGTGCTTGGGCATCCATCCTCCTCCCACTCGGAAAACACAAGACACCTCAGTGGAAATGACTAAAAGAAAAAATCCTAGAATCTTTGTTGTTTTAGGTAAATTAGTGCCAAACTTTACTACTTTATCATCAAATAAACTGGGGTTCAAGAATCGCTAAAAGACAAGTTTCAGTTACTTGAGTAGGTATTTTCTCAGAACTGGGTAAATTGTACTTCCCAGGGGTCAGAGGCCCTAACGTGCCCTCTCATGTTGTAAGAACAGGGGCCTGTCTCCTGATCCCAGTCAGACTCTGTCCACTGGGTACCTGGGTCACATTTCCTACTTCCCCCAAGCCCTATCCTCTCCTTCTTAGAGTGCCTTGCCCTTAACTGACAGTTAAAATATGTTTCATGAGTAAATGCATCTGAATTCTGGCTCAACTTTTGCACTTTCCGGCACTGGGACTGGCCCGTGTGCATTATCAGCCAAAATCAGGTCAGATGACCTGTCCTCCTGCCATAATGTGCACAAGAGGCAAGTGATTAAATAACGTATGTCCATCCACTTGACATGACATTCTGCAGCCGCTGGAAACCATGCTCTCGAAGACTCAAAGGCCACACAGAGAGGCGGCAAACATTATTGAATAAATAGACCATAAAGAAAGCAGTATGGTGCAGACGTTACATGCACGGCCCAGCCCAAAGAGGACAGTCAAAGAGAACTTGTTCTACAAGTGTGGGTGATTCTGTTACAGGGCACCCCAGTGTGAACTGGGCTGCCTGTCTGTGGGGCCTCACCTGGGGGCTTAAAATTCAGTTGTACTGCAGACACACACAAAAGGGTCAATAATGGGTTTATTTACAAAAGGGGAAAAGAAAAGGAAACAACCCAGGGAAAGAGAGAGGGATGCAATGTAACTGGAATACCTTACCTGCTCCACTGACTTGGAGCTTTGATAGCAAACTAACAGAAAGCCCCGAGTCATGCGGTCCTGAGACCCACTTCCCAAGCAAGAGAGCCTTGGACAAAATGGCCCCCTATTTATCCCCCAATATCCCAGAATGCTGCTTAGCTCCGCCCTTGGGTCCTCACAGTTCTCTCCCTGGTACTGCTGGGAGTTGTAGTTTCCAGTCACTGAAACAGCGAGTAGAGTCCAGAAAGCTGGAGTAGAGGTGGAATCCACAAAACTGCAGTGTTCCTTTAGGACATCCTTCCCCTTAACGATCCCCCCCTTTTGAAGTGTCTCCAAATTCTCAATCAATAGTGCCAGAGCATGGGGTGGGAGAGAGGAGGAAAGGCCCCCATGATTGAAAATCAGACCAGGGCTTTCTAATGGGCATGTAGCCAATTTATGTGCTGAACTCAACAATGAAGTCCTAGGAGCAGGATCAGGGGATGGACGGGTAAGCCAGAGTCCACTCAGGAATAAAATGTGGGCTTGACCCAAAACTGCCATCATGCTCAGCCTCAGAGTCTGGCTTAATCTTCCTCTTAGTTCATTGACATCTATGAAATTGATTCTGCCCACAGAATCACAACCCATGGCCCTGGCATTACTGCTAATAAAAAGCATGACCGGAGGTGGCAGAAACATCTGCACCAACACCACAGAGGGGCACTGTGGTGGGCTTTGCTGAGGCCTGTGTGTGATCTCTGCAAAATGTTCCTATGCATTCCTGGAGAGAAAGGTGGGGTAAAGGCTACGTGTATGGGGGTACATGCTGCTGGGCAGGATTGGGTGGGGGGAGGGCGGCTTCTGCTATCATGTCTATGCTGACTTGACTGTCACTTCGTCTGCACTCGCAATGAAGCCTGGTCCCACTTTAAGTTGCTTCTTTACTGTAGAGCCAGACTTCACACTCCCCTCCCCTAAAACTGGACGCACTGCCTGATCCCGGGAACAGACTCTGCCCTTGGTCCTCAAAGTCCCTCACTTGGAAAAGAACTGCCAGGGAAAGGCCCAGCCCGGAGGGCTTGTGGAGAGTGACACTGACCAGGATTATCAGGGCAGGTCAGGGTCAGCCCTGGGCTACACAGTCCTGCTCCTGTCCAAATGGGCAACCTACCCTAGTCACCCTGGGGTGGAAGGGCCTGTGGTGCCCATCACGTGTGCCCCAAGCTCATGCTGAGAGCAGCAACCACCTTTCTCCCAGAATCAATATGGCAGGCTTAAGAGGCTGTGCCCCACCACCCACCAGATCCTGCTCAGGAAATCCAGCCCGGCACCAACAATGCCCGGGTAGTCACTGCACACAGCAGCTTGGCGAGTTTTTCAGAACCATCCTGTTTGGGCACTTAGCAGCCCTCATGCAACCCCAGCCCTGAGCGCCCCCATTATACTGAGTCTTAGTCCAAGCGCAAGGTTTGGCTGGCAGATTGCCTGAGCGGTCTCCACTGTGTTCAGCAGGGAAGCAAACAGGCCTTGGCTTTGCCCACCAGGGCTACAGACCACAGCCAAGTCCAGGTCTATAACTGTTCAGTGACCCACACCTACTGCGTCCATGGCGGTGGCTGTGCAGCCTTCAATGAGGGGTGACCTCCCACCGGGCAGCTAGGTATGGCCACTTCACTGAGAGTCACCCTTGGCACAATCACAGCCTCTGCTCTCTGCTGGGATTTTTGATGAGAATGTAGTTCCCAGAATCAAGAACCTAACAAGCAGCTTTCTCTGGGCTCTGCACACACACTCTGGTCATCTGTGTCCGTGTCTGCCTCTCCTCTAAGAGGAGATCAAGCCTGACCCCTCCCATACCTTGTCCAGATTCAGGCACAAAGGGGGAAGGGCTCGAGGCAGCAGGGACGTCAGGGATTACCTCTTGAACACCTCCCCATTTCAGTCTTTCTTCTCCAGACACAGAGAAGAAGGGGCCAGATGTTCCACTAGCCAGAAAGAGTGGTTGGGAAAGCCCTTTTCCCCTGGTCACCAGCTTTGCTATCTCCCTCCCGCCATTGGATGACCAGACTTAAGACGATCTGAGAACAGAAAATAAACTTAGGGTCCTCCCTCATGGTGCAGCAGGTTGGGACGCAGCACTGAAAGCGAGCTGCAGCTGCTTCAGTGTGAGTTCAATCCCCAGCCCCAGAGCTGACCCACATGGCACGGCAGACCTCTCCTGACCCGCCCACTGCTCCCCTCAGCAGTGTACTTCATCCATCTGCCTGTTTTGCTCCCCACTCTGTCTCTGGTGAATCCTCTCACCGCCCTGCTCATCTGGCCTGTACCCCAGTTCTGTATGCATAAATAAATAAATCTTTGAAAAAATAAAATAAAATAAGCTTATCCTCTGCCTTTAATGTCTAAAAAAAAGACCCCTCTGGAGTAAGTCATCCAGGCCCTTCTCTGTAGGACCTGCTCCCCTTAAATCTGCAGGGCAGGATGAGAGTCAGCTTCAGCTTATAACCAGAGGCTGAGGTCTGTCAGAGGCAGCCCGTGTGGCGGTCCTGTTTGAAGTGTTGCCTCAGGTGCACCTATCGGAAGGTGTCCTGTATCCTGTAGTTTATGGCACTCTGCTTCCTAATGTCTTTTTCCATGGCCAGATCTTCTCAGGTGATGCTCACAGAAGCAAAAGGGGCTTTGAGCTGGAAAATCATGGGCTGTTAGCCGCTGTAAGTGGAGTCAAGTGAGTTTGTCTCCACGGTGATGTTTATTTTCCTGCTCTTAGTATCAAGCATAGGCTGTTCAAATGCTCCAAGGCAAACAAAGAAACAGGAAGCAAACAAAAGTGCTCACAAGAAGTGTAGGGTGCCTGGCAGAGGCACGGGAAGGCGCGTCTCTCTGGATATTGAAGCCTCTCCTCTCTAAGGGCCAGGCCTTTCCTTTGCATTTCTGGGGCTTCGGCACAGGAATCAGAGGACTGGGCCCTCAGGTACACTGTCATGTACCTGTCCCTGCTCTCCAAGCTGCTTGTATCCCCTCTGCCCTGAATACTCCCTTCCCGTCTGATTTGATGTGTCAGCTCCCACACCTAGAAGTGACTGCAGAGGCCTCACCCACTGAGTTCCCCGGATACCTGACTGCCCCCCACCCCGCCATTTTAACTCCCAATCCCATTCCTACGACCGAAATGCAAGATGTTACACAGATCCCAGCCCAGAAGGATCCTGCTGGCATCTGCCCATAGCACTAGGTAGTATGCTCCAGTACAGCAGCCATTAGTTGCTGTGGGTGTTAATTATAAATTAATTTCAATCAAATTAAAAATTCAGCTTCTCAGTTATACCTGTCACATTCAAGTGCTCTATGACCCTGTGGCTAGGGGCTAGCATATTGGACAGGACAGACCGAGAACACTTTCCTCAGTGCAAAAAGTCAGCGCTGCCCAGGGCCTCAAGCTATTTCAGGGTCCTGCTTCTTCTTCCCGGCTTCCTCACCATCTTGCAGATTAATGGTCACAGAGAAGTAGAGAGACATTCTTTCTTTGAAATCTGACAATCCTGAGCTTAAATTTTGGACTTGAAACTTGGGAGCTGAATGACCCTAGGAAGGTTCAACCTCCTCATCTATAAACTGGGAACAATCACTTCTGCCTAAGTGGCTTAGTAAGAGGTTTAAGTGAGCAGATTTAAAGTGCCTGGCAGAGAGATGTAGTTCCTAAATGTAGCTCTTTTTCTTGTTTCACAAACTACAGAACAGCACAGGCTTGAGGCCTGAGTCTGAGGGATTTGAACATGTGGGACAGACTGGAAGCCGAGTGCAGTGACAGAAACAGCTATGAGAAATGGAGAGTTGCCCCTTGGCCTCCCGGGAGCATTTCTATTTTGAGTGCTATTTCCTCATCATATTGATTTTAAGTCAATTGTTAAGAGCTTTTCATTGTTTCAGTTTCAAAGCATGTCTCTCCCTCCCTACTCAGGAACTACAACTGGAAACTTCTCGCCATAAATCATCTCTATGGGATTCAGGCAGTAGGAGGGCGCTGTCAGGCCAGTGCAGGTTGCCATGGGTAGACACTCTTGAACATCTTGGTGTGGTCAGGAACCGGGTATCAGCATGGGCTTGGGCAGCCAGCCCATCACTCCCTTTTCTGGTCTCTCAGTGCCCATAGCCCATAGTGTCATCACGAATGGAGTTATAAGAGACTTAGTGGGGTTGTTGAATCAACACATATTTCCTTGTGGGTGCACTGTGCCTGGCACCTTGGGGCCAGGTCCCGTCTTAAACCTTGTGGACTCTTGGTGATCACGTTGCCTGATCATAGACAGAGCCCGTTTAGAACTATTATGCACTTTGCAAAAATGGGGCAGGGATCATTAATAGTGCAATAGATGAGATGGTCCAAAATAGAGCTTCTGTTTGATTTCACCTTTGTTGTACGTTCTTAAGTTTCTCTTCCTTGGGGAAAATCCGGCCCATGGTCAGTACCAGAAGCCTGTTCCTTGTTACATAAAACCTGCTCACTCAGTGCTCCTGAGTTCCCTTCACATATCAGGCCCATGCTGAGGGCACCTCATCCATCTCAGGGACACACACACGACTGTTCCCTGCACCACCACCCAGGACAGAGGACTCCGAGCCAGGTGCTGCTCCTCCCAGGGAGTGTCCACCTCCCTCGTGTACAACGGGACAGCTTTCTCTCCAAATCCCCACCAGCCAGCACCAGCTTGAGCTGGGCCTCAGCCTAACAGCTTGTTATCCGCCAGCCTCCTGCCCATGGGTTCACACATGCTCATTGCCTCGCAGCTCTAAAAACAATCTGAAGCGCATCAGTCTTGATGCTTCCGGTGAGCTCCTGCCCTCTGTCTTAACAGCGTGTGCCCTTCCTTCTTCCATCCTGGATCTGCTCCAGTGGCCAGCAGAACCACTCTGGCCCCTCAGCACCCCCATTCTCCTCAGGGCACCCAAAGGTGTTTGCCTCCTACTCCTGCACATGCCCCAGGAGACAGAACTCTCCTGGAAAGAGAGAGTACACCTGGCCGGGGTACACCTGGCCACTCCTGACTCCACACAGTCTTCAGACCTCCCAGCTTCCAGAGGCCCTGCTGGTGCCCAGAGCTTTTGCTCACACTACCTCCACCCCAAGCATCTGAGTTTTATTTTAATCAGAGAGCTCCTCATTCATCAGTTCCACTTTGTCTGCAGGGACATCCACAAGGCTTCTATAATATTCCTCATAGGCCAAAAGCTGACAACAAATGGTTGGAGGCCACTGGTTATGACTCTGACCCTTGTAAGGTCACAGTTACGCACTCACGATGAATACCAGCCACTCAGCTGAAGTCACTGCTCGTCTATACCTTCCTGTGAGGTTTCTGTCCCATCAGTCAGGACTGTTTCCTTAAGGCTATCCTCTTAATTTATGGTAAGAGTCACCAAGTTCCCACCCTGAAGGATAACACCACAGCATCTATGAAGCTTTCTGGTCCCCGGTACAGGGCTTAAGCATCCTTCACGATTTTCTCCTTTCCTCCTCCAACCATCTTATGATGTAGCTTCTGTAATTACCTCCATTTTACAGATGAGAGAGAATTGGGGGCAGAAGTTACTTTTCCCACATCAGAGTGGCATCAGGGCCACCACAAATATCATATGCCCCAGGAACACACCACAGTGTTCTACAAATGGTGCCAGGAGTCACAGAGATCTCAGGAGATGGCTACTCCCCAAGGCCTCCAAGGCACCGTACGAGTGCCCTAAGCAGGCCTCAGGATTCAGAGTCACAGAGACCATCAGTAGGATCACTGCATTCTGCCACATCCACACAGAGGCTCTAGTGGCACAACAAGGTGGTACTTCCGGCCAAAGAAGAGACTTGGGAGAGACAAGTCATTCCAACGGCCAGGGCAGGGAGGTCTGTGTCTGCCATGTGGCCGGGGCATTCCAACCAGCCATGCCACACCGCCCCCACCACAAACATTTGGAACCCTGAAGGGTTCAGCGAAGGCTCAGCTTGAGTTTCCTGTAATAAGCCAAAAGAGTGGTCAGCAAGGAAGGCAACACCCCAGAAAATGGGGCACTAGCTCCTCTGGCTTTGGTAGGACGGACTTGGACTGGGCAGAAAGGCTCCCTAGCCCGGGCTAGTCACTTTGACCTCTGACCCTCTCATTTTTGGGCCATGTTCACCGTCTGTGTGGGCTGCCTGCCCCCTCTAAGTGCTCCTCATACTATTCTGCTGGGTGGCGGCCCCCCATCAGCCACCAAGGGGCCCCAGTGCCACATATATTAGCCTCTAGGACTTGCTTCCTCTGTGTCAGTCTATCCTCCAGACTCAGGGCTCCCCAGCAGAGTACTGGGGAAATACTTGGTATTGGATTAACGACAGGGTGAGCCAAGGTCCCTGTCCAGGCCTGGAGCGGAGGCCTGGGGTACAAGAATAAGACTTCCTCCAAAGAAAGCCCCAATCCAGTTTGCTGGCAACTCCCTGTGGAAGTCCCAAGAAGTCTGCAGCCTCACAAAGTGCGGAGAGGAGTGAACCATCTATGAGCTCCTTCTGTGCAGCAGAGGCAGTCTGGAAACAGGATCAAAATCCTGGCTCTGGTATCTAACATGAGTCAGTCAGATCATTGATTACAGTCTCAGCTTCTTCAACTGCAAAGTGGGATGATACCAATACCTGCCTCAAAGGTTGCTGTGAGATCAATGAGCTAATAACTTTGAAAATGCTCACAAAGCCCCTCAACTTCTGTGTGAATGCTCACCATTACAGTTAAAGCCTCTAAACCAGAGGAGACCTATATGCACAATAGTTAAACTATTCCTTGAAATCAACATTTCAAACTGAAAGGCCCCAAATGCCTAACTTTAACCCTTTCCTCTAACTGGAGAAGCTGTGAGGCCCAGCCCACACTCCCCTTGCAGCTCCCCGGCCTCCCTCTCTGTGGCAGGTACATCCATGGGAAGTCGGGATTCACCCTCTGTTCCCAAGAGGTTAAAATCGAGGAGAAACGCTCAGGAAGCAATTTGCAGTTATCTCAGATGTGTGGCTAAGGATAAAGTTCCCCTCCTTCTTCCCAAACCTTCTATATCATCCAACTGTGACATAAACCAGCGTGGGGAGACAGAATTCTTCCCTCTCAGTTCTTCACCAGGGGACCCCAGTAACTAGGGCACATACTTTTATGATGAAAAAAAAAAAATACTTGTTTACTTCTGAACACTTCTCCTATCCTCTGTCTCACAGACTCTTCCAGCCTCCTTTTCAGGGGGTACATCTCTCTGTCCTGCCCAAGCACCACACCCAGGTCACAGCTCAAATGGCTTCCCAGTTCTAGCCAGGGGAAGAAGTTGACCCTGACTTTGTGAGGGGCTCTGCAGAGCCAAAATAAACGTCTTCCCTCACCCAGAATAAACTGCACCCCTGCTGAGGATCTCTGTCGTAGCTGCATGCTGGGGAGTTTATCCCTTACCACGTAGGAGATCAGAAACCCAAAATTAATTTCATGGGGCTAAAATCAAAGTGTCAGCAGTCTGGTGATCCACCTGGAAGCTCTAGGGGAGAGTCGCTTCCTTGCCTTTCTAATTTCCAGTGGCCACTGGCATTCCTTGGCTTGTGGTTCCTCCCTCCATCTTCAAAGCACATGGTTTCTGCTTCTGTTGTGATCCCTTTCTTCCTCCTCTGCAATTACACTGAGCCCAGCTGGATAAGCCACAGTCATTTCCCAGTTCAAGGTCCTTAACCTAATTACCTCTGAGAGTTCCTCTGGCCACATAAAGTGACAGAGTCACAGGTTCTAAGGGTTAGAGCACAGACATCTTTCAGGAGTCTCCATTCAGCCCACCACAGGCAGGCGGCTTAATCCCAGAGCAGTGACTTCATCAAGCAGGAGAACAAATCTCCCAGACTTTACCGAGGATCAACTTCAGTTGTTCCCTAGGAACAACCTAGGGAATGGAGGTTGAGCTCTGAATGGAGGGCTTTATTCTCTGGCCAAGCAAGAGAGGATGGTGCCCAAGAGATGCGAGTAGAAGAAGTGGGATTTATCAGTTTTTTACCTGAGATTGCTTCTCAGGGACAGCCAAGGGGTAGTTTTCACTAATATTGCCAAATTTGCTACAACTTTACCACGCAGCCCCAGCCAAGAGAGGGCTCCCTCTAGGGCTCCGCCTTCTACCTCATACCCACCTCTAAGTAGTGACCAAAGTCCTTTTAACCTCTTTTCTAAATACCCCACTCAAAGCCCTTCTCTCTACCCCACTCACAGCCAACTAGAACCCCAAGTGCGTTGTCATGGCCTTCTCTTGGTTCCAGTGCCTTTGGCCTCCAAGCTCTCACCCCACGTACGTATCTCCCGAAAAAAGATGACCATGCCCCTCCCTTTTGTGACTCTCCCTTGCCCCTGGTGGAAACCCAATAGCTTTACCCTGAGTTATATGATCTGTCTGCCCATCCGGAAGGTCCCAGGTATCAGTGGCATAGCAAGCAGGTAGCTGAGGTGGCGACAGAACTGGAGATGGGGTGAAGCAGATGAGGGATGGAGAACTGGGTGGGGTACCATGCAGGTGGTACTGCAGAGACAGGCCTGTTCCCAGAGGTCCCACATACCTTGAGTGCATCAGATTCTGATGACACGCAAGTGTCTGAGTTACGCCAGCCCCTCACTGACTTAATTAACCTAACAAGCCTGGTGTCCAGGGGGTGGGCACCAGGTATGGCCCAGCCATCGAGTCCTAACTCAAATGGGAAGTGGCATCTGATAGCTGGTTATTATTTTGAAGTCTGGCAGGACAAGCAAAAAAGTCTCTTAAAGAAAAGACTTCAGTGACTTTGGTCAAACTACAGGAATAGAAAATGCCTACTGGATGTGGTCAGGCTAAAGGCCATGGCTTGTAGAGGTGTGATTTGATCTCTTTATGCATCAGCTAAAGACATGGAAAGTGGATCCAAGGCCCCACCTACCAGAACCAAGAACCACCACCGTGGGGCTTAATTAACGCTTCACAGTGCTCTGAGGCCTCAGCAGAGAGCCCTCACATGAACATGGACTGTTCTTATTAATCACTGCCAGCGTGCCCAGTGGGGTGCCTGAGGGGCAGCTGCCTCCACGCACAGAACAATAGCTGCAGCAGAGGAGTTATATTATGGTTTTGGAGAGTCTTCCTGATCAGTTGGTTCGAAAACAACTTAGCTGGAAAAGGCAGGGCTGTCTGGGAGCCACTTAATTCACCTGGCTGTGCCTGTGATAAGTAGAAACCTCTCCCTCTGCAGCGCAGGGGTGACGGGGGGACTGTTGGGTAACGGTGGGCCGCCCTTTCAGCCTGGGCAGCCACACTGCTCAGCCTTGCCAGGGTTAACCAGGTAGAGGAGCACGCAGGCTCCACAGCAAGCTGGTGTCTTAGAAGTCCCTCAACCTCCCCGCACTTCAGTTTCCTCACCTGCACAGCAGGATAATATAATCATACCTCTTCCTTATGGGATTGTGAGGTTCAAATGATGCAGTGCATGGAAAGCCCTTGTGCCTACAGTAATGACACTAAAAATAAGAATGGTAATGCTAACAGCAATAGCCAGTAAGGACTCAACCACGTGCCAGGCACTCTCCTAAATGCCCTCCAATACTTAGCTGTTCTGAGATCCATTTTACAGATGATGGAGCTGGGCACAAAGAACTGACCTCCAGGCTTCCACAGATAGCAAGAGGTGGAGCCAGGATATGGGCCCAGGCAGTCTGGCTCCAAAGTCTGTTCTCTCCCCAACTCCCTGATGACTGGCTTTATCACTATTGTCATTATGCTCATTTTAGAAGTAAGGCTGTGCTTCATCACGGTTATCAATAGCACTATCCTTACCCGGGGTAAATGCACCAGCCGGGGCTTAGAAACTGGACCCTGCAGCACCTGTGCCATATGGGCCTGAGGGAGGGATTCCAGGTAGAGAAGTAACTTACTATTGATAGAAGCAGAGTATGGGACTAGCCTACTCATCAAAACTCCAGAGGTACAAAGGAAATGTGTAGGTAATGGATTTTTAGAGAGAACAGTCAACAGATGCTAAGTCTGAAAATGTAGCCCCACCCTGCCTTCTTCCTCAGCTGTGCACTGAGGGGGACACTGTCCACATGTATTAAGAGGCTATGCCCCTTCCGCATTAGCTGAGCTCCCCACCACCACCACCAAAGAAAGGTTCCTGAGGCCTCATCCAGATATGAAGCTGGTTAATACACAAAGTTCTTGTCCCAAAACTTCAGCCAGTCTTTTCAGGGGGACCTGGCTGAAGGCCATGGACCCGAGCCTCTCCCTGTCTCAATGGAAGCCTCAGCAGCTCTGAAGCAGCTTCCCCCAAGACCCACCTAGTCCTTCCTAAACCAGCCTGAGTATGGCCCACTAGGGCTAAAGGGCTCTGCTATCCAGCCTCCCCTTCTTTCCTTCTCTCCCCCTTCCTGATGCCCACTCCTACAAACAGACCGTACTGGGACCTGCACCGAGCCCAGCTTTTCTCTCGCTCCTCCCCTTCTCCCTCCTGCCTTTGAATCCCCTGCCTCTCCTCTCAGCAGATTCAGAGGATTCAGAGAAGCACCAAGCCTCTCCTACCAGGAGACCTCTTCTAGACCTGGCACAGAATAGCTCTCTGCTCCACTCATCCCCAAGAAAGACACGGAACTCCAGTTCACATCATTTCTGGGTGAGCTCACATTTAGGCCCATGTGGCATTCACATGAGCCAGGGGCCAGCTGACTTCAGGAATAAGCAAAAAAAGCTTTCCCAAACCATCCCCCCCTTGCAATGGGCATTTGCATCCAAGATGGCATCCAAACTGGTTTGCAAGGCTTTGTGTGGCATATGGGATGTCGGTGCGGACTATGCGTAGAATCCTCTGAATCTGCTGAGAGGGGATGTGATGCCGACATGGATGTTATTCTCCGCCGTCCCCACTTGCCTTTTGGGGACCGTGTTCCTATTAGGAAAGTGAGTCTCTCACCCTAGGAAAGATCTTGGCTTTAAAAAATTTAGTGAAATTCTTTTTATATCAGATGGTTATATTTAAAGAATTCAAAGGCCTAGATTTACATCGTCTTGGTTAAATTACTCATCACCAATCTCTCATCTACAACCTTTTTTTCATTTTCTGAAGGCTCCGTTTACATAGTTTATTTTTAGTTTTGCTCCAGCCAAGTAGGTGCACATTTACATAGTGGGCGTTTACACTGTGCATGCACCTCTCTGGATTAACAACTGGCCGACATCTCCGCTGGCCCCTCTGCTGGCCCACAGTCTGCCGCCGTGAGCTGTGGGTGCCTGGGGGTGGGCATCTTTCTCCCATTAGAAAGCAAAACTCAAGAGGCCAGAAATGCATCTCAGCTGACAGTGGCTCATGACAGGAGGAAGGAAGGAGAAGGACCGCATGGCAGGGCGGCTTCATGAGCTGTTGTTAACGGCTACCATTTACCCAGCTTGCTACCTACCAGGCATGTGCTTACTATGGAGATCTTCAAAATAATTCTGTGATGCAGGCATCAGGCCCACTCTTTGGCTGAAGAAACTGATTTAGAGAAATTGTGACTTGGCAAATGTCCCAGAGCTGGTAGCCAGCAGCCAGGTCTGTCTAACAACACACCCTTGAGCTGTATGTATGTGCTTACTCATTTACACCCAATCTCATTCAGACAGACTTCGCGGCTGCACAGAGGGAACTGTGTGATACCACAACACAACACAGATCGCAATAGTGTGGAAAGTGCATGAAGGGAACTCAGAAGATGCTAGAGTGCCTTGCAGCACATGGGCCGAAGTTCTTAGCAGCCAGAGCAAAGAAAAGTCTAAAACCTTCCTCAACTGTGGGCAGTGGTAGTACCAACCAAAGGCCCAAAGCACAATTTTTCCTAAATTCAAATTTAAAAACAAACAGATGCCTCCCTAGTGGCCTCCCTTCTGTGACCTGAGTGTCACAGAAGGGTGAAATCATACAAACTGAGCCATGGCAACAGCAACAGCACAGGTAGCCAGTAATGGGGGGAGGGGCTATTGGTCACTCTAGTCCTCCCCAGCTGGGATCCCTGAGTTGTGTGCAGATTTGATGGAGAATATAAGGAAGTGAAGAAGATAGAAATTGACCCAGATTGCGGCTGCAAAGGAGACCGCAGCAGTTCCACAAGGAACCCAGGAGCAGGAGGCCCCCCAGGGTTGCCCCACATGGCAGGCCAGGGACCTGGCCATGGTGCCCTCTGCCCATCAGCCAGCCCCAGCCACAAACCAACCTCTGGGTGGGGGCTTAACCTTGAATGAGGCGTTCCCTGAGGTGAGGCTGATTCCTAGGGAGGAGGCTGCTGTGAGACAGTCCCAGCTTCGAGGAGATTGATCTGCCAACCCTGAAAATGGGGAAGGCACAGCAGCCACTACAAAGAACCTCTGGGTATGGCATTTGTGATCCAGCACCCCAGTAATCTGTAGGGAGCTTTCTAGCCACAGAGTGCTTGTGGGTGTGAGGCGAGGGCCCTGGGCCTAGGTAAGACAGGACCTAGGCTCAGTCAAGGGTGCTGCAGTATAGCACTGCCTGAACCCAGACACGCCAGCAGGGGAGCCTGAAGCCTCTAAGGCTGTTTGTTCCTTTTAGTACGGGCAGCAATGACCAGTCTGAAACTACCAGACACCCACCTAAGGCACAGTGACCAACACACACACACCACGCATGACTTCAGAAATGAAAGCTCCATCCAGCACCTGGCTCTAGCAGCACTATTACTTCCTGGTGAACCTGCCAAGGTAAACTCTTTGCTAAGCATATGAGGAGGCATAGGCGGGGACAAACTGGGTAATATGTTAAAAGGAAATCTGCAGGGGTTTGGAGACAGCAATGACATTAAACTTTGCTGAGTTAGTCAGGGACATGCTGGACAAGACCGTTAAGGGACAGCAGGGGGAATCCTACTGGGGCTGTTGCCCCGGGGAGGGCAGAATGGGACAGGGACAGCTCAGGGCCCACAGCTAGGAAGGAGACAAGGAGAAGGCAGGCATCAGGCGTAAATCAAGGCGAAGGGTCCAGCTCTGAGCCGTGCCCTCTTGAGTTCTCGTTCACAGCAAGGAGTCCTCGTTCACAGCAAGGAGTCCTCCCCGCCCCCCCCCCCACTGGCCCAGCAGGAAGTAGCTGGCAGAGCTGATCACCAGGCACCGTGGTGACAGCGACCTGTTACTTTCTTAATGGAAGGCTTGTCCTGAACTCTCTCTGAAGGCAGCATACCCAGGGCCATTCAGGTTCCATTCAGTCCTGCCTGGCCTCGTCTGTCTGCCCTTGTGGCACAGATGCTGTCAGTTTGAATCTGATGTGATGAACTCTAAATAATCACCCTAATGGATAATCAATCATTCCAGAGCTTTAATACTAAAACAGGCTGTTGGATACATTTGGGGGCAAAGCTGCTGTGTTCGAGCCAAAACCTGCCCTTTCTCTTTTACTTTGTGAAGCAGAGCATGTCCCATTAAATACCTAATGGTCAACGGCAGGTCTCTTGTGACCTAAAAAAGAAAAATGGCTGAAGAGGTAGACTCTCTAAAAGTCTACAAAATTACATAATTTGTAGATCTTTTGAAATTAGACACTTCATCTGAAAAATATGAAGAATGACAAAATAGAATCTCATGTTATTAGAGTAGGAGTTGTAAATATTTTTAAATGCACACAGTGACTCTGGTTACACTTTTCAAGTTACCTAAGTCAAAAAGATCCCGACAGAAAGAAAATTTCAGATACGGGAGAATTTCCATAGACAGATATTCTGGAAACCTGCAAGAAGCCCATTCTGAACCTTCTATCCAGGAAAACCAACCCTTGCAAACCTGCAGAATTAGTGATACCAGAGCCTGAACTGCGGCACTGCTAACAGGGAGGGCAAATCTGTCACACACAGGTTAACCCAGTTGTGAGCCCCACCTCTAAGGCCATGGCACCCCACCACAACCTCGGCAAAATCTTGTCCGGGGGCCTCCTGACACCATGTTCACGCAGTCACCACTCTGCCCACCCTGGGGTTTCTTTACTCCAACTCAATGTTGCTCCCGGCCTCCTCGGGTCTCACCCCACACCCCACCTGTAGGGTCTCATCCACTCTTGGGCTTCAGCTACCCACTGCCTGTTTCCTGACCTCATGAACTTCTTTATCTCCTCCTGATTCTCACCTTAACTGAACTTTTATGTCCCATGCCCACATGGCTAGTTTTACCCAAATGTCCCTCAGGAACCTCAAATTCAACTGCCCAACTGTGAATCATCATAGATCCCCAAATCCATACTTCCCCCATCCCATCTCACATTGAGGTCTTACCACCCACCCAAGAGCCCAGACCTCAAGCCTGATACACTCCCTTCCAGATCCACGCCCCCTCGGCCTCCGTGCGCCACTCATCACTGGTCCTGATTCATCACCACCTGCACCCCGCCACTGTAAGACCAAAGCAACCTCCACCTGGCCCAGCTGCCTCTGAGCCCTCCCTTCCCAGTCCTGGAGACCTTTGTGGACCACAACCAAGACAGGTCACTCTCTCGACTGGCTGCCAGGCCTGGCTGCTGCCCATCTTCCTCGTCTTGGCCACACCCACTGGCTGGACCCTAGAGCTGGCACTTCCCTACTGTTTTAGTACACATCATCCTTTCTGTTTCTTCTTGGAACACATCAAAAAAACAAAAGCCAGCTCCCACTTGTGGGGTTCTGAGGTCTCAGGGTCTGTCACCAGTAAACTTCACTTCCTCTCCCAAGTCCCCTCTTCTACCTGCTGGACAGAGGGAACAGATGTGGGAGGCCAGGCAGGACCTGCCACTTGGCAGAGCTGCACAAAAGTTAACAGAGATGGAGCTCTGGCTTGATAAGAAGTGGGACACAGCTGTTCCTTATCTGCCCAAAGACTCTCTTAAAGATTTTTCCTAAGTTCTTAATTATTAAAGAGGAAAGTGTGGATTTTACCATCCAGGCTGTTTTCAAAACACCCTATCATTCTCCCCATCACTTGCTCAGCTTCACCAAAGCAGTTAAATTACCAAGTGCCCTTTTAAAATGTCCTCGTGATGGCGATCTCACAGTTACTTGTTTATCTCCCAGCTGCAAGGACTTCACAGGTCACCCAAGTCCATGTGCAGCAGTGTCCATCCTATCAGTCTGGGACTGTCCAGTGGCCAGAGAGGGGGAAGGAAGCCAGATCCGGGGATCCGTCTCCTGGCGGTGGCAACGGTGCTGCTGTCTCTAGTCTGCATGGCCAGGCAGCCTAATCAGGCCTCCCATGTCTGCCTCTCAGGAAGTCACAGGCAGGCTGGTGGCGATGGTCCTCAATGTCCAAAGGCCTGGCTTTTACCAGGCAGCCCTCCAGGCCTTCCCCAAGACGAGGGGAATCATCCCATTTTATGGGCAGGAATCTGAGGTTTGGGGAGGTGAAGGTGCTTGCTCAAGGCTCCGTGTGCAGGGGCAGGCAGCCAGGAATTCAAATCCGGGATCCTAGTCTGCGCAGCTCATGCTCTACCCATTGAAAGTCACTTACCCCATGTCCTTGAGACCAAGAACTGGAATATAACACACATGGCGGAGAGTAGAGAGGGATTATTATGAGCTGTTTCCAAAGGCGGATTAAATCCTTTTTAGATCCATTTTAATATGCTGCCACGTTTTCGTGACTAGCCTGGATTTCTCTGAGTCCACTTATCTTTTTATAGTTTGACCTTTACACAGGAAAAACCTCAATGATTTTCCACTGTTTTGAATAAATTGAAATGGATGTATTTTTCTGAATGATTAGAAAATGAAAAACAGAGCCAGTCATCATCAAAGTCCTTCAGGAGCAGACTGACTTTCCCTGGAAGACAGGGTTCACAAACCCATCCCTGGTGATGAGGCTCTTGCAGCTCTTTCTCTTCTACAAGGACTTACCCTGCCCTACCCTGGAGGAAATTGTCCTGGATTCAGAAGCAGGAGCAGGACTGCTCCCCTCCCTGCCCCCAAACCTCAGAATGATCAAAGCTCTGGAAGCCAGAGCAAGAACAATCAGCCCCACAGTGAGCTGGGGACAGTGAGCACCACCAGCACCCTGAAGGGTCTTGCCCCAGCTAAGGCCCAAGAGGTCTGCCTTCTGTTAGAGAGCAAGTGTTCCCACAGGCACACTGCAAAGGACTGTGCCGGGAAGCAGGTGGTGTTGAAAAAAGCATTTGCATTGTGAGCTGGGGCAAATCCCTTCAGTTCTCTACCACTGTTTTCTTTTGTATAAAACAGTGAAGACAACAGCCTCTTGTACAATTGTTACATTAATGTATTTAAGAGCACATAGCAGGTGCTCAATAAATGTGTCTCTACTCCTTCACTCCTTCTTCAAGAGTCTAAGCTTTTTTGTTTTTTTTTAAAGGTTTATTTATTCGTACAGAACTGGGGTACAGGCCAGAGATGTGGAAGGTGAGAGGATTCACCAGAGACAGAGCGGGGAGCAGAACAGGCAGATCGACGAAGTACACTGCTGAGGGGAGCAGCGGGCGGATGAGGAGAGGTCTGCCACGCCATGTGGATCTCCACCGGGGCAGGAGGGGATCAAACTCATGCAGAAGTGGCTTAAGTTTCTTTGTGCTGTGCTTTAACCCGCTGCGCCACCAGGGAGGGCCCCAAGAGTCTAAGCTTTTTTAAAACAACTTTCCGACATGTACCATTCACTAGCCTGACTTCCTAAGCAACGGAGATGCAATACTATTTTACAACATCTTTATAATTTGGGGATCCTCTTTATAAAATACAGAGGTTGCTGAGTATCAGTCTTGAGTGGAATTGAGAGCCTGAGCAGGCTAGTTCCTCACTGTGATGATCTTAATGTTTGAGATTTGCAAAACCACTTACCTTATGCTTTTTCTTTTGAGTGTGATTTTTTTTTTAACTGAACCCAGGTAATAATGTTTTTCCCGACTGTGTGTTAAATAAAAGGAGATAGGTGTTCAGTGAGCACTCTCCTTACAAAGCTAGCACTGAAGGTACTGTGGCAGCCATTCTGAGCGCTAAGACATCTTTTCTGTTTACTTCTGAATTCACAGCTATGTTTTGGGAAGTAGATGTGACTAGAGATCTGAATTTCCTGAGCTTGACCTCGTGTATGTGTATGTCTGATGTCAGTTGGCTTGATCACTTGTAGGACTTAGCTGCTGTCATCCTGGCTGTGGGCTTCCTTCCTGTCCATTCCTGAGCTCCATGTCTGGCAGCCTGCAATGGCAGCATGTCTTGGCACTGGGCATTGGGCACTCATGGTTCTCAACAGGCTGCTATGTGGATACCTTGACAGGCACTAAAATTTTCTTCCTTCCATTCATTCCTCGTTATGTGTACTTCTTGCCTTCCCTTTCTTATTCCTTTCCCAGGAAAGTGGCCTAGGACTCAACCCAGTCTCATCTGGCTGGGTAGAGCTCTGACCAGCACCTGCCTTTGCCTCCCTGTCTCCATGCACTGCACTCTCCTGTCTCCTCCTTCCTGTCCCATCACTGACTCAAAAATCCACGCCCTCCCCACATTGCAATCTTTGGCTTGCTTTCTTCTCAGCAAATACTTCTTGGCTGCTTACAAACTTCCTGATGCAACTGACCCGCTAACATCCTGTCTCTGTGGCCCTCCTGGCCATTCCTACCCACAGTTCCCACCCTTAATCCAATCCTTGGTACTTCTTGATGGCCATCCCACTGCCCTGGGATCACCAGTGTATCACAGCCCCTTTCCAAGTCAGAGGGCAAAGCAGGGGAGGCTTTAAGAGCTTCTGTTTACAAAATTAAAAACCAAGGTAAGGCACTGAGCTTGCTTTAGTGGCTCAGCTAGTTTTACAAGGACGCTCTATATGTCAGTCGCTGGATATGGCCTCATCTTTGATGTGGCCCATCATCACTTCCACCCACACAGCCCAGAGAGTCATCAGCTCACCCCTCAGTCCCTTTTTCTCCCACCCTTCATTCCTCACCCATCCATCCCTGACTGCAACGGAGGGGAGCAGAGATCTCAAGCAGAGAATCAAGACAGTGGCTAGCCTGGGTTCTCAGATCCCAGATCTGGACTCCTATCTGGTCAGGCAGCATGATCCCCACAACTGGAGCTCCCCTACTGCAGCCATGCAGCAGTATCCAAACACCAGGTGCCCAAGGAGTTCAGTGTTTGGTGCCCAGTCTCCGATCACTGAACGGAGGTGGTCCTGGCAGGAAGACAGGCCTGAACATGGGGACGGGTAAAGCTAGACTGACCCTCTATGTCTGATGGCCCAAGGGGATACACAGGTTGTTCTGCCAGGGTTTGATCCAGCATGCCCTCAGGGACCTGCTGGCCATACTGCAGAACTGCCACAGGTGGCACCTCAAACCTGTTCTGTTCTCTCTTCACACCTAAAAATTGAACAGCAGCCTCCCTTCACCCACCCACAGTGGCAGTTAGTGATGCCCAGCTAGTTCTCCACTGAGGCAGAACTCACAGGCAACTGCTGCAAAGTCTGAGTGCCCCCGACCTGACATTTCAGATGCGTAGCAGCCTTCCCTGCCTAAATTCTCTAACTCGATCCCAGAACCGGGGCCTGCCGATGCTGCAAGTACCTCTATTACTTTTGGTTTTACCTGAATTATTTGTAACATGAGTGCTAGGACCTTCAGCTGGTTTATAAATCCTTCTCCATGTTCGGGGAAAGCTCTGAATTAAAGAACAAACGAACAAAACCAACAAAGCAAAAGCCCAGAATCTACTCCAGTATTTCCATCCCTGGTGGTGGAGAAAGATAAACTATCAGCCAACTCCTGAAGCAAAGCCAGGATCTGTAGCCAGGGATGCGCACGCAGCACTTTGAGCTTTTCAGTCAGAGCTCTTTGAGTCTTAGGTGTTCCAAAGTCCGGCTGATCTAAATCCATTAGCTCTTAACCCCTTCACTTAGGGAGCCAGATTTACTACAAAAAAATAAAGGGCGGGGTGGGGGAGGGGCACTCGTAGGGCCCACTCGGGAATTCTATGTGCCGTTTGTCCTGAGCCACAAGTGTGGCATCTGGGCTGGTAACACCAACAATGATGGTGTTGGTGGGGCCATCCTGGGTGTGGCTGTCCAGACCAACCCTCTCAGCTTTCTCCTCCCCCCTTCCTGGAGCATTATCACCCCTACCCCCAGCACGGGGCGTCCTACATCAAGGAGCAACCAGTTTGTAATACTAAGTTGGTCGTGTCTGTAGGTCAGGCTCTTCTCAGTACTAAGCCTCCAGTTTCATGGGGTACAGCCCGGATGCCTGGGGTTGCCTCTCTATGGCGTTCCAGGCAGCTGACTGTCTCAGGCGCCACGGGCTCGTCTGGGTACCCCAATTTTCACACACAGTCGTGGAGGCCCTGAGGCTGGCTTCTGTAGGTGCCTAAGTCAGCCTCCTCGACCAGGGTGTAAACCTTTGCCAATGTGGGGGTGGTTGTAGCGCGTCCGGCGGCCTCCTGCGGCCTCCTGGGCACCATATTAACCGGCCATACCTAGCACACACACAGTCGACCGTGACAAGAATCTGTGTACCACTTCACGCTCGGGACACCTGAATCTGGTGTTTCTGAGGTACCACCCCAACCCCCACTTCAGCAATGATGACTGAGGCACAAAGAAAACGACTTACTCAGAGCCTCCTGGCCTGGCCCTCGAAGCGCCGCAAGCCCTGAGGCAGTGCTGGGGCTCTCAGCTCGGGAAGCTTCAGCACAGGTCCCCCAACACCGAGCCAGCTCAGATGGGACCAGCGGGGCGCCACCGCCCTGCCTCAGCCCCAGGTGAGGTCTTGGTTTAAGCACCAGCTCCCACGTGCGGGGTCACGGTCCGGCGGGGTCACGGTCCGCGGAAAGCCCTTTGCCCTTACTGCGCACGCGCCCACGATGGCGCACGCGCACACGATAGCGCATGCGGCCAGCGTCCCCACCCGTTCAGGGTCCTTCGCTGGACGCTGCCCGTATGGGTTCAAGGCTCTGGTTCTCAGGTGTTCTGAGAGGGGCGTCAAGGAGCTGTCGAGGGAGTTTTCAAGCGAGTTGAGTCACACAAAGGTTCTTTAGAGCAGCACAGCTTAATAAAGAATGAAAGGCGACAGCAAGCTTGCTGGTAAAAGATGGTGCCTGCTTGAACCCCACCCCAAAGCCTGGTGGGAGGACACTAGAGACCGGTGTGGTCACTGAGGGTCCCTTCTCCGACACGGCTCCGCCTTCCATCCCTCCAGGGCCCATCTACCACCCACGGGGCCCCTGTGAACCCTGACACTGCACACCTGAGCAGAACCCCAGGGCGAGCCCCCCCATGAGAACGGCCGCAAGAGGACCCCCGAGAAGTCTGATATCACAACTATACCCTCTCATCCAAGGCTTCGTAACTGCTCAGCCGCCCCTGGGCAAGGCCATCCAGGAGTTGTGGAGAAAACTGACACATTTGGTTGTTTTCATTGACATCTCAGAAAAGTTGCCCACTAAATTGCAAATAGCTTTTGTCATTTTGGGGATACTTTTCTGTGTTTTGCTTATGGGCTACTATCCAGCACTAAGCTGCTACCAGGACCTACAGTGCTAGGAATGTATCCTCGCCCTCTTGGAGTTCTCCACTTAAGAGAAGGCAGCAATGGTTTAGTTTCTGGTGTGCAGGAGGTATCTGGCACAGTCTGGCAGACCAGAGAAACAGACTCAGCCTCTTCCTGAGGACAGCACAGACACTGCCAAATGCCGGGGCCTTGGTCCTTGGTGTTGGCTTCACAGCACAGGAAGTGAATCACTCAGCAATAAACTGATCAAATCAAAGCCACCTCAGGCTCACCCTGATCTTAGTGGATGTGTCTGTCATTGTTGCCTTAGTTTTGCCTCTGACCAAATAATTTCAAAGTCCATTTTTTCCCATTCTCAATATATTTTTTAAAAACATTTATTTATGCATTCAAAACTGGGGTACAGGCGAGAGGTGCAGGGGTGGTGAGAGGATTCACCAGAGACAGAGTGGGAAGCAGAACAGGCAGATCAACAAGGTACACTACTGAGGGGAGCAGCAGATGAGACAGGAGAGGTCTGCTGCGCCATGTGGGTCACCTCTGGGGGGAGGACAGAACTCATGCTGAAGTGGCTTTAGCATCTTAGTGCTGTGCTTTAACCCGCTGCACCACCAGGGAGGGCCCTCCATTCTCAATATTTTAAAAATATCTCCCCCATTTCCCCAGAAGTTTCCTTTGTCTTTCTCACTCCTATAAATTCACAAATAATAAAATACTCATAAATTGTCATACTTTGTTCTTTTAAGTATGTGGTATTTCCCTTTTCACTTTGAATTCCAGGAAGCTCAGAGCTAAATTTAGAGTTTGGTCACAGATATAAGGTTAGCCATTATGGTTAAGAAATTTGTATTCTCTTTTCTTTCTGACTGGATTCTAATTTCCCATTTCTTTTCATAACCTCACTTTCATATATTTTGTTATAAGTCTTCAAAGGTGCTTCTTTTCTTTTCTTTTTTTTGTAAGAGGAGGAAAATAAAACGACTTAATTTTAGAAAAAGAAATACTGTCAGGCCCTCCCTGGAAGCACAACGCATAAGGATGCAGCACAGCAAGCTGGACACAGCTTAGGTGTGAGTTCTATCCTCACCCAAGAGGTGACCTACATGGCCTGGCAGACCTCTCCTGACCCGCCCAAACTCCCCTCAGCAGTGTACTTGGTCAGTCAGACTGTTCTGCTCCCCACTCTGTCTCTGGAGAATCCTCTCACTGCACCTGCACCTCTGGCTTATACCCAGTTCTGTATGAATAAATAAATAAATCTTTTTTAAAAAAAATTCTCAAGAGTATGTTTTCAAGAGGTTATTGATCACTTAAATACTCTTTGCCAAGGAAGAGAGCCTTAGTTGTCTGTGAGCAGGAGTCTCTGTACTTCCATGACACTGTCTCAGACATGAACTTGCTAAATTGATAGGAATAGTTTTTGTTGCCTACATTTCATTCTCTCTAAATGTCCTTTGCAACCTGTGTGCAAATCAACGCATCTTACCACACTACACTCAAGGCTAAGCAACAATTATCATGTGCCTGGATCTGCACCTCAAATATTGCCTTCAAGCAAGATCTGTCCAAGCTTCTTTTTGTCTGGTCCCCCACATCCCAGTCTTGCTGGGAAATAATCTGAAGACCACATTAATAAGTAAACAGGCAGAAACTCCCATTTGATTCTAGAAGATTCCCTTAGCTGAGCACTGAATCCTCAGTCTCCACCACTCTGCCCCTTCCCACCCCCTGCCTTGATGTGCTGCTGTGACTTTCATTTCTGCCAGCTGACTGTGTTCAGTGAATGTTTGTAAATGTTGGTGACCATGTCTTCTCCATGCTATAGTGAGCTCCCGCCTGCTGAAACTGTGTTTTCTGAGGCTTTTGTGCTCCTAATGGTGCCTGGAACATTTTGCACATGATGAGGAACTCAAATAAAATTAACAATAAATATCCCAACCAGCTAAAGCTTTCTATGAAAATTCTGACCTGTATCAGTGTCTGATAAAGGCAAACATCTGGAGATGCCAGTGGCAGGTGCCCAGGTGTGTCAAGGCTGATGAATGGGCATGGAGTTAGGTAAACTCAGCAGCATCATTCAGCTGGGCCTTCTGCAACTGGGGCCACAGTCCTGGCCTGGTGTGGACTGGGAATGTTTGCTCACCACCCACCCAGCGCCCCAGCTCACCACCACCACCACCACCACCATGGGGCAGGTCCCCAAGGAAGAGGAATACACTTGGCCATTTCACAGAGTGATCACATTTTCTAGACAAAAGTGCTAATTATACCACAGGCACCATCTACAGGTACTAAGTGATCACTAGATGCTCAGGAGGTTGACATGTATATTGTTTCAAGTAGCTCTGTGATTTATTATCTAATTTAGATAAATGGCAAACAGTGGTATCATAATAGCCCACTTTTATTTTGGTTTATGCCTCATTGTCTCTGAGTATAGAATAAGAAATGAATCATCAAACAGGCCCCAGGGGAAGAATGGCAAGCTGGCTGAGAGTATAGGCTCTGGCATCAGACCCAATCCCAGCCCTGCTGCCCACCCAGGGCAAAAGCTGGGATGAAAGGACTTCAGACCGGGGCAGGGCTGAGGACCGAGCCATGTGGTGCTGTGTACGGCATAAGGAACGGGTTCCATGCCTGTTAGTTCCACCTTGTGTTGAGAGCCGAGGATGACCCTGTTTTCTGAGGCTCACTCTCAGGGGTGAGATCCAGCTGGGAGAGGGATGTGTGTCCATCAGCCACTGAAAAGGGAAGTGAACCTGGGTTTTAAAAGGTCAATGTCTTGCTGTGCCCTCCTGTGGCTCGGCTCATTTCTCCAGGCCTGGACCTATTTACAGATATTTACTGCCAAAGAAGAAAAAGAGGAGGGTCTCAAGCAACATGTTTTACTGCCAGTCACCATTTGCATCTGAGAGAGGCCAGGCCTGTGATGGGAGAGTTACAGCAGGCCTGTCAGAAGGACGCTGTGCTTCTCCCATATGAAACCTGCCAGGCCTGTGGCAGTACTGCCAGGACTGTCCTGTCCAGGCCAGTAAGACAGCACCTGTAGGGCTGCCATGGGCCCTGAGGCTGGGGCCCCAAATGTCCATCAAACACCTGCCTTGGAAAACAAATGCTGCTGGCCCCACTCCTAGTGCCTCAAAACAGGTCACCTCCCCAATATAATCAGCCCCTCAAATTAAAAATCAAATCAGCAAAAGAGGAAAATCCCACTTATGAAAGTTACCAAATGTGTGATAAGAGCCAAGATTTACCCCAGTTTACCCATAGCCTGGCAAGTCCAGACACGTGTGGCTGGGGTTATACAGATGAAACAGGGCTGCCCCACTTCTGGCTTGCCAAGAACAAGATCTCCCACAGAGAGTTCCAGATCAACTGGAGTGGACCTGTCAAATACCAGTGTCTTTTTGTTTCCAGTTTGGGTAGAAGGCTTTCTTTTCTATATTCTATCTACACAAACAGTGTTTCAGAGGTCTTCCTGGTGGCACAGGGGTTAAAGTCTCAGCACTATCAAGCTATCACCAACCACTGCAGCCTGAGTTTGATCCCCCGCCAGGGATTAACACACATAGCTCAGCAGACCCCTCCTGTCTCGCCCCTCAGCAGTGTATTTTAGTACATCTGCCTGTTCTGTTCCCAACTCTGTCTCTAGTGAATCCTCCCCGTACCTCTGGCATGTATGTACGCATAAATAAATAATTAAAAAATAGTGTTTCAAGTGTAGGTCATGAGACCCCCAAATTCTATACCTGGCTGGGTGGGAAACTCAATTACCTTCAAGGGCGAGTGCCCCCACTGCAGTTGGGGCACAGGTGACCACCTCTTTTCCCCTGAGGGACCCTGACTTGTCCCTGCAGTCCTTCTACCAAAGGTTCCCTACCAGATCCTGCACAGCCACCCCCACCCTCTGCCCCAGTGCGTTTGCTAAGCTGTGGCCACTGGGCTTCCAAGAGGAAGCAGAAGCAAGCCAGGGGAGTACAGCTAAAGCCACTGCCACCCCAGCCACACCACAGCATACCAGGAAGGACTGGGGCTCCCTGCACAATCGAGGGCATGGCCTTTCCGACTGCCCTCCTCGGGGGCTTGGCTCCTCTGACTCTGTGGTCGCCCCTCTGGTCACAGGCATCGGTAAGTGTTGTCAAGTGAGAATGGGGATCTTCTCTGCACGGTTCCAGGAAGATCCCATGGAGGATTCTTCAGGGCACCATGCCCAGTCCTGATTTTGAAAAGAGCCAAGGTAAATGATTGTGCAGGCAATCAAACAATCAGCAAATCCATTCATTTATAACTTTTGTTTTCCAGAAAGTATTAAGCTAGGAAAGAATTTAATCGCCTCAAATCCATTTCCAAAATGGTTACTGATCTTGTGATCAAGAGTAATGATTTTTTAAAAAAGACTAAAAAATAAAACCCTGGATATCGAGAACACACATTTAGGCCTGAACTGACCAAACCAGCCTCCCTGACACTAACAAGTAGGCTTCCTCCAGGCAAGGGCTGCTGTCTTCAGCGATTTCAGGCATGAAAGGAGTCAGAGGTAGAGGGAAATCAGGAATTTTATTGTGCACAGAAATCAGTTCTGATCCTGCAATAAATGTGTATTGGTTGTCTGCCGTGAGCCAGGTGCTGTTCTGAGAATTCCAGATCTAGCAGTGAACAAAGCAGGCTTAATCTTTGCCTTTCCGGAGCTTTCTTTACCTACTAGTGAAGGGAGAAAACCAACATAGAAATGTATAATGTTTAAGAGTGGTGATGTTTTAGAAAGAAAACAGGAATGGGCTTGACGGATGAAGCATAATGGAAAGGCGTGTTATTTAGCACAGGGTGGCACAGGAGGTGACATTTGTGCAGGGGCCTGAATGAAGTGAAGGGTGAGCTATGTGAACATCCCAGGGCAAAGTGTTACGGTGGAGCAAAGGCCCTGGGGCCAGGGGAGGGGTGTTTTGTGTGCTGCACCCTGACACAGATTCTAGAAATCCGCTCTCCAGCCCACAGAGGCAAAACTGCTCATCACTACGAGAACAGAGTCTCCTCGCCAGCGAGTCAGCAGAGTTCAACTCAGCCCCCACAAGCCATTCTCTCCTTTCTCAGCATCTTCCTGGAAGCCTCCTAACTCAGCACACATTGGCTTCCCAGGGGAATGACATTCCAGTTGGGGGCTGCATTCCTGATACTGAGATGATAGCATCCAGTCAGTAAAGCCTCTGCGCAACCATTGACTGAAACACTCAGGCACGGCTCCCACAGGACAGATAGCCAGTCAGACACTGGAAGGACACCCCACACCTTCCACCACCAGCATAAGCATGAATGCTGACCTCACACAGGCCCCTCGGTGGGGGTCCTGCTGCTGACACCAAGATGAAAAACTTGACTGACTCATAATTTTTGCCTAAAGCTTGCCTTCAGCACCATCCCCATTTTAGAGGGCAGAGAAACTGAGGCCTGGATTGAGGCTGTGTGGCATCGTTTAGGATTCTGTGGGGGAGGTACAGTCACTCCAAGTATGATGGAATTAGGACTTTATTGTATGAATTAGACCTTACTGACTAGAGGAAGAGCTGAGGGTGCAATGGTCCATAAGGGGGCTTGATGGATCACAGGAAGGTCCTCAGCCAGCTCTGGTGGGGTGAAAGGGCTTCGGAGCTTGCAGGGAGGCTGGAAGACAGGAGAAGGAGGCATCAGTAGCAGGTTATGGCTCTCGCTGGCCGCTGCTTCCGTGTGTCTGCAGAGAAGCTTCTGGTGTATCGCTTTTGGTCAGCCCGGGCTGGCAGTTGGGAAGGAGAGCTGGACAGAGACATGACAAAGAGGACAAGCTGGAACTGACCAGCCTATCAGCCATCCAGTATGCTAAACGTCTTTGGGATTCTAAACGTCTTTGGGGAAACCATTGGTAGGACCTTGGAAACTGTAAACCAGGCTCTCAGAAAACCTGGCTCCACAGTCTGCCTTCTACCTGCGAAATTTCCCTGCCTTGACCATCATGTGGCCCTGAAATGCCCCCTTGCATTAAAGACTGCATTTTCCAGGGCCAGGCTACCTCTGTGGGGATCCCAGACCTGTTTATGAGGCCGAAATTCAGGACGCAAAGAGGCAGAGTGGGAAGGCTGCCCAGAGCCACAGAGCCTGTCGGGCCTGTCTGCTTGTCTCCCATCTCACCTCCAGCCCTCCCTGGAGCAGCCCATGCCTTGGGCCATCTTTACACTCTCTCCCCGTAACACTGCATTCCACATCCTCTGTTGGCTCCTATGCCCCACTGCCCACCCCCACCCCCAAATTCAGGCCTTGCATTTCCCTTCCCCACTTGACATGGCTGCTGAGCTAAAGAGCAAAACCTGAGCTTCAGCTCAGAAAACTACCACTGGTTCCAGGCTGCCAGTAGCACCCAGCAGAATACTCCTCCAAGGAATGTCAACTCCATGCTGAAGCGCCCCCTTCTCCTGAACAGGACTCTCCCTTTTCACCCTCCCCCAGACGAGACGTGTCACCCTCCTGTGGGCTGGGGCAGAAAAAGGATGAGCCGGGTGAGAAGCAGGGATCCTGCAGGAAATCCCCAGGCTTCGGAGCAGGGATCTCGAATCAGAGTTCAAGTTCCAGTTGTCACACTCACAAATGCTGCCCAAGATGGTTCTCTCAAGACTCTGAGCCTCTGTGTTGCCATCTATAGGCAGCAGGAGGGTTGCAAGGTTGCAGCTTATGTTTGGTCAAGGCGGGCATTGTAATGACACAGAGCAGGGCCCAGTGAATGCAGCTGTCTGGGGAGAGAAACAGGGGCACTGGACTGAGTCCCAGGCCAGGCCTCACCGTCCTGTCCACAAGCCACTCCCAGCACCCCCTCTCCCCTTTACACTCAACACTACTCCCCAGGACACAACCTCCTCTAGGGAAGTGCCTTTCTGGGCCAGCAGCCACCTGATCACACATGCCCTGGCCGGCCTGAGCTTGAGATGCCCGCTCTGTGTCTCGTGCCTGGCAGTGCTCTAAACGCACAGCAGGGACAGAAAGCTCCGTCTCATCCAAATCAATAGCTTTCATCCACAGTCACCTGATGATTGGATAGTTCTATGGTCCATGTGACCCCAACCCTCCTCACTCACTAGTTAAAAGAGAAATCTCTCCTGCTTAGGGCTGGTCAGCAGTTCACCATGTACATGAGCCCAGTCACTAAGATTTTTACAGTTCCTGGGCACTAAAGGGACAGGAAAGGCCAGCCCAACACTGGCTGATTCCCCGGGTTCGATTTGGAACAGGACAGTGTACCAAGGGTCCAGGTGCCTTTGTCAGGATGTGACCAGGGCAGACTGACCAGGCCAGTGCAAAAGGTTCCTGCATGTGTCTGAAACATCTGAGTGTGTGTGTGTCTATCATACTGCACTGTAATGGTTGTCTCTTACACTCAGTTTTTAAAAACAGTCAGAAAGTACAGGATGGTTCTTGTCTGAGTCTAATTTGAACATCACTGTTGTCTAAGCCACTGCACCAGCTTCTATCCCCTGATAAATATGACTTTGAGCTACCGTGTTAAGAGCTGATTGTATCTGATTTACCCTATAACAGGGTTAGGTACATTTCCTGGGATATAGGGCCTGAAGGTCACCAAGCTAATCCACAATTACTTCTTAAAATTGTAGCCCAAATGGTTCACACCCACAAGGCCCCCCAAATAAGGGGGGTATCCCAGCAGGACTGGGCAGGATTCCATAAGGAACTCCCTGTCTGCTGGGACCTCCACAGAGCCCTTGACCCTTGCGCAGGAACCTGCCGCTCCTGACACATGTATTTAAGGATGGCCCCTTCCAGAGGCTACCAGTAAAAGGCAGGAAGTGGGACTGGGGAGCCTGGCAGGGTAGATGGAGGAGGGCACTGGTTTCAGAGTCAGGCAGACCTGAGTTCAAGTCTAGCTGCTCCACTGTGATCTGGGGTGGCACACTTTACTTCCCTGGGCCTCGGTTTCCTCATCTGTAAAATGGTGATGACATCTGTAGCATAAGGAGCTAGAAGGTGTGATGAGTCAGGAACTCTGGCTTCCACGCTGTGGATGCCTCTGATGTGCGCATTTGTAACCAGGGACTCCTCTCTAGACATGGTCACTAAAGAAGTGACGTCAGTACCTGCCTGTGAGCTGAGTCATCTAATCAATGGAGACAGGAACCTGGAGTCTGTGCAAGAAGCAGCTGACAGGGTTCCCATCACCTGGGAGGGAGGAATGGGAATCACCACCCTGCCCCCAAATCACGTGCAGTTCGTCGGGAGGAGCTGGAGCCTGCTGGGCCTTCTGTGTGGGTGTCCCCATGATGGGATGGATGGCACTTAGCTCTGTAGAACCCATGGCACAATAAGGGCTTCCTTCCAGTTCCACTCTCTTGCACCCCAGGTGGCAGATGTGTGGGGGTGTGAGAGGAAAGGCACCAGCAGAGTCCTTTGTATACCTGAAGCCTGTGGGACCAGGCCCGACATTCATAAGTGAAGCCAGGCACTGAGTGAGTGTGCACCGGGGCAGCAGGCCCTGGGGCAGTGGGGATTGGAGAGTGGTCCTCCTGCCTCCCCACAAGTCTCCATCCTGAACCCAGAGTCCAGCGGGTGCGGTAGGAGAAGCCAGGCTGGGGGCCTCCCCCTGCAGCCTAGCCAGGCCTGATTTTGAATCCTGAAATGACCTCCCTCTAACCCCCACTCCCCTGCCCCTCAAACAGACAGTGTTCTTCTTTCAGCGTCTGAATGAAAGCCTAAGAGCCCAGGCCCAGGGAGAGGCTCAGGGGGCTGGAGGCTTGGAGGATTTGCTCTTCGTTCAGAGCCAACAGCTACAGGGTCAGTGTTTAAAAACGTTTGAATCAACAGAGGGAGTGTTTATCAATATTTTAAAAAAGACACGTAATGAGAGGTTAGTGAGCCCCCAGAGCTCCTGGCCACAGATGTCAAAGGCTTCTTTGACCGGAGCCGGGAACAGAATGGAGGGTGCCGCAGCCGCAGTCCGCCATGGTGAGGGCTGCCAAAATCCCACTTGACAGGCGCCCCGCTGAGGCTCATAAAAGATACTGTGGCTAACTGATTGGCATTCCACACAGGTCCACTTTTCTTTTTTTTCATTCCTAGGTGGTTTTCTTTCTAAATATGGAAACATGGACATTCCATTTTAAGAACATTAATAACTGTCTGATTTTAATGTAACTAAGGCAAACCAAAAAAAAAAAAAAAAGCAACTTTGAACTGAAGGAAACAAAAGTAATTTCTGGGGTAATTTTGTGTTCACATCCCTCAAGATTGCCTAAGAACATTCACCGAATGCATTTAATTTTGCTCCGAAGGGAAGAGCTGGCTTTCTGGTGGTTTCTAGAGAACGGGTGAGGGCCAGCCACCTCTGCCTCGGAGACACTGGCTCAGGCCACCTGAGGCCAGGATCCCTCCTCGGGCCTCAAAGAGGTAGTGTCAGGAGGGTAAAAATAGAGTGAGGGATTCAGCAACGGCTTTGACACATGTTTTTTTCATCCCAGGGACTGCCGTGTAGGGCCCTCCTTTTCCAGCTATTCTCAGTGGAAGAGGGGGAAAAAAGCAAGAGTATCTGAGAGCTAAATAAAAATAGTGCTATGTTTTAGCCACCTTTTCTGCATTCTTCCACCTTTTCCCAAGTGCTCTTTTTGGCTTCTCTTTCACCAGCCAAAAATGGGACGTAGCCCAAGGTCCTGTCCTTGGCCCTCTTTCCCCTCCCACCTGTCCTCCTTGAGGACAGGCATCCAAAGCTGTGGCTTCGCAACAGGGCCACGTGGCCCCAGCCCTGGCACAGTCGAGGCAGCTCCCCCGATGAGTCCCAGCACCCCCAAATCAAACCGGGTATCTCCCTGGGGAGGGGTACACTTGGGGCACTGGTTGTCTTGTCCATATGCAGGTTGACTGGGCTACCTGACATGGACCCAGGTCCTAGCCCCTCCAGAGCACACCGAGAGACGTGCTGGACACCAGGGAGGCTCCTTGCAGGAGGCCAGAGTGCTCAATGCACTGGAGGACAGGAAGGCTTTCCAGCTGAGACCCGAAGTGAGGGGCAGCTAGTGGGCAAGGTGGCGGGCTCCAGGCCAAGGCGACAGCAGGCACACCCTGAGAGAAATCAGGGATGACAGGAAGACTCTGGAGGGCACAGCAAGGAGGAAGAGCCAGTGGGTGGACACAGGGCCTACATTTCATGCTGGGGCAACAGAAGTGTTTGAATCTGGGAGGGTGATCAGGTTTGTGCATAGAAAGATCACTCGGGTTTCTGTGTGATTAACTAACAGTGGGGGGAGGAAGAAAGACCCAGTGAGGGACCGTGAGGCTCAGCCAGGCTTCCCTCCTGATCCCCATGACGGCTCTACTGCCTCGTGCTGGTTCATAACTTCCAGGCCTCTCCAGCTCTCGGTCTAAGACAACAGCCCAGGAGCCAATGCACACTCAGATATTAAGGAAAATTAATAGCAGCATCCACTTCACACCCCTCAGGGACAGAGCAAGGTGGCAGCAAAGAGGGGTAGTGGCTGAAAGCCTTCCTAGACCCCTGGGGTATTCCCCCCTTGCTTGTGTGTCTTCTGAGCACTAGGGAGCCCTAACCAGGACAGCTCACATAAATTACTCACAGTTTACTACTCTGTGACTTTCCAGCCATGCGACTCTGGGTCAATCCCTTACCCTCCCTGAGTCTCAGTTTCCCCCTGAGTACAAAAACAATGATGCTTCCCTTTGCCCAAGCTGTTTAGAGCTTTTCTGTTGGAGCAGGAAGTTACGCATGCCGCATTTAGCACACAGTGGGTACCCCACTGCTGATGACGACGACGATCTCATACATGTGTAGTTCACCCGATCTTTTAACCATTAAAGCCTCATTTCTACAAATCTCCCTTTATACAAGGCAGCTCAGTTGATTCAAACAATTGGGAGCAGCTTTGTCAGAACTGCTATTGTGCCACCTGGTATGTACAGAAAGAGTGAAAATTGTTGGTGACCGGCATTCTAACCAGGCTTGAAACTATTTTATTAGTGGTTCCCTGAATGAGACACTCCAAGGTTCCCTGAGTGTCTCCGGGTTCTGCTGGTTTGCATGCATGCATGATTGGTGCTGGAGGGTGGGGGGTGGAGGGACAGTGTGTGCAAAGGGATGAAGGCGTGACGGAGCCTGGCATGTTCCAGGGAACATGAAGATAGAAGCCAAGAGTGGATCAGTGGAAGGGAGGGGAAGGCAGAAAGGATGCTGCAGAGGGCAGGCCCCGTCACGAGGGTCCCAAGTCAGGCTGGGTAGTGGGGTTTGTTCCGTGTATAGTGGAGAATCCGGAGATGCAGGACAATGGGCTCAGAGTGGCTGTGGTGGGGATCACAGACAAAAGGGGTGGAATGCAGGCCAGTGGCTGTGCAACTGGGCAGGCAAGAAATGTGGGGGCCTGCAAGGGAAGAGGAGCAAGTGGACTGGAAATGGACGGCAAAGCTGGGAACAGCTGGCCTTGCCTCTGGTCAGGATAGGCTCAGGGTCCAGGCTGAGTGGCCAAGAACACAGGGCGAGGCTGGGAGCCCTGGTGCTAGAGGTGCAAAGTGGGGCTCTGTCATTCAGGGGCACACCAAGCAGAGGCACTTGGGGGACAGGACTCCATCTGACTTTGGCTGGACCACTTTCATTGTCTCTCTTTCTCTTTAACTGGTTCCAGTAGGAAATCGAATGGGCATGGAGTACATGGACATATTCTATTTCCTGCTCAAACAGAAAAGCCAAATTACCTATACGTGGTGTCTCGAGTGTATGAATATCTAGATTTTTTATCTTTCCTTCATGCACCAGAGGAAAAAAAAAGTCCAGGCACCAGGGAAACATTTGGTGACATGCCTGTAGTGGCCAGGTGCCTCTCAGTGCCCTCTACCCTCCAAGAGCCGGGGCGAGCAGCCTTGGACAGGCTCCCCGCCACATCCGAGGCTCCCCGCCCAAGCGCTCAAGGGAAACCCTGCCGTGACAGGCCTTCCCGTGGGATCTGCAGTTCCTCCCCCAGAGCCAGAGGGCATGTTCTTAAACCCCAGGACCATGACATTTTGATAAAGTTTTAAAAAACGATTTCACTTTGCAAGACAAACAGCTAATAAAATAGATTCATTTTTGGTAACCACCCATACACCAATCAATCTGTCACTTGGAAAACTGTTTCCTAAGAGGTGTGAAATGAGGCCACTCTGGAGTTCTAAGGGAACAGACAGCCCTGGAAAAGCCTTCCTCTCACTCAGGTTACACTTGCCACCCCAAAACAGGGAAGCGATCTGATTCAGACACAGGAAATACACAGCTAATTAGCTGCTTGATCGATCCTGACTTTCGGAAGATGAGCGGACCAGCTGACCGTGTACCTCAGCCGGCCCTCACCAGTCTATCTGGCTGCTGTTCTTTACAACTCCATTTCTCTTTGGGAGGTGGAAAGTGTTTCCTACCCAGGGGTGCTTGCAAAGTGAGTCACACCCTAGGAGCCTCAGATGCCACAGCAAAGGGGCATTTTAAATACCACCAACAAAAATCCAAAGAACAAGCCTAGGTCAAAAGGCATGTTTCCTCAATGCCCACCTGAGGCCGCCATCAGAATGAAGAGTCCCCAACCTTGGCTGCTTCTGATTTTTTTCCTGTCTTTATTTTCTTCGAGTCTTAATTCTCTCATTGCTTAATAATAATAATGAAAAAAAGTCTCGTATGTTATACACAGGACAAAATTTCAGCCATCTTAAATATTTTTTGGTACGAGATGAAGTAAATCTTAATCAGAACCTCCTTCAGAGTGCCTCTATCTGCAGAATGTTCCTTCATGCACTTATAAGGAAAGCAGGCTGCCAGGATATATGCTAAATAATGAGCAGCCTTATCTGCATACACTAGGCCCTCATTAAATACTGGTTAATTTCTTCCCCAAAGGCCTCAGGAGCAAATAAGATGGACTGGATGATGAAAGAAGAAAATGACAAACTATTACTAGGAATCTATCAGAGCAAACAAAGGCTGTAGTTTCATGATGAAAAGTAGAAAAGAATTAAAAAACATCTGGAAGTGGTCGTTGGCATAACTGAAACAATAGAATGCAGACAGCAGAAGCCAGGGCAGAGAAAAAAAAGGTGCAAATAACTGATTTGGGAAATAGGAAACGGCATCGCAGTCCGGAAGCACGGGAGAGATGGAAGGAGGGAGTGAAGTCAGGTACTAGGCAAGGGAGACATCAGGAATGAAGTAATAGAAGTTTTCAGACATGGAAAACAGCTCAGCTAGAACTAAATAGCACACTGTGCCTTTCAGATTCAACTCTGCAAACCCGCAGAACCTAGAGCTACCCAAGGAATCTTGGAGAGTCTCCACACAGGTAGCCAGTAATAAAATATTTTCTAACCTGGATAGATGGAAAGAAATAAAGCATTTGCTAGTTAAAACTTTGACTATGTAGTCTGGCAGGCTGAAGTGGAGGGCTATCCATTCCCTTGAAATCAGATAACAGTGGCAAGAGAACTGACATCACAAATGGTGGTCCAGGGGCTAAGTCTCAAAGCTGTCACCACTATGGCTCAGCTCACTCCCCAGCCAGGGAGCTGACCACATGGCACAGCAGACCTCTCCTGTCTCCCCGCTGCTCCCCTCAGCAGTGTACTTCATCGATCTGCCTGTTCTGCTCCCCACTCTGCTCTGATTCTGGCCCCCAACTCTGGCCTGTACCCCAGTTCTTGTATATATAAATAACTCTTTAAAAATAAGAATAAGAGAAAGAGTACATGATCTATTAAAATGTCACCATTCCCAGCATTTCCCCACTCATCATTCCCAAACCCTGTTTCAGCCAGACCTCCCCTCTGAGTTCTGGGTCTGAATATTCTACCGCCACATGGTCACGTCCATGTAAACGCCACTCCACACCACAGCCCTGCCTTCACCTTCACCCACTCCACTTCAAACCAGCAAGTGACTTCAGTGCCCAGTTGCCTGAGGTAGACACCTCTGAATTCATTCTAGTCCTTTTCCATGTTCCCCAGACACTCCTCAATCTCATCCATTTGTATTCGTTTGCTATAGCTGCCATTAAAGAAAAAAAAAAAAATCACAGCAAGTGACTAAATAACAGAAACAGATTTCCTCACTGCTCTGAAGGCTAGCTGTCCAAGATCAAGGTTCAGGTTGATTCCGTTTCTGATGAGATCTGTCCTGCTGGCTTGCAGTCATCGCTTAGCTTTGCCTTTGTGTGGGGAAGCGGGGAGTTACAGAGGGGTTCTGTGGTTTCTTGTAATAAGGACACTAACCTTAATTATTTCCTAATAGGCCTCATCTCTAAATATAGCCATGCTGTGAGTTCAGCAACAGCTGAATTTGAAGGTAGGGGCACAAATATTCAGTCCATGACACTATTCTGCCCTGTGAGATATCCCCCAGATGTGTGACCCTCTCTCGTCCCACTGCCTTGCTCTGCCATCTCCTTCAGCTACTGTAGCAGCTCCCCCCTTGTCTCCCCTCAACACTCCCCATGGAGTTATCTTTCCAAAATGGACAACTAATCAATGAACTCCTATTAGGGTCTTTACCAATATCATTTCATCTAATTCTCCAAACAACTCTGTAGACTGATAAAAATCCCTAGATTCAGAAAGGCTAAGCAAAGGCCCAACACTTCCCAGAACTGAGTTGAACCCACGTTGCAGTCCATGCTCTTTGTACACATGCCCCTCGTAGCTGAGGCAGGGATTAGAGCAGACCAGTGGAAAAAGATAAAGAAAACCTGGAAGAGTGTCAGGCACACAATACACACACACACACAAATGAGTGATGGGCAGACAAATGGGTTTTATGTGTTACCATAACTTCAGCTTTGCCTTCCGGGGGACTTATGGCAAGTTGAATTTTCTTGTTCTCGCTACAGAGATCCAGGTTCTCCGGTCTGGAGATTCTTTGGGGGAAATAAGGAAATAACATTTTGCCAGTCAGACTGAATGAATATGCATACTTTCCCCAATATGAACTGGCATGTAACACTTATTTGCAGATTTTCTTGTACTCTTTTTTTTTTTTTTTTACAAGTATAGTGACAAAAGAACCACTGTTTTGTCTCAGCTCCCGTTAGCTGATATCCTAAACTCTGTTCGTTGAGGCAGGGGACACTGCTCCCTTGATGGCAGAGCAAGAGGAACTAGTCAGGTAAGACCCTTGCTCTCCTCTGGTCCTGACCTCCATAGAGACCTCAGGGGAAGCTCCTCTTACCAACCATCCCTAGCACTTACTCTGGGGTACTTGTGCACGCCCTGTGGTCTCAGACCATCGACGCATGCTGTCCAGTCCCATCTCATCCCTTGCCTTGGTGCTTGGGTCTAAGGGCAACTCTGTCACCAGAGGCCAGCAGTGCCCCACACCCTCCCCCCAAGAGTCTTCTGCCAACCCAGACCAGCCTAGATCTGCATGAAGTCTGCTGCTGACACTCAGCTGGAGGTTCTCTGTGACTTTGCACACATTAGCGGACCTGTCTGGGCTTGAGCCTCACTGAAGGCCCCTAGCTTCAGCCTCACTGAAGGCCCCTCGCCATGTGGATAAATAAACCAATCTCCCGGGACCAGGCCCTTTGCAAACATTATTTCTGGACCTATGAAGTTGGCCTTATTATCCTAGTTTCAAGAAAGTAGAAACTGAGGCTTGGAGAGATGCCCTGCCTGCGGCCACTCCTTACTGCCCTAGGGAGCAGTTCTAGCCAAGTCCACAGCGGGCTTTGCTGCCCAGTTTGTGTCTCAGGAGGTGCCGGCATCCAGGAATCCAGCCCAAGCTCCATGCCTCCCGGAATGTGGCCTCACTTGGCGCCACATGTCCATCAGGGGTCATCCCAGGTGTTGGTCTGCGGTCTTGGGGCCTCTGGTGGACAAGCGTGTGCTTACGACCACCGCTGGCTCTGCTGGCTCAGAGGACACTGCCCTGCTGTGCTGGGGAAACGGCCCACTTTCCATGCCCTCCCCCGCCCCGGCCGCTCTGCACGGCTGCCACTGCCTATTTAAGCAAGAGGCTGGAACTCAACTTCCCTGGACCCAGACACCCTGGCTTCTGGAACTGGAAGAGCAGCAGCCCAGACATCCAGCTTCCGGAGCTCGGAGCGCTACGCTGCAGGCCCGCTCACTCAGGGGTGAAAGGTCCTTCTGTTTCCCCATTTCCTATCGGTGCGTTTTGAGCAAGGATGCTGAGCTGGGTTGTGGCGGGAGCTGATTCTGCGCTGGGAGTTCACTGAGACGTGTAGCTGGCGGAGTGAGGCGCTGATTGAATTTTTCCCATTTCTAACCCCTGGCTTGATGTGATTTTATTTTCAAAGAGGGAGAAAGGCTGTACTTTATGAAGGGACAGAGGAGCGCGTATTTCAAAACAAGGTCTGGCTCAGAATATCAATGACCTGACATGTTTTTCTTTCCTTTTGAGGAAAGAAAAGATCCTGTCAATTCGCAGTAGTGGAGATCCCACTTCCCCTCAGGAGCCCCTCCCTAAACAGCCAGTTCCTGTCATTTAACTGTACTTTGGGGAAAAAAAACATTCTGGGGATTTTTCAGAAGCTTGGTGAGGGAGAAAGACTGTGCAGCTGGTGGGAGACCACTTGGTGACTAAAACCCCCTCCCAACTCCTCTTTGAAAAATGAGGTGAGCGCTCTTCCCCACTGAGAGACAGGAGACAGGGCAGTAGGAGCTGAGAGAGGCTGGGACGGCTCAGGAAGGCTTGCCTCTTTCATGTCCACTTCCAGACCTGGCCTTCTAACTTCAGGTCAGCCAGGAAGAGGGAAAAGAACAGAGGTGCATGCAGGTTATCAGTCTGTCAAGGGTGAGGTAGCAGGCCTCCCCTGAACCAGGAAAGCAGATCGTCCTCTGACTTCCCCACAGGCTGGACTCCCCAGACTGTAGGGGCTTCAGTCAGAAGAAACAAGCCAGGGGGTGCGAGTGGACCCAGTGGGCCCCAGTGGGACACAGGTCACCACCTCGTGTAGCCTGAGGTCCCAGGGGCTCAGGCTTCCTTCTTCCCACCCTGACCTTGGCAACATCAAGTACTAGTGCTCATTTGGAAGAGCTGATTTGGAGTCATCTCAGATGCTGGAGTGACCCCTAGTGTTATAGGGAAGGGGACATTAGGAGGGATTCGGAGGTTAAATACCTTGCCCAAGACGGTTCAGCTCACAGACGGCACACCAGGTGTCACTGCAGCTTCAGGTGTCACTGCAGCTTCTTATGAGGACACCTAAGGGGAGGGGGAGACAGTCGGCTAAAGTGACCTTCCTGCCAGCCCTCTGAAACATCCCTGGCTTGGGGACAGAGGGCCTGACCCTATAGTGTAGGTAAAGGGCAGGAATTGGTCCCGTGGAAGCCTGGGGAATAAGATTGCCTGCTCAGGATGTGGGGTGGTGGGAGGGTTTGGGGTGGGGCAGCAGACTTGGCCAGCGCTGATGGCAAGCCAAGGGCCTCGCGCTGGCGGGGTCAGAACTTCCTGGGCCTGAGTCTGGAGGCGGGGCCTGCGGTCAAGGATTCAACTAGAAAGCCAGGGGCGGATCCTGGGGCTGGGAAGTGGGACGAAAGCGCACGGACAGCGCCTGGGGCGGGGGCGTGGCGAGCGGGGGCGGGGCCAGAGAGCGGCTCCCTCCGGGCGGTGGCTTGGCCGCGGATCCTCCCGCAGGGTCTGCAAGGGATGTGCGGAGCCAGGGTCCAAAAGGAGGCGCCTGTGTCCCGCGTCCACACAGGTGCCGTCCCCCAAACCCACCTGAAGTCCCCTTTGGGGTCGCGATGTGTTCCCGCTGAGTGTCCCTCCACGAGTCTGTTTACTGGCTTCCTGATCTGTTGCTCAATTTTTCTAGTTTTTCCTTCCAGTGAGGCTTTCTCTTGCCTCCACCCACCCCCAAATCGGTGAGCGCAGTCCGGCTTGCTGCTTCTGGGTTCAGCTCTCCAACCCAGGTTTCTCGCAAGGCTGAGATAACACAAAGCTCCCAGGGAAAGCTCTAATTGTTCTAGCTTCACCTATCAGATCAAACCCGGGCTGGGCCGCTGGCAAGAGCTCTGAATTCACCTCTCCCCGCCCCCACAACCCTCACATCCCGCCTGGGCCTGGCCTGAGTTCAGATGTCCACGTGGAGGTCTCATCCCTCCCACTTAGAGAGTACTCCCCACCTGTCACCTCTCCTGCCCTCCACACCTGTCCTGATTGGTCACTCAAACCTCCCACCTGCACTACCTCTAGCTGCACTTCATCTGCAGGGACTGCAGGGCCCACACCCTGTCCCAGGAGGAGTGGAGGGTGTGGCAGTACCTGTGGCAGGTGGGGCCCCTTGGTCTTTGTACCTGGCTGCACAGTGGCTGTCTGCTGAGTTCCTGGCACCTTGTGAACTGTTCATCTCCTTTCAGGCCCTGACTCCATGGTGACACCCCCTCTTCAGACAAAAATCAAGAAGGTCCCAGCGGCCTCTCAGGTAAGATAAGGGTTTCTAGCAGGGGGTTGGGAGTGCCACCTTCATAGGCTACTTATTAGTGTTTTATATAAAATGTGCTGTGTGAAACCATTTAAGGTGCTGCTACTTGGTTTAAAAGTTTGAAACCATAGCTTTGAGTTAAGCAATCTGGGGCAGACCGGCTGGTCCTGGCTGGTCGGATCCTGCAGGGGAGCTCAAGGGGAGAGTACATGCCAGAGGAGGGGACGTGGAGAAAATACAAATTCCTTGAACACATAAGAAAAGGATTGAAGCAGCGTTTTACAAAAGCGAAGGAATACAATTTTAATATCTTGGGAAATGCAACAAGATATCACCACACACTACTAATTAACTAATAGTTAGCTAATTTTAATACTAAAACCCAGAGCTGATAGGCATGCTATGAAACAGACACTCTCAAACAATAGGTGAATTGGTAGGAGGCACTTCGGGCGATATGTACCAGAGCTTTCAAGTTTATCTAAAGTGAAACCAGGAACACTGGCTTGGAGCTGTGTCCCCACCTCACAGAGAAACAGAACAGAAGGGAAGGAGGTGAGGGTGCAGAGCAGCTGCGGTTGCCCCCAGCTGAGCTGGATCGCTGAAGCCTCCCTGGCTGGACTCCAGGTCTGCAGGTATGCGAGGCTAACTCTTGTCCATCATCAGAGATTCCTATTATCTTGCCGACTCTGCACTCAACACACAGCTAGGAGCAGGTGAACACAATACTGAGTGCATGCTGGGAACACAGGCCTCAAGGTTAGAAAATGCATTCCCAGCCTTGGAGGTGCATTGCATGGGAGGGTCTCCAGTCCCGCAGAGTCACCTCACAGGGTCACACACTTAGGGCCCTCCCTCCTTCTGCTTTGAGGGTCTGGAATTTATTGACAGTGCTTTCTCAGTTCTGTCCCTAGCTTGGAAGGTCTGAGGGTGCGAAGGCCCAGTCACCTTTCTGGTGGGCAGACTACAAACGCATGTAATCAGTGCACAGAACCACCAGCTGTCAAGAGAGCCAGGTCAAAGGTCCCCTAGTTATCCCTGGGTTCACGGAGTAGGGGAATGACTGGGGTTTGGTGAAGGTACCATCACTATGACATCTGAACCCAGAGTTTCTCTGCCAACATAACTTTACACAGATGAGTGAACAGCCCCAGCAAATGCAGGCAGGCCTAGAAGGTACCCCTTGGGGGCTCCTGGGACTCCAGAAACAGAAGGGGATGCAGCACAGTTAGGCTGCTGGGTTCATGCTGCTGTCCCCATCCTGGTGCTTGTGCATCTCCCTGGGGTCAGCAGGAGCCACTGAAGAGTTTAACAGGGAAGCAACATGGTCCAATACCTAGTTCAGAAAGATCCTACCAGCTGCTGTGTGGGTCAGAGGCGGGGGCTAGTCACGGGGACCGCAGGGGATGGTGGCTGCAGTGTTGAGTGGCAGAAGGCGTGGCCTGAACTGGGCCGGGCCAGGGAGTGGGTACCAGAAGGCAACATCACAGGCTGTGAAAGGAGGCGAGGTGGGGTGGAGGCCCAGGGCCCGAGGGCTACCCTGGAGGCTGAGCTGACACTGAGGAGGTGGGAGAGAGGAATGATGGATTTGTAGAGCTATGTGACAAATCTTGGGGTCAGAGATGAGGAGTCACTTGGAGACAGGTGACCTGAGAAGGATCAACCAAGAGAGGAGAGAGGGCAGGAAGGTTCTGCCCCTCAAGGTGAGCCAGGGAGGGGCAGGAACAACAAAGGGATCTGGGAAGGAAAAGTCGCAAGTGCAGGACTGCAACAGGGTGGTGGCCGGGGACAGAGGGATAGAGCACTGAGGGACAGATGAGTCTCTTCTTGTTGGAGCGATTTCTCAAAGCCATTCTGGCTGAACTCCACACACTCTTTTCTCCTTGCTACTTGATGTCCTCCGGGAATTTTCTTTCCAAAACTATACCAGAAAGATACCCTGTGCCCTGTCTCACAGTGCGGGGTGGGGAGGTAGAGGTGCGGTAGCCTCAAGCTGGGACACTAAGCCAGCCAGGGTCACTCAGCACCCCCAGAATGAGGACACAGACAGGGCCCGCAGGCCTACACACTGCTAGCTGTGAGCAGCTTGCTCCTGGCTGGCTTGGTTTGCTTGTTGTAGGAGAGATGCTAATCAGACATTGCAAGCGTTTAAGTTAATCAAACCCAACAAGGGATACACAATGAGTGAATGATTTGACTCCCCTCAGGCCGATTTTCCATAGATGTTCCTCCTGTGTCTCCTTCAGGCCTACAGTGGATCCAGCAACAGCCTGGTCATGGGGGCACGGCCTGGCAGAGGATTCCCTTAGTGGCTCTGCCTCCCGTGTGCTAGCCCTCGGCTCTGTATGATCCTCCACCTTACCCCCAGCCCCTGCTCACTGCTTGCACCTCCCACCATTTTCCACTGCCCATGTACTCTAGGAAAATACCCCCCACCCCATGCTCAAATACAGGCACCTAGAAAGCAAAGAGTCGACCCCCAGAAGCCCCTGATCCCTTCTGTGGAATACCTGGAGCAGTTACAGTGCTGCCTCTGATTCACTGGCACGATGGCCAGGCCCCCACCTCCCAGTTGCTGCCCTGTCCCTGCCCCTTGACAGTCTTGGATGCACCTGCCAGCCTGACCTGCCAGTGTGCGACCTCGCCCAGCATCAGGCCTGCTGGCTCCACGTCAATCTGCAGTCCACCCCGGGGGACCCTTGGCTCTTCCTCCTGCCATCACCTGCAGACTCTACTTGGACCCTGGGACCAGCCCCACACACCAATCCCTGGCAGAAGCTTCCAGTTTCTTTATTTCCCTGTGTCTATGATCAACCTGCTGCCTGTATCACTAGCAACTGCCCTTTCTTTAAGCAGAAACCATTTCCACTAAAAATGAAAGACTGAAGTTCAACTCCCCAGACCATCTGGGGTCAGAGGAGGTGATGCAAGAGTCCGGCCCTAGATTTGGAGGCAGATGTGGATACAAAGGGGAAAGTCTATCCGGATCTTCACAGAGGCAAAGCATGCTTATCTCCTAATAGGCACTCTTGGATGGGGATGTGTCACTGCCTGTATCAGCCATCTGGCGCACACAGCCTCTACGGCCAGAGCCAAGAGTTCATGCCTCCCTTTCCAGAGGTCAGGTTTCAGCAACCAAGAGCAGGTGTGGACAGGATAGCTACCTCAGCAAAGCAGGGGTTAATTGGAACCCAGATCCCCTAAAGACCCTCAGAAGGCAGGTTTGGTGGCAGCAATGAGGTCTAATTTGGAGGTCGACCAACCCTCAGGAGTTCTTTCCTATGGGTCTCTGCTGTGGACGAAGACTAAGTCACAGTATTATGCCGCTATATACATCTGGAGCCTGCTGCAGGCAGGTAGGAGGTCTCCCCAAGCAAGCAGCCTTTGGTCACCCTGAGCTGGGGCTTCCTTTCTCAGGGTGTGGGGGTTCTGGCTGGTTCTCTCAGAGCCAAGGGCTCCTGTGTACCATGTGCAGGCGGAGGACCTGTGTCTAGCAGTGGGCCAGGGGCGAGGTCTCTGAAAAGACCCTGAACCAGGGCCCTAACCCTCAGTGGTGACACTCGGCCTCTATCCAGAAAACCAGGCTCTCAAGTGGCCCAGAGCTGAGAAGAGTTGGTGAGATACTGATGCCTAATTTTATTTACTCATGTGTGCTCATTTGCATTTTAATCTCTGCATAAATTCCCCTCTAGGACTCAGTTTGTTAAATGTTCTTTGCATAGAAAACTTTAGGCTGAATGTGAAATGATTCCCTCCAGAAGAATTTTAGCAAGTCTGTTCTGTTTTAGGAAGGTTTGTTGTCTTCATCTGTATTCTCTGGTGCCTTGAAATGCCTACACACTGCTCTGTCAGCCAATCCATTCTAGGAGGAAACGTTGTACTTGAAATGCAGCTGAACACTGGGTCTGCATAAAACCCACCATTTGTGTGGTCTTGTATTTAAAGTTCTACTCCCACAGAAAGTATGTTGTCACTTCTTCTCAAGCAAAGTATGTTCTGAGCCTTGTTCTACTTAGAAACCATTAACATCAGTCCTCCTGTCAAGGGGCTTTGCCGGGACAGAGCAAAGTCAATAGCAGAGCCTGACAAAGTGAGATTCCAAGATTCCTCCCGGTCTCCATCCACGAGGAGGGTCTTTCTTGAAGGTGGAGGTGGGGCCAGCCAGCTGGACCATGCTGGGGGGCTGGCACCCAGCCCTCATGCTGTGGATACGGAGCTTGTGAGTCCCTGCTTGTGGCTACTTTTGAGGCCCCACTGAGGCACAGACCCCAGCATACTTTGACAGCCGTAAACACCTTGTTTGTGTACCTCCTGGCTTGGCCTGACTGGGGATGTTGAAGACCCCTCTCCTCTGGTTACGGCCCTGCCCTGAAGATGCCCTGCCAATGCCCCATGTGGAGAAGGCTGTGTGAACAGGGTGCTCTCAGAGCTGATTTTCACCATGGAGGTCATCCTCGCCCCCCCCCCGCACTTTATCCTGCTCCCCTCGCCCCAGGTTCAGCCTCCAGCAGACTATAAGCAGATGCATTTAGCTGCAGGCAGCTAGAGGACCTGGACTTCTCTTTAATGGTTCTGCTGTGGTCACCAAAAGATGATTCTAGAATGGCAGGCAATGGAGGGGAGGGTGGATCCCTCCTGTGGTGGAGGCCTCGATCTCTAGCAGGTGCCAGGCTGGGGCTGCACAGGGCCCAGACCACGTATGCTCATTTAAATAGTAGCTTGGTTGGCACACCCCTGGCACAGACATCTCCAACCTGACTTGAGATTTGCTTTCCACTCATGCAAAAATTCTGGGCTTTCTGAGTTCTGACATGGAAATGCCGAAGCTGGCTGATTGAAGGAGTGCCACCAAGCTGTCTGCAGCCTGTTCCTATTCTTAGAAACCACAAGATGCATTAATAGCTCCCATGGAATGTTGCTTTTGAAAATTTTATGGCCCCTTTGCCTGCACCTGGCTTGTGTAGAGACCTGTGACTTGGGCATGCATAGGTCCTGCAGGAGACAGAGGCCCCGCCATCCCCTGCCATCCTCACTCCTCTTATGGGATTGCAGGGCACCCACTTTGCCAAGCAACTGACCACACAAAGAGGGAGCTATGAACACTCCAGCTGTATGCTGAGGGCCTCTGCAGCAAGAAAATCAGTAGTAGTAGTAGTAGCAGTAGTAATAAAAATAATGTTAGAGATGCGGCAGGCACTGCACTAGGTATCGCTATGCCTCACCTCCAGCTACTCTGCCAGACTGCTGCCATCCCCTCTTAACAGCTAAGCGCAGAGTCACTTAACCATCTTGTCTAGTATCCAACAGAAGGGCCTGAACCCGGTACGTCTGACACCAGTTTGTGCTTGTCACACCTGCCCTGCGGTCTCCCCAGGGGTGCTCATTAGGCACCAATCACAGATAACAGGTCTCACAGCACCTTTAAGAACTCAGGGATGCCCCATTTTGCCCCATGAGCGGGCCAGGAGGTGCTAGTTGGGGTTTGCACAGGAGAGGAATTAAGAACTGAGTTTTAGAAAGAGCACGTCCCTGGGGTAGATTAGAAAGGATTCCTTTGGTGGCAAGTGAAAAACCCAACTCCAAGTGACACAAGCAAAGAAATGGGTAACATGCTGACTCATTAAGGCCTGAGGGCTGTTTTACCATCAGACACAGGCAAATCACTAGGACTTGGCCTCTTTCCTGCTGCCCTGAAGTGGGTTTTTCTCCGAATAGGATTTACTTTCCAGGAGGATCTCAGAAGCTCCAGGTTCTTACTGCTTCCATCTCTCAGAGAATGGTTGCCTCTTTGTGGAGGTCCAGTAAGCATGCTCCAGGGAGAGCTCGGACTACGTGGCCATTCAGCTCAAGGGGGAGGGAGCTTGGGGTACCATCTGCCTAGTGGGGCTCACTGTGTTCGCCTTGGATTGGAGCACAACAGACAAAAGCATATCTGCCTAAAGAGAGGTACAGCAGGCTGGGACCTAGGACCGGGAACGTGCAGGCTGGCCACGCCCTGATGTACAAACAGGCAGGTGCCTGATCAGAGGGCCAGTCAGGGGCGTGCAGGGCAGGGAGGGTGTGGGAGCGCTGGGGAGGCTGGGGAGGGCTTCTGGGAGGAGACAGGTGATGTGGATCATGGAAGAGGCGTTTACCTGGCACATCTGGGTCAGTGGGTGTTGCTGCACATGCATGCACGCCAGACCCCAATTCTGCTTCTGGAATGTGGCTTGCAGGGATTCGCTGGGATCCGTCTGACCCACATCACTCAGAAAGGCGCCCTCCTTAGTCTTTCTCCCTGTCATCTCAGCGATGAGTTGACTTCAAGTTTCTGTGGCACCGAGCTCATGTTGCCATGACAACCCCTGCAGCAGGCATCCGGGCAGAAATGGGCTGGCCCATCTAGGCGCTGCCGGTGGGTGTGAGCACATTCGGGTAATTGGATCGGAGCAACCCTCTGGGCCTTTCCTGCAGAAACCTGAGGCTTGGCCCAGCTCCTGTTTAGATGGCAGCCTGTAGACACAAAGAAGAGGGGACCAGTCTCTATCCAGGTCACCCAGCCCTACTGCCGGAGAGAGGGCTGGGCACACACGGAGACAGAGCACAGGCCATGTCCTGTGCTGTCCCCACCTCGGGGCAACTCCCATCCCTCGTCAACTTCCTTGGAAGTTCCTCCAGGTTAAGATCCCTAAAGATGGGCTGCTGGGGAAAAAAGCTAGACTGGCTTCCCCACTGCAGGAGAAGTTTGAATTCTCAGTCAGTGTCTGCCCAAGGCACATGAGTCTCTGTGCAGGTCTCAGATACCAGCATGTCTGACAGATCTGTGGCCCGGGGAGGTGGGCAGTAGATGGCTGTCTTAGTGCCAATGTCCTTTGGCATCCTGGCAGAGATCCCACTGCCTGCAGTTTCCCTAAAGCCCTTCCCGGGGAGCAGCAGACTGGCTGGCCCCCAAGATTCTAGAGAAGTGTGTAGAGAAGTGGGGTTTAGCCCAGTCTGTCAGCAGCCTGAGCCCCCTGCATGCTGAGGAGTCACTGGCTGTAGCTGTCTCGCTGTTACAGGTGCTGTGGGTGGTCAACCTGAGGAGTCAGTGCCAGCATCCCATTCAGGTCACCCAAGCCCCCAGCTTTAGCTGAGCACTGACTGGTGCCCCTGTGAGGAAGGGAGGAGTCTGGGGTCTCCATGTCTAGGACAGGGAGGTTCCCTACGAGCACCCCCTTGGATACTGTGTGGCCCCCACATTGACCCCAGAGTTTAGGAGTGACCATGAAGATCTGAGCCACCTGGAACCCCAGTCCAGCTCGGGGTCCATGGCATTGGGGCATTCCCAGCAACCGCGACACACACCAGGATCGGCAAGAGGGCCAGACCCAGGGGTGACCGATAGAACCTGAAAGAGCAAATCAGCCTGGAAGGCTGACTGGCAATGGCTCAGCACAAGTGACCTGTGCTGAGGGACTTGCTAGTCCTATCAGAGATGCCCAGGATGGGCTTTGCTTGGCAAAGGACATGGAAGCAGGGAACTGGGGTGAGGCGGGGAGGGAGGTGCTTGTCGCTGTGCAGGCCCAGCCCCGTGCTGATCGAGCAGTAGAGGCACACACAGCTAGGGGCAAGGCGACTCGAGGGCTGCAAACTCTAGGTCTCTCTGAGGAGTCGCCAGCCTCTAATGTTGAGCCCTGGCTCTCTTTCGTGAAGAAAGTGTAGATCCGACTAATTAATATGTTGTTGTTTGTTTACCCTCCCTTCATTTCACTGAGACAAAATAATTAACCACAGAGCTTTAGAACCCTGCTCCGTCGGTGGCAATCCCTTTCGTGCAACTGCGTCAGCAGCTTCTGTGCGTAGGTGATGAGACCGCGTGGGGAGCAGGGCAGGTGGGCAGCACCTGGAGGCTCCTTCTGCCCTAGGGCACTGTGGGATGGGCGGCAGGTGGGGGACTCTGGGCAGCTGGGCCCAACGTGGCTGTGAAGGGGTAGGATGGCAAGCAGGAAGTGCTTGGACCTGCCACGTCTCAGAGGACCCTTCTCACCGGTGGGTGTGTGACCGGGGACCCATGACATTCCTAAGACTGGCCCCGGGGAGAGTGGGGCAGAAAGATCAGGCCTGGCCACTTACTGCCATTTCTTTCTGGGAAAGGACTTGCCCAGAAGGATTGCTGGGTGTGCAGCAGAAGTAAGGGGGGACACAAGACAGGTAAAGAGGAGCCCCCTGGCCCAGCTGATAGCAGATCCCAGCACTGGTCAGTCAGCAGGGTTGGGGATGGGTCACCAGGGTCACCTTTGACCCATAGTAGAAAGGAGGTGTCTGCAAAGCACCCCCCCCCCCATGGTCTACCTGTATCTCTGAACTTTACATTTCCAGTGTTGGCTTTAAAGCCATTTCCCTTGAAGAAAGTAAAATCTTTGCAAAATGTTGCCAGAGCTCACCGGCCCCCAGTGTAGGCTAGCCCTTGAGACTGGGGCGAGCGCCCTGCCCCTACCACTCGGCCCTAGAGACGGGGGCTGAGGATGTGCAGTGCAGGCACGCCGCGCAGAGGCCTCTCCTCACACTCACTTGCCAATTCTTAAGATTTACTTATTTATGCATACAGCGCTGGGGTACAAGCCAGAGCTGCAGGGGCAGAGGCTTCACCAGAGACAGAGTGGGGAGCAGGACAGGCAGATTGACAAAGTACACTGCTGAGGGGAGCAGTGGGAGGGTCAGGAGAGGTCTGCCGCACCATGTGGATCACCTCCGGGGCCAGGGATCAAACTCACACTGTAGTGGCTGCGGCCAGCTTGCAGCGCTGCGTCCTAACCTGTTGTGCCACCAGGGAGGGTCTCACTTGCCATTTCTTGAGCTGCCACTGGCACAACCTTAGGAGCCTTGATGCCCTCAGTAAAGCTGCTTCTTTCAAGAGGCTCCCACTCTGCCAATGGTGGGGGTACGGGGAGGGGACTGGCTTCCCATAAGCTTTTATGGTTTGGAACTAGAGTGCAGGCTGTGCGTATGGGGGACAGGACCCCCAGTGGAGGTGCCTAAGCCCGTGGGCAGGGAGCGGGCTCGCGGTGATCTCGAAGCTGAGTACTAAAGGTCAGAGGCAGCGGCTGGGCAGTGGCAGGGTGTGGACTGGAAACCGCATCTCCACGGGTGGCAGGTGAACACAGAGCAGGCGGGGCTGCAGACACGGGCAAGGAGAGGCGTCTGCTGTGAAGACCGAGCCAGGCCTCCGTGGGGTTGCGGCATCCGCAACAGTGACTGATTAGAGCCCCCCAGCCGTGTTGTGGAGCGTGGCCTGGGAAGGTGGGTGAGCTCTGATGCAGTCCCCACCAGCACTGGAGCTCCAGGGGGCTTGGGTGAGGAGCAGGAACTGGACACCCTGAGGGAGGGTGGAGTTTAGCTGACACCCAAATTATGGCTTGGGGGAGCAGGGACACAAAAGGAAGGGTGTGGGGTCAGGATGACGGCCCCCCGCGTGCCAGGGCAGCAGCAGGGCTGCGTGAGCAAGGAGCGCGTGAACGCCACAGCTGACTGGTAATGCAGACTGGTTTGTGCTTACGCAAACCTCACTGCCGACCGAGCACTCCAGGTCCCGGGAGGCTGGGTAAACACTCCACACTCTCGTCTTTATTGATTTTATATTCAGTGCAATAAATGCTCCTGCTGGCCTTTCCCAGGTGAGGCCCTGGAGTGCTCGGGGACCTCCCATGGCTCCCACAGAGCAGCCTTGCTCTGGCCTGGGCTGCATCTCAGCAGAGGAAGAGGACTGAAGCCCAGGCTAGGCCTTGAGGCCCCAGGGAGCACCTACAAAAGTCAACCTGTCGTTGGGTAACTGGTCGTTTGGAAGTCGCTCAGGTTTAGGCTATGCTTGGATGTCCCTGGATGGGGATTTTCTGCCAGGACTGGCACTATGTGTGTTGGGGGGCGGCGTGTGATGCAGCTCAGTGGGGGAAGATCAGCCTTCTGTCCCCACCACCAGTCAGCGCTCCAGCCCCGGGCTCTCCGGCCCCTCTTCCCCGCAGTTAGTTCCGTCTCCTCTCTGGCCTGTGGGTCCCCACTGGCAGGCAGGAAGCTGTCGGCAGCCCCTTGCCTTTCCAATCATGCGCCTGGCTCCCAGCAAGCTCCTAGCTGCTCCAGACCAGTGTGAGAACTAGAACTAGGGTCCCGGGTCTGTCTCCTGAACACCCACAAAGCTGTGTGGCCAGGCTTCAAGGTCAAGCTGCTGATCTGGAAGCAGTCAGGTCACCGAGCTCTTTACACACAGGCAGAGGACACAGAACAGCTCTGGCCCAGTCCTGCCCATGTGGAGGAAGCAGGAACGGGGTGAGCGGGGAAATGGCCCCAGCCTCCCACCTGTTCCCCTAACGACAAATAATGGCCGCTCACATTTTTGTCCTGCAGGTTCTCCATCAGGCCTTGGTAGCCCAGTATGGCCCTGAGGTAAACCATGACCAGCTGGCCAGCACTCGCCACTGACCATCCAGAGTCGCATCTCACCGGGAGGTGACCCTCCTGCTCCCCCACGCGCCCACCCCCACCCAGGAACGTGCCCGCGCTGCCACGGACACCATGTAGTAGGGCCGCTGCGGCGCCCAGCGAGCTGCGATGGTTTTGTACACGACCCCCTTTCCCAACAGCTGTCTGTCTGCCCTGCACTCCGTGTCCTGGGCCCTCATCTTCCCATGCTACTGGCTAGTGGACCGGCTCGTGGCCTCCTTCAAACCCACCACGTATGAGAAGCGTCAGCAGGCCGACGACCCGTGCTACCTCCAGCTGCTCTGCACCGTGCTGTTCACACCTGTCTACCTGGCACTCCTGGTCGCATCACTGCCCTTCGCGTTCCTCGGCTTCCTCCTCTGGTCCCCCCTGCAGTCTGCCCGCAGGCCCTACATCTACTCCCGGCTAGAGGACAAAGGCCCAGGCGGTGGTGCGGCCCTGCTCAGTGAATGGAAGGGTACAGGTCCAGGAAAAAGCTTCTGCTTTGCCTCTGCCAACCTCTGCCTCCTCCCTGACTCACTGGCCAGATACAACAACCTCTTCAACACCCAGGCACGGGCCAAAGAGATTGGGCAGAGAATCCGAAATGGGGCCAGCCGGCCCCAGATCAAAATCTATATCGATTCTCCCACCAATACCTCCATCAGCGCAGCCAGCTTCAGCAGCCTGGTTTCGCCGCAGGGTGGTGATGCTGTGTCCAGGGGCGTCCCCGGGAGCATTAAGAGGACGGCCTCGGTGGAATACAAGGGTGACGGCGGGCGGCACCCCAGTGATGAGGCTGCCAATGGTCCGGCCTCTGGGGATCCAGGAGACTGCGGCAACCTTGAGGATGCCTGCATCGTGCGCATTGCGGGCGAGGAGGGAGGTCGGCTCCCTGAAGTGGATGACCCCCCTACTGGGGTCCAGGCCAGGAACGGAGCCAGTGGGGGCTCACGGGGCCAGACACCCAACCACAGTCAGCAAGATGGGGACTCGGGAAGCCTGGGCAGCCCCTCGGCCTCCAGGGAGTCCCTGGTGAAGGCGAGGGCCGGGGGGGACAGTGGCAGTGTGGAACCGGGTACCACGAACAACAGCAAGCTCCCGTACAAGGCCTCCGTGGTTAAGAAAGCCACTGCGCGCAAGAGGCGGCACCCCGATGAGGCCTTCGACCACGAGATCTCGGCCTTCTTCCCCGCCAACCTGGACTTCCTGTGCCTGCAGGAGGTGTTCGACAAGCGTGCGGCCGCCAAGTTGAAAGAGCGGCTGCACGGCTACTTCGAGTATATCCTGTATGACGTGGGGGTCTATGGCTGCCGCGGCTGCTGCAGCTTCAAGTTTTTCAACAGCGGCCTCTTCTTTGCCAGCCGCTACCCCATCATGGATGTGGCCTATCACTGTTACCCCAACGGGAGAGGCTCGGATGCCCTGGCCTCCAAGGGAGCGCTGTTTCTCAAGGTAGGAGGCTTTGGCTGCCCGCAGCACATGCTGGTCCCACACGGGACATGGTCCTACATGGGGGTACCTAAGAGGTGTATTCAGAACACTGATGAGGGGCCCTTCTTCTCTTGGGGGACTGAGAGCAGACAAGGTCTATCATGGAACTGAATAGGGGTCGCGGGCCACTAAGAAGCAAAGGAAATGAGGAGGTGAGGAGAGCAGCCACGGCCCAGTGACTGGACAGACCCGACTGGATGGCCCGGGGCAGACGCATCCGATCTTGGAGATGCTGAAAATTGGGGGCCAACTAGTACCTACTCAGGGCTTACTGTGAGCAACAAGGCCTGGTGACGTAGGTGGCTGTGGCGATCATGGTGGTGAGTAGGGGGCAGGAGGAGGTAGGGGGACCCTGCCTCCTAGGAAAGGGAGGCCAGAAGCTGCTGGAAGGCAGCTAGCCTAGACTTCCAACCTCACTGGCCCGGACACCCCCTCCCTCCTTGCTGTTACGCAGCTGCTGTGCCAGGCACTCTGCCCACCAGCCCATTGGCTGTGCTTCCATAGTCACTAATTAAAGTGAATCATAATTATTTCTGCTAATTTGAATGCAATTGGAGGAGTTTTTAGACCATGGTAATTTGGTCATTATGAATTATCTTCTACTGAGCCTGACACGCTCGGAGTGCCGACTTTTTGTTCTTTGTCCAAAAGCCGCTCTGGTGGGGGTCTCACCGTTTTCTGAGGCATCACTTGGCCAGCTGACATACAGTAGGGCCTTCTGTCCCCAGAGGCGGCAGCAGCTGTGGATATGAGTTCCCTCTCTGAAGCTGAGATGTGAACAAGTAGAGGCCCAGTGGGGAGGGCATTTCCCTCAGGACTTCTCAGTCCCCCTGAGAGGGGGGTCTTTGGGTCTTTGTGTTGGTGTGGGGGCACTGGTGTGGCTAATGCTGGTGACGCTCTCACCCCCCCGTCTGTCGAGGACAGGACCGTTTATCCAGGACCCACCACCCGGGGCCTGGCCCCCACATGAGTTGCCTAATAGCTCTGTGTGGATCTGCAAGTCCAGAATTGGGGTCCCTGGTTCTCTATTCACAGCCTAAAATGCTAAAATTGAATGAACTCTTACCAGAAAGCCGGCGTTGCCACTTCTCCATATGGCCTGTCAGTGTTCTGTTCCACACGTGTATTTTTGTCTCAGCAGAGTGACTTTCTGGGGAAGAAGGAGACCTGGCTCAGGGTGGGAGAGCACACGCCCCTCAGCACCCCCGTGGCAGATGGTTCAGAGGCCGACGCCTCACCGTCCTCCCCTGCCCCGCCCCCTTGGTCTGGTGCCCCAACCGTGGTGGCCCCCAGGGCAGCAGCAGTGTCCTCGGGACAGTCCCGCAGCTAAGTCTTTCCTCCCTGCACAAGCTGTTCTTCCAGGCTCCTTGTCACCTCCTGTCCCTTAAAGGCCGATGCTTCCTCTACTTCATGGACCTAACACTGGTCTGCAGATATGTTTGGGTTGTCCTACACCACTAGAAAAATTTTATGTTGGCCCACATATAACAATCTAGGTAATTCACAGAAAACCCAGTTTGCCACAGCAACCCTGGCCTCAGCAGCTCTGGCAGCCCTGTTGCATGGCACCCTCCTCTCAGCCTGAGCTGAGGGTAGAGGCCCTCACCTTACGTGAGCCCCACCTAGTAGCCCCTCTTTACTTCCAAGTGGTCCACCAGGTCCCACCGACCTGCCTAGGTGTGACTCCACAACCTCCATTGTCACCCTGGCCTAGCACGCTAAGGTTGGCCCCTGCCCAGATCTTTCCCCTCAGGCTTCAGCTCTTGTCTGACTGTCCCCTGGGAACAGCTGTTGACTCCTGAAGCCAGCTCACCATTTCTTTGTGCCACCCTCCCCAGGTGCCACCATCCCTCAGGCCTACTTGGTTCTTCCTTGTGCCTAGAGCCGACCTAACCCATGCATGCTGGCTAGCTGCGCTTTCCAAACTCCTTGGTGTCCACTCCATGTCTCCAGCCTGGCCCAGGCTGCCAGTCCTCTGACCAGCCCAAATGTGTCTTGGTTCCCCTCACCTGCCAACCTTCATGGGACTCTTGTTCCCACACTACCTACTGCCCTCCTGAGCCCCTCCACCCCAGGCAGGCGCTGCTCCACCACCCTGCAGCCTGCACTCAGCAAGTGCCAGCCCCCTTGACTCCATTCCCCCTGGGCTGGCTGCCCTGCACAAGCCAGCTGTCCCTTGGTGGGGGCCTTCCTCAGCCCTTGTGGCCAGGATCTTGTCTCCCGTCTCTCGCACCAGATTTGAGAGGACAGCTGGGTGTGCCCTGGCCCAGTTCGGCTGTCAGCACGTGCCTGTTTCTCCTGCACGCAGGAGCAAGACAATGAGGTTTCAAGAACCACAACAACTCAGAAAGGGGCCCAGGGCAGTGAGAAAGCAGCTGGGCTCTTTCACCCTCTTTCCCCGCAGGGCTCTCCCCTCCAGCCCTATCCTTCCAGGTTGCTCTGTGGCACTTCTGATCCTTGACAACTTCCATGTGACCCTGAGAAAAGCCTGGAACCGCTTTTACCTTATCTAGGAGAGAGCCTAATTCTTGGCCCTTGTGTATCAACAATCTTTGCCCACAGGGCTAAAAGGCACAGCCTCTCAGTGTGATTGTTTGTTTTTGCAAGAGAAACATAAGCCTCTGCGGCTCCCAAGGACTGGAGCCTGGAATCAATAAGTTCCAGCGCATAATAAAGTGGATCTCCACAGTGGCAGTGGTGGTGGCAGCTGCTAACTGGCAGACTAGTGGGGAGTAGAGTGAGAGCTTGAGAGGTGGGGGGGCAGGTGTGGCTTCACTGTGTCCTCCCCCAGGCGGGTTCTCAGCTCAAGCACAGTGGTGCCTCTCTGCACTAGTCCCCTGTGCCTGTCCAGAAGTCGGCACAGGCAGATGACACTAAGTGCCGAGGGAGTGAAGCACTGACCACTAAGACCATCCAGTGGGTGGCCAGTGACAAGCCTGGCAGCATCCAGGGGTCAGAAAACAGCACAGAGCAGGGTAAGGAGCTAGGTGTAGAACAGCAAACAGACCTGACCTCAGCCTTCGGGGCCTTGTGAGTCCAGCCAATTGTGGTATAATTCTAGTATAATCCTCATAGTGGTTGCAAACCTCTAGCAAGGCAGTCTCCAGGACTAAGCACCAAGTATGAATGTGCTAACTTGGTATTATTATAATAGGCCCATGGCCAGAGAAATACAGGGGACAATAGCGCCATCATGTGGGCCTGGGGAGCACTGTGGTTTAAAAACTTGTTTTTG
>NW_004567129.1:16824750-16831326 GCF_000260355.1 Condylura cristata
GGGGGTACAATTAGGCTCAGGTACATGGGCAAGAAGTGAATGGTCAGTGTGAGTTTATAAGCATCCCAAATCCAGGTCATCTAGCCTGCAGTCATGTAGCTAGACAAACACCACCCCCCCCACCACCACCAAAGAAAAGATGCTGGGAAAGACCTCAATCCCCACTTGGAAAGGGGAGGAAGAGATACAGGAAGCAACGAGAGTGATGATGTGAAACCCACATGGAAGATAACGGTGCAAATTCAACTTCATCAGTAATAGGAAGACGGAAAGGCTCTCAGAGCGGAGGCCTCCCTTCGCTAAAGGACAGGGGTGTGATGATCACGCCTCCGCTGCTGCAGGGCCCCTCACAGAACTGGCCTCTAGGGTGACCGTCCCTGCAGAGTTCCCAACTCGGGCGCTCTTCACTTCTAGTCTGCGGCGCACTGTCAAATTTCTGGAAGACAGCTGGGACATGGCCAAGAGGATCGGGGCCACCCAAAGGAAGGTGCCCGCAGGCTGTCCTGGGAGCACATCCAGGAGGGGCCTTCCCCTTACAGCCTCCAGCTGCTGTGCCATAGCCAGGGCCCTGGGGGAGCTGGCAGGCTGGGCGGCCATCCCTCACCTCCTCGGCCACAGCCCCGACAATGGCTCAGGCCCCAGTGACTTGCTACAGGGTGGGGAGTGTGCATTTGTAGTTGTCCAGGAGACATTATTGAGAAGCTTGGTTTCATTACAGCCACCTCTGGAGAGAGCCTGCCAGGGTCATCTGTGGGCTAGGCAGGAAGTCAGGTGAAGATCTGACCCCTAGGAGTGGTGAAGGAGGCACGGGGTTCAGGACAGAGGCTGTGACTACCTGGGGCCAGCCTCAGACACAGGCCATAGGGACACAGGTCATGGCTGTCACCCCAAACTGAGGGACTAATAGCCAAAAAGATGAAGTGACTTCTCATGGAGCGGGGGTGGGATGGGGAGAAGTGTGAGGAGTATGGGTGCTTTGCTTTTCACAGCAGAGGGACAGTGGTGCGCTTTGCAGCTGGGTCATGTCACAGAGGGGAGCCCCACTTAGCTGTCAGACTGACTCTAGGGTGTGACTGAGGGACAGAGGAGACACCAGGAGGGAGTGAACAGCATCTGAGGGCTGGCATATAAGGGTCATTCACGTGGACACTGTGCCGAGGCAGCAGGAAACAGCAGTGGTTTGGGGAGGGAATATGAAGCCTTGCATGAACTGCCAGTAGTACTTACCAGGCCACAGTCTGGTACTTCTTTATGCCTCTGCCTTCTGCACTAGAAGCTCCTAGAAGCAAGATGTATTGTTCCTACCTGGGCCAGGGACCAACAAAGCTAGGCTTGTTCTGGTGGGGGTGGGCAGCACCAGGGAGTCTCTTTGCTTCATCGTGCTTACCTTCTCCCCCACAGGTGCAGGTGGGAAGCACACCTCAGGACCAAAGAATTGTCGGGTACATCTCCTGCACACACCTGCATGCCCTGCCAGGTAGAGTCCGAGGCCACGCTTTTCACGGGGAGGGGAGTAGCCAGACTTGGTGCTGGGGCCTGACTGGGGTCTGGCTACAGCTTCATCACCAGCTGTCCACATTCTGCCCTGCAGAGGACAGTGCCATTCGGTGTGAGCAGCTGGACATGCTTCAGGACTGGCTGGCTGATTTTCGAAAATCTACCTCCTCGTCCAGCACAGCCAACCCCGATGAGTTGGTGGCATTTGACGTCATCTGTGGAGATTTGAACTTTGACAACTGCTCCTCTGGTGAGGCCTGGCTCATCCCTGTTCTATGGGCTCCTGGGGAAGGGGTGGGCTACCCCCCCCCCCCAACAGGGCTGGAAAGACCTGGGTTAGACAGCTTGAAGAACTTCCTGCTCCTTGTGAGCATGTGGGTGGGGTATTAGCAAGTCTATGATTTCTCTGCCCTGCCCCCTAGAAAGTTCAGAACAGAAAAAGCCCACGCTCTGCCTAGAAAGCTCAGGGGCTGCCTTACTGGAGACAAAGGTGACACCTGAAAAAAGAACCTGACTGGGAAGGCGTGGGGCCCTGGAAACTCAGACTAGGGCAAGTTTAGTCTTCACTACCTCTTCACTCAGCTCTCTCTGCACTGGACGAAATTCTAAGGACAATTCACAGGCCAACTGTTTCAGTTCTGTCTCAGCAACTCTGAGAGTGGGCTCTGGCACGGCAGTTGAGACCCAAAGGGTTGGTAACTAGTCCAAAGCACACAGTCATGGAGTGACTGAAATGGGACTTGAACCCTGGAAATCACGCTTTAAGCTACTGGGCAAAAAGAGGAAAAGTGTATCATTGGTGAAATTATAAATAACTGACTAAACAAACTGGCCTGTGACTCAGATGATCATGCTGATTCCAGGGGCAGCTCTGAACCTCTTTTGGCCCTAGAAGCTAAGTGCGAGGAACCACACCCACCCACCCACTTCTAGCTCGCTGGCTCTTGGGCTCCCCACTGGCCACAGGCACCAGGGGAGACTGCAGATGGGTGGGGGACAGGGTGTCTGAGAGCTCGGGCCCATCTCTCAGTGAAGGCAAGAAGCCTGAAGATACCAAGGGTGGGGCTCACCCTGTTCATGACCCAAAGGGACTACTTGGCAGTGGTGGCGATTCGGTGAGTGGGCCGAGCAGAGCCCACCACGGAGCACAGCCTGCCCACGGCAGCACGATGTCCCCCTCAAAGTCCCATGCCAGCTCCAAAGGCTGGGCACCCCAGCAGTCTTCCTGAGTCAGGATGGGGACCCAGATTATTAGAGGCTGTCGAGAGAGACTCCCACTGGTCAGACTCCTGTCCCTCTGTCCCTCCTCCCCAGGGGCTCAGAAAGGCTCTTGATGCCCTAGTGGGTCAGCAGTGGTAGGTCAGTTCTCCCCAAGTTTTGTGGGGTGCATCCCTTATTAGGCTGAACATCCAGATGTCTGGGGGTCCCAGGCCCCGCCAGTGTAGCATCAGATAGACCCCATAGGGTTTGCCACAAGTTCTGGGCTCCATAAGTTCTGGAGCCCAAAAGGAACAATGAATGACCATTGTGCTCAGGCAGACAGAAAGCTGGACGCCAGTGTGTGGGCAGCAGAGGGGCACCCTCAAGGACACAGACCAATGGCCAATGAACCAGAGCCCCACCTAGACACAGTTTCCTGAGGGACAGGGACCAGGTGTCATCTGGTCGGCGCAGCTGACAGGAACCAGGGGTGGGAGACCCCCCAGGAGCTGCCAGCCATCCCGAGTCCACAGTACCCCCTCTCCTTTCCTGCAGACGACAAGCTGGAGCAGCAGCATTCCTTGTTTACACGCTACAAGGACCCCTGCCGCCTGGGGCCTGGGGAAGAGAAGTCATGGGCCATCGGTGAGCTGGGGCTGGGGGAGGGCGGGGAGGGACACGGCTGAGGCCTGAGCCCACCATGAGCCCTATTACTACACGAGGCTGGTTCCCCACAGGTTTCCCAAAGACCTCAGGACCTGCCCCCAAGAACTTGCTGCTGGAGGGCAGTGGGGCTACACAGCTACTCAGGCAGGCCAGGCCTCACCTGCCTCTCCCGCCCCAGAGGCAGCTCTCCCTGGGTTGCTGAGAACTGCCCACCGTGACTGCTCTCACTCCCTTGTTCCCAGGTACCCTGCTGGACACAGATGGCCTCTATGATGAGGATGTGAGCACCCCTGACAATCTGCAAAAGTAAGCACCCAGCACCCGTGCTGCTGCAGGCAGGTTGATGGGCTGGTGACCCAGGGAGGCTCCAGGTGATAAGCACCTGACTCGAGTGGAGAAGTGCACGGGGCAGACGAGAGCACACCTTTGGGGCAGGAAGCCTTTGAGAGCCTCAGACACTGAAGCTGGGAACAGGTGGAGGCCCTCACACCCCAGGGGCTGGCCTTGGCAAGAAGAAACCTCTGAGTTGGCCTGGGGTCAACACCAGCACCCAGCTCTGGGCTTCTTTATGAGCTTGGCCTGCTCAGGCCTCAGCCTACCCTGGGGACCTGCCCAACACAGGAAAAGGGGCCAGATTCCCCAGGGCAGAGCAAGGGTTGCAAAGAGCCCTGGGAATGTGGTCTGCTCCACAGCGCCCACTGCTCTGGCAGCCATCCAGTAGGCAAATCAAAATAAGAGAAGGACACTGGTGGTCATTTTCAAAGACAAGACAGTCCTATTGCAACCAAACTTCATTCTTGAACCTGATGAGTCTTCCGTAAAGAACACAGTTGAGAGGCCGGCAGCAGAACCAATTTATAATTCTCTGTCTGAGACTGCAGTCACAGCGATGGCTCTTTGCAGCTAATTTGGGCCAATTAATTAGATTACAGACTAAATTTGAAACATCATCCTATACTGAGAAAATTATCTTTTTATGAGATGATGATTAAAAAATGACTATCAGTAACTCTTAGAACATTGATGCTGAATTAATTACCAAAGGCAAAGGACAGTAACAGATCACACTTCTGATAGGTAATGATGCTCTGCATGTTATTAGTCTACTTATCTCAAGGCTCAGAGGCCTTGCAGGGACCCAGGTTTGCTGGCTGTGCCTGCCAGCAGCCTTTCCACTGGTCCAGTCATCAGCTGCCCTGGCCCACCTGTGCCACCTCCCACCGCCCAACACGGGCCTGAGCCTGCCCTGACTCCTGTTAAGACCCACAGGAAGGACACAGGCCCCTACCTGCCTCCTGGCAGATGAGGAGATAGCAGACTCAGACCTGGGGTATCAGGTCCCACCCGGGTACCCAGCCACCCCAGTAAAACTTTGTCAAGCACCTCAGCACATATGGCAGTTTCCTCTAAGAAGTAGGATGCTCTCCTGGCTCCCTCACCTACCTGCTGGCCTCCCTTGGATGCTCTCTTGGCTCCCCCACCTGCCTGCTGGCCTGAAACAAAAGCCATGGGCAGCCTGGGGGCATGAAGGGTTCCTGGGGTTCACAGCAAAGATTGGGTTCTCCCAGACAGACCCCTACTGGTTCAGAGCAGAGCTCCAGGGCAGAGTGCAGTGCTGGCCCCAGCTCACCACAGATGCTGGGTGGTGCTGGGCCCACGCTGTCGCCGAGGCCCACTTCCGAGTAGAGGGGAAAGGTGGCGAACCACAGTGGACATGGGACAATCTGTACAGGCCGGGGTGGCCCAGTAAGCCAGAACATGTAGGTTCAACCTCTCCCTCCATCTCAGTCCCGTTTTGGGCCCACGGGGAAGACAGTTAAATGCAGGAATCTGGGCTTACCTGCTTTTTACTCACTTGGGGTTGAGAGCGTGGCTCCATACTCAGTACCTGGGACTCACTTGCCTTCCTGTCTGTGAGCAGGGTCTTGGAGAGTGAAGAAGGCCGCCGGGAGTACCTCGCCTTCCCCACCAGCAAGAGCCCTGGGGGAGGCCAGAAGGGGCGCAAGGACCTGCTGAAGGGCAATGGCCGGCGCATCGACTACCTGCTGCACGCGGAGGAGGGGCTGTGCCCAGACTGGAAGGCCGTGAGTCTACAGTAGGGCAAGGCAATAGGCTGTGCCTGTCTTGGTTGGGGGCCTATGCACTCACCCTTCCCTGGCACTAAGCTCCCCTGTGAAAACGAGACTTACTAATCCTAGGACCTCAGGGGCCCCAGAGGCTGCTCCAGCTCCCACCCACCCTGCCTGCAGGAAGATCTGGGCCAGCCCCACCCCGCCCCACCCAGCAGGCCCCTTCTCTGCAAGATGCTCTGTGAGTCTAACCCAATGCTTCTGCCCCTACAGGAGGTGGAAGAATTCATTTTTGTCACTCAGCTGTCGGGCCTGACAGACCACCTCCCGGTGGCCATGCGGCTAATGGTGTCTTCAGGGGAGGAGGAGTCATAAACCAGCCAAGTAATCAGGAGCAGCAGGCCTCTGCCAGCCCTTAAAGCCGTGGCAGCTCCTCCCGGGCCATGTCCCCTCCGGCAAGCACCCCTGGTGCTGGGGGAGGAGGGCAGGGGCCTGGGAGGAGCCGCAGCCCCGGTGAGCTGAAGCAGCACTGCCCTGCACTTCTGGGGCACACGCCGAGGACAGGAGTCAGGCCCACCCAGGGAGCCCCAGGTGCCCAACCAGTGCCATTCTTTCACAACGTGATTTTCTACGACTCTACAGCACAACCTAGTTTGTAACCGGTGGGTTAGTATGAGAACCGGGCTTCTGTACTCTTTGTATCTCTTCTCAAGCTTTGTCCAGGGTTCACTCTTTTCGTCTGCTGCCATGTTGTCTCGCATGCCTGCACCCTCGCATGCCCGCTGCCCGCATGCCATGTGCCACGCCGTAGCCACACAGACCCTCGCTCGGGCCTCACCCAAGGCCGAACTCCAAACACAATCAGAACCAGCCAAAGAAGCACTTCTGGGCACAGGGCCGCCAGCTGGCTGCCTCCAGCCCGACAGCTCACATGCAGGGACCAGAGGGCTGTGTCCAGTTACCAGCAAGCCTGGACTCCCCCCCCCTCTCCTTTCCTGCAGACGACAAGCTGGAGCAGCAGCATTCCTTGTTTACACGCTACAAGGACCCCTGCAACGATGGGGGTACAATTAGGCTCAGGTACATGGGCAAGAAGTGAATGGTCAGTGTGAGTTTATAAGCATCCCAAATCCAGGTCATCTAG
>NW_004567129.1:16831426-16833592 GCF_000260355.1 Condylura cristata
GGGTCTTGCATTCAAGGGTGATAACATTTAAAAAGAAAAGTTCAGAGCAAAAAAACATTTAAAAAGAAAAGTTCAGACCTCACTTTTAAGGTCTGCAAACCTTGATGGAGAATGTTTGCTCTTCCTGAGTGAGGCTCCCTTCCTGGCACACCAGACACCAGCCCCTCATGTTCTCGCTGATGTGGGCAATAGAACCAGAGGCAGGAATGCAGAAAAGCACCTTTTATACAGGAAGGGGGACTTAAAGTAAGGGGGTTAAGTGGGGTTTCTGGTTTTGAAAATGACTGACTTGTAGCTTCTCTCAAAACCAACACATCCTCTTCTTCCTGCCTGATCCCCGCACCTCTCTGGTCCTGGACCAATCCTCCCCAGGGGACTGTCCCAATCCACATGCTGGCTGAGCTCAGGAACTGGCAGACCGCCTCTGGGTGGGGCTGCGGCTTCATCCTTACAAGCCCTCAACAGTGATCCAGGGCCCTGGACGCAAGGGCAGAAGCCAAGCTGGGGAGTGACCTGTCCCCTCAACAATATCCAGGATGCAGCAGCCACGTGTCTGGACAGGGAGAGGCACTGGCTGGCATCCAGGCGCACAGGTGCCCACCCTGTCACCACGCCGGCAGGACAGCCCTGGGTACCGGCACAGCTGCTGGAGGCTGCAGGTGCGACCTGCAGTTCCCACTGCACAGCAGAACTGCCTCTGCTCCCCGCCTTTTTAAACACCCCACGGACACCCCATAGTAACACAGGGAGAATTATGTCTGTTTCCAGGTGCGAGGCTCCTCCCAATAGGGAGACTGTTCTTGACAACCCCCAAAGGTCCCCTCCTCCCAGGGCCCTGACATGTGCCCACCTGCTGGGGAGCACTGATGCTGTGCCTTGTGACCTGCTGGGCTGCATAAGGGACCTGAAGGGGTCACGCAGCCAGACAGATACCAGACTCTGCTGGGGGAGACTGGCCCTGAGAACCACACTGAGGGGCACACCAGTTGGGCAGTGCTGGGCTGAAGGCTTTGCTGCCAGGAGCAATTCCCTGGCTAGGTCCCCAGCTGTGTCCAGACCCAAGAGGAGTTGCTCACCACTGAGGGGACTTTCCTTTTGGGACTCTGCTGGACCCCTCCTCTGAGGTTGGTCTTCTGGCCTTGGCTAGGCTTTGTGGGATCACTCCCTGGAACAGCCAGAAATCTGTTCACATAAGCAGGGCCCTGGGCTTTGAGCCAGCCAAATGGTCAAAGCAGAGGAGGTAGATGCCAGGGCTCCTGAGGCAGAGCAGCCAGCATGGCGTCCCTCCTTCTGAGGGGCCACCCCCACCCCAGGGCCGCTCAGCCTGGAGCCACAGCACAGGGATGCCTGCTTATCTCCCCAACTCACAGGGTGGCCTTAGGCAAGTCATACCTCCCTGTGCCTCGGGCATCTCCTGTCCTAAAAGGTCGCCTCTGGGCATCCAGAGCAGGGCCGGCCCTCCAGCGCCCCTCGCGCCTCCTCTCCAGCGGCCTCGGCGCCCGGGTCACCATCACACGACGTTTCTCGAAGCCTGTGGATTCCCAGGCCATGCACAGCCAGACTTTTGCATTTTTTTTTTTTTTAAAGAAAGAAAAGAAACATTACCAGGATGTGAGATTCTATGGCATCTAGCCCTGAAAGGACAGATACAGGCGTCACCCAAATCCCAACTGAGGCCCCACGCCTGGCCTCCGAAGCCAGGAGGTGGGGGTCAGCTTCAGAAGGAAACGGCCATTTTCATTCGTCCAAACCACCTTGAGTTTTAAGTATGAATATTACTCTTGATGCTTTTTAACTATTGTATTAACTTGCTGAGATTTAGAAATACTGTTTTAAAAAAGAAAAAAAAAACACTTTTTTAATTTCTGTATTTTTTTCTGTATTGTATCCTCATGGGACATTAGGGGTTTTATATGGTAAGCACACCTAAGGTTTTGGTAAAAACATTATCAAATATATATCCAGACGATTCTTCCCTTGAAGAAAAACAACCTTTACACCTGATAAAATATTTTGAAAAGAGAGGTGTTTTTTTCCTTTATTGGTGCTGAAAGGAAGGACGGATAATGAGGAGAAAATAAAACTGTGAGGCTCAAGGTTTGCGGTCTCCACTTATTTGTGTGACAAGCGGTGGCTGGGCAGCCAGACGGGGGGGGGGGGGGGGGG
>NW_004567129.1:16833692-16860604 GCF_000260355.1 Condylura cristata
GGGGGGGGGACAGCCCTCAGGGACCGCCTTCCTAGCCTCCCCCAGGATGGCACAGCCTGTCTGTCCTGAGCAACCAGGAAGCTCCGCCGTTGGGTCCTCTTACTCAGTGTGTCCTGACCCCTCTGAGAACCGGAGTGAGCAGCATGAGGACACGCTGAGTGTGGGGCGCAGCAAGGCGAGGCGGTGATCCCGCCCCACAGTGCCCTTTGGCCCAGAGACTTCCCAGGGGCAGAAGGCCTTCTGCTGGAAGGCAGCATGTGGCGAAGGCTGTACTCTTGCCTCCACCACTAACGGCTGATTTCCTGGAGGGCCAGCTACGCAGCTCTGGGCCTGCTCTGGACAGTCTCTGCGCCCCTCTCCCTATCCTCAGCAACCCGCTGTCTGGGTCTCAGGTCCAGACACCTGTGATGTAGCTTGGTGACTCACCCAGCGGGTGAAATGCCCAGTCTTCAGCCTGCTGCTGCCAGGGTCTGCAAGGCCTAGAGCTCAGGTACAAGTCAGCATCTCCGCCCCAGAAGCCCTTTCTCACCGAAGTCAGGCAGGGAGGACCTAGAGGTTTGCAGAGCAGAGCAGGCCAGGGCGACTCCCCGCTGTGAGCCACATGCTGCCTCGAAATGCCCTCCAGCCAGCCGACTGGGCGCCACTCTGCGGGAGAGCAGGAGAAATGTGCCTTGGCACTTTCTGAGCAACACAGAACCACAGCAGGGTGGGCTCCTGGATCCTCCTCAGTCCCAAATTTGGCTAGCGGCCCATGCTGCCTGGCACATCTGGAGCAAGGAGCTGGTGGCGCAAAGATGCAGAAAGAGGCCGAACAGGCCCTGGAGTAAGAGCCTTCACGTTCCTTGGCAGAAAGCCACACCATCCCAAGCCCAGAGTCCTTGGGCCACTTCATTTCTCAACAAGTGAGAGTCAGTGCCCACTGTCCAGGGCATCTGAGAGAGAGAAATCCATGGTGACGTCTCCAGTGTGGGGGTGAAACTCCACAGTGTAGTTGACAGTCACCCAGTGAGGGTCACCCAGTGGCACTCTAGGGTCCCACGTGGTGCTGAAGAAATACACGGCCTGCTTGCAGTGGGGGTTCCAGCAACAGTCCCCCTGCAGAGGAACAAGAAGTCTGTGAATATTCTTATGCCCCAAGCCTCCTCCTGGCAGGTCTCCAGCCCAGTCAGCTTATAATGGAAACTGCTGCTCAGGGCCAAGAGTCCATTGAGGGTTTCTCATCTGGCTAAAAGTGCGGGGAATACCCAGAGTGCATATGGGTGTCTTGTTCTCCCCCAGCAGCACCTGCTCTCAGGTGGGCCCCTTAGGGAAGCACATAAAGTACTACCTTGTCCTCTGCCGGTTCCAGGAGGCCGGTGCTGACCGTGCTGTCTGGGGTCAGGTGGTATTCCATCCACAGGACAGTCCCATGGCTCTTCCCAGGCCTGGGGGATGAGAGGAAGGGACACTGAGCAAACTGAAACAGTCACACTTGAGAGGGGTGGGCATGGCCATGACTCCTCTTTGCTTCCCAGAAACCTCTAGTTGTCCCAACTTCCATCCTCTCCATTAAGAAACTAGTAACCAGCTCTCCCTGGTGACGCAGCAGGTTAAAGCACAGCACTGAGAATCTAAAGCCGCTTCCGCATGAGTTTGATTCCCGCCTGTCCCGGAGGTGACCACATGGCGTGGCAGACCTCTCTTGACCCGCCCACTGCTCCCCTCAGCAGTGTACTTCGATCTGCCTGTTCTGCTCCCCACTCTGTCTCTGGTGAAGTCTCTCACCGTCCCTGAGCCTCTGGCCTGTACCCCAGTTCTGTATGCACAAATGAATAAATCTTAAAAAAAAAAAGAAAAAGAAACTAGTAACCAAGCCTCCCTGTTGGCACAAGGGGTTAAGTCTCAGCACTAGGAACCTCTCGGTAGCCACAACAGCATGAGTTCCATCCCCGGCCAGGGCGCTGACCCACATGGCACAGCAGACCTCTCCTGACCCGCCTGCTGCTCCCCTCAGCAGTGTATTTCAGTAGATCCGCCAGTTCTGCTCCCCATTCTGTCCCTGGTGAATCCCCTCACCCTCATTCCCCCAAAACACATACACCTGCTCTTGAATGCATACATGAATAAAATACAAATCTAAAAAAGAAAAGAAACTAGCAACCTTCCACTAGACTAAAGGCCACAGGGTAAAAGCTGACTAAGCAAGAGGAGCCACACCTAGTGCTCCCACTCAAGCCTGCAGTATGGCCAAGCACAGCCTCAGGCCACAAAGTGCATCCTGGAACCACAGGCTGAAAGAGCCCTCCCTGACACCCTGGAAGAAAGCCCAGACAAGGACTGTCCTGCCACCCCCTTGTCAAAGGACCCCTAAGGGGTTCGGCCTCCAGGTCTCCATCTGTTAGAAGTGGTTTCTTCCTCTGGGAAGGGGACTGGAGTTGGAGCTGGAAGGGGCTGAATGAAGCTCACAACAAGCAGCCTCGCCAATTTCTAACCTGCTTTAATCCCCAGGAGAGTACAGAAAAATGGTCCAATGGGTAACCATGACAACCAAATTCACGTTTCTCTGCAGCTGTGAGCCAACGCACTGCTTAGCTCAAAGGAAGCCTCTGTTGTGGGGGGTTGAGCAAAGTCCACTCCAGCTCTCCCTCCCCACCTGCACACACCCAAAGGTGCAGGGCCCTGCTATATACTCAGACCAGGCTGAGGCCAGAACAGTCGCCCTGCATGAAAGTGTCCACAGTGCCTAACCCCTGGCCAGGAAGTATTAAACACACAGCAGGCCTGTCCCTTGTAGGCCCCTGTAAGTGGACTCTCTAGGATCAAAGCCAAACTTACCTCCTCAGCTCGATGGAGCCCTCAGCACGAACAGGCTGCAGAGGAACTGGCTGCCGAAAATCAAAGGTGAGGATCTGCTGGGGGTCCGAGAGGCTGCGGCAGGGGTACTCCCACAGTGGGTGGGGCTCGGCCTCCTTGCTCTCCCTGAAGTCCAAAGCTTGCTGAGGAGGGAAGGGGAGGCAGGGTCTGCAGAGCCAGAGCTAACGGCCCAAGGGTCAAGCAGCTCACACCCTCATATCCAGGGTTTAGGCCTATGTTTCCCCTCACCTCCATGGTCCAGGTCCCTGGGGGAACAGCCAAGTCATCCGGCAAAAACTCCTCACAGAAAGACTAGAGGCTGATCAGACCAGCTGGTTCCTTCTTCCCTTTACCATTCACAAGCCTTATCTTTAGCAAGTTACCTCATCCCTCTAAGCTTCAATTACTTCTTTTTAAAATGGGTAACACTGCCCATCTCGTGCTACTTTGAAGACAAGTATCTAAGCAAGGAAAACACCTGTTGCTTAGACACTTGCCATCCAGTACCCCAGTGAGCCTACAGCTGCTGATTCACTCTTCACAGGCTCCCAGTTTAGGCGAGACCAGCAACCCCGGGCCTGGGGGCACACTGCCTTCCAGACAAATGAGGCTGCATGGGAAAGCACCTAGATGAGTGAAAGTCACACAGGAATTGGCAACAAGGTGACCAAACAAAATCAAGCCAGGGTGAAGCACACAGAGCAGACCAGGGTGAGCTGAGAGATGGGCAGTGAATGCAGGGTGACCACAGGAGTGAAGGCAGGGGTCACTGTCAGGGCGACAGCAGGGGAGACAGTGAGGAAGGGAGTCAAGGGTTTTCCTGCTGGGACAGACAGGGCCAAACTTAGGGACAACAGACATACTTGGGCTCTGAGTGGAGAAAGGCAGAATGCGCTAAGTGGGAGACGAAGAGGCAGCTTGGTCACTGGTGAGTTAAAAGCAGCCCAAAACAGAATAGTAGCAGCAGGGGAAGAAAACTGGACCAGTGGCTGCTCACTGAGCACAGGTGGTTGTGGAACCAACGACCAACTGCAAGTGAGGGTGAGGACTTGCGGTGTGGGCCCCTGCAGCCTGACTGGGTGACCAGGGGTGAAACGGTGGCAGGCTAGGAAGGGAAACTGGAAGGGGCCAGGCAGGGTGGAGGGAAGAGCAGGTGGGGTTTGGAAGCATCCCAGTCAGTGTGCCTAAGGACACTGCAGTGAAAAACTATCTGGGCTGCGCTCGGGGGGATGCAGACCTCGGGCAACAGGAGAGACGAGGCGGGGGCAGCCAGGCAGGCAGGGCAGGCCAGGACAATGGTCTAAGGGAGACCCAGAACATGTGACACCTAGGGGATGAGGATGGTGGGAGAGTCCAGGAAGGGGCCTGAGGAGTGGCCAGAGAGGCTGAAGTGTGCCATGACCGCACACAAAGGATTATTTCCAAAAGCATGGAATGGTTAGCGGTCTGCCACGGAGGAGCAGGAAGCATGAAAATATCCATTAGTTTTATTTACTTAAAAAAATGTTTATACAAGCAATCGACATTCACAATGGGAATGTGTGGACAGAAAGGTAGCAGAAGAGGAAAAACTGCTTCTTAATCACAGAGCTAGTATTTTTTGGTCTACTATTCCACCCCCATTTCTGTGTGAATTTTCTTAAAACAGATCATGTTCCTTGTCCTGCCCTTCTCATGTGCTGTACTTCACAGGGTCGAGTACCCTGACACTTGACTGATGAGGGCTGCCCGGGCTCTGGCAGCTGCTGCCCTAGTGCTGATCCCATCCCCTGCCACTTGGCATCAGGCCATGCTAGTACCTGCTGCACCACTAACCAGAAAGGACCCTCCTTCCACATCACTGTCTATACCTACCACCCTCCCCCGCAATGGAGGCCCCCAAGTGAAATGGCTGGCTCAGTAGGTTACCATGAAAGTGCCATCTGGAAAGACCATCCCATCAAAGAACAAACTACTGCTACGGGCAGGACTAGTTCTGGTGGCACACAGATGAGAGGTCACGGAAAAATGTGGTAACAAGAGCAAGAGGGAAGGGTCAGTGAGGCTGGCTGGGAACATCCCCAGCCCAAAACCTGAGGCAATCTTGCTGTTCCCATATACTTGGCAGAAACTTTTCCTTCCCCAACCCAAGGATGCCAGTTCCTGATTCAGGGCTTACACATAGGGTAAGAGTGGCTTGATACCAGACTCTATGACACAATGGGGCTCAGGTTCATATCCATGGTGGGCCAATCAGAATGGCAGCACCTGCCCTCCCTGTGCCAAATAGAGGCGTTCTCTGCATGCTGCTGGCACTGCCTACCGGGTCCTTTCATGGAAGCCAGCAGTCCCAGTCAGAGAGCTGTGGCAGATGAAGTGGGTAGGTCGGACACAGGGTGGGGGCTGAAGCCCCACCTACCTTAATCATGTCATCCATGATGTGCACATCGAAGCCTTCACAGTCACCGCAGGGGCTCCGGATCCGCCACAGGTCCTATGGCGAACACACAGCCCCTGTCAACACGTGCACCCCCGAGTACACGGATGTCCACACCTATGGTGGAGCATGGCCACACACCATGCCCTGTGGGAAGCACATGGACAGGGGCCACAGAGAAAGGTGGTGACAAGAGCAAGTGAGGTGGGAGGAGCCTCAGACCCAACCAGAGGCACATCTTGCTGGCAAGGACACCCACCCTGCCCCACCTCAGGTTGCAGGAACTTCTCTGAATCTGCAACGCCTCACAGACCCCAAGTTCTCTCCCACAAGGAGGTGGTCAAAGAAGAGCATCTAGGCTAGACTTTCTGTAGTCCCCATTCACACCATCCTGATCACTGCTTTGTTTTTTGTTTTTTCAGGAGAAATCTGTGAACCAGTTCTCAGTTCATGGAACCAGTACCAATACATGGAGCATGGGACCTGTGCCCTAGGTAAGTGGCTGGGAATAAGAACCTGCTCTCCCAAATCTTCTTTGGCTCTGAAAAACAAATTCATGTGGAAATGTGATCAGGTAAATACCTGACAAAAAAGAAATACCCGGAAAATAAATGATGGCACAACTAAGCTACCAACAGATAAAGCCATTGTCATAAAAGAAATATCAAATGAGGTTCACTCTACATTTCAGGTTAAAAGCATTTCACAATCCTTTTAATAAAAAAAAAAAAATCATTTCCCAAAATGACTTTGTGACTGTGGTTCTACTTTGATGAGAAAATTAAAATGAAGCTTTTCAATTTTTCTCTTGCACAAAGAAGCTGACTCTCCCATCTGAAAATGCTTTTAACAACTGGCGCCTCAGCATTAATGAGAGCAAAGCAAGCTGTGCAGCATGCCTTCTGAAACTCTCAAGTTATATATTTTAATTATTCTGATAAGCCATAATTGTAAAATGACAACACACAGCCATTTCCATTTCATTTCAAATGTCTGCCTTTTTAAAAGGCACGACTCTCCTATTCAGCTCCACAGCGTGCTGACACAGAAGAGCAAAGGCCCGACACGAAGGCCCGTGCTACACCACCTATGTGCAAGGTGTCTGCAAGAACATACCCTGAACTCTACCACCACCGCATGCAGCGAGGCAGCCTGGGGCATCACCACGGCGCCAGGCTCCAGGTGCGGGTCCACCGCAGTCCTCACGTACCAGAAGTACAGGTTGTGCCACGGCAGCAGGCTGGTGGTGAAGAATGGCTCACCCAGGAGGAGAGAGACCTGGTGATCAGAGCAAGACACAAGATCAAGTGTCAGAAGGATCTGACTGAACTGCTTAAGACTGAAGGACAAGTTGCAAGTTTCATGGAAACAAGGAAGTTAACAGGTCATTCACTCAGTCAACAACAAACATGCGGCACAGACAGGAGTCCTGCCCTGAGGAGGGCAGAGTGGAATGGGGAGCAGGCTGGGATATATGGTTGCACATTCAGGCAAGCTTTGACAGAAGCAAGGAAGGCCATGTGAAGGAGCCCCAGAGATAAGAACACAAGGAAGAGCTTCCAGGACAGCATCCTATAAACCATACTTAATTACCACAACTCTGTCTTATTGGTGTTTGTCTGCCCCCCTCACTGGCCTCTGAGAGAGAGAGCACCAAGCAACAGCCTTAGCTCAGGGGAGGAAAAGGACTCACAAAGGACCTAGGGCCAGCAGCCAGAACAGTAAGAGGGAGACCTGGAAACAGCAGCCTCCTAAAACCTGAAAGAAGCATGCTGAGAAGGAGGTCCCCTTGCTGGGTAGAGCCCAGGGGAGACCTTGGGAGACGGTGTTTAGTAACACAGTGGCCACTAGGAGGCACTTGGGTGAGAGGGATAGTTCTGAGGCACAGCCTGGGGGCTGAGGAACATCTGCAGGAGGAGGAAGGTGCGGCTGGGACAGACCTGTCCGGGGAGGGAAGAGGACATGGCCAGCAGCTCTGAGACCGACAGAGCCACCTGCCCAGACTTGAAGGAGCAGAGATCAGTCAGAATTAAGCGGCGTTCGGCTGCTCCCTGTGATCTCTGCCAGCGCCTCAGGGCACCCTTCATGGAGGCAAGGTCAAGGTTGGTGAATTAGGTGAGGGGCCACCAATGACTGTTTCAGGGCTAAACTGACGGGTGCCAACGCAGAGCCTCTTGATACTTTACCTTTTTGCCCTCCAAGTCTGCAGATGTCAGTAATTCAGGACGCTTCTCTATTACATTAATTTTATCTTCCAAGTGGTTAGCTTTGAAGATCTTAAGAGGAAACAAAACAACATCTCAGAGTTGCTTTATCTGCTTTCAGCTTTCTTGCCAAATAGCTCTGCAGCACTTTTTTTTTTTTTTAAATTACAAAAGTTTATTTTTACATCATTTTGTACATTTTTTTTTCCCATCTCAATTGTAATCCCCGCGGGTTTCCCATCACCAAGTCACCCATGTGCCATCACCATAATCCCGTGCATTTCTCCCCCCCACCCCCCACCGCGTTTTTGATCCCATTCCCCATTCCGCCCCCACAAAATGTCTATGGTATATGGTTGTTCATTATTTTTGTTATTTTCTCGCCTGGTCCATTATACTCCTGCTATGAGTGAAACCATCCGGTATTTTTCTTTCTCTTTCTGGCTTATCTCACTAAGCATGATCTTTTCCAGTTCCATCCAAGTTGTGCAGCACCACTTTTAACTGCTTGGTGGAAATTCTCCCTTCTAGGTACATCCTATAGATCAAGGAAGATATCACTAGCAAAATGATGTAGCGGCAACAGAAATTTCTCTTGCAGGCACATCAGCAGGACCTAGCAGTAGACTTGTACTTCTGGTGGCAGTGGGTTAAAGAGAAACCATCACCATGGAGCCAACCAGGCTGGTTGGCCTATGAGCAGGGACTCCCTGAGCATTGGTGTCCAGAAACAAACCAATCTATCACTGCAGAAATCTACTTTTCAGCTCTATGTCAAACTTCTCTATGCCTAAACTTCTGCTACCACAGTGAAAAAAGGTAGAGTGAACACACTGGCTTCTTCTCAGCAACAATCCTGAATCTCCAGGCCAGTTCTCAGCACGGGAGGAACATGAGCTCTCACTGGCAGCAGCTGCCCTGCCAACGCTGCTTCAGAGCAGATCAGGTGCTGGAAGAGAGGCCCAGAGGTCCCCTCATTATTCCAGAGACAATATCACTTACCTTTTTCATCAGTCTATGAGAAGCTGCAGAACTCTCTACTGTAAACACCTAAAGAGAGTAACACAATATTAGCTAGAGAAAGAAATTAAAGATTAAAATGGGGGAAGGTCATTTTACGGCAGAGGGCACCACCTTTCCTCCTGGGCTGGTGCTCACCACCCACTGGGACAGTAGCCATGTTCTACACTGGTGCTTGTCAGTGGCAGGCACAGCTGGCAGCAACGCAACAGCTACAATCTGAGTCCAGCCACACAGGAGTCAGTAAGTCCCAAAGCCCCTGGACCAAGCGCACACCACAAAGGCACTGCAGCGATGCAGCTTTACTCCCAGAACCGCGACCCCGAAGACACCACCCCAACTCCAGAACTGGCGGAGGCTCGCGTCCAGTACCTGTCCAGCCCCAAGGTGATGGGCCAGCATGGGGAGCAGACTGCCATCACTGACACACAGGCAGGCGCTGTCTGGCTTCAGCACCTGCAGAAAAAGAGCAAACTCAGATTAGGCCTCCCTGCAGTCTGTCAAGAAATCTTTGTTGGCCACCTGAGAGAATCGCTCCTTTTCCCCTGACCCCACCAACTTGGACTCTATGACCATTCGATCTGATCTCCTCACTACTCCCTACCACTGCCTGTTTGCTAGCTCTTTAGTGCCCCCACACGAGTCACGCTTGTCTCCCAAGCCCACACTCCAACAGACCCACCTCACTTGCCTCCCTACACAGTGCCCACTGTCAGGAAAGACCCTGCCCCACTTGCCAAAGCTGACCAGCTAAAGGCCTGCCCCACTTGCCGACGGTGACCTCCCAGTTCACAAGGCCAGGATTCCCCCCCGACTTGTCACAGCAGGGAGAGCTGTGGGCCTGCCAAGCGACTCACCAGAGGCCGGGCTCACAGATCCTGCTAAGGCAAACTCAGATCTCCCCCTGCCCCGCCCTGCCTCCATGCACCTGCAAGCACAGGCACGTATGCACATGTATTTCTGCACAAGACTCCAAGGGCTCCCCCCACTCTAAGACCCCAGGCCAAGAGACCCCTACTCTAGGCAGCAGGAGGCAGAGATTTCTAGGCAGAAGGCTTATTTAATCAGATTTACACTTTAGAAGATTTTAGAAAGGCAGCAGCAGATAAACAACAGGTGGCGGAACCCACTAGAATCATCCACAGGAGTTGCTGGTGATCACAAGGATAAAGCACCTAGCGGGACAAAGGCAGAGGCTAGCGGGAGCTTCGCAGCCAAAGGCTCTCCCAGGAGCACAGAGACCAAGCCCAGAAACAATCTCCCGGCTCTCTGCCTGCGTGCCCACCCAGGGGCCAACCGCAGGCGCTCACAGCACACCAGCCATCCTGAGAGAGCAATGAGCTGCGGTGCAGGGACAAACTCCTTCTCCTCCACAACTACCGGAGGGGCTGGAAACTCACAGTTCTCAGGGCCTGGACATACTGATCAGTTCTGTCCTGATCGTTGATCTCTCCAAACCGGGGCCGATTCCAGAGCAGGTGAGCCTGGCAGTCGCACACAGGGCGCACGGAGGGAACTTTCCCATTCTTTTGGGGGCTGGAACAGAAAATGGAGATGGGTCAATTAGTGTGATCTGCTAACTACCAGTGAACACAAGGATATGAAAGAGGCACCTGCCCCAGTGAAACTGAGACAGGTCCCCAGAAGTACACCCTCAGTCGTGTACAGGGCACAGCCTAAGCCCTGGCTCTGGGATACATTAGGGCTGCCACTGCTAGACTGACACATATATCTGCTCCAAACAGAAGCCCTAAACACAGTAGCCTCTTCTGAATATACGGGCAGTAACATCCAGGCTTAAACCTTTGCTCTCATTTTACCTGTTCAGATACAAATATGACCTCGCATGCCTCTACAGGATCTATTAAAGGGGGAGTTCCAGAAGTAGCATGGTGTCACAGGCCCACAAAGGCTCGGGACACACCTGGTGCTCTGAAGGCTGTACCATATGCAGTAGTCATCATGGTGGGCCAGCAGGCAGAGGGCTGAGCCCTGGACGACTGCCTCCTCTTCCGGCAGGAAGTACACACACTGCATCCAGTGATCCCGCCACTGGAATTAAGAGCAAAGCCAAAAATTGGTTTGTAGGGAGACTATGAATGGATTACAAATACCACTGTAACAGAAGAGATAAGGAAAAACATTCTCAAGTCTGAGAGGCTAGAGGCGCCAGTGCTTGTTTTAACACTGGCTTTAGGAAGACACAGCATGGCCGAGGCAGGAGTCTTCAAGAGGGACTCAGAGGAGGGGACAAGAGTGGGCTGCCACCAAGATGAAAGGAGGGGATAGAAAGGAGGGAGGGAGGAAGTAAATGTGGTCAATGCCAATGATTGGCAAATTTTTTTAAAGATTTATCTATTTATGCATACAGAACTGGGGTACAGGCCAAAGGTGCGGGGGCGGTGAGAGGATTCACCCAAGACAGAGTGGGGAGCAGAACAGGCAGATCGATGAAGTACACTGCTGAGGGGAGCAGCGGGCGGGTCAGCAGAGGTCTGCCGCGCCATGTAGGATCACCTCCAGGGTGGGCAGGGATCGATCTTATGCTGACGTGGCTTTAGCTTCTTATTGCTGTGCTTTAACCTGCTGTGCCACCAGGGAGGGCCCTGATTGGCAATTTTAAATAAAGAATATCCCAGGTTTTCAATCTGTAGATTTAAACTTTTTCAAAATAAAAATTTAGGAAAATATCAGCGAGGCTTTCTTCTGTTTATTCCTTCTGAAAGGCAATCATTTTGAAAGAACCAGAATAAACTGTGAAGTAGCTGGGCTCCCCTCAGCAGTGTACTTTGTTGATCTGCCTGTTCTGCTCCCCACTCTGTCTGCCATGGAGCTGACCCACATGGAGCAGCAGACCTCTCCAGTCTCTCCTCAGCAATATACTCCAGCAGACCTACCTATTCTGCTCCCACTCTGTCTCTGGTGAATCCTCTCACCTCCCACACCTCTGGCCTACATCCCAGTTTGTCTACATATAAGTCTTTAAAATAAATAAAAATAAATTGTAAAGCAGTTTACAATAACCCAAACCAACCTTACAAGCTACACTGACCCTTTTTGCTAATGCAAATCCACATACAAGAGCCTATCCTAAGGGGCGAGAATAAAACAGAAAGGAGAAAGGCTATGTTCACATTACTCTTCATGGCACAGAACTATTTACACCAGCAAAATTGGAATACACCCAAATGTCCAGCCTTAAAGAAATGGGTACACAAATCCTTATACAAAATATACTCAAACATTTAAAATGAAGATTATGGTGCAGACGAAGAAACATTAAAAAAAAGTACTGAAAAAAACACATGCATGTATAAAAAACCCAAAGGAGAGTTATTTTGGGTGGGAGAACCACAAAATTCTTTATTTATTTTGTTTTATTTTATACCAAGTTTATTACTCGTATAATGTTAAGCCTCTTTTAAAAAAAGAATGAACTCGGCCCTCCCTGATGGCGCAGCGGGTTAAAGCACAGCACTGAGAATCTGGGGCCGCTTCCGCATGAGTTCGATTCCCGCCTGCCCCGGAGGTGACCACATGGTGTGGCAGACCTCTCCTGACCCGCCCGCTGCTCCCCTGAGCAGTGTGCTTCGTCGATCTGCCTGCTCTGCTCCCCACTCTGTCTCTGGTGAAGCCTCTCACCACCCCTGAGCCTCTGCCCAGTTCTGTATGCACAAATAAATAAATCTTTAAAAAAAAAAAAAGAAAAAAAAAAGAATGAACTCCTAAAATAGCAAATGTCAGCCCCAAGTCTGGTGAACTAACTCTGCCATCCCCAGAAACTGAGGGGAACCTGGCCCTGGGAGACCCCAAGAGCGCAGCTCAGCTTGGAGGCAAGAAAGAGGACACCCGTCTCTCTCCTGAGGAACACATTCTCCGTGACCCTGTGTGTCCCTGCTGGGCTTGTGGGTCAAATCTGCCCAAGCAATTTTAAGCCAACTTGACAAAACCTGCTGTTCAAAGTGAGAAGACTCAACAGATGTTGTAAGAAAAGCAGTTTAGTGAAGTCATGAGGGAGATTCCTTCAAATTCCTAGCAGTCACCACCAGGGAAGGATGGACACAAGGCCCAGTTAGGAGACCTGGTGACCAGCACCCACCCACCCACCGCTGCTGCCTGCGGTGCACCCTGACAATCACTGAGCAGAGCCTTAGGGCTGCATTGGTTACCCAGCAAGTCTTATATGAGGACTCAAGGGGGAAATATACATAGAAGAACTCTGAAGATATGCAAATGAAAAGTATTAACATTTTTATTATAGTCTTATGCTAATTTTACAGCCAACACACTCCTGGAGAGGAAGAAAGCAGCCCAGGACCAGTTTCAATTCTGTGGGAGATTTCGGCCCGACCCCTCCCCCTGCCCCAGCTGGCAGAGGACAGGGCGGATAGCACCCAGCTTGTTTGCACAGGCAGTGTGACTCAGCCAAGTGCCTGGGGGTAGCAGAGATGGCGCCTGACCGCCATTCCACAGCAGTCCTGACCCTTTGTTCTGAACAGCAAATCAGGGAGCCTTTCCAAAGTCACCCCCACATATTTATATCCAGCAGGTGAGCAATCAAACAAGACCAGAGAGCAGGCAGAGAACAACAGAGGCTGGTGCCCAAGACTCCAGGGAGAGGGCAGGCTTGACTGCTCAGCCCTGAAGTAGTCTTCCCACTTTTTCCTCTTTGCATGTGCACAGAGAGGTGGATAAAACACATGAAAGAAAATCCAAGAGATATAAAAGGGTCACAGTGTAAAAAATAAGCTTCCTTTCCACCTCTAACCTCATTTTCTGTGAGTTCTCCCAAAGACATCCTCACACGCACCACACATACACTCATAAACACGTCTATTCTCATTTGTAATAATGCTAACGCTGGCACACCACGTACTGTTCTGCACCTCTATTTCTGTTTCACTTCACCTTCTACAGACTGCTTCCCCACAAGAACAGATAGTCACTCATGCTCTGAAAGGATGTAGGGTAATGGACAGCTAGCCAGAGCCCTGCTGGGGCCCCTGGAATAGCCATTCTTTTCTTTAAAATCTAGGCTGCCCTGAGTACCCAGCACACACGGCACTCTGCCCACGTGTAGAGCTACCAGGGCTGAAATGTCTGTAAGCAGCATCACTCCCCAGGGCGGCACGCCGGACTCCAAGGGCTCCCTGGCCTGCTCTCGCCACGCCTCCGACTGTGCTACCAACTCTCCAACTCTACTCACAGATGGGAGCAAACTGGTATCTCCCTGCCATTTCAATTTGCATTTCTCTTATGAGTAAGGCTAAACAACTTTTCACATGTTAAGGAGTTTTTCCATTTCTTTCTCTGCTGTAGTTCATGTCCTCTGTCTATTTTCTATTGGGCTAAAGAAGGCAGACTTTGAGAGGACAGAAGAGGCTGTGGACAGGTCATGGACTCTACCCCAAGCTGATCTGAGGGCCCTGGACTCCGCAGGGCTGGGGCAATGACCTGTGCCAGACGAAGGAGCTGGCATACCAAAGCTCCCCTATGGCCGCGTCCCCTGGTGCTGACCATGACCTCAGACTGCGGAGTCTATCTGACCACAGCGAGCCCTGCTTTTGTGTGGCCCCTTTTGACGTCCTCATTGACAATGATTCTGACAGCCCCTTCTGCCTCCAAATTCTTTGACTCTCACGTTCAATGTGCTACTTTCCCGAACATGGACCAGTTTCCTCATTTACACGAAAATGTGCTCAGCAACTGCTTCTTACCTGGAGCTCCCCTGGGTCAGAGTGTGCCCAGAAGGGGGCCATCGTGCACTTGATCTTCCCCTCTGGGTCCATTTCAATGTCCCACCAGGAAAGAACCACCTGAGCTCGACCAGATGCCAGAGGTTCAAACTTCCTGCTGTGGCAAGCTGCTAAGCTACTGACTTGCTTGCTGAAGTCCACGCTGTGGAAGAATATTCAGGAACTTCAACATTTGTTAAGCGCCCACACTCCACTTTTAAGCTTTTATGGTGAAAGCTTATGAGACTTGTCTACAAGGGACTCCTGCCTTCAGAGGCAGGTGATATTGTCTAGGTCTCCTTCCCCCTCAAAACAGAATTTCCAAAGACCCGAATTCCACCAACTATCTCAAAGTGCCATCACCTGGCGTAGCTCCTAGGTACCTGAACATAGGCAGCACGTCGCTGAGGACAGTGAAGTCAGTGGGCGACACCTGGTTCAGCTGAATGTCATAGACAGAGGGTGCACCGGGGCACCTCTCCAGTTCCAGGGGGGGTACGATGACCTGTTCTCCACAGCTGGTCTGAACATGGATGGGAAACAGCTTGTTCCATGACCACATCTTTCTCGACTCCACCAGCTGTGCATAGATGGTTGCTCTGTGAGGTACCGCCTCACAATTTTCCTAGGTTTATATAAAAAAAAAGTATGTTGGCCCACCATAATTTCCACTTACCAAAGATATATTCCTTAACAGAACACCACTCAGCCATTAAAAAAAGAAGAAGAAAAAAGAAATCTTCCTATTTGTGACAACAGGTATGGACCTTGAGGGGTTAGATTAAGTTGAAGTAAGTCAGGAGAAAAACAACTACTGTGTGATTCCACTCATTTGGGGAATATTAAAAGAAAAAAAAAGCAATTAAGCAAACAAATCAAAAACAAATCCACACAACAACAGAAAGGAGGTTACCAGAAGGGAAGGTGGGAGAAGGGAGAAGGTAGAAGGAGCAGATGGTTTGGTGGTGGATGGAGACTGGACAGCTGAAGTGGGGGACCCCACTAGGCAGCTGGGCTTGCGCATGGCGATATAAGTACAGATACTAAGGTAAGAAAATGTACTGTACACCTGAAGCTTCATGTTACCTCAGTAAAAAAGAGAAAGGGAAAAGCAGCACATTCCATAGTAAAAGGCTGGTTTAGTAACAGCTAACATTTTATCAGTTTTTGGACAGCAAACAGTTTTCAACCTGATACCCTTGTAAAAGCAAAAAAGGAACTAGATTTCAAAAAGAATACATACTTCTGCTTGAAATGATTTATGTCAGGTAAGCTCCCAGCTACCTGACACTTAAATACTTCAAAAATAAGCCTTAATTGTCATCATGCTGATCAACTCCCACACTGACACTGAAGAAAGAGCCCAAGTCCTACTGCTGACGTAACCATCATTCTGGCAGCCTCAGAGCCCCCTTCAGTGCAACTCTTTTGGTGTCTTGCCCAGACCAACATACCACAACCTTCTTATCACACAGCCCAAAGGACAAGAGTCCAATATCAACTGACCTGACCTTCTGGCTTCACCTGCCACTGCCAATTAGAATCTTCTCCTGGAGCCTCCCTGGTGGCACAGCAGGTTCAAGTTCAGCACTGTGAGGCTATCCACAGCCACCCTGGCCCAAGTTAGATCCCCGGCCAGAGAGGTGACCCACAGGGCCCAGCAGACCTCTCCTGAGCCGCCCACTGCTCCCCTCAGCAGTGTATTTCAGTAAATCTGCCTGTTCTGCTCCCTTCTTAGTCTCTGGTGAATCTTCCACCCACCCCCGCACCTCTGGTCTGTACCAGTTCTTCTATGCGTAAATAAATAAATCTTAAAGAAAAAAGGAGCTTCTAGCTTGGCTTTGGCTGCAACCTCTTGTCAACTTTCTTCCTACCTCATTCATTCATCTAACCCCCTCTATATTCCAGGTCTTAGGGGCCCAGCTATGAAGCAGGTGACAGCTGCTACTGCATGGAAATGACAAGCACAGGGTTTTTTTTTTACTTCAGTGCCAGTGACCTCTTCGGCCATATGAGCCTTTGCGTGGGGGTGGGGAGTGGTGTAGGGTGGAGAGGGGTTGTTCTGTGCATCACAGGATGCTTAGTAGCTCCCTGGCTGCCACCTACAAGATGACAGCAGCATACCCCTTCTCAGCTGTGATGCAAACAATGTCTCCAGACACAGCTCTGGCTGAGAAGCACTGTTCTCCCCGCTGTCTCCTTCACAGGCAGTGCTTTCTCTGTCCACCCCTCAAAGAGGGGTAGTCTATTTTCTCCCTCCACATAATCTCCTGAGAGACTTCAACCTCTCCATCTTCACTTAGCAAATACCATCATCCAAAGGCCCCTTGGTTCTCTCTACTTCCCACACACTCAGACAGGTGAACCCCTAAACCAGTAAATCATGTCAGCCCCTCCCCACCTCCTCAGGTTTAGTCCTCCTCTTCCACTCCCATCACCAGCGATCTATAGCCCGTGCAGCTGCCCACGCTGCAAACCTGGCACCATCCTCAATCTAAGTGATCATCAACTCCTGATGACTTCCTCCTCGCCGGGTCCCCCTCTCCAGACCCACCCTACAGCCTTGGTGACAGCTCACCTCTGCCAGCACCTAGATGACTCGATACAACCTTTAAGCGTCTCGCTGCGTCTGCTCTTGCTCCCCAATCGCTCTGCACATGCCCTCCTGCATAAACAGGACACACCAATCCTCTGCTGAAACCCACTTGCCTTCTGAAACACACAGCCCAGCTTGGTCAAGACCCTACCCAATAATCCAGGCTTATCATTAACACCACCTCCTGCTCCTCCCACACTATGCAAAATACGATCAACCTTCAAGATCTGGGCATCACCACACCAACTCTACTTCATGTCTGTGTGCACACAGTCCCCTCTCCCATGAGGGGAGAGGGGCACCCCCAACTGCCAGGGCCAACACCAGATCACTCTTCAAGACTGACTCAGCTCAAGCTTCATCTTCCATGACTCCTCTCTGCCCCTACCAGAACAGGCAGTATCTCACCCCACTTACCATCCTCACAGAGTACCTCAAACTGTACTGTAACGATCTGCCTACCTACCCTGTCTTCCTGGGAACTCACCTTCAAAACCCAAAATCTTAATTCCCCAAAAGGGGCCTGGCACAATAAAAATGCTCAAAAATTGTATCTTCAGAGATCACTGCCTGGGTAGTTCAATGCCATATGGACTATTGTCAGACGCACCCGCACCCAGGTGTGTACCAGGAAGAGGTACAGGGCAATGGAAGCCTTTGTGCATAGCCACAATTTCTTTAAGATGCAGGGTAGGCAGATGGGCGCAGTGATTAGAGTGGGCAACGGACACCAGCCTGCTACAGGCCAGCAAGGAGCGGAAATAGCTGCCCGCACAGCTTTTTTATAATGAGAATTACAGAAAGACAAATTGGGACACAAATAACATGACTCTAAACATTACCTATCACAGGGATTTGACTAGTTGGTGGTTTCAACAGAGTGAAACAGGAATTCTTACTTCTGATTACTAGAAAAAGATGTTATACCCTGGAGACAGTGGGGCACCTCCCAGCAAGGGGGCCTGCAGGACTATCTCCACTGCATGCTGCCCATGTAAGGTGGACTCTGGCTCCAAATACCCTAGAAGGAACTCCCCTTCTTCACTCTGGGGGCATGAAAATCCCCAGAGAAGGTCCTAGGCTGGGCCAGTGGTGGGCTCATCTGGATGGTGTCCACCAGGCTGGTGCCAGCAGAAGCAGCATTCACACCTTCCCAGTTCACCTTGGCTTCTGGGTCTCCACCTCCAGCTTCCAAGATAAAAAAGGCCAAGGCTTCAGTATGTCTCTCCACTTTCAAAAAGCCTGCCAAATTGTCACTCTCCAATCCCCCTTAGCTAGAATGGCCTGGCATGCAGGGCCTTACGTAAGGCCTTCCACCTTCTACCCCAGCCTCTGCCATTAGCTCACAAGACCCCCCCCCCCCCACCTCAGGCTGGTGTTCTCACTGACATACCAACAGGTCCTCTCTCTGGGGCACCTCTCCCTCTCCTCAGGGTGTTTCCAACTTCTACCCTTTCTACATGTGCTCTCATCTCCTTCCTGACCTGTGACCTCTTCTGTCAGTCCCAGGCCAAATGGCAGTGGTGCTACTGTCAGCCTCTTCATTCAGTCCATTCAGGAGTGACCACCACTGACCATTATGGGTTAGAGGGCAGAAGGATGTTTTATACTTTTTTCTGGATGCCAGAAAATTTTACCCAGAAAGAATATTTGTTTGAGTGAACTGAATTTGAAGATCGTTTCTTGCCTTTCAACTCTACCAAGACTTGGCAAATATCATAACTGAGGAGAACCAGTCTTGCAGGAGTCGAGGGGTGTCACAGGGTGTATGGAGAAGTACTGGGCATTCAGCAAGGTGTAGCAGCCAGAGCTGTGCAGCCAGCTGGGCCCTACCTGCACGAGGTGCCTGTGAGCATGCTCATAGGAGGGCAGGGCCCCCTCCCCAATCAGCTCTGTGTCAAACAACTCCGTGATGAGGATGTTGGCCCGGCAAGGCATGTCACCATCTGAGAAGCACAAGGAAACAGGCAGAAGCAAACAGATTAGAAAAGATATTTATAGCAAGTATCTGGGGAGTGGGCGAGGGGGAGGGGACTCTAACAGGCTATAAGTTGAAAGCACACACTATGCTGCAGTGTTTGGAAGTGTCACACATCTGCAATGACTGCAATGGTTCAGCCAAAGATCCATTTAGGTATGTGCATCAAACAACTGGTGGCTACAGATGCTAACAGCTGGTCAAACCTGGTTTATCAAGGGACTGAGTTGGCTATACTTCCCTTTCAGCTTTCTGTATGTGTAGTACTACAAGAAAAGAAAATTGTAAGTACCCAAAAAGAAACCAGGCAAAAATACAAATAAATAATTCAAAATGATAAAGATATCAAACACATGGAAAGTTCTTCATTCCAGTTCTTATTAACAACTGGAGAGGGACAAATTAACAAACTGTTAACTATTAAATTAGCAAAAAATATCTGAAAGCAAAATCAAATGCTGATACCTCAGGTTATTTGTAGGTTGCAGAGAGAAAAAAAAAACAAAAGCAAGCGAGCAAGAGAGAGAGAGACTGAAGATCTTCTAGTTACCATGAGTTCAGCTGATTCCACTGACACCCAATAATACCACTGAGATCCACGATTCAGAATCTCAATTCTTTGCATTAAATCTTCTTAGCATTAAATTAAGGTAGTTTCTTGCTACCAAACAATCCCCTAAGTAACAATTGTTTTAGGGTAGTAGGATTATGGAGGATCTTTTGTTAACTCTATTTTCTAAAACTCTGTAATATAATGGTGACTCTTATAATTATAACCTTTAATGAGCTAAGAGACAAAATTACTTTGGAAGGGGCTATTCATCATGAAGCACAAACTATAAAGCACTCCTAATGGCTCATAAATTACAATCTGACAAAGCCCACTCATCTACCCTACACAGAACATGAGTCTCTTGCAAGGGAAGTAATGAAGTGGTTCAAAGAAGGCTGAAGTAGAGGGAGTTTGAGCCTACAGTCAGAGAGCTGGATCTGGATCCTGCTTAGAAAGCAGACACACCAGTCACCTTGCCTGTAAATGGGGGTAGGTGACGAGATCTATCTCATGTGGTAGTTAGGAGAGGAAAGGCTGGAACTGTACACAGCTCCTATGAGGTACATTTGTGCTCAATGATAGTATGAAGTGAAAGGAGGCTGAGAAGAAACTTCTCTCTCCTGGCACAGAGACCTTCCTCCCAAGTGGCACTGCCCTCTTCTCTGATGTCATGCCAAATCTGTTGAAAACATTGTCCCAAACTGAGGGCCTCCCTGGTGGTGCAAGGGTTAAAGTGTCAATGTTATCAAGCAATCTCCAGCCTCAACAGCATGAGTTCAGAGCCCAGCCAGGGAGCTGACCCACATGGCCCAACAGACCTCTCCTGCCTCACTTGCTGCTCCCCTCAGCAGTGTATTTCAGTCAATCCACCTGTTCTGCTCCCCACTCTGTCTCTAGTGAATCCTCTCACTCACTGCACCTCTGGCCTATACCCCAGCTCCTGTATGCATAAATAAATAAAAAATAAATCTTTAAATAAAAAAGATATTGTCCCAAACTGAACCAAACACACCCTATATGTTTTTGCCTAACTGAATGGCACCATCAGCCACTCAGCCCAAAAACCTTGACATCATTTCCTACCTCCAGGAGAGCAGGGACCCTGCCGGTTGTTCACCATGTACCCCAACACCCAGCACAATGGCCAGCACCCAGTAATGCTCAGCATACATTAGCTGAATTCTTGATGGCTCCTTCTCTGTCACTCTACATCCAATCAATCACCAAGCCTCACCAATTCTACCCCCTGAATAATTTTTAAGCCAATTATGTAACTTAGAATGATTTATTGTCCAATTTTGCCTCAAATGAATTAAGCTTTATGATCCAGTGAATTTCAACAAACACTTCAGGGGAGCCTATGAATGCTAATGTATAAGGGTGCAGAGTACTGCAGGAGCCTGAAGAGAGGCAGTTACCCCACATACTCCTAAGTTTTTACCAAATGATTGCATGGGTAAACAAAAACTGCTCCCTGCGCCGGGAGCCCCACAACCCTCCTGTAGCCCACCTCTGGGAACAGGCAACAAACTGATGGCATTTTCAAAACGGGCAGAGAACAGCACCTTGGCAAACACATTTCAGAGAAGAAAGCTGCAAAGGAGAATCACAGCTGGAAGATGTTGCTGAGGCCTGGAAAGAGAGTTTTCCAGAAGAACTGACTGGCAGACGTATTAAAACTGCAGCACTTGCGATGAAAAGCAGAGGGAAGACCATCTGCCTCAACAGTGAGGAAGAGGCTCAACTAATCAGAGGAATGGACACAAAGCCCTATTTACAAAGGGCTAAGAATCAAGTAAAGGTGACAATCTACCCACTAAATAAATATTACCGAGTTCTTGGCTGTGTCAGGTGCTGTGCAATGGAACAGAAAACTTACCACGACACAAAGGCCATGACCTCAGGATGCCTCAGCTGTGTGAGGATACAGACATTAAATACAGAGTTACATAAATGCTTAATTATTATAGTGGTAGGGGCGTAAATGGCTAAGTACTGAGCGCATAAGGGGCCTGCCTAATGCAGGGCACAGCGCGTGGCCTGAGGAGGCAGTCCCAGGGAGAGAGACATGGCAGCGGCTGCTCTGCGGGCAGTCTCCGTGCTGTCAAGACTGATCAACCTTTCAAAAACAGCTGATCTCCATTTGTGGCCAAAATAGAGTAGTGGGGATCAGATTTATTCACCACTGTAATCAGCTAGAAAACGACAAAATATATGAAATACTATTTTTCAGATTTTGAACAAAAGGTCTGTTTGTACCCCAAGAAGAGAAACACAAAAGTGACCCCTGCTGCTGCTCTGGCCTTCAGCCAGCAGGTGCTGTCCAGAGTGCGGGAGAAGTGAGGAGTCCCACAAAGCAGAGCTGAGTTCAGTACTCAGCAGCTAGAGTTTAGGGAAGGTGAGAGGGCTGGGGCCTTCTCTGTGTAAGTTACACAGAAAAGGGACTTCAGAAATCTGAACAGTGTTCCCTTAAAAATGGCTGGATATACTTTCACACAGGTAAAACTAGAAGGTCATGTAACTATAAACTGAACAATTTCTAGGGCTCATGGAAGACTGGTAAGTATTCTAGTGCTGCTCACATAGTACCCAGGCACTCAGCAGAAGGCCCGGAAAAGGCCTGCTTTAGTAAGGATAAAATAGCCTTAGAGCAGGGGTTCTCAACAGAGCGTGATGTTCCTGAACCCCCATCTCCTTATCCCCATGGTGATATTTTTGGTTGACACAAATGGCTTTCTTTTTGGGGGGGTTTGGAGGTACTACAGGCTTCTACTGGTTAGAAGTGGGAGGGTTCTACTCAATCTATAATATACAGAACAACTCCCAACAACAAGGTACAAGGTATTATCAGATGTAAAATGTCAATAGTGCCACTGTTGAAAAACCATGACTAAAAGCTACTCTAACTGTGTTTAACAAAGCTCAAAAGCAAGACTTTGAAAGGATCAAATTCATCTGCAAGTAACTTAACTGTGTGCCAAACAAGTTCTTACACAGACAACAAAATCTAACATGCACCAATAAAAAAAAATTCCATTATCCACAACATTTCAGATAAAGATTACTAGACATGGAGGGCCTCCCTAGTGATGCAGGGGTTAAGTCTCATTACTATGACGCTATAACCAGCCACTGTGGAATGAGTTCGATGCCTGGCCAGGGAGCTGACCCACATGGTGCAGCAGACCTCTCCTGTTCCACCCGCTGCTCCCCTCAGCAGTGCATTTCAGTGCATCTGCCTGTTCTGCTCCCCACTCTGTCTCTGGTGAATCCTCTCACTCCCCCTGCCCCATACCTCTGGCCTATACCCCAGTTCTTGTATATATAAATAAATAAAATAAATCTTAAAAAAAAAAAAAAACAGGCCCTCCCTTGGTGGCACAGCTGGTTAAAGCACAGCCCTGAGAAGCTAAAGCCACTTCAGCACGAGTTCAATCTGCGGCCAGGGAGCTGACCCACATGGCGAGGCAGACCTCTCCTGACCTGCCTGCTGCTCCCTTCAACAGTGTACTTCATTGATCTGCCTGTTCTGCTCCCCACTCTGTCTCTGGTGAATCCTTTCACCACTCATGAACCTCTGGCCTGTACCCCAGTTCTGTATGCATAAATAAATAAACCTTAAAAAAAAATTACTGGACATGCAAAGAAAGTATGACACAATACCAAGATAAAAATCAGTCAATGGAACAAATAGGAAAAATAGAAATGGTGGAAGCAGAAAGAGTGTTGACTGCTGGAACTGCTAATACAAATATGTTAAGTAGTCAAAGAAACACATGAACATAAATGAGAAAAGTGGAAGTTCTAAAAAATGAACTAAATTGGGACATTTAGAAACACAGTAATCAGGGGCCCACCCTAGTGGCACAACAGGATAAAGCACAGCACTATGAAGCTATTGGAACCAGTAACTATAGCACGAGTTCGATCCCTGGCCAAGGAAGTGACCCACATGGCATGGCAGACCTCTCCTTTATCATCCATTACTCACCGTAGCAGTATATTTCAGTCAAACTGCCTGTTCCCCATTCTGTCTCTGGTGAATCCTCTCGGCCCCTCCCTTCTTCCACACCTCTGGCGTGCACCCCAGTCTTTTCTTTTTTTTTAAGATTTATTTATGCACACAAGAAAGGGGATATATGTCAGAGGTGCGGGGGATGAGAGGATTCACCAGAAACAGAATGGGGAGCAGAATAGGCAGATCTACTGAAACACACTACTGAGGGGTACAGCGGGCAGTACAGGAGAGGTCTGCTGCACCATGTGGGTCACCTCCCTGGCTGAGGATCAAACTCTTGCTGCAACGACTGTGGATAGTTTCATAGTGCTGTGCTTTAACCCATGTGCCATCAGGGAGGGTCCCAGCCCAGCCCTTATATGCATAAATAAATAAAACAAATCTTAAAAAAAAAAAACTATATTGATATCATTACCTCTTCAAGAAGCTTCCTTTGCTATCTTCCCACAATGCTATTCAAGCATTAAAAGCATGTGAAATTTCAGAAGTAGCATTCAACCTCCTAATTATATCCTGGCCACCTGGAGCCTGTGCTATGCAGTCAAATCTCTCATGTGAGATGCTGAAACATGATGTCAAGTATCTTTCTGCTATCTACTTAGTTTTATTCTTGTTTGATGAAACTTGAAACTAGAGTTGAACCACAGAAAACTTGTAATTGCTTAAAACAAAAGGAGATTTCATTTGTGTCACCCCAAATATACTAGATTAGCTCTGCTTTGCCCATTGCTGCTTTGTGTTAACTAGTAGAGATGCAAACTGTTTACCTACATACCACCACATGGAGAGCCACTATTTCCACGCAATTAGCCTAGCATGTTTATCCCAGTTCACTGGAGTAAGCGATCTCCCCCCTAAGAGTAAGGATGTGTTCATCTTACCTGGTCCAACAGTCACTTCAGTGGAATGCTTGTTGATAACCTTAATCTTATCACTGAAGCCATTTTCCTCCACAATCTTCACAGCAGCATCAGCCATAGGCTTGAAAACCTAGAAATTAGAGCCAAACCAGGAAAAAATAAGCAATAAATTAAACGTCTTAATATCCAAGATTAGCAAGATGTTCCTTGACCCCCTTCCTAAGATTTGAAGTAAAAGAGGCTTTCACTTCTGGATTCCCTTCTAAATATACAAAATGCTCCTTTGTTACAATTCAAGATGTAGGAAAAATGCTTCTTTGGGCTAATTTAAAATAAACAAGACTTCATCTGAGTAACTGACACACTTTATTCTCCAAACATGTGTCATGCGAATGAACACAAAGGACTAAGATTCTGCTGAGTTTAACCTGCAACTAGGAATTCCCATTCCATGCCAGCATCAGAGGGGATGAGGATGAGAATGGCAGGTTATCTGTGCCACACTAGAGGGAGCCCGCAAAGAACTGGCCCCGCAAAACCATGAGCCTTATGCCATGCTCTCTGTGCATGAGAGAGGAAGACTGTCATTTGTCACACTGAGTGTGAGCAGGTCCCCGTCCTGCTCACAATGGTCCCAAATCCCCACTATTGGCAAGTTGTTCCTCCATAATACAGAACACCTGCCACTGTCTTACTCCCCAGACCCGGCCCACACCTACCCCGGCACTAACAAACACTGCAGCCACACTAATCTCCCCACTTTGCTTTGGGTAAGCCCAAGCCTTCTCTGCCCACCTGCTGAAGCAAACCTGACTTTCTGGGCAGTACAAGTCTCCCCTGTCCAGAAGACTCAATATCCCTAAACATCAGTCCCTCCAACTCCCACTCTCCAACTGACCCCACAGCTCTAAGCACATTAGTTCATGAAACATACAAACACACATGTAGCCACACACTCGCAGAAAGTCAACAAGATGACAAAGTGACCAGTCACACTGACACAATTTTCAGTTTTTTTCTGAGTCCGTTAGTTTTTCACACTTCCTATCATGAACACATTCCTTATTTTCTAGCATTTCTGTTTCTATAATCAAGGAGGAAATGGCCTATCATATAAAGAATATGTTTGTGCTTGCAAGGGAAAAAAACATGTTCACAATCAGTTTCAAGTGACTTCTAGGACCTGGCTTGATGTTCTAAGATGTACCTTAAGGGCCTCCTCCCTCAATTCTTTCCAGACCTTTGCCTCTGCCCCCAAATACTCCATGTTTATCCCAAGCAGTGCTCCTGCCTCTTGCCAGGTCATTCATCTCCTCCCCTGACTCTTCAGGCTCTGAGAGTTACAGCAACCGTCAGGACTTTTCACCTGGACGTATCACCCAATATTCCCACCAGGCTAAGAATACCTGTAACTTTCAAGATAGGAGAGTTACAATTCCTTACCACAGGACTCAGGAGTTTCACAACCTGGGCATCTCTATGATACTCTTTGCCAAAACACTGGATGACAATGTTCCCCAAACACTAGAGTATTCCTTCAGCCTAAGATGCCCACTTTTCCAGACCATAGGCCACACTGCAGGGGTGGTGGGTGGGTATGTGAAAAGAATCTGGGAAGGATGCCCTGGAATGTTCCCAATCTTTATGTAAAAGAGCAAAAAATTTCTACCTTGTTTAAGCCACCATGGTTTGGAAACTTTGTTATTTGCACCTCACTCTCCTTAACCAAAGTTCTTCCAGAAACATTTCTGAATATACCCTTTGTGGGAGAGCACACAGCAAAATTTTAACAATGGTTAACTTCGAGTAAACATACTATTTTTATTCTACATTTACCAAGTTCCTATAATGACATGTATTATTTACAATCCGAAAAAAACATGTTTAATGCTTTATTTAAAGAAATAACAGACTGCTAGATTACTGGTAAACATAATCTGATAACTGGCTCTGCAGGGCCACGTGAAGTAGAGGGCTTTGCTACTGTGATGTGCAGGGGGACGCCCCCACATAGAAAATCCCGATACCCAAGCCACACTATAGAATAATTCAATCAAAATCCTGGTGGCGGGGTTGAGGGGAGAAATCTGGTCAACTAGGAATTAATGTTTTTTTAAAGATTTATTTATTTATTTATGCATACAAGAATGGAGTATAGGCAAAAGGTGTAGGAGGGTGAAAGGATTCACCAGAGACAGAGTGGGGAGCAGAACAGGCGGATCCACTGAAATCCACTGCTGAGGAGAGCAGTGGGTGAGACAGAAGAGGTCTGCCAGGCCATATGGGTCAGCTCCCTGGCCAGGTACTGAACTCATGCAGTAGTAGCTGCTGATAGCTTTACAATGCTGAGATATAACCCCTGCATCACCAGAGAGGCCTGGCATTAGTATTTTTAAAAGCTCCTCAGCAGGCCCTCCCTGGTGGTGCAATGGGTTAGGAAGCAGCACTGCAAGCTAGCCGCAGCCACTGCAGTACAAGTTCAATCCCCAGTCCCGGAGGTGACCTCATGGCATGGCAGACCTCTCCTGACCTGCCTGCTGCTTCCCTCAGCAGTTTACCATGTCGATCTGTCTGTTCTGCTCCCCATTTTATCTCCAGTGAATCCTCTCACCGCCACTGTACCTCTGGCCTATACCCCAGTTCTGTATGCATAAATAAATAAATATTTTTAAAAAAGCTCCTCAGCGGATGTGGAGAAAA
>NW_004567129.1:16861244-16908646 GCF_000260355.1 Condylura cristata
AAAAAAAAAAAAAAAAGCTCCTCCTCAGCAGTTCTGACATGTAGCCAAAGCTGGGAACCATTATTTTCAGAGGCGAAAACAAGCTTCTAGAGAAAGGAATATGTCCAATACAACTTTAGGTATTCTCAAAACCTGGAATCTGGAGCTGTGCTGGGTATGGAGTAAGCATTCTGGACTATTGGTGCAGCATAAGTTGAGGGGGTCAGAGTGTGAAGAACATAGGGACTTCCCACAGAAGACAACCAAGAAGATGACTCACCTCAATAGCATAGCAGAAGTCAGCACCTGCTGTTACCGCCATCATTGACAAGAGTCCTGTGCCGGTGCCAATGTCAAGAACCAAGGCTTTCTGTCCTCTGTCCTTCACCCGGCTCACAGCTGCCCGGATACCCTGGTAATATTTTATATTCTAAGAAAAAGGGAGAAATAGCTGTCACTTCATGGCACTTACAATAACTAAGAGAAAGGGGGCAGCACTGAGACTTAACCCTAGGCCACCCGGGAGGCTCCTTAAACAGATTTTTAATGAGTAAGAATGGTATCAATCCTCAAAATAGTAACTGAAATCTAAAAGAAAATAGAGTGACAAATCAGAATTCTAAAGGGAGGTGATCCTCAAACCAGAATCCAAAATCAACCTCTGAAATGTAAGGGAAGAAAAAAGAACTATTCAAAAAAGTCTCACAAACGTTATCTTCCATCACCCTCTCACAGGAAACTGGGGAGGAAAGTGCCTCACCACAGGTACTTAGGAAAACTTAGGATTCAGGAAACAGAGGTCCCCAATAAAAAAGAACGTGATGGAGATCTGTAGGACAATAAACAAGAATGCTGGGATGACAGATAATATAAGAGGTCCAGAGAGCACCCAGAATAGATAGATAACTGGTTGATCTTTCCTTCTAAAAGGAGAGATACACAGTCAGGGGAAATTTGAGCACAAAACAATGATTTCTACAAAGAAAACTAAACAAAAAATAAGCTAATTTTTATTCAAGAAAGGAAAAGTAATCAGAGTATCACATAGCTTAACTCTAAGTAGTGTTTCTACAGTCCTAGCAAACATATGATTTTAACTAACATTTCTGTAAGTATTGACCTCATGACAATTCTTTTTTTTTTTTTTTTTTTTTTAACTTATTTGTGCATACAGAACCGAGGTGCAGGCCAGAGGCGCAGGGGCGGCAAGAGGCCTCACCAGAGACAGAGTGAGGAGCAGAACAGGCAGATGGACGAGAATCGAACTCATGTAGAAGAAGCCTTAGATTCTCGGTGCTGTGCTTTAACCCACTGCGCCACCAGGGAGGGCCGTGACAATTCTTTAAAAAGAGGATATACCATCCTGTTCAAGGTGACAAATAAGGGGAGGGTATCCTTATTTTACATATGAAAAAATAGGACAAAGAGTTTAAGTGATTTGCCACAGAAAAGTAATTCTGGTCTGGCAAAGATTCATGGCACTTAAGATTCATGTCACTTCATGGCACTTACAGGAGAAAGGAAAATGAATGGAAGGAGCTGAAAGAAAGTCAGATTCTCAGTTCTCACAGAAAGGCATCAACAGATAATAGCTCTGCAGATTTGGAGGTAAACACAGGCAGCTCGAAGAGAAGAAATGAGGTTGCCACTGAAGTCGAGCATAAAATTGTTTGTCTAGTGAACATGATACACCAGGGGAAAAGTATTTTTTCATAGTGAATCTTAAAAAACTATTTGACTGATAAGTCTGTGTATTTATGTCATAGGTAAATCAATATGACATTTTATGCTGTGTGCTTTAAAATCACAGTAAGAGGTTTTTGGTTTTTTTTAATCAATATTGCAATTGTTAGAATCTGTTGAACTAAAAAACTGAACATCAATACATTATGTCCCCCAAAGCAGGGGGTGCTATCTTCTCTGGGTAGGAGTGGGCCTAGGAGCTGGTCTGGGAGACTGAGTACAGCCATGAGCTAGTGACCCGAGAATCCTCAACACTCCTTCACACTGCTGACACTCAACAGAGTAGCTATTACCTTTTATTTACTCAATGTTGGAGACATTATTGGGAAACTGGAGTCCCATAAAGGACAACTTGGATATTTCTGGCTTTTGAGATGCCGCTGAAGGGAGGATTATGGCATGCTGTCTGTTGCAAAAAGTCCACATTTTCTTAGCTCTGCTGTTGAAGCCATGATCAACTATGCTGAGAAGACAGAAGCCAAGTATCTGTATATCCACCACATGCAGGAGATCGGGGTCATGGAAGGGATTTCCTGCTTCTGGTGGGGGTGACATGGTGATTCATTCAAAAAGGCAAACCAGGGCTCAGAAAGGCACAATCAAGAAGTGGTAATTTGACAATGAAAGTCACACTGGAGAAGAGATACATGTTTACTCGGAAGAACGCTGGGGTCACAGTTAACAGCAAAGGCAAGCAAAAGGTTCTACTATCACAGGATCCAGATGTACAAAAGTGTGGAGACTTATGACTGGGGATTAAATCCAATGCCGGTATTTTCAATGTAGCTGTAAAAAATAATTAAAAAAAAAAAAAAAACTATTTGTATCTACCTCCTCTTCCCCATTCCTGCCCCCAAAAAGGCAATCTGTGGGAAGGAGGCCAGATAATCAAATAAATAGAGTCAACTATAAGGTGACTAATAATAGAATTAGACTTAATAGTGAAAAAATACAGTATATACATAGTGTAGTGGTGATTTGTAATGATGCATACTGTAATGGCAATTCAGCAGTATCTGTCAAAAGTCACATCTATATTCATTACCCTAGACTATACCAAAAATGATATCCCAATGGCAAATAAACATGTCTGATGTCATTAGTCATTATAAAAAGGGATATTAAAACTACAGTGAGATATCACTCTATACTCACATTCAAACAAAATGGCTAAAATCAAACATTGACAATACCAGATGTTGCCAAGGATGTAAAAAAACTGGAACCTTCACATATCAGTAGCAGGAAATTAAAATATTATGTTCATTTCGGAAAAGAGTTTGTAGTTTCTTCAAAAGTTATATATTTAACATAAATGTGCACTTACCCAACAATCCTACTTTTATATATCTACTAAAAGGAAAAAAAACCTGTCCACAGAGACTTTGACATGACTGTTTACAGCAGGACTATTCAAAATAGCCCCCACACTGGAAACAGTTCAATGTCCATCAACTGGAAAATGCATAAATAAAATACAGCACATCCATTAATGGAATCTAACCAGGTACTAAAAAGGAATACTGATGTATACCCAACTTGAGTGAACCTCAAAAACATGAACAAAGCTAAACAGACACATAAGACCCTTACTTATAGTCCCATAATCATATTCCAAATATTACATGGTCTTAGGAAATACATGAAATTTCTAGAAAAGACCAAACTATAGAAAAAGCAGACTGGTAAAAGGATGTCTAGGGTTGGGTTTTGGCAATGGTTCTAAAACAACAACTAGGGAGCCTCTCTGGTGGCGCAAAGGGTTAAGTCTCAGCACCATGACGCTATCAGCAGCCACTGCAGCATGAGTTCAATCCCCAGCCAGGGAGCTGACCCCCATCACATAGCAGCCCTCTCTGGTCTCACCTGCTGCTCCCCTGAGCAGCGTATTTCAGTAGATCCACCTATTCTGCTCTCCACTGACTCTGGTGAATCCTCTCACTCCCACCCTCACCCCCAGCCTACACCCTGTTCTTGTATGCATAAATAAATCTTAAGATAATTAAAATAAAACAACAGCTAAATGTACAGCACCATGCAAAAGCATGGAGAAATGTGTTTATGCTGCTTCTACCCTTAACCAGTAAGTTCTGACTCCCATTTTCTCATGTGTAGAATTAGGGAAGGGGAAGCAAATAATGCAGGGTCAGGAATGTTCTGTCAGAGTTTGGATATTTTTGTGAGACCACAAAGGGTTTTAAACAGAAGAATAACATGCCAGGCTGGCATTCAGAAGGATCCCTTGGGCTATTATGCAAGAGGAAGGAAAGGCAGGACCAACAACACATGAGAGCTAGCAGGCAGTGGGTTGAAGAACCAATCAAATTTAAGGATAGAATGCCTGTTCAGAAATGGAAAAGGACATCACTTTCTGGCTTGGCTCACTGGATGGATGGCAATGCCATCTGTCCAACCCCCCTGGAAGCTTGGGCAAAAAGCACCCTCTTTGCAGATGACACTAAAATTGGCCTTTCCAGGTTTAGTGATTAGAGTCCAGTAAGATGATAAGACCCTTAAATTAGAGGACTAATCAACAACCAAGGACAATGTTTATTCTGTAATTCCCCAACAGTTCATCAAAGGCACTAGGGAGGCTCCGGCCCCCTCTTTGTGGCCTGCACACGACAGCTGTTTAAGGAGATCATTCTGTCATGGTGTTTCCAAGAAGCAGACAGGTTGAACTACTAATCTGTGTGGGGTGACGGGGATACCACCACACCTAAACTAAGCCTACCATTTGCCCTGAGCCCGCTTCTACCTTGCTATTTCATGTCTGTTGCTGCATCATTTAAGCTTCCCAGCTTCTGAGCCACCCAGATGAGGCCAACTGGTCAAGCACTCAGATAGAAAGGGAAATTCTGGGTTGCTGTCATAAGATCAGAGCAGCGGGTTAAAGCACAGCACTAAGAAGCTAAAGCCACTTCAGCATGAGTTTGATCCCTGCCCTGAAAGGTGACCCACATGGCGCGGCAGACCTCTCCTCTCTCCCTGCTGCTCCCCTCAGCAGTGTACTTTGTTAGTCTGCCTGTTCTGCTCCCCACTCTGTCTCTGGTGAATCCTCTCACTGCCCCTGCACCTCTGGTCTGTACCCCAGCATAAATAATCTTTTAAAAAGAAAGAAAGAAAATTTGGGTGAAAGAGAAAAAGCTGAAATGGAATTTTGCAATGCAAATAAAATGTGTTTCACAAAATACAGTGTGCACTGACCTCTAGAGATTTTATTTTAGAACTGCAAGCAATTTTAGTTTTTAAAGATTTGTTTATGTATGTAGAACTGGGGTATAGGCCAGAGGTGCAGGAGGGTGAGAGGATTCACCAGAGACAGAGTGGGGAGCAGAACAGGCAGATCTATTGAAATACACTGCTGAGGGGAGCAGCCAACAGGTCAGGAGAGGTCTGCCATGCCATGTGGGTCACCTCTCTGGCCGGGGATTGGAACTTGTGTGCAGTGGCCATGAGAGCTTCATAATACTGCTCTTTAACCCACTATGCCACCAGGGTGGACCCAGAATTGTAAGTAACTTTATACGAGGCAAGTTACCATGTAATTAAAGAATTTTATATTGAGGTCATGCAGATTAGCTTGCATATTCCATTCACTTTAAATTTTACTAAATGACTTCTCCAGAGGGCTCATGTTTTGAGGAAGGCCATATTTAGGTCAACAGCAGAGTAGGAAGTAGGTAGGTCCCAGCCTCCCTTGACTGATTTCCTGACCAGTGCACCACACTTCCTCTCCATATCATTCTAACATGTCCAGGGGGAATTTTTAACCTTATAATGCAAGGTTTTACGACATCCACTAAGATAATGGCTTCCTTTCATACTTACTCTGTCTTTGTCATGCAGCATATCAGCATAGGATGACCTAGAAACACAAAAACACAAGTCAGACAACCCTCTGAAAAACTAATATACAGCTAAAAAATAACACACCACAGGGGAGTAGTTAAATATATAAATGCGGCCCTCCCTGGTGGCGCAGCGGGTTAAAGCACTGCACTAAGCTTAAGCCGCTTCCGCATGAGTTCGATTCCGCCTGCCCCGGAGGTGACCACATGGTGTGGCAGACCTCTCCTGACCGGCCCGCTGCTCCCCTCAGCAGTGTACTTCGTAGACCTGCCTGTTCTGCTCCCCACTCTGTCTCTAGTGAAGCCTCTCACCCTCCGCATCTCTGACCTGTACCCAGTTCTGTATGAATAAATAAATAAATCTTTAAAAATATACGTGTATATATATATATAAATGCAATCCTAAGTCAGATGAGACAAACATCCAGGCCCACTTTAAACTATTCTAACAGAGTTACTTATTGTCACACCTTCTTCCTGAAATGTTCTCCTCTCCACACTCTGGACATTCCTTCTACAACCTCAGCTCTTCTAGAATCCCTTCCCTTTTGCCTTTCTGATATCACACCTTCTTTGAGAACAATTTTGCAGTTTTAACTCTCAATTAACAACTGAAAATTGTCTATATGGATGTTCAAATCCAGACACCTAATCTCCATCATCTGCCCCTCTCTAAACACACCCATTCTACATATAAAATATATTGAGGTATATTTTAATATACTGAGGTTCACAGAAGTTAAGTAGGTTGGCTGATATCCCAGAATTAGGAAGTAAGAGTCTGGACAGTCACTCCCTAACCCAGATGGTTCTTGTTGCTTCCATGCACTTGTGTTCATTTCAACTTGTAGTTTTTTACGTGCTTGTACCTCCCACAAAACTGCATGTTCCTTGAGGATGGACACCCTATCTTCTCCATTTTAGAATTCATAGCCGTTGTACAGTACACCGTATAGACTTAATGACTGCCAAATGAGAGTAACTCCCATATTACTAGATACCCTCCCCAGAGGAAAAACAAGTGTTTTCCTCTTTTCCACTTTAGAGAACTTAACCATGATGAATGTGTCACCACATCAATGACATCGTATGTAATTTCACCATCACTACTACCACCACTGCCATGCTGCTACTCTACTGGATCCTGGACTCCCTTTCTCCACTATAGCAGCCCTGAGACACAATATCTGATTCTCCACACAGGTGTGCCTTTGCCTGATTTCCACACATATCCACCTGGCTCAGCAGACCTGCTTCTGACCCACACCTGGCCTTGACCAGATGCACTAGGGCCAGCCGGGTCCACACTCAGACTGGACTCCAAGGCATCTGCTTTGTGATCAAGTGCCACCAACAGTGAACAAACCCTCATTACCTTGCAATCTCCTGGTGGTAATCATAGTGTTCATCCTCCTCCAGCCACTCCACAGATCCTGTGGTGGGATTGGCCCGCCCACAGAAGACCTTCATGATGCCAGTCAGTGCTCAGTTTGTATAGAAAAGCAGTCGTGGCCGATCACTTCTTGTGGACAGATCTGATCACCAATAATCTATTCACAACACTGTGCCAAAAAAAAATAAGTACTCAACAAATAAATCAAGGAATTCAAATGTTACTCACTGAAAATAACTGTTAATCATACTTTAATCTTTTCAGCAAGAGTTATTTGGTTTTATAATCTACTCATAACAGCAAGAACTAAAATACAACAAGCAAGACAAAAACTCTAAGTTAAAAAAGAACAAATTGTTGATTACCAGAGGGAAAGGGTTAGAAGTGGAGAAAATGGGTAAAAGGGGTCAATTACATGTTGGTCGGTGGAAACTAGACTTTTGGGGTGCTCCTAATGTAGTAGCTACATATGTTCAATCACAACTATACACCTGAAACTGTAATGATACTTTAGGGCCCTCCCTGGTGGCACAAGGGGTTAAAGCTTAGCATTTATGAAGCTCTCCACAGCTACTGCAGCATGAGTTTGATACCCAGCCAGGGAGCTGACCCATGTGGTACAGCAAACCTCTCCTGTGTCCCCTTAGTATTTCAGTAGACCTGCTTGTTCTGTTCCTCACTCTTTCGCTGGTGAGTCCTCTTAACACCTGCACCTCTGGCCTACACCCCATTCCTTGTATGCATAAATAAATCTTTTAAAAAAGAAGATACTTCAATGACAATTATTTTAAATCCTCCTAATAAATAAATTCATATAGCTCTCAGAAATTCAGCAGTTCTGGGGCCCTCCCTAGTGGTGCAACAAATTAGGGCGCAACACTGGAAGCTAGGCGCAGCCGCTTTAGTGCATGTTCAATCCCAGTCCCCAGAGGTGACCCACATGGCGCAGCAGACCTCTCCTGTTTTGTCCCCTGCTCCCCTCAGCAGTGTACTTTGTCAATCTGCCTGCTCTGCTCCCCACTCTGTCTCTGGTGAATCCTCTCACCACCCCTGCACCTCTGGCCTATACCCCAGTTCTGTATGTATAAATGAATAAATCTTTTAAATTGACACACAGCAGGATGTGAGCATTTCTCTGAGGGAAGAGAAAAAGAGATCAAGGTTCACACAGGAGTCTTCAAAAGTAATAGCACTGTTCATTACCCAAAACTTAAGTGTTCCACATTCCACTTCTTGTAGAACATTGGTCCATCTCCAAGAATCCTTAGAAAGACTACTTTACAGGTCTTAAACATTCCTAAGGTGTTTTACTGACCAGAGTGACCAAACTTCTTTTGAAAATTTCTAAACTACGCAAACATTAAATTGTTACACAAGAGGATGGGAAACAATCTTTTCTGAAAAGAGCACAGGCAGTCACTGCACTGGTTCAAAGCAGGCGATTTGTCCTTCAGCATATATGTCCTCGATCTAATGAGTCTCAAACTTTCTGACAATCCCTGTAATGTATTTTACATTGAGACACAACACACACAATGTAAAGTAGCCAGCTATATTGTCTTCTATCATAATATATGATATATTCTATTTCATTTTTCTTTTCATTGCTGTGCTACCCTCCCTGGTGACACAACAGGTTAAAGCACAGCACTATGAAGCTGTCCACAGCCACTGCAACATGAATTTGATTCCTGGCCAGGGAGGTGACCCACATGGAGCAGCAGACCTCTTCTGTCTCACCTGCTGCTCCCCTCAACAGTGTATTTCAGTAGATCTGCCTGTACTGCTCCCCACTCTGGTGAATCCTCTCACCTCCCACACCTCTGGCCTGTACCCCAATTCTTGTCAAATAAATAAGCTTAAAAAAAAAAACTGCTGTCCAATAACAATTCAAAAGACACTACAGACAGAACCAGCAGGATCTATAATGTGCTTTAGAAGAGTGACAAACGTTGTAGTTGGAAAAAATGAGCACATCTTGCTGAACATTCAGGGAAGCTTAAAGTTTAAATGGTCATGGGGAGAGAGGGCACTCTCCAGCTCAGAAAGGCAGAAAACCAAAATCATGCACAGTAAGTAAGACTTGCTGAAGTGAAACTGAGTAAGGTGCCAAACATGCTGGGACTCATACTGGGGAATCCTGAAACCCTGGGTATGGTTCATGTGGAATCAATTCTGATGAAGCCAGGGGTTAAGAGTGTAGTAAAGAACTTTAGTCTATAAAATTTCCTTTTGATCGTGATTTTTTTTAAGTCATAACTACAATGTCCCTGCACAACTGCAGCCCACTAATTTCATATAAGTCTAATTGAATACATAAGGATAGGAACCATGTCCTGTTGTCTTTTTGAGTACTACACACCTTTCCTGGGAAGTCCTCTCATCTAATGACTTGTCCTCACAGAAGCCCACACTTCAAATTCAGGAGCTGTTCTCTGACCCCTTCTTCATTCTCCAAAAGCTGTGCACTCATATGGCCATTTACAGGAAGGGAATGGAATCACTCCATCAAATCCTAATTTCACCGTTAGTCAGATTTCAGAACAAATGTTTGGCTCATTCATTCAAAATTTACCAAAGTATTTCCTTTTTTTTTTTTTAAATATTTATGTATTTATGCATACAAGAACTAGAGTACAGGCCAGAGGTGTGGGAGGTGAGAGGATTCACCAGAGACAGGATGGGGAGCAGAACAAGCAGACTGACTGAAAAACACTGCTGAGGGGAGCGGCAGGAGAGACAGGAGAGGTCTGCTGTGCCATGTGGGTCAGCTCCCTGGCTGGGGATCTATTCGTGCTGCAGTGATTACAGGTAGCTTCATAGTCCTGGGCTTTCACCCTTTAATCCCTAGTGCCACCAGGGAGGGCCCCCACGTGTTTCCTATATGCCAGATATTGAACTGGAAAACTACCAAAAACAAGATCGAGGTCCGTTACCTCCAAAAATTTATAGCCCCTAATTGGGAAGAGTGAATTTAAATGCAACACGTGAGTACTAAAATAGAAAATACGCATCACGCAATGAGGAAGAGAATAACAGAGTTGTGAAAACACTGAAGAATTTGAGGGGCGCCCAATAAACCAGGTCAAAAATTGGGAAGCATGGTGCTTTATTTCAGGAATCTTTAGCCCAACTTTTCCAAGATCCTTAGGTGGAAAAAAAAGAAATACATAAGCAAAAAGGACAAAAGCCGAAAGTGACGGAAGAGCGCAGAGCAGAAGAAATTAAAGATGAGGAGTGGGCTTCTGAAATGACAACGGGCCACGCCGGCTTCGGAGAGATGTTTGCATTTCGTTCTAAACACACGGCGCGCAGCAGCCGGCTTTCGGAACACCTGCGGCCGAAGCACCCCTTTACAGGGCCGCTGTGGCGAGTGTGTGAAGACGATTCTCCAAATACTCAGAACAGTGCCTGGGAAAGGGGAGCCCGCCAGCGGTACCCTGACTCAGAGGGCGGTGGCCCAGTCAGCGGTGTGAATGCTGAATGAATGTACGGGACACCGACAGGTTCGGGTGTCTGTCACTGGGGAGAGGTGCCACATACCGTGATCCAAACATGTGGTCCGCCACGAGAGCAGCAGCAACCCACAATCATCTGACTGGACGGGAGAGAAGGGGCCGTTCCGGAACCCCGCTGTCCCCGCCCGCAGCTCAGCCGCCCCACGCGGACTCTTAAGATTCTCAGGAGTGCCAGCGACGCGTACCCCAACACCCGCGCACACCCACCCCAGCCCCTCCGCCGCGACTCTCAAGCTGAGGGCAGGCGACTGGCAGCACCTCAGGCTCCTTCCCAGGTCCCACCTTCCCAGCCCGCCTAGTTTCTCACCCGCCTCGGGATCTGCTCCATTCACTTCCGCCGCCGCCGCCATCTTGCCGCGGCTGGCGCGTGGAGCGACACTACTCGGTAGCCGTGAGCGTGCCGGGGGCGGGACCGGAAGCGGAATTTGAAGGCCCCTCATCGCAGCCCGAGCGTTCCCATAATGCTCCGTGACAGCCGCTATGGAGGCCGGCAGGACGGCTGTGCTCCGTGTGAAGCGGAAGCGCAGCGCGGAGCCCGCCGAGGCCCTAGTCCTTGCTTGTAAACGCCTCCGGGACAGTGCAGACGAGTCGACCGCCCAGACGTCCCTCGAGGGTCTAGAGAAAGCGGCGGAGAATAATGTCTTCCAGTTGGTGGCCACCGTGCGCTCCCAGGTATTGGGGAAATAGAGGACAAAGGAGCAAAACTGTATCCCTGACCCCTTCACGAATCCCAGCTTAAGTTGCCCCCCTTTCTCACCATCCCCCAGGAGGAACCAGTCCAACCGCTCTTGCGGGAAGCCCTGCGCCCTTCCCAAGGCAGCCAGCAGCGTATCCGCCGTGACCTCCGTGCATCGGCTCGGGAGACCCGGCAGGAGGGCCGCTACAGGGTGGTCTCCAGCCGCAGATCTTTGGGGATTCCCTCAAATGGCCCGGTGTCCGAGGGCGCACCTGAAAATCCAGGCGCTACCGAGGATGCCGGATTCCAGCTGTTCGACCTGGTCCACGAAGAAGGAGACACAGAGGCTGCCTCAGCAAGGTCATACAAAGTGAGTATACTCTACGAGGCAAGCGTTGGGCTTTTCGTAATTAATATATATCTAGACTCCGCGCTGAATCAAGACAGTTAAAAAAGAGGATGCACACGGCTTCACTTTAGAGATAAGTGATCCTAGGGCATCGAGCGAGTTTAGCCTTGTTTTAGCGCATCGTTCAACAGTATTGACTAAGGACCCACTATGTGTCAGGCTTTGTTCTTACGTTTGTTGAAACAGTGAGGACCTAACACTCAGAAGAGAAACGGTAAACAAAATTCAATGTCAAATGATGATATGGGCCGTAAAAGAGAAAACAGGAGAAGAAAGGTCCCCATATCATGAGGATCTCACTAAGAAAATAACAACTGAACAAAGACATGAAGGAGGTAAACGGCAGAGCACTATGGATATCTTGGTGAAACCGTTTGCTGGAGCTCAATGATAAACGAGAAAAGTTTAGGTGGCTCTTGTTTGTTCTTACTGTCAATCACCTAGCCCCTTATCCACTACAATCACTGGAAGGTTTTCAACAAGGTAAAGATAGAGCAGATGGGAAAATGTTTCAAAGGGAGGTGAAAAGGTTATTCCTAGGTAGCATATAAATTTGAGGTCTAGAATGCAGGTCTTAAATACCTTTAATCCAGTCAGTGTTCTTTCCACTACATTACATTCTTAATTTAGTTTTGTGATTCACTGCCAAAAAGCAAAGTCTTCTTTGTGCATAAGACCAAAGAGATAGAAAATTCTTGTCCTAAGTTATGTCTGCTCTTAATAAACTTTTTTTTTTTTTAATTTATTTATTTAGGGCCCTCCGTGGTGGCCAAAGGGGGTTTAAAAACAACACATTATGAAGTTCTCCAAAATCATGCAGCATGAGTTCAATCCCTGCCCTGGAGGTGAGCCACATGGCTGGCAGACCTCTCCTGGCCCGCCCGCTGCTCCCCTCAGCAGTGTACTTCATCAGTCTGCCTGTTCTGCTCCCCGCTCTGTCTCTGGTAAACCGTCTCACTTACCACACCTCAAAAGATGTATTTATTTATGCGTACAGAACTAGGGTACAGGCCATAGGTATAGGGGCGGTGAGAGGATTCACCAGAGACAGTGGGGAGCAGAAAAGGCAGACTGACTAAGTACATTGCTGAGGGGAGCAGCAGACAGGACCCGACAGGTCTACCTGGTCATGTGGATCACCTCCAGGGCAGGGATGGAACTCATGCGAAAATGGCTTCTGATAGCTTTATACTGCTATACTTTAACCCGTTGTGCCATCAGGAAGGACCTAATAATTTTTTTTTTTTAAGATTTATTTATTTATTCATACAGAACTGGGGTACAGGCCAGAGGCTCAGGGGCGGTGAGAGGCTTCACCAGAGACAGAGTGGGGAGCAGAACAGGCAGATCGATGAAGTACACTGCTGAGGGGAGCAGCGGGCGGGTCAGGAGAGGTCTGGCTCGCCATGTGGTTTCCTCCGGGGCAGGCAGCAGGTGGGAATCGAACTCATACGGAAGTGGCTTCAGATTCTCAGTGCTGCGCTTTAACCCGCTGCGCCACCAGGGAGGGCCAATAATTTTTTTTTTTAACTTTAAACTCCTTTCAATAGTTTTTGAAGTTTAAAGTATTTGGATGAAGATATATTTTCATATAGAATATATCAAGTAAAAAATGTTTAATCATGGTCTGGTCTTCCTGGAAAGCAGTTTGGGTGGAGTATACACTGCCACATTTTTTACGAAAACTTACTGCACACTCATTCTTAAATTACAGTTTTTTAAAAGTAAATCAATGTTCATTGAAATCACATCAATTTAAAAATTCATTAAATTCTATCTATAAGAAAAACTAGCAGATAAACTGGTAAAGGGTATAAACACATTTTCTCAATAATACAACAGCCTCTGGCAGTGAACCTGTCAAGACGGGTTACTTGCAGCTCATTTCCAGTTGGTCTGTGTTAGCCTCCATAACAGAGCCTGCTGGGATAAAGCACACCCTCCCCTCAGCCAGTTTTATCTAGGGCAATTCACCTCAAACTATTCTCTCACAAAAGGGGAGTCCACTACTGGTTTGTGATTAAAAGCACAATGTTGGTGTGGGCCCATCAAGTGATGGGTAATGGTTAGTAGTAGTCACCAGAGATCAAGAATCACATTTATGCTGCTGTAGGCGGCCACACAAACTGCAAGCCCACTAGGTTTCAGCCTTAGAAGTGCTACTGTGGGCCTGTGGGTAGCAGGAGGAGAACATCGTGCCAGAGAGCTCAAAAAAGACCAATGGCAGTAGAATCTGCTTCTGGCTCTGCTGGCCTGGCTCTCACCTTAGGCAGTCTCCCATGTGATCTCATGTCAGCCAAGCATAAAGGGCAGGAGGTTAGCTTATGTGATTTCAAATTGCAAAAGAACTACACATTAATTTTATATAGAAATTCTTGATGTTTTTGATTTCATGGGCTAAGCATAAGATAAGTAGGTCATGGTCCTTACAATCTTGAATTCAACATAGAACTGAGGGAGGCTTCCTTCACCTAACTCTTGCATCCCTCCTCCTGGAACACTCTTACATCTGTCCTCTTACATCTGTCCTCTTGGAACGTCCTGCATGTATCTTCTGCTGTTTCCTTCACAGGCCTCTGACCCAGATGTGATCCTCTGCAATTCTGTAGAGTTGATCCGTGAGCGGCTGACTATATCTGAGGATGGGCCAAGGGTTGGACAGCAGGAGGAACAGAAGGACGACTATGTATATGACATTTACTACTTGGAGATGGCCACTCCAGGATGGATTGAGAACATCCTTTCTGTGCAGCCCTACAGCCAGGAGTGGGAGCTGGTAAGAGGCCATGAGAATAGGGGCAGCTTAGCCTGCCTCATACTGATTTTCTAGTCAGAGTGCTTTGCTTCTTGAGTTCCCCTACTGATCAGTGTCATTCTTGGTTGATCTTGTTCTTGCTCAAAGGAAACTTTTTTTTTTTCTTTAACTTCCTTGTAGGGTCCTAGTAAAAGGATTTTGAGAAAGATCATTTAAATTTATGTTTTGTTCTTAATCTTTTACAAGGTTTGCAACACCTTTATTGTTTATAAAGTACCCACTCTAACATGAATGAGAACAAAGGCTTTTTAAAAATTGCAACCTCAAAGTGTAGGTAGAAAGTTCTATATTTAGGAAGCTAACATCCTGACAGTCATTAAAACAAATTCTAAAATGAGAAATGAGAAAATTAAAGGTGGGTGATGGAAGGCCATCAGGGATTGTACATGAGGGGAGAGACAAGTGGTCAAGAATGAAAGCAGTGTAGGAAAATGGGAAAAAAGTCTTTTTTGAAAACATAAAAAAGTTAAGGTGCTACTTACCATGCTCTCACGCTGAGAAAAGCACATTACCCCACCATTATATCCAGAGTTTCCCTGCCTTGGACCAATGCATGGCCCCTACTTCTGCTTTCCGGCACCTGTCACACTTAGGATTGGGTTGTGACCTTTGGGGTCATCCATAACCCATGTACTCCTCACGGTGACGGCCCTTTGAAGAGTTTGAAGGCCTCTGCATCACCTGCTCAGAACACTGGCCTTCCCACCCAGGTATATTCTTTCTGGTGCAGTGTGTTCTACCCCACCAGTAGTGTGGTGCCTGGAGCCAGACTTTTAAGCAGAGAAGGCACTAACTCTCTCTCTTGTAAACTGAGTCCCTACATCCTCTTATGTGGCAATGTCAGACTAAACCCTAGGCTGTTTCTTTTTCAGCTGGCATCCTTAAATGACATCTCTCTCAGTTGGGTGATAATGGCTTCCCTTGTAGCCTTACTCTAGAGGTTTAGACTTATATTTGTGTTGAGATATGCAGGTGAATGATGACCAACAACCAGAGGATATTTATGAAGATGAAGATGATGAGAACAGTGAGAATAACTGGCGCAATGAGTACCCAGAAGAAGAAGAGGACAGTGACGGAGATAAAGATTCCAGGGGTAGGTGGCTTGCAGCCCTGGTGGAAAGGGATCTGAGGCTGAGGTAGAGCGTGGCTGATAGATACGTCTTAAGTGGCCTTCCTTCTCTGCCATGGAGCTCCAGGAGCTCGCCCACTGTCCAGAGCTGTGGGGGACCCACGGACTATTATTTCCAGGGGCACTGCTGGGCTCCCATAGGTCCAAAATCCTTACTTACTGTATTGCCTATCTTGGGTTTTGAGTATTATTATTCCATACTGAGCCAACTTCAGTGGAACATCTAACTCAGTGTCCCTCTCCCTGTGTCAATCAAGAATACAGTGGGGCCTCCCTGGTGGCGTAGGGGTTAATTTTAGCACTGTCAAGCTGTTGCCAGCCACTGCAACATGAGTTCAATCCTCAGCCAGGGAGGTGGCCCACATGGCACAGCAGACCTTTCCTGTCTCACCCACTGCTCCCCTCAGCATGCATTTCAGTAGATCTGCTTCCCACTCTGCCTCTAGTGAATCCTCTCACCATCTTTGACCAACACTCCAGTTCTTGTATGCATAAGTAATATAAATCTTTCAAAAAAAATTTTTTTAAAGAATACATTGGTGAAATTCACCCGTAAGCGTAGGCCAAGGCTTTCACACATCCATTATCTAATCGCTCAAGAAATTGCTATGGCCCTCCCTGGTGGTGCAGTGGGTTAAAGCTCAGCTCTGAAAACTGGCAGCAGCCGCTTCAGTGCAAATTTGATCCCCTGCCCTGGAGGTGATCCACATGGCGCAGCAGACCTCTCCTGTTTCACCTACTGCTCCCCTCAGCACTATACTTCATCAGTCTGCCTGTTCTGCTCCCCCACTCTGTCTCTGGTGAATCCTCTCGCCACCCCTACACCTCTGACTTGTACCCCAGTTCTGTATGCATAAATTTTTTTAAGTCTTTAAAAAAAAAAAAGTTGCTATATTCAATATTGTTTTTTTAGAAAGAGACAACTCAAACATGGTACCTGTTGGGGAGAGCAAGGAAGGATGCTCTGGCTGTTGGCTCAGTGCCAAAAAAAAGTACATTCTAGGGGTCTATTAATAGAGAAACAAAGTATTTATGCATATAAAACTGGGATATGGGCCAGAGGCATGGGGGGGGGGGTTGAGAAGATTCACCAGAAACAGAGTCGGGAGCAGAACAGTGGATCTACTGAAATACACTGCTGAGGGGAGCAGCGGGTGAGACACAAGAGGTCTGCTGTGCCATGTGGGTTAGCTTCCTGGCCAGGGATTGAACTTGTGCTGCGGGGCCTGGTGATGGCTTGATAGTGCTTAGACTTAAACCCTGCACTACCAAGGAGGCCCAGATTATGGGATATTCTGTTGGGGAAGTGCTTATAATATGTTAAAAGGAAAGGAGCAATGTACAAAATTCTATTTGCAATATAAGTGCAAACAAAACAAAAGTCCTATGTTAGGGGAGAAATGACAAAATCCAATTTTAAAGGAAGGACCCAGTTTGTATGGTAGAAATTCAACCATTTTTTCTTAAATTAGTCTATGAATTCTCTTTGTTAAGCAAGTTATTTTATAATGGAAAAGAAAAACAGATTCTTTTGAGAAAGGCAGGGAGCTGTTGACTACAAAATCAATCACATGGTTTTAGAACCCGTGCCTGTCATCTCATTCTAGGTTCTGATGAATACAACAGCCTTAGTGAAGAAGAAGGAGGCCATCGCAGACCACAGCTGTGGAGCAAATATCCTGTGAACGTGCAGAAGGAGTTTGGCTATGACAGCTCTCACGACCTAGATTCAGACTGATGGTCCTGTGACAGCCGTGAGGTTCTACCATGCCCTGAGGGCTCTTGGACTGCAGCATCTGCAACCTTGGCAGTTTCCTTCGATTTCCTCGCTTAACAGGGGAGGAGAAAGCATATCAAACAGCACTGCCCCACTATAGTGAAAGCTAAGGGAGTGTCTTTGCACTGAGTAGAGCCATTCTGCCTCACTTAAAAGTGATCCTATGGCCCTACAATGGCAACTTAGGGGGGAAGCATGAATACGAAGCTTCCAGAGGATTTTTCCAGCTTTCCCATACCACCACATCGCCCGCCTCCAGTAAAAGCCTGTCCCCTTTGTTGGAAGAGACTTAGGAGAGTGCCATTGGATCCCTTGTAGCACCACAGTACAGACTGGACAATAATGGCCATTAGGAAAGGACAAAGAATCTGCCTGAGCTGTGGAGGCTTCAAATGTTTATTTGCAGCATTTGCCAAAAACAGCTTTGCAGCAGCCACTAGTCATATGTGGCTGTTGAGCACTTAAATGTGATCCGTCTGCGTCTGCCTCCCTGCTTCTGGGCTCTGGTGATGGCTGTGAAGATTTCTGTCTTCCTTTTGCAGTGCTGCCAGGGGACAGAGTGTATGAATGTAGTAACTGTTCAGTAAAAACTAACTTTGAACGCGGGAGCAAGTAATTCCTCCAAAGCCTTTTAAATCTGAATATCTTAGGTATTTTCCCATGGTGCTTTTTCTTTTCCCCCCTTTCCTCCACTGCCCCACCAAATAAAGAGGTGGGGAAGTAAGCTAGACCTTTCAGACACTAAGGACTTCAGGCAAATAAGAAAAAGGAAAATGTATCATGAGCTTGGCTTTTCATGGAGAAATGTTTATTTGCAGCATTTGCCAAAAACAGCTTTGCAGCAGCCACTAGTCATATGTGGCTGTTGAGCACTTAAATGTGATCCGTACAACTGAGGGACCGAACATCACTTTACTAGTGCATGCGGCTGGCAGCAACTGCACTAGACAGAGCCATGCGAGGCAAACAGTACGAAAACCTCTGATGTCAGGTGTGCCCTCTTGCCCTGTGACACACTGTCGCGTGGGAAGGTGAATTACACAGGGAGATGAGGTGTCTTCCCGCCTCCAGTAAGACGACAAAGCATCTCTACTTCTCGATCCACCCACTTCTCTTCATAGTTTATTTTGTACATCTTTAAAGTACACTCGTTCCTGTCTACACAAAGTTAACTAAACCTGCCAGAAGTGATTAAGTTCTGCCTGTACATGTGCTCAGACCTTCCTGTTGCAGCTGTAAGACCAGCAGGCTTTTGGTTTCCCATCTGAGCTATCCACAAAGGTACAATTCAGTGCTAAAAGTAACAGGCAGACTTACATGTCTAATCTAGTCATCTTAGTCCTGTAGGCATAGAAACAGGATTACAAAATACTCCATTACAAAACACGCCATTATAATGTGTTCACTGCTGTTTATGGACTCACTGAGGTCTGCCAACACTAAAGGGCTTGACATCTTCACAAACCCCCTATGCAAAAGAGGTTAGCGCTCTGGAAGGGTTGAAGGAAACAACAAATATCTAGTGAGATTAATTTTTGTGGTGAAGCTTGAGTGCTGTACAAAGTCTCTGGCATCCCCACAGAAGGGTTCATGGGAGGAGTCTATGCAGCATAGACGCAAAGGATGCTGTCACCAACCAGTGGAAGACGACTTGGCTCACAAAGCAAGTATGAGGCTACCCCAGGTGTGAGGCCCTTGCTCCCCAAGAGTCTCTGGGGCAGCAATTCCTGGGGCTAGCTGGTCATTTACTTCAGTGAAAAAGCTAAAGCCTGAGTCAGGGATCCTGAAGACATGGGTACTCTTAAAGGACTGGCTCCAGAGGCCCCCTGGGGTAGCTGCCAGCTAGGCTCAGCCAGGAGTCATGTTTATGTAGTCCAGGCAAGTAAGCCTCTGCACAAGACTCCCTGTTTTGTTGTCAGGCAGGAATTTCCTGTTTCAGTCAATGTCCTACCGTGTCCTCACAGACATTCCCTGACCCAAAGGCAGCTTTGATCACGCTCCCTTGAAATGTCTGCCCGGATGATGATCAGTGGCATCACATTTGTACGATCCAGATGTTCTCTCTGCAAAGCGACCTGCATTAGGCGGGCCCTGCCACTCTGGCCTGCTGGAGCATGAGAATGTAGCCTTCCAGTCATGTCGTATGTTGAGGAGCAAGCTTGAGGTTGAAGCAACTTTTTTCCCGGAATCCACTGATCTCCGCAAGGAGAAAACAAGTGCCCACAAATACCAAGCTCATCTGGCCACTGTAGCCTAGGGACCTCGGGGTAAGTGGGGGCAGACAGGGCAGGTGTGTACTACCCCTGATGCACACAGAGGCCACTGGAGTGTAAACAAAGCCTGGTGGCAGGCACAGGTAGAGGACCAGCCTTACATGAGGTTTTCAGGAAAAGAAAAGGACCACTTCTAGCACCGAGGTGAGCTTGTTTGGGTCTGCACAGCAGTCCCCACTAGCCCTCACAGTGGAGCAAGCTAAGTGATGGTCTGGGTCCGTGAGCCAATGACAGCTAAAAGAATTCAGGTGATACTGCTGAATTCTAGAATAATTTCTGCCCTCTTAAAGTCCTCACCAGAAACCCAGAGATTTATGTTCTATCAACTAGAACAAAAAGCTATGTAAAATAGAAGATAATCCTTCAGGGCGGTATTGCAGATTTCTGATTCATGAGTTTATGCATTTGCCCTTGCTACACTTGACCAAGGTGCTTACAATCATGATCTACCCATATACTAAGGTGTGGACATGAGTAAAAAAATCTTTGAAAGTTCACTTTGCAGGTAAGGTTCAACAGAACATTGTGCTAAAGCTGAGCAAAAAAAAATCTGGTCAGAGTCTTACTCACCGCCACAAAGAGGACCCTCTAAGGCCAGAGTGGCTTGGCGTTGGGTGCTTGACATTTTTAAACACCATCACCTCATTGCATCCTGTAGTTGAATGAACACCAATGCCTTGCTAGAACTGGGTTCTGGATTAATATCAGTTAAGTAATGAAATACAAGCCTTTCCTGCAAGAACAATTTAGAGCCACAGGAAGATGTAGCATTTCAGGGCCCTAAATTCGTATCTTGTAGCTGGGCAGAGGAAAACTTCCCATAAAGCAGCCCCTTTGGTTCAGACCTCAAAAGTTCAGAAACTACCAGTCACTCCCACTTCCCTCATTGCTAACTCCCTGGCTGTTTGTAAGGGCTGCATCGAACCACCAGAAATACAATTAATCCAGGGCCCCACCACCACCAGCCTCTGAAGTTCCTACCTCCTTCCCGCCAGCCCCAGACCCTGAGTCTCCTCCCACAGCTTACCAATGCCTGACCGCCTGAGCAGGCCTTCAGCGCTAAGCACCCCCGGTGTAAGCCAACAGGCTCCTTTAGTACAGGCAGGGTTGGGGCACAGTCTTGTCATCTGGAATCTGGTGGCCATGACCACAGGTAGCCAGCCTTCCAGGCTGCAGGGGATGTCACCTCTGGCATCTAGTCAGTTTTACTATCAACCCTTCTTTCTTCATCTACATCTAGGTCAGTCAAGACGCAAAAGCAAAGCCCCTGTGTGACTTTGGTAATAGTGGCTAAAGGAAAATAGAGAAAACAAGAGTTTAGCAAACAGCTGCAGCATCAATCTGAATACCACAGGGCTAATTAAAGCATATTTGACACTCCTTTCCCACCTGTCCCTTGGGTCCCGTGTGCCAGATTTGGCTCCTCACCCCACCAAGTATCACTGCCCTCCTTTCCATGTCCACCCAGAAAAGTCTGGTGCATGACCTCTCATCTTCGCAAACTCTTGGGAAGCAGTTTTAACACTCAAATGGGATTCATAGAACTAAAGTGATGGTGTCCAGATAAACAGTGTGGAGTGAAGTCTCCTGGCCTCCAGAGCCTCGCTGGGATGCAGGAAGCAACTAATAGCCCTACTGCTGCACATGCTGGTATAGACACAGACACACAGGCACACACACACCGAGTGATACGCTTACCCAGGACATTCCGAATAAAGAGCGGCCTCCGAGACACTGGCAGGTAAATACCCAGGAAGTAGACAGGTACTCCAGAAAGGGCGATACCGATGCCAATGAGGGAATTGATGGTGTCGCTGCAGAGGGGCACAATCACCAGAAACAAGGAGCATATGCAGAACACGATAGGGAAAAACAGGCTCAGCTGAAATGGAGGGAAGTTAAGACATTAGGTGAGTGGGGCTGGGGAAAGGCTATCGGCAAGAAGACACCTTGGGGAGATGGCCCATCCCTCCTCATCTGCCCAGAGGTGCTGACCTTGAGAGGCCGGGGACGGTCAGGCTCCTTCCAGCGAAGGTAGAGCTGTCCAACCACAGATAAGCCCACAAAAAACCAGTAGCTGAAGCTGAAGTAGTTGATGAGCAGGAACACATCCTCCACAGTGAGATAGATGAGCGCCATGGTGCACTGTAGGAAGGGCAGGAAAGACTGTTGTCACCAGGCCGCCCCAGGCACTCCGCCGTCAAAAGCAGCACAGATCTGCTAACTGTAGACTTGGCTTCACCCATTACGTCCAGGCCTTTTATTCTTAGGATTGACTTATTTATGCATACAGAACTGGGGTACAGGCCTTTTCAATGACCCTTTGACACCCAATGGGTGCTTTCAGCCCACTAACCTTCAGATGGTTTCTCTCCCTCTTGGGTACCCTTCCTACACTCAGTGCCTCTCTTCTTTTTGTGAGCACAAACCAGACTCTCTTCTCCTGAGGCCCCCTTCACTTCCATGCCCAACCCCGACAAGAATCACACTGTGATGACAAAGGACACTACTGCAAGTGATCCCAACTGCCTGGCACTCAAACAAGGAAAATGCCTCTAGAACCATCCTGCTGTCCTGGGACCTTACAAATGCAGCCTAGCAAAACAAATCTACTTCTGGATACAGAGGTATGACAGAATTTCTCCTCTGAAACAAAAGAGCTCTAGAAGACAGCAGTCAGATCTTGTCTGGAGACAAGATCAGATTTGCTTAAACTTCAAGAATATGGAGGTCCCCCTGCTTATCTTTTCACCCAGATTATCAACGAAGGATTTAAAACCAAAAGAGCCTGCTCTGGAGAGTGTACAGGGACCCTGTGTTGAGAAGGGAAAAAAGCATGAGGGACGGGGATTCATTTCAAAGACAATATGACAGATCTCTAAATCTACAAATTGAGTGCTATGCCAACCAAAATACTGAAAGGATGTTGTTATTTTGATAAAATGATACCAAAATTTATGAAAACAAATGTGAGAATTGCCGAGAATTCAAGGAGGGGGAAAGTATCTTCAGCTTCTCTTTAGTTCAGATATTCAATACAAAGCTAAATAATGAAGCTTGGTGCTGATGGGGAGAATTAATTAAAATTATACATTTGGGGGCCTCCCTAGTGGCCTAAGGAGTTAAAGTGAGCACTGTGAGCTATCCAAAGCCACGGCAACATGAGTTCCACCCCCCGCCAGAGAGCTGACCCACATGGCACAGCAGACCTCTCTTGTCCTGTCTGCTGCTCCCCTCAGTAAATCTGCCTGTTCTGCTCCCCCCACTCTGTCCATATACTCCAGTTCTTATATGCATAAATAAACGATACATTTGAGGGGCAATCTTAAGTACCCTAAACCTAAAAAATTAACTGTAATTATTTTTACATGATAAAAATTTGACAATCATGGAAAAATTGATGATTCAATAAATAATAATGGTCTACCTGGCTAGTGATTGAAGGAAAATTAAGTGAATGCTCACCTCTATTCACCAAAATATAAACTCCAGATGAGTCAAAAAAAAACTTTTTTGAAGAATTTTTTTAGAAGATTTATTTATTTGTGCATGCACGAACTGTGGTACAGGCCAGAGGTGCGGGGGATGAGAGGCTTCACCAGAGACAGAGTGGGGAGCAGAACAAGCAGATCGATGAAGTACACTGCTGAGGGGAGCAGCAGATGGAACAGGAGAGGTCTGCCGCGCCATGTGGGTCAGCTCCCTGGCCAGGAATAAAACTCATGCCGCAGTAGCTGTGGAAAGCTTCACAATTCTGTGCTTTAACCCACTGCACCACCAGGGATGGCCCTGAGTCCAAAATTTAACTTAAGTAATGAAGCTGTAAGAGAACTAAATGACAAGAAAAATGAACTGAACTTAGTTTGGAGAAAGTCCTTTCTAGGATCTCTGTAAACCTTAATGAAAATTAGGAAATTGTCATCCTTCTTCAGGGTTCTTCAGAACACTTTCATAATTTATTGATTTTGTTGGACTTACTGGCTCTGGCTTACTGCCACCCACTACATATGTCTATGATGTCTGTGATATAAGTAGAGGCCCTTAAAGGGTTGCTGGAGTACAAATGGGCTGGTTTTATAAAATATGATTAAAAGCAAAAGGAGCTAGAAAGATAAGTCACTGACTTGAACAGTAATTTTTATAAATGCATTTCTATACTCTATTGCAGTTTGCCTTCTCTAATATGACAATGTTTTATCTTTGCTTTGCTTTTCAATTTTAAGAAAAAGGAAGAAATATTAAGATGTTGAATAATATCTCAAGAAATTATCTCCCGGGGCCCTCCCTGGTAGCGCAAGAAGTTAAGTCTCAGTACTATGAAGCTGTCGGCAGTCACTGTAGCACAAGTTTGATCCCCGGGTAGGGAGCTGACCCACACGGCACAGCAGACCTCTCCTATCTCACCTGCTGCTCCCCTTAGCAGTGTATCTCAGTCAGTTCACGTGTTCTGTTCCCCACTGTTGCCTTCCTGTACCTCTCTGGCTTATACCCAGTTGTTATATGCATAAATAAATACATCTTTTTTTTTTTTTAAAGAAGCTATCTCCCACTCGACAAAGTCAGCAGAAGTACTAAATACACAGCTATAGCCAGTCCCCACCTTCCCCCAGCAGAGCTTACATTAAACAGTAAAGCAGGGATGGGTGTGAAACGCTCAACATGGATCATAGACAGAAGGTCTGGGAGGTGGCCCTCACGGGAGCCCACAAAGAATAACCTGGAAGAGTAAGAAATAAGTCAGCAGGATCCTTTTATGCAGCTATGCAGCCTCATTCCCCACTCAAACTAGGCTCAGAGTCTTAGAAAAAGGCAGGAGATAACCTCTCATGTTCTGTGTATGGCCAGCATAACCTACCCACCCCTTTATCCACATATATCCCCACACTCCAACCAGACACCTTACCATGATCCACGAATGCCCTACCTGTTGCTACCTACCGACACTCCCAGCCCCACAGCTACTGAATTCACCACCACCCAGATGCTCCCATTTCTCTCAACCAGATACTACACCGTTACCCCCCTCACCCCAACCCACCTCACTGGGTTAGCTCCGTTCTGCCACCCAACGGATTTCATTTTTGCCACAACGGTATTTTAAAGAAGGCAGCCAGGCATCTGTCATGCTTTACATATAGTTCCCCCGAGACCTAATACATGATGTGCCAAGGTGAGCCTGGGATACATGGGACAACCCAAACTTCCTCTCTACCAAACGAGCCCTACCCACCAGACAAACAACAGCAGAGAAGTGAGAAGCCACCCAGAGTAGCAGGAACCATCCTGGAACGCAGAGCACCGGGCTTGGGTAGATATCCCCCAGCCAGGCCTCCTAAGGCAGAGTTGCAATTGGCTCACAAGGCTAGTAATCTGTACCAGGTGGAGGAGAAATGTGCTAAGGGAAATGCTGCAAGGGGTCATGGGTAGGTGAGGCAAAGGTCTCTAGTACAGAGCCAAGATCGCTGCACAGGTAGTAAGAAAAAGTGGCAAAGGTAACCTGGCAGAAACAATCTGCACTATCTTCACATGGCCTAGTGCCCTTCATGTGCAGACCCAGGGCTTACCCTGAGCCTTCACTGCCCCCTCCTCCATCTTCTTGTCAATGTCACAAGATATCTGAGTAGATGTGAAGTCACCTACTAGCTAGCATTTCTTTGGGGAAGACTGGCAGAGCCAGCTGGGATGTCTTGGACTCAAAGAAGGAAAGGACTATGGGAAACACCATCTTCAAGGGTAGAGAGCAAGAAGTCTATCTGTGGGCCTCGGAGTTTTTGTGAAGTGACTGGCAGTCACCTTACACCAATTCCTGGGACACAGAAAGTGCTTACTGACGCCCTCTGGAAGGAGTGGCTCCCTGAAGCGTAACCACAAGGAGCCACACCTAAATAGAGCCATGATGGCAAGCTGTGTTCCTCCCCTCCACTTACCAATCTGTCCTCAACTCATTTGGAAATGTGAGCTACCGGCGCGCATGCGCGTACACTTACACACACACACACACACACACACACACACACACACACACGCGCGCGCGCACGCACACACAATCTCCAAGGGGTAGGGAAAAAGAAGGGTTCTTACAGGCTCACCTGGAGCCTCAGAGAATTAAACACTGGTCTCCTGTTATGAGTTAAACTGAGACACCATACCTTGATGAAGCAAAGATAGATGCGTTGAGGCCCCCAAAGCAGGACAGGGCGACAGCAATAGGAATGGTCCAGCTGAACATGCCAAATGTCTGGTCAGCGAAAGTCTGGGGGCAGAACACAGAGAGGCATTTGGCAAGCAGGAATCCGTAAGCCTCCTGCATCTAAGCTCCCAGGACAAACGCTGTCACCGCAGGCAGCCCACTCTGGCCTAGATCCATCAGCTTGCCCTGAAGAGCTGGGTTGGCTGCAGAAAGAGAAATCAAGCCATTCAGTCCCATAAGCTGACAAGCAAATGGGGATCCCAAAAGACTCACCACAGCCACAGCATCACTGTTAAGGACATCTGAAATGCTCAGCACTGTGTAATAGGCCACGTTGGTCAGGATGTAGATGAACGTCACAACTGGCATAGAAATCCCAATGGCCAGGGGCAAATTTCTGTCAGGACAAGTGAGACAGGACTATCTAGAACCAACCTCTCCTTGAGGTCAAAGTTCTCCCAGGGATTTTTTTTTTCCTGAGTTTTCAACAGTTCCCTGGCCTCTGGCTCCTCACCCCCATGTGGTCTAGGGTGGGTTTGTACCCCAAACCCAGGGTATTTCTACTGAATGAGAGAAAGACAGGGGAAGAAGGAGGGAAGACAGAGTGGGGCTGAGGGGGAGAAAGAGAGAGAGAAAGGTCATGATCATTACTTGATCCTAGCCACAGAGCAAACAATGGGTACCGCTGGAGGAGAGGCTAGAACCAGGCTGGGAACTGACTTCCCAGAATAAATGTCAGGGCCCCGGCTAGTGTCTGCACCAGAGTGCTGGCTGTGCTGCCCCAAAGGCCCTCTCGAGGGAGGCCCCGGGATGCGCCAGTGTAAGCAGGAGGGCAAGGAGCCAGGGGCTGTCCCATCCTACCCCACAGTCCCTCTGAGCGAAGGAGAGGGAGTAGAAGAAGGACGAGAGGCAGAGGAAGAGGAGGGGAAGAGGAACAGTGTGCCCACTCTGAGCAGGCGTTCCCGTCAAGTTGGGGATTGACAATGACAGTGTGATTGTGCCTTTACCTTTCTGGGTTTTTTATTTCTTCTGTTACAAAATTAAGGGTGTCCCAACCTGAGAAAGAAAAGAGGGCAGAGAAGAGGGCGAGAGAGATGTGTCCCATGTCCCAGGAGGAACCCTTAAAGGCATTCTGAAAGTGCTCAGAGTGTCCTGTGTGAGGCAAAGGTAGATGAGGGGGTTCAGGGAGAAGGAAGAGGAAGGAGAAAGGGGAAGAGGGGAGAGGAGGCAGGATGGGAAGGGGAAGTAAAGAAAAGGAAGGGGAGATGGCAAAAAGGAGAAAGGAAAGGAAAAGAAGGTCAAGGGAAGAAGAGGGCAGGGGAAGAAAAAAACATCATTTAATACCAAGGCAAAAATTACCACCAGCTCCCTGCCCTTTACCACCCAGCAACAAACTCAGAAAGTTCATATTCTTTTAAGAAAACTAGACACTCTCAGAAAAAGTAAAAAGCTTTCCTTGCTGCCCTCTGTCTGATGTGATAACAATTTTTCCAAAGTTCTAATGAGTTTCCATTTCCTGCCCGCAACCTCAGAGCCAGCCACAGTTCTTCCTATTTTCTAAAAAAAAAAACCCTGTTTCACATTAAAGGAGCCATTTTTGATTAACATTTAGACCTTCCTGTGACACTAGTCCTCTTGGCCTAAGCCAGTACGGTTTGATCGAAAGGCTCCTTGGGCACAGAGAGAGCTCTGTTGCTATACTTGGTGTGGCACAGTTACATGAGAGAGGAACGGGGACCTTACACCTGGGCTTGGGATGGGCCTGAGTCACCACCCTTGCAGACCCAGCCTGGGCACTTGTCCTTCTTTTAGAAGACACTGGACACTAAAGACTTGAAGCCAGGGGTCTGACACCAATTGCCCTGGCCAGAGAGCTTCAGACACACTGCAGGTTATTACCTAGACCCAAATATGAAAGGAAGCCTGCTGTCACTCCTGCAGAAAGCTAGACCGGCCCCTCAGTGAGGCCAACAGCCCAGTGCTTGTAGCCAAAGGAAAAATAAAGAGTCCCTGTGGCCCAGAGGCACCAATCATCACACACAGCAGAGGTTCCTTAAAGCACAGATCTTGGAGGAGTACTCAGCGACCCCAATTTTTTGACTTCAGGATGTTCTTGAGACTTGAGGGACATCAGATGAGTGGTTATACTAACCTGGCATACAAGCACAGAGGTCGGATCCAGCTGCCTAAGAATCACCCAGGACATTTCTTAAAATGTTTGATTTCTAATTAACCAGTTGCTCCCACAGGTATGAGCTGGGGGAGGGGGTAGAAGCAGAAAAGGGGAGGGGTACAGTTTGTCTCAGCTCCCCAGGTAATTATTAATACAACCAAATTCAGAGACATAATCTGGAAAACTGAATTGTTAAAGGATTGGACAAAGACTCCTCAGAACTTCTCTAAGAGCTCAGGAGATCCTGGTAGACTTGTTACCCTCACTGCCTGTCTGCTCTGACACAGGAATGAAACCCTTAAAAGTCAACATACAGGAAAGTCAGTGCCAGCGTCACAGTATTTTAATATTTTGTTGAGAGCTGGCTTTGGAGGAAATACTAAAAGCAAATTCAGATGAAAAATAGAGCCTGGGGCTTCCCTGATGGGGCAGGGGGTAAGTTAACTCTCAGCACTATTACTCTATCACCACTGCAACCTGAGTCTGATCCCCAGCCAGGGGGCTGACCCACATGGCTCAGCAGACCTCTCCTGTCTCGCCAGCTGCTCCCCTCAGCAGTATTTTAGTACATCTGTTTTGTGGTTTGTTTGTTTGTTTTTTTAAGATTTTATTTATGCATCCAAGAACTGGGGCACAGGCCAGAGGTGCAGGGCGTGAGAGGATTCACCAGAGACAGAGTAGGAAACAGAACAGGTAGATTAACTGAAATACACTGCTGAGGGGAACAACAGGCGAGACAGGAGAGGTCTGCTGCGCCATGTGGGTCAGCTCCCTGGCCGAGGACCACCGAACTGATGCTGCAGTGGCTGCTAACAGGTTCGGAGTGCTGCACTCCAACCCACTGCACCACAAGGGAAGGCCAGTACATCTGCCTGTTCTGGTGCCCAATCTGTCTCTGGTGAATCCTCTCACTACTAACCCCAACACTCTGGTCTTTAATACCCCAGTTCTTGGATGCACAAATAAATCTTTTAAAGAAGAAAAACAGGGCCCTCCCTGGTGGCACAACAGGTTTATGCATAGCACTATGAAGTTAGCGCAACTACTTCAACATGAGTTCGATCCCCTGCCAGGGAGCTGACCCACATGGTGCAGCAGACCTCTCCTGTCTCACCCGCTGCTCCCCTCAGCTGTGTACCTTGTTGATCTGCCTGCTCTACTCCCTACTCTGTCTCTGATGAATCCTCTCGCCGCACCTGCACCTCTGGCCTGTAACCCAGTTCTATTTGCATAAATAAATAAATCTTTAGGAAAAAAAAGAAAAAGAAAGCCTGCAAGATAACCACTCATTTCAACACCTGTCTTCCTACCACGCACATACCCTCCCAGTCCTCTCAAGCATTCTTAGGCTCTACCTGGGAGTAATAGACCTAAAACAGGAACACACACTATCCTCATTGATTATTTTTATAACCTAAGTGTGGTCCAAGTTTCTAGAGCTCCTAGGCCCTGGCAGGCTTCCTGTAATACTCTCAACCTCCACAAAGGGAAAGCAGCTCTGAGGGAAGGTGGACTCAGGGCCAAGGCAACCTGACCAGAGTCCAGGGACTCCTAGGTCACTGGCATACATGGCCCAGCGTGGATGTAGAGAGCTGAGTAATGGAGCTAACAGTGACCCATGTCTGCCTCTGGGACCCCAGAGGGACTCCTGGAGTCAGCCACCCTCCTCCCTACCTTAAGCCCTTCTTACCCTGGCACAGTTTAACAAGGCCCATGACAATGATGGCAAGAAGCGCCAGGACCTTGGCATACGTGAACGTGTCCTGCACACGTGTACCCCACTTGACGTAGGCACAGTTCACAAACGTCAGCAGACCTAGGAGGAAAACCATAGAGTCACTGGCAGCTTGAACTGAGGGCAGAGAGGCCCAACATCCTTTACAAAGAACATCACTTTTATCTTATCTGCCTACTGTAAAGGGGCCAATCACTAGTCACCAGAACGGGCAAACAGGGGACAGTCCCCATCTGCCCAAGCTGAGGGATAGCCACACATCCCATTACTGTTGACAAGTGAGCTACACACATTCATATAATTCAGTAGCCAGAACCACTTCTGTAAATGCCCCCACCCCATGGATGGTGGACTTGACCCACTCTTCACCACTCAGCCTCCCAAATTTCCAGAGGAGGCCTAAGACTTCTCCATGACTATATAAAACATAGGACCACCAATAAATTGAGTTGAATTTGAATGCAGGTGGTAGGCCACCTGAGAATTAGAAAGACAATGTTTTGTATGTAAATGTGCAGGGCAGGGGGGCCTGTTAAGTGCTGGACAACTTCACATTCATCCTCACATTTAATTCTCACAATCCCCAAGTACAGACATTCCTATTCCCATCTTAATGATAAAGGAAATGAGACTGATGGAAGCTAACTAACAATCATTCCTAAATGAATATGGACCCCACTCCCATTTCTATCCAAACCTCTAAATCTGGGGAGGTCCATGAAGAAGCACTTGGGGGTTCCCACAGCTCAGTCAACAGGGCTCTGATGGCTGGGCCCTACGCTAAAAGTCCCAGCCTTTACCCTTCTAAAAAGGGGCTGTTCTCATCCCAGGGGAGGGGAGTGGGGCACAGAGGAGACCCAAATAGCAAAGGTATTCCACAGTGACACCTCTTACCTCCAAAAATAGAACTTTTATGTGAACCTCAAGAGTTATCACAGGATCTGTTGGCCTCATCCTCCAGGCCACTTCTGCTTCCTCCTACCAGCCAGACTCTCCAGATTGGTGCCAGATAAACATATAAAAGAATCATCTTTCCTCTTCTTCCCCCCACAGCCAACAGCATCTCCCACTCTCAAGGTAGCTCACCCCTACTTCCTTGTAAACTCTTCCAAATAAACCAGCCAGCCCCTCACTGAGCTCTATCACCCCTGAATTCTCCAGCACTTTCACTTCACAGCAGTTTAACTTCTCAAGCTGTAGTCAGGTAGACTTGGACTCAGGCCAGTCTCACCCCCAGGAGACTGTAAATTCTCTGGGGCAAACAAAAGCATATTGTTTTTTTTAAACTCAGTGTCAAGCCAAGAGGGAAACTGCTGAGCCCTTGTTGGAATGAAGGTGGCAGTGACTTTCACTTAACTGCCAGTTCCCTCGGGGGCTGTCAGAAACTGGAAGATCTCCACTCCAGCCTCCAGGAGGGGACTGCCTGGGACCAGTCTGTGAAATAGCAAACGGGGCAGAACATTCTCCAGGGCACTTCAAGAGCTTTCACTCAATACAATGGTGGTCACCCAGGTGCTTATAGGTCTGTTAGCACCTGGCTGGTGATGAGGGTTGCGATGGTCAAGATGACAGAAGGACAAAGGAATGCAGGCTGCTGGCAGGTTTCCCCAGGACCTGCCGTGCTTATCGCTGTGCTTCCTGGTGCTAAACCTAGATCAACTGACGCAGGACGGCCTGGTGGCCTGGCTGTAATAATCACCGGTAATCCACAGGCCCCTGTGCTATACAGTAGCATAACTTGAGGTACCTGCTGGATCCTGTCCTAGGAACTGTTCCTCCTCTCCTGTCATGGCTGATCTGTCTAGACACTGGACTCAAACTGTACTTAGTGAATGATCTCTCCTGACACCAATTAGGGAGATTACCAAAGACTGAATCTATCTAACATTAGCAACAGACAGGGCCACAGTAAAGTTAGTCATACACAAGCACTTGTAACAGAGAAACAATAGCCACAAGAAAGCAGAGGAAGGAAGCAGGACTCCAAAAAAGCAGCAGAAGAGAAAGGCTGTGCAGCTTGTGAGAACAAGGCTGAAGGCAAAACATGCAGAGGGACCCAGGAGACAGAGACAGACAGAAAGGGACAAAATGGGATGGAGAAAAAGATGCACATGCCCACCGAGAAAGACTATCTCCCAGAAACCTGGCTGTGTTCCCCGAGCTTCTAGTTTGCAGGGCAAGATGTGGCTGCAAGACAGAGAAGAGAAGCTGACACTCCCCTGCCCCAGACCAGCAATCTCTCCTTCTGCCCCTACCTCCGTCCACAGAGCTAGATTTCCCACAGGGCTGTGGCCCCAGTAAATGAAGTAAATATTGTTCATGGTAGCACTTCAGTGAAAATACAGCAGCCTCTTCCCAAAGACCACTTGAAAGGACATAAAGTTACCTCTGGGGAGGAAGAGTGAAGCTCTGAGGGAAGGAGACATTTTCCACTATATATATCCTTTTATACTTTTATTTACCACACACGTATGCTTCTTTCTTAATAAAATTAAAAAATAATTCGCAACAGCGTGAGGCCAGGGAACAGGACCAGAGGTTGGGTAAGGGGAGTAAGGCCATGAAACTGTCAGGGACTGTGCAGGGCCTCCCGAGAGAGGAAGCCTCCCAACGCTGGCCCCAGTACCTCATTGCCTCACCCTCTTCTCAGGCCTGCCAGAACAGAGATCTCCCAGGACAGGCTGCCAGGCAGAAACCATGTCCCTTGACTGTTGTCCTGATTCTAATTAAGAAACAAAATGTCACCATCTGATTTACACCCTCCTTCCCTCTCAAAACTCCCATCCCCATGGAGTGCATGACAGACACTGACTCTACTGGAACCCAAAGTCAACATGGCCAGGCCTGCAGGCCAGGGACTCACACAACTGCCACCATGAAAACACCCAGGCTTGCCTCGTCCCTTCACTCATACCCTTGCACCAAAGATGCTGGAACCCTCATGAGGATCTTCAAGGCTCTCTGGGAACTTGATGCTGAGAAAGGAGTATTCAAACAGCAAATCCAGACTCAATTCCAAAAGAGAAGCGAAACCCCAAAGTCCCTCTGTGTCCTAATATCTGTTCTGCCATTGTTTCTTAGCAACAGGGGTTTCAGCTGGAGTCATGGCTGCCCAAAATAAAGTTGCTGTTTCCCATTCTCTACTACAGGTAGGAATGACCAGGTAACTTGGTTCTGGAAGGATATGAGTGAAGTTTCACAGGAACAGAATGTCAGGGAAGCACATCTGTGAGGCGGCAGATGCCTTTCTTTGTCCTGTCAGCTACAGTGCAGGTGGGACAGCGAGGGCTTGAGCAGCCAGCTGGACCCCTGACGCACAGCCACATGCGGAAGACAGCAGAAAAGTAAGACAGAAGGGAGAATCCTGTTCCTACTAAATGATGAAGTCATGCTACCAGCCCCACACTGCGCCTTTTCCCACATGCGAGAAATAAACTTCAATATGTATGAGCTTTGCTGCTTTTGCCTCTCGTTCTCTGACACCTAGAGGAATCCTGAATAATGTATGTGCCCAGGGACAGGGCTGCGCCTCCCCTGCTCTGCTGAAGAGCAGTGGCGGGGGAAGCCCAGCCCAAGTCCTGCGGTAGGCACAGCCCCCTCTCCCCAGAGAGGAAGGAACCTTTCCAATTCCTCCCACACTCGGGCGGGGTGTCACTCAGGGCATCCAAGGCCAGGGGTGCAATCCTTAACAACAACAAAGTGGGAGAAAGGAGAAAAACAACTACTAGGAGAGAAAAGTTCTACTGTTCAGTAAAAGCAAACAAACCCTCCCAAATGCAGAACCCACGATCAAGAGCAACTTCTTGGAATTGTATGACTTGGAATTGTGAGGGACAGGCCTTCTTAAAAAGATGTTTTCTCAACTACATACTATTTTTATTTATATATTTTTTGCACTGCTGGTAACTTTGTTTTTCCCACCAACATCCCTTGGGTCCCCTTGAAGCTTTCTCCTTCCCCCCCACCTCTTATGTCAGAAGGCTCACTTTGTTTATTAAATGTACATGCAAAAAAAAAAGGAAAAGCCCCCTTTTTTTAAAGCCTCCTGGCTTTTTATTACACACACACATATATAGTAAGCCTTATTATAAAATTTTCAGTCTTATTATAAAAATTTCAAGTGTGTATGTATGTATACAGAGTAGTTAGTTGGGGTCTTGAAGCAACTACAGTAAACACACAATCCTCCTAAGCCTACCACTGGCAGAAGAAGAAAGCTATTTCCTGTCCATCGCAACAACTCACCAAAACAGGGAAGCATCTCCTTCCTACTGAGGACTGTGCCCAAGTCAGAGTCTGCGTCTGAGATAGCAGAGGCCACAGGAAGTCCCTGAGGCATCCTTGGAGTGCCTTCACTCCAGGTTCACCATGGCAGTCTCCCTCCCCTTCCACCTTTTCCTTCACTGTCAGCCTCCTCAAACAAACCTCAGGGACAATGCTGCCAGCAGGCCTCTGCTTTGTTGTCACCCTGTGTTGAATTGACTTTCATATTAAAACCTTCCTGGCAGGCCCTCCCTGGTGGCGCCATGGATTGAAGCACAGCACTGAGAAGCTGGAGCCACTTCCGCATGAGTTCCATCCCCGCCTGCCCGGGAGGTGACCACATGGCGCGGCAGACCTCTCCTGACCTGCCAGCTGCTCCCCTCAGCAGTGGACTTTGTCGATCTGCAGTTCTGCTCCCAGCTCTGTCTGTGGTGAATCCTCTCACCCTCCGCATCTCTGGCCTGTACCCCAGCTCTGTATACAAATAAATAAATCTTTAAAAAAAAAACAAAAACCGGCCCTCCCTGGTAGCGCCATGGATTGAAGCACAGCACTGAGAAGCTGGAGCCACTTCCGCATGAGTTTGATCCCCGCCTGCCCAGGAGGTGACCACATGGTGCGGCAGACCTCTCCTGACCCGCCCCCTGCTCCCCTCAGCAGTGTACTTCATCGATCTGCCTGTTCTGCTCCCCACTGTCTCTGATGAATCCTCTCACCCTCCGCATCTCTGGCCTGTACCCCAGTTCTGTATGAATAAATAAATAAATCTTTAAAAAAAAAAAAAAAAACCTTCCTGGCAAATAATGTGTGAGGATACACCACAGGCAGAATCCCAGTGATAAAAGGCCCCAGCACGCCTCAGCCAGAACATCACCTCTGGCGTTCAGAACAAGTACTCTTAAAGTGCTGACTGCCTTGCCTACAGAGACTATTCCTGGTCACCAAGCCAGAGAGAAGGGCCCAAAGGCTTCAAGAACTCCCATGTTCCCCCCACAGTCCCATAAGTGAATAAGAGCACCTAAGCTTACTGGGTTCAGTCTGCAGCCTGAGGCCCAACTCTCCACAGAAGATACCAAGATGCAGAACCTGTAAGAGGAGACTGCACCTCAAGTATAGCAATTGTCAATCTCAATACTATAGACATTTTGGGTCAGACAAGTCTTATTCGTGGGGCTATCCCATGCACTACAGGGTTTTCAGCAGGCTTCTAGGTCCCCATCATCGCTGCCAGCACTACTCCCTCCCAACAGCACATGGAGAATCCAGACCTTGCCAAAATCCACTGTGGAGCAGACTCACCTAGGGTTGAGACACACTGCTCTAGGATAATGAGTTACTGAGACAACCTGAAATGCAAAAGTAGCTGTTTGCCTCTCCCTGCCAGTGTAACCTGGGCCCCTGTAGCCAGGATCCAAACAACAGTGCCTTCAGGGGCCAGGGCAATGACCCACAAAAGCAAAGGCAAGAATTGGATATAAAACAGAGGGAGCAGAGAACTACAGCAGACTGGAGAGTATGTACTCCACTTAAAGGGACCAACCACTACCTATATTCAGCTGACTGTGTAAGGCAAGAGCTAGGGTCCAAGTTTGCCAGAACTTGTGACTTTTCAAGAGAAAGAGAAAATTCTAATTTTCAAATATGCAACTAATTCACAGTTGATTATAATCCTGTTCAGGACAAACTATCTGTAGGCCAAGTCTGCCACGTGGATCACCAACTGCGGTCTTTGCCCTACAGGGGACTATGTGGAGCCTGTCTGGGCCGGTCTTTCTACTACGGGTCCTTAATGCCTACTTTGGTATGGCTATGGTTCTTTTTAAAAAATATTTATTTAATTACATATATCAGAACTGGGGTACAGGACAGAGGTGCAAGAGGATTCACCAGAGACAGAGCAGGGAGCAGAACAGGTAGATGAAATACCTGCTGAAGGGAGCAGTGGGAGGGCCAGGAGATTCCTGTCAGGCCATGTGGGTCAGCTCCCTGACCAAGAACCGAACTCATGCTGCAGTGGCTGCTGATCGCTTCATAGTGCTGTGCTTTAACCTACCAGTATGGCTATGATTTCTTTCAATCCTCTCTAATGTGCCAATTCCAAAACGAACTTAATTTTCTTTTCCTGCAAGCAGGATTAGGTGCACCCTGGATTCAGTGCAGATTTTTGTTTTTTTCCCTCTTTATGACCTAATTGGAATCTTCCAATTTATGTCCCTTGAAACCAGGCTGCTCTCACTGACACCCCACTCAAGGAGACGCCCTCCAGCACATCCCAGCTTTGTTGGATGACCCATCAGCCTGACTCTGAACCCTAAGTTCAAAGAAGAGAAGATGAACCCTAAAGTCTAGTCAGACAGGATAGGACAGCACACATTTGGTCCCACCTGCAACTAATTTCTGCCTTCAGGCTTGGATTATGGAAGATCTGGGTTTCTGGAACAGGAGGTTCGCAGAAATTCAGATTCTGAGAAATCTGGGTAAAGGTATATTTGAATGAAAGAAGATATAATTTTAATAGGGTGGCCCCCAGGAAAAAGGGAAATTCCAGTTTTCCTGCCTCACCCAAGGGAGGATGGAGCAGAGATGGGAGAAGAAGATGGAAGAAACAGGGGAAGAAAGGAAGAAGGAGGATAGCAAGGAGGAGACCTGGAGAAGCCACATGGAGCAGACAGACTAGTGAAGAAGCTGTACTTGCTTTTCGGTCCGGGACTGTTTGAAACAGATGTGGGTGAGAGACCCGTGGGGTGATTCACAATGGCAGCTTTTGCCTTGATTTTGCTCCTTCTGTCTTAGACATGCTGGGCCTCTTCTGCCCCTTTCCTATGCGTCCCCACTAGAGGTGCCTTGGACCTGTGACAGACTTTTGGGCCTCAGAGGCCCTGTTTTGGGGTAAACCTCTTCGGCTGGACATTTACACACAAAGGAATAGGTAACTTTTGGTGCCTGATTTGGAAACTGTATTCTTCCCCTTTTCTGTATTGCACACTAATTGTATTTAACATCGTGACTTTGCATTTCTCCTCCATTCAAGATATTGGCTCCCAGCATGGAAATGGACTTCTTAAACATAGAGAAAATGGGGGGAAAGTCATAAAGAAAAAAAGACTTAACAAAAATCTATTGTATAAGAAAAATTATATAAAAAATACATTTTAACTTGGTTATTCTTGGAAACTATCCTATGGCTATCATGGGGAAAATACACAGGCACACTCAAGTACTCAAATGAAAAAGTACAAACTCACAGAACCCTCTAGAAAGCAACGGAGAATCTTAAATCACTTTATTTCTTTAGACACAGAGTTCTCTTACAGAATTCTATCCTAAGAAATTATGTAAAAAAGGTCCCTCCCTGGTGGCACAATGCAAGTGCAGCACTACAAGTGAGCCAGCTGCTTCAACGCCAGTTCAATCCCTGCCCCAGGTGATCCTCACGGCTCGACCCGCCCACTGCTCCCCTCAGCAATGTATTTCATCAGTCGGCCTGTTCTGCTCCCCACTCTGTCTCTGGTGAATCTTCTCACCATCTCACACCTCTGGCCTGTACCCCAGTTCTGTACACATAAATAAATAAATCTTTAAATAAAAAAAAGCAGTGTACAAACAAAGTATGATCTGGAGATTTTTTTTTTAATGATAGTGGGCTCTCCCTGGTGGCACAACAGGTTAAATCACAGTACTATGAAGCTATCCATAGTCACTGCAGCACAAATTCAATCCCCAGCCAGGGAGGCGACCCACATGGCCCAGCAGACCTCTTCTCTCCCACCCACTGCTCCTCTCAGCAGTGTATTTCAGTCTGTCTACCTGTTTGGCTACCAACTCTGTATCTAGTGAATCCTCTCACTGCCCCTGCACCTCTGGCCTATACCCCAGTTCTTGTGTGCATAAATAAATAAAGCTTTTAAAAAATGTTTCTTTTGAAGGATATTCCAGGAAAAGGAAAACCCATGATGCATTAACTTTATAGCAGCATAAAGTTATATGCCAATTCTATAAAAGAAATGAAGAAATATTAGAAGTATTCATCTCTTGGTGGTAGATAATGGGTGGTTTGAGGTACCACTAACTTTCTCCTTAATGAACATGTTTTATAGTCAGAAAATTATTCACTTTTAGAGTGTTGAGGCAGGCAGAGTTCCCCTGGCTAAATCCTATCAGACATAAAGCGAGTACCCACCTTCCCCTATCTCAGGGGTATCGGGTATCCTTCAACAGTGGTCTTTTAACAAATTCCTTAGCGTCAGGGAGAGAGGCACACCATATAATCTCCTTACTGCTAACTCCAAGGCACATTCAGTCTATTTTTAACACTGTGGATAAATGCCACACACTGCCAAAGTCCTTGCAAGCAGAGTTATGGAAAGAACAGAGCATAGTTAAGTGCCTCTGGCAGCATGGTGCTATGGAACACCGGGAATTCTGGGCCGCCTCTCAGCTAAAACATGAACTCCACAAGACTGGGGAAATTTACAGCAAGTTGCTCTCCCTTTCAGTGAATTCACAGAATCCCTCTTAATCACCTCATAGGAGAAAAAGGGAAATAAAGAGGGCTCCATCCAGATTTTCAGGTTCTGTTCTCAGAAGCCCAAATATGGGGTTGAAGACGCCTTCCCTCACTGGCCACCGCAGAGCTTGTTTACAAAGTTAAGTGTACAGAAATGTGAAACACCAGTGGGATAGCGCCTTGAGAGCCGTACTGCACCTACCCCTGGCTAGAGATGCCTGGCCAGTTCTGTATGCTGTCACAGTGTCTGAGCACTCATGGCGCCTTTCTTAGAAGCAGTGGAGCTCTTCCTACCTCCCTTCACTGATGCCTTTAATCTAGTTTAAAAAAGAAAAGTTTTCTTATTTTTGAACAGCAAGATAAACACCTCAGGACTGATAGTTTTTTTCTGAGTTAACTTACAACAAGTAAAAAAGAATATAGTATAACATTAAACAAACAGGAAAAAACTGACTAGTGATGTTGACTTGAATCAAAAAAATCTCAAAAGATAAATAGAAGACATCACCAGTTTGTCACACAAGCTGGAAAAAAGAAATCAGAAACAGCCAGGAGCTGAAAGAGTGTGAGACGCCAAAAGCTAAAAAACAGATTCCGACTTCCCCACACCTATCCTGTGCTCTTACTTGTCACTAAGGATCAAGTGACATTGGTGAAATTACCTATTCAAAGGTAAGATATCTCATCAGCCCACCCAAAAGTAAAATATGCTGTTCAAACATAAGGTACCATTAGACATTATTAAGTAACCCACAGCCCCATACATTCTCCCTACAAAGCCCCCAGACTTACATATACAAGCAGCAGCAAGGAGCCGGCAGGCCAGGTACGGGGGCTCACAGGTGGGGAAGGAGGGCTGGATGATGTAGTTGGCAAAGGTGATGGCGATGATGGCCTGACTGGTGGGCTCCACGATAAGCAGTGAGGCCCACAGACGAATGAAGGCAATGAAGCCCCCAAAGGCCTCTAGGATGTAAGCGTAGCTGGCCCCAGACTTGGTGATGGTGGTCCCCAGCTCTGCATAGCAAAGGGCACCCACAACAGAGAAAAGCCCACCAATGGCCCATATGAACAGCGACAAGCCATAGGAGCCAGTGTGTACCAGCACGCCCTTGGGTGAGACGAAGATTCCTGAACCAATCATGTTGCCCACCACCAGGCTAACTCCATTCAGCAAAGAGATCTCCTTCTTCAGCTGCATAGTTTCTGTGGTTGCTTTAGATGGTATCGTGACATCTTCTTGCTCCCTGGATTGGCTGGTCTCAGGAATGAGATGGTAGGTGGGTATGGGGGTCTCCAAGTCCCTGGCTTCCATAGTTAACTTTTCCTTCACACCTGTGTTTACTGTGTGCCTGGAAAAGAACAGAAATATGTCACTCTGAGCTCCAGGAAGTAGAAAAAGGGAGGTAGGAAGAGCTCCACTGCTTCTAAGAAAGGTGCCATGAGTGCTCAGACACTATGACAGCATACAGAACTGGGGTACAGGCCAGAGGGATACAGATTAGGGGGGATTCACCAGAGACAGAGTGGGGAGCAGAACAGGCAGATCTGCTGAAATACACTGCTGAGAGGAGCAGTGGGAGGGTCAGGAGAGGTCTGCCCCACCATGTGGGTCAGCTCCCTGCCTGGGGACGGAACTCATGCTGCACTGTCCACAGTAGCTTTATAGTGCTGCGCTTTTAACACACTGCACCACCGGGAAGGGCCCTGCCTCATCTTTTTAAGGAAGAAATCTGATAGGCTATTTGATTCCCACCCAGAAGTCAGTCCTGTAAGGTCACAAGATAAATTCCAGAGGTAAGAATGGGATCTGCATATCATCTTCCTAGAAGCCTCTCATCTACTTAACAAAAGTGGATGTGCCAGAATCTTGTGTCATGGTGCCCAGGACAAGGGAACCACAGCCACTCAGGTGTGAGTAGTTCTCAGGGCAAAATCCCACCTCCACAACACCCCTGCCTCACCAGTCCCAGTCTGCGTCCAGAGTCCAGACTTGAGCCCAGTAGAAAAATGCTCCCCTGGGGCACTAATAAGCATTCCTCCTGCCCCAGGGATGTGAAGCCATCTAACTCCTGCTCAGCTGAGGTCTGGTTCTGAGGCAGCAACACTTCTCTTACTTCTGGCACCACGCCACGCAAGTTTCCTTATAAGGCACATGGGAGCATATTTGTTTTCACGTGTCTGTCAGGTGAGCCCAGGCAGCCATGAAAACAAAACCAGGAAACAGCCACAGAGCCCATATTCTCACTAAGAGAGAGATGAAGAGGCCACCTTTCCCACTCAATACATGCAAGCAGAGAAATGTGACCCCAATGACCACTCCAGTCTTCCCCTATGCTATAAGATCATTGCTGCAAGGACAAAGACTAGGACTATTAAGTATTCTTTTTGGACTTCTGACACCAGATGTGTGGGTTTCCTAAACATCAAGCAATGCTGTGACACCAGCTGGATGTCCTGTAATTTAACTCAATTCAGACACTACTCACCTGGAAAGAACACCACATCCCCCAGGTTAAGGGCTCAGTCCTACAAAACACCCCCCTCCCCAATTTCAGACTCCCTGGCAAGTCCAGATTGTTACCTATGCTTCTGGCCAAATGGTTATAGGTTCCTGTTTGCCCTTCCTTGGTTCGCTTCATTTGTTAGAGTGGTTCGCTGAATTCAGGTAAACAGTTTACTCATTAGATGACCATTTTATGATGAAAGCTACAACTCAAGTACAGCAAGATGAGAGATGCACTGGTATGTGAGAGCAGCATAAAGTGCCCACTGTCCCTCTGCCTTCACCACTCTCCCAGCACCAGCACATGTTCACTATCCAGCAAGCGCCACACACCATCCTTCAGGGTGTTTTATGGAGGCTTCGTTGCAAAGGCAGGGCGAGTAAATCACTGGCCTCTGGTGATGGATTCAGTCTCAAAACTCTCCCCTCCCCAAACGTTGGGACTGGACTGAAAGTTTCAGTCCTCTAATCACAGGGTTAGTTGCCTTGACAATCAGCCTCCATCCTTAGAGATGTAGACGCTCTAAGATTTACCTCATTATCATAAATTCATGTATGGTTGACGGGAGTTTATGATATAAGTAATGAAAGTATACATTTCTCCTTTATGCTCTAGAGCTATTTCAAGAACTGGTAACAAAGTTAAATATTTTAACAGAAGATTCCTCTATGGGTCTTATACAGGAAGTGACAGGAGCTGTGTGCCAGGAACAGTGGACAAAGACCAAATGCATATTTAATTACACTGTTACAGAAAGTTCATTTCATTGGATTCATTTCACTGGAAAATAAATGGTATAAGAAGGAATTTCCCTGACTTTTAACTTCCATTTAGGATGTAGAAAGTGGGGCCCTCCTTGGTGGCACAGTGGGTTAAAGCACAGCACAACAAAGATCTCTGCAGCCACTGCAGCATGAATTTGATCCCTGGCCAGGGAGGTGACCCACAGGGCAAGGCAGACCTCTCCTGACCTACCCGCTGCTCCCCTCCGTAGAGTATTCAGTATAACTTCTTGTTCTGCTCCCAACTCTATCTCTGGTGAAGTCTCTCACCCCCTTACTTCTGGCCTGTGCCCCAGTTTTTGTGTATATAAACAAATCTTTAAAAAAAAAAAAAAGGCATCTGCAAGGTGAGAGGCAGCTCTGACCCCCCCCCCAAAAAAGGCATCTGCAAGGTGAGAGGCAGCTCTGACTCCCCCCCCCAAAAAAAAGGCATCTGCAAGCATCTCTGACTCCCCGATGGCAGAAGGAGTCAACGGGACCATTCTTCAGGCAAGGAAGAATTCAGAGCTTTTTTTTTTCTTTTTAACAACAGGTTATTTTTTTAAATTTACTTTTATAAACATTTATTCATTCATTCATACAGAATTTGGGTACAGGCCAGAGGTACAGGGGTACCTCAGAGTAAGACTGGACAAATGAAGAGAAGTCCTCTGCTCCCCACCAGGAGAGACTTCTCCAGAGACAGAGTCGGGGGCAGAACAGGCAGATCAAGGAAGCACACTGCTGAGGGGAGCAGCGGGCAGGCCAGGAGAGGTCTGCAGCACCATGTGGGTCACCTCTGGGGCTGGGAATTGAACTCTCACTAAAGCATCTGCTGCCAGCTTGCAGTGCAGCGCCTTAACCTGCTGCGCCAGGGAGGGCCTCAGAGCAATTTTTAATGAACATTAAAGTCAAGTGTGAGTTAGCAAAAGACAGTGACACTCAGAGGTCTCCCTCTGCAGACCTCAGTGCGTACGCATAACAAACATCAGCAGGAAAACAGGGAAAGCCTCTGGGGGTGCCAGCCTGGAGGAGGAAAGCAGTGACTGCCCTGGGAAAAAGACAAAGGCCCACCTGGTCCTTTTCTAACAATACAAATCTTAGATCCCTGGTAAAAGATGGGAAACCATCACCTCCCAGGCAGCTGGGGCAAGACAAAAGAAAGATATGGTAACTCCTCCGCGCCTACAGAAGGGCAAATTTTGATCTAGACCATTATAGGTGCTATAGCTTATAGTTCTTTCACCTCTGGGGGAGGGGAGGGGTCACCTAGAAACACCCATCACATATCCACACACCCCAGAGCCAGGAAAAGAGAGCCTAACTCAGAGTAAGACTGGACAATGAAGAGAGAAGTCCTCTGCTCCCCACCAGGCGACAAGACCAGCAGACAGAGCAGAGGCATAGATGCACAAAGAGACAAAGCTGAGGGTGGAGCTTAAAGATGAAGAAAATCCATTCCCCATCAAACCTCCCCTAGGCATTAGGAAACACCAAGGAATCTGAAGACACTGGTGCACCTGAGGTAACCACAGCAAACACAAAACCCAAACCCAATCTCCTGACTTGAACTCCCACATTAGCAGTCTAGCAAAAGTAGAGGGTATGTGCAGAATAAATATGATGTACCTCAGTCTCCACTGCTTTATACACTATATCCAACAACAGCAATTGCAAGCAACACAAAAGAGCAACAAAAACAACACAATATCAGAAATCAAAACAATCAATAAGGGCCTACGATGGCCTGGGGATTAAGTCTCAGCACTATCACTGTGATGGCCTTCAGAGGGGAGGCAGTGGCTCAAGCCCTGGCCAGGGAGCTAGCCCACATGGCATAGCAGACCTCTTCTGTTTCACCTCTGCTCCCCTTGGCAGTATATTTCTTTTTTTTTCCAGATTTATATTTATTTATTTATGCATATGAGAACTGGCCATATGTGTAGGCCATATGTACAGGACAGGGGAATGTGTCAGAAGATTCACCAGAGACAGAGTGGGGAGCAGAACAGGCAGATCTACTGAAATACATTGCTGAGGGGAGCAGCGGGCAAGACAGGAGAGGTCTGTTGCGCCATGAGGGTTGGCTCCCTGGTGGGGAATTGAACTCTTGCTGCAGTAGTTGTGGAAAGCCTCATAATGCTGCGCTTTAGCCCGTTGTGCCACCGAGAGGGCTCCTAAAAGTCATATTTTAGCCTACGTAGGGCTCTCCCTGGAGGTGCAGTAGGCACACTATGAAGCATGAGTTCAATCCCCTGCCAGGGAGGTGACCACATGGTCCGGCTGACATCTCCTGCTGCTCCCCTCAGCAGTGTACTTCATCAACCTGCCTGTTCTGCTCCCCACTCTGTCTCTGGTGAACCCTCTCACCGCCTCTGCACCTATGGCCTGTACCCCAGTTCTGTATGCATAAATAAATACATAAACCTTAAAAAAAAAAAAAAAAGAAATCCACTTTAAACATACAAACATAAAGAAGTTACAGGTAAAAGAATGGGGGAGAAATAACGCAAACACCAATCAAAAGAAAGGCAAAGGAGCTATATTAATATCAGAAAAAGTATATATTAAAATAAGAAAAGTGTTGGAAAAAAGAGGCCAATTCACAGAGAAGGCAAATCTGAATGTATATTTTCCACAACATAGGTTCAAAATTCATGAAGCAAAAACTGATAGTCCTGAAAGGAAAAACAGATAAATCCAGGATTATAACATTATTGTTTGAGACTTTAACGCACTTCTCTCAGCCATCAATAGAACATGAAGGGAAATCAGCAAGGATCTAGGAGATCTAATATGCAATGTCGTACTTAGCTCTTGTCTAGGTAATGACTCGAATTCTAAGGGGAAAAAATTGGCACCTGCAATAGGCGTTCATCTCCAAGCAGGAGATGGTGCAGCTCTGGAACAGAAGACTGCCTTCCACCAAGCAAATACACTGATTACTACTCAGATTTCACAACCTGTCTTCTCAGTTGGTATGAAAAGCACAGGTAAGATCCCTCCTTCAGGTGCTGAGGAATTAAAATCAATTCCGATCTTGAGGCCTACATAGGCCCTACAGGGTAAATTCCACCATCTCAGCAGGCCCTCATCACCAGCCCCTCTGCCTCATACAGTCCTACTCATGAGGATAATTATTGATTCTTGCAATTTCCAGGACCTGGAGTGGTTCAAGGTTTCCAGAGTCCACATCGAATAAGACATCTTTGCTCATCCTGCCCTCTGCTTCTAAATACCTTTCTCTCCCGCCTTTTCTTCAGTATCCCAGCTGCCATCTTTTTCCATCGATCTCCTTGTTTCTAGTATGTGCTTTTGTTTTAGCAGCCACCTCACTTTGTTGAATTAACTTACCTTCAGCCTCTCCCAACTAGATTGGGGCAGAAAATACCTAAAACAGAAAAGACACCACACTCTCCACTGAAAGCCGAACATCTTGAGCCCAAAGCAGCAGCAACAAAGGTTTAACTAAAGAAAAAGTAAATCTGTTCGATTCTTTTTACCTTTTACCTTTGCGAAAGAGGAGCAGCAACTTTCCTGCCCACCTGTGCGGGAGACTATGGAGATGCCTCTCTTTCTACTATTTGAACATGTCTTTTTAAAATGTAAAAAAGAGGGCCCTCCCTGGTAATGCAACAGGTTAGGATGCAGCACTGCAAGCTAGCCACAGCAGCTTCAGTGTAGGCTCAACCCCCTACCCCAGAGGTGATCCAGAAGGCGCAGAGACCTCTCCTGACTCGCCTGGTGCTCCCCTCAGCAGTGTACTTCGTCTATCTGCCTGTCCTGCTCCCCACTCTGTCTCTGGTGAAGCCTCTCACCATCCCTGCACCTCTGACTTGTACCCCAGTTCTGTATGCATAAATAAATACATCTTTTTTTTTTTTAAAGATTTATTTATTTATTTGTGCATACAGAACTGGGGTACAGGCCAGAGGCTCGGGGTGGTAAGAGGCTTCACCAGAGACAGAGTGGGGAGCAGAACAGGCAGATCGACGAAGTACACTGCTGAGGGGAGCAGCGGGCGGGTCAGGAGAGGTCTGCCACACCATGTGGTCACCTCCGGGGCAGGCGGGAATCGAACTCATGCGGAAGCGGCTTTTAGATTCTCAGTGCTGTGCTTTAACCCGCTGCGCCACCAGGGAGGGCCTAAATACATCTTTTTTAAAAATGTAAAAAAGAAAGAAAAGCCAGTTCAAGACAATAGTTCCTATCATTTTCTGTCATGGTATTTGTTCTTCAAGAACAGGTAATGGAGGAGGAAAAAGAAATAACAAAAAGTTTCTAAAATAACAATAATGACCTTGAATTCATTTGCACTTAGTATAACGGTATCTACATACATACATTCTCAAAAAGGCAGTCCACCCCTGGGTAACAGTTTATACTATTCCAACAGAGTGGACCTGGAGACCTTCCACAACAATGGAATGAAAATCACTGATTCAAGGAGTTCATTTAAATTAACCCATTGATCCAGATAAGTACCCTGGTATTTGAGGTTAGTAGGATCAGGGGAGATAACAAAATTCTACTAGTGCACCCTTTCTTAATTGGCTGTCCTTTTGATTACAATTTTTATCTAACTGGTAAGAGAAATTAGTGTGTGAAGAAAGCAAGCAGTATCTGTCTTGAACACCACAAATCCAAAATCACTATAGCAGACAATTTCCATTAAATCACTGTGTATCCTATAAGTGTCTGTCTTGAAACACTAGTGTTAAGCCCCTCTTGTAGGGACATAATGCAGCTTTCTAACAGGCTTTCATCCTAAAATCTAAGATCCTGCAGCAGATAGATAATAAAGTTACCAAACTCCTAAAATTTCTTCATGAAAATTCAATTATGAATGTACCATTTGCAATTTTTAATGGGGGGGGGCGGGATATAGATCTTCCAAAGTTCAATTACAAAGGATATTTTACAAGTTGAATGTTAATACTTTTGTGCTGGATTAAAAACTTTCTTAATACTTGATGACTGGAGGGAGGGGAGGAAATGCTGCTGAGAAATATAGCGTGCCTTCAACTGTGATGGAAATACAGATGACCTTTTTTCAATATTTTCCTGAGTTTAAATTTTCCAGTGAGTATGCATTCATTTTTTTAAATACACATATTTACTATGCTTACTTTTTAAAAAATCAAATAATGAAAATTCTGTGACTCTTTATGTTTGTTTGTTTTTTTACCTAGATACCAGAAAACTCAAGGTCAGATTCAGCTCCCAATCACAGTGACTAGATACTCTCATCTTTCACTGGTATATGATAGCTTGTTTTTCCCAAAACTTTGCTTTCTATTTCAACAACCCTACTGCAAATATCTTTCATTATAAAATACCGCATTTACTCTTTTGAAAGAAATAATGTAATAAATACATAATTTCCTCATACAGTAATTATAGTACCACATAACTATTAACTGTGTGTGAGTCATTCTTTATATTATCTTTTCCACAGTTAACACATAACTAAAATTCTTCACAAATCACAGATCCAAGAAAATTCATATAACAGAGCTGTAATATTCACCTGTGAGGAAATGAGGAAACATCACACTTCCATAAGCTGCCTCATCTGAAGTGGTCAGGTACTGGGAAGAAATTGAAGTCTCTGCTTCAAGGCCTAATTCCACATACCTGTTTTGGTCATTTAATCTCTGCAACAAAGAAGAAGATGCAAGTTATTGAAATATATATATA
>NW_004567129.1:16908746-16910125 GCF_000260355.1 Condylura cristata
TATATATATAAAAGGACCTTGTAAGCAGTGAGACAATATTTTCCTTTGTACGTGCCCAGCAGAGGCAGCAATTACTGGGAAGTTCCATCACACCCACACTGGGGTGTAACCGAAACAATCAGCTCAAACGCCTCAAGAGAACTAAGCTGGTCATCTCAAACCACCTATGTCTAGACGGCAGCTGTTCCCAGAGCCCCAGGTTCCATGAGTTTTTGTGGCACTTTTGTAGAAACGCATGTACATCCCAGAGACTGCAGTAGGAAGCACAGAGAGCAGAGATCAGAAAATTTCCTGTGAAAAGTGCTAGGGAGATTAACTACCAAACCGGTATTTACTTTTGGTCTACAATAAAAAAAATATGTCCACCACCAGGCAGGGAAAGAAGAGGAGAGGAGAAAATACGGCTGGTGGTTTTCCACCTATTAATCAGGCGAGGAAAATCAAGTTTAAGAACTTGAAGGTCATCTAAGACCTGAGCGGGGAAGCAAGAGTGATTAGCACGCATTAGGACTCTAGAAAGCTAGGCAGCCGAGACAGGTTCCTGAACCGCCCCAGGGTAAAGCAAAGAGGCAAAAGATCTCAGGAAGCCGTCACAGTTTCTTAGAAAAGTCTGTTCCTCCCAGATCTTCAAATCAGGGAGCAGCTCTGACAGATAAGCGCCAGATGGGAGAGAGCATTTTGCTACCACAGTGCTAGATGATTCCCTGGTGGGGGCATGTCTCCCCCCACTCCCCCTCGCCCCCATCAAGGGCAGAGTCAGAGTCTTTTCAACTGTGTCACCAAACACACAGCCCAGGGCACTCAAAAACATCTGTTACATTAAATCCTATTTATACCAACCATTACACAACCCGGTGACCGGGCCATTCGCTTAGTGCTTAGTGAAGAATTTTCAGAATGTTCTACAAATATCTCCTTCCATGTACGACGCGGGGGATCCCACACGGCGCAGGCTCCCCCCACCGCTGCACGCCCACCACTCCCCGGCACGAGCGCCTGGGGGTCCCGCGCCCTGGGTCGCGCCTCCCGCGCTGCCACGAGGCGCAGGCTCGCCCGGAGCCCACAGGCTCCCCCGCCAGGGCCACTCTCAGCCTTTAGAGTCAGGGGCACGCGGGGCCCCGCTCGCTCCCTCGCTGCCCACCTCCAACTCAACCACACTCGGAGCAGGAGCCTCTAGCTCGCCGTCTGCCTGCGCCCCCCGCGGGTCTCACACGCGCTGCGCGCACCCTCCGGTCCACACCCACCCTCAGCGTCGCCCTCGGCCGCGGGGACCCCCCCCCACCCCGAGGCTCCTAGTCCAGGGCGTCCGTCCGTCTGCACGTGGAGTCTCCCCCACACGCTCAGGGGTCCCCCACTGCTGGAGGCCCCCGGCCGCTCCA
>NW_004567129.1:16910411-16947994 GCF_000260355.1 Condylura cristata
GGGACACGGAGCCGGCGGGCTCTCGCGCTCGCAGCGAGCTCACGCCTCCGGACGCACGTGTCTGCGGGTCTGACCGGGCCACAAAGCGGCCCTGCCGCGGCGGCCGGTGGGCGCTGGGGCCTCCCTGGAACTCCACAGCCGGAGGATCCTGAGGGCGGGGGCTGCGGTGGGAGTGGGTCCCAATAGCCCCCATGCCCAGTTCCTGGGTGGCTCCTGGCCGTGGGCCCCTTACCCAACGGGAACCACCCAGCTCCTACCCTCGGAAGAGCCTCCACACCAGGCTCACCACCCATCTTCCTAGGCCCCCAGGAAGACAACCAAGACTTGGCCTCAGTCACTTCCAGTTCCCACCACCCACCATGCATGAGCCCCTCACAGACAGAGGCTGCCCAGATGGCTGTCTCAACCCGGGGCTCTCTGGGGCTCAGACACAAGACATTCAGCCTTCTCACACCTCTTTTGGGGTGAGCTGCACCCATCTGTCCTTTCCTCCCCCTCGTTTCACCTCCTCATCCTTCAAGCCTCCCTTTTTGGTTGGTAGTGCTGGGCCTCAGTCTAAGGGCTCCTGACCTTACAGGTGGCTGAGCCTTCTCTTTAGCTTCCTGTCCACACCTCAGACCAAAGCCACGGTGTCTTTTCTTTCTGACACCTTTCAGTTTCACACTGATCACACCAGACCCTGCCGCTTACCTTCCAACCCAACCAGAGATGGGCAGCACTCTGCACCCTCACAACATGAATCTCATGGTTTTCTTCTTTCCAGTTATAGGAGCCCCCATCCTGCTCCCACTAACTCATTCCCGCTAAAATACACGCTGAAACAATTTTGACTGTATCTGAAAGGTTTTCAGCTTACCCCTCATAGACCTAAGAGGATCCTGAAAGTCCTCACTGGTGCAGCCCACCCTGTGCTCTCTGCTCGGAACTCCTTCCCTCAATTGAATGAGTATATGTATTTGGAGACATTAGCATCTGACCCTTTGCTCCCTGGATCAGTTGTTACTGACTCCCTGGTCAATGGCTCTGGACTCAGCAGTGGTGACTCCTTGCAACAGCCACATATACAACCTGCCGGCAGCCAGATCTCTGGCTTCAGGTCTTATTTCCCTTTACAACAGCCCACAAGCTGGAAGTACAAGCACTGGATCAGATACCCTCCAACACCAGTTATTCCTCAGGAGCCTGCAGTGTTCATTTACTCATCCCCATTCTTCAGATGAGGAAACTGAGGCTCAGGGAGGTCAGACTTCCCAGATTGACTACAGTTGGCAGAGATTGAGCCCCAGCCTGCTGATCCTGAGGCCTGCTCTGACTCCATGCCTTCCCTTTACAATACAAGGCCACAATGGATGCAAGGGTAGGTGGTATCTGGATAGAGCTGGGGGGCAGGCTGGGTAGGGCCTGTGTGTGCGTGTTTGCTCTCTTCCATGTTGCTATCCTGTTTCACCCAGGCTGGCAGGGCAGCTGGACCTGTGTAGTCTCTGCTCTATCTGTACAGCCCACTTCCAGATTTGGTCAGTAACTGAAACAGTATGTGGGTTCAGAGTGCCATCTAGTGGCCCAGCTGGGTGCAACCCACACTGCCAGAGCCCCATGGAAGCAGAAATTCCGGATCTTATTCTCCTCCCCTCCACCCTGGCTCTGGACCACAGGATTCCAGCCTGGTCTCCACCCTGATGCCTGTTTCCCAGGCTCAACCTCTCTTCTCGCCCATCTCCATTTGGCCTGAGTCTCTCAGTTCCTGTCTCTGCCCATCTTGGTCTATGTCCTTACCAGTCTCAGCCTAGTCTCTTTTCCTCCATCTTTTTCTCCAAAGAGGGAGAGATGGTGGGCAGATTAACTGAAGAAGTAAAACACAAGGGCGGTGTCTTTCAAACGAGCTGAAGAACCGCAGTGTCAAAGGAAACAGGCCTGCAAGCTGAGGCTAGCTGGGAAGATGAGTCCAGCCAGGGTGGCCTGCAGGATACCCCTGGGCAGCAACTGCAGCTGCAGCAGCCACATGCCAAGGGGAATGCTTCAGGAGAACTAGATCCCAGGCGAAGGGAGTAGCATGATGAAGCCCAAGGAGGCACAGAGGAATCAAATTTTGGTGGTAAGCTGTCAAGAGCCTAGGAGGGGGCTAGCCCCTGACTGCCAGGCTCTCTATCTCTCGCCCCTGCACTGTCTTCCTCCGCATGCTCAGAGCAGAGCGTAGGCCAGTGCACTGTACAGCATCCAGAATACTTTTATTGCCGGAATTGAGGTACAGCCTGCTCAGAGCCCAGGCAGGGCCCACCGCTCAGGAAAAAGTGACAAATGCTGGGTAGGTATACATCAGAGAAAATCCAGTCCATGGTAACCTCGTGGGAGAGCAGCACAGTCCAGTCCAAATGTGGCTTCAGCCCCATGTCTCAGCCTATAGCCATGGTCCACTGCCACCAAGGCAGACCTGGGTTCCTCATCCCTGCTCTGACAGGGACACCTGTCATACCTCTGGGGCAGAAAACCCCCAGGGGGACCTCAAGGCACCTGGCTCTCTCAGAGGCCAACACAAGTTTCGGGGTTAGTCCCTGAATATCAGACACCACTCAGCTGCCTGGTGGAGTTGATGCTGGGTCTGGGAGGGTGAGGGGGAAAGTACAAGCCCTGCCTCCTCTCTGCCCTGTGCCAGCCCACTGGATCCAAGAGAGACCTAACAGCAGGGTGGCAATGCAGTGGTTATCTGCAAATCACAGTTCTGGGCAAAGGGAGCCAGCATTGATACTGCGGCCAAGAGCACACCCAGGGGTCAGGGTACTCAGTCCTCCCCAGAACTGGCGGGCTATCAGCTGTCTGGTCTTGAGCTGAGTGGCTCTTAGAGGTGAGGAGGTAGGCATGAATGCCCCAGGGCTTGGGTACCATGAAGACCCCAACGACCTGCCCCTGCTGGCAGGGGCAATCAGACAGTCCCCAAGAAGCCAGGGAGGTGGCCAAGCAGCTGGGTCGCCAGACAACCCAGCTCCAGCCACCCACGGCCAGTAGCAGGCCTACAGTGGCTGGTATGTGGGGACGGTCACTTAGGGCCAGAAGTTCATCCCTGGGACCACCGGGAGCAGGGACCACAGCTCAGTAACATCTCTCACAGGCAGGCGGAGAGGCCGGGGCCTGGTGGGCATGTGTGAAAAGGCCACAGAGCTAGGAGGTACGCATGGCCCTAGAGTTGGGGACTGGGGCCAGGTGCCAGCCAATCCCCATTCAGAGGTGGTCTTGAGGTCACAATTCTACCATCAGCCACATTTTTTCCATCAAGGGGCCCTTGAGTGTGTCTGGAGTACTGTTTCTTTCCTCATTCCCACAAAGGAAGGATAAGAGACAGCACCTCCTCACAGCAGTCATTTCTCAACCCAAGACCCAGTGGGAAGCCACGAACAGCTGAACTCAAGGGCCATGGCCACTCTGAGGCCAGCAGAAACAGCTGTGGGCAAGCCACCCAGCAGCCCCACTGGCTTGGGGTCAGAGCTCAAGAAGCACCCGTTTCAGATAGGCCAGGGCGATGGGGTTGGCCAGCATCTCGATGTGCTCACTGCCTGGCAGCTCCCTCATAGACACTTGTTGCTCCTGGCGGCCTCGCCAGGCCTGGCAGTGCAGGGCACTCTCCAGATTCACAGTGCCATCGCCATCACCAACGAAGATTTTAGGGTCGCTGTCAGGGAATCTCTCATAGTAGAAAGAGTCTGGCGTGTGGACCCCAATGCCATAGAGGCAGTGCAGCGGCACCCCGGGTGGCACCATGGCTTCAACGAGCCCTTCTGTGTCCTGCCGCATGAGCCAGCCCTCTTTGAAGTCAATGTCCTGGAAGAACTGGACATAGTCCCGCAGCGTGTAGTTGGCCGTGGCCGTGCGCACGAACACCTTCTCAGGTGACCAGGTATAGTTGTAGGGCAGCAGCCAGCTGGTAGACACTGCCGACCGCTGCTGCTCCCGGATCTTCAGGGGACTGATGACGGGGATCCGGTTGTTGTCTCCTGCAGGGAGAGGGCGCCGTCAGTCTGGCTCATGAATGCCGGCTGGCCAGGCAGCATGTCCACCGACCTGGCAGCAGTCCAGTCAGCGCTCCAGCCTCTGTAGCGACATCATTTTAACTCCTGACCCTACAGCGGCATTTATTGCTTTCCTTTTTATTTTTCGCTATAAAACACACAACCAAGGCTTCTTCCTTTCCTTTGGCATTTCCTCACCAGGGATTTGGGCAGCACATACCCACAGTGGTTTGTTATGCAAAAAGCTCCCTCTTCTGAGTACTAAGAGTGGCCGGTGGGCAGTGAGCTTGTGAGAAGTGTTATCAACAGGTGGAAGCCCAGAAGAATGTGCCTCTTTCTCTTTGGCTGCACCAAGCTATGTAACCATTTTGATTTTTCTGGTTTAGCCCTGCAGCCTGCAGTCCTGGCCTCATCTTACTCACCTGCCTTGACCTGGACAGCCAGGGCTGCAGGAGACCCGGCAGAAGGAGAGGCCACAGACAAGAGTGCGAGTCCTCTCACAGAAGCACCAACACCCACCAGTTGAGCTGGATCTTGAGAACAGGGGCCTCTGACCTGATCAGGACCCATCGCCCCACTGCTCTGATGGGCCACCGCTTGGTCTGGTGGGACCTGGCTCTAAAGGCCCAAGGAAAGAAGTCCCACCCCTCTGCACTCTCACCAGGGCCTGCCACGACAGTTTTCACCCGCTGAAAGAGAAGTACCAAAAGGCCAGTCCTAGACCCCCCAAGGCTGCCGGTCTCACATGCAGGGGTGCGCATGTCCATCCCTTCAGGCCCAGGGATGCAGCTGTGATGTGTGTTCACTCTATCTGGACATCTGCGCACTGAGCAGGCCACTGTCCACACTGGGTAGGTGAGTGCTGGGAGAGGCAGTGAGTGCTGACCCAGTCACAATGATCAGCTAACCAACAGCACGGCAGGCAGTGCCAATGATGAAGATGCACCAGAGCCTTGGCTCACGGTTATCAAAGCGAGGGGCTGCTGGCTCACACCAGGTCCTAGCAGAGGGAGGGAAGTACCACAGCTGCAGCTGACGGGTTCTGACAGCCATGACAAGGCAGGTGGGTTGGGGGGATGGGCAAGGAGGTGGTTTTCCCAGCTGCCATGTAAGCAGGCCCAGCCAGCTCTGCACCTGCTTCTTTCCTACATTGCTCAAAGAGGCGCCCCACTACCCACAGATGGAGGCACAACTCATAAACAGGAAACTGTAGTCCAAGCTTCCCGCTCTGGGGCAGAGGCGGGGATGAAGAAGTGGGGGTAAAAGAGAAGGAAAAGACCCTCCCAAAGACCTCTGAGTCAGCTGGGCCTGAGAGTGTATGTGTGTGTACACGTCTTCACAAACAAGTATCTGTGTGATTAATCGTGATGCCGTCCACATACATGCTGTAAGAAACTTACGCAGATAACAAAGGTCAGCAACACTAGAAATTAGGGAATAACATTCAACTGGATATTTGACACAAGCTAAGCAACCTCTATCGTCAGACATATTCCAGATGGAGGGGAAATGCCCTGAAAAAATCAGAATTTCCACGCTAGCTCATGTTATGACCCCCCTTTTCTGTATAATCAAAATATTCCAAGCAACCATCAGTTTTCTACTGGACTGCCTCAGCCTCATAAGGTGCTGCCTGGCTCAGGTGAGCAAGTGCTGCCGCAGGATGGGAAAGTCCTCTTGGAATCAAAAATATTACAACTGGCTGATTAATAAAAACAATTATAACAAAATATTGTAAGACAAAGCAGTACTAGAATAATCAGAATTCTTTTACTGCCCAGACTGAGAACCCAAATCCCATCTCTCTACTATCTTTCATAATCCTTCTAAACAACTGCTTAAATTTTCTATTTAGTTTTCAAATAAGGAACTTCACCTAAGTCCTCTATACAGCTTTTGAGGAACTTTACTGTCTCTTTATGATTGACTTACAAGAGAATCACTCCACCCTAGCCCATGACCTTTTACACTATCCTTCACATCTCCACCCTAATCCTCAACTTTATTTTACCCTCTAAGATGTCTTGGTAAAAATGAAGGTCATAGAAAGGAATTTTATTTTTAGCCAACCATCACTAAAAAAAGTTAGCTTTAAATTTTATGGACTTATCTTAATTTTAATAGATCAATAATGTTATAATCTTAGCTGAAGGTCTATATGACCCAAAATGCTCTCAGAAAAAGATTGCGATCTCAGCCCAATTCATATGTGAATTGCCTGCCTAAAATAAACTTCTGCTGACAGCAGAATAGAAAGACTTGCACCCAACTCCCTTGTCTTCCTTGTGCCTGCTCCCTTTTCCCCCTTTACCCCCTTTTTCCCCTGTTAGGAATCTCCCCTCCCAGACACCGCTCCCACCTTGAGACCGTGCCTGTTCCGCTCCCCAATAACCCATGATAGGGGAACGAAGAGTCTCCAACAGATATTCTTTTTTGGAAAAAGTTGTTTGGAAAAGAGTTATCACTGGGGAAAACGAAGGGTGCTGACCCAAGAAGAGCCATGTCGATGGCCAGCTCAAGGACATGGTAGAGAGAAAGGGAGGGTGCCATCCCCATACCAGCCCCCCTGCTGGGCCCAGTAGATCTTACCTGAGGCCAGGACACGCAGGGTCTTGGCCACGCCCCCCCAGGGCGCACCCAAGGACACGAAAGCGCGAATATACTTGTCCTTCCAGGCCTGCGGCTGCCGCTGCAGAAAGTAGAGTGTGTACATGTTGCCCATACTATGGGCCACCAGCACCACCGGGCCCCCATACAGCTGGTACATCTCCTCGATCATCTCGCGCAGGGCCAGGAAGTACGGCCCGTTTTCATCTGCAGGCCAGAGCCGGGCAGGGGTCAGGCAGGAAGGGTCCTGGGCCTGATCCATGGACCACTTCTCAGGGCAGACCCAGGACCAGGAGGTGGGGAGTAAGCTGAAATCAGTGGGGACAAGGTGCTTCCCTGGATTTCCATGAAGGAAGGAAACAAAGAGGCTCCTTTCTCCCCCTCCGCCTTAAGATCTCTCCCCAGGACTCAGAGGCCCAGACATCCTGGGTGACAGTGGAGAAGGACAGACTGGACTGGCCAAACGTGGTGATTCTAGACACTGGGCTAGACACAGGGCCGGAAGAGATCACAGGGTTTGTGGTGGCTGTGACCACGTATCCCCACCTCCCAAGACCTCAGGAAGGAAATGCTTACTTGGAGCTCGGCGCCAGTCATAGGGGGCCCCCCGGACATCCTCATCCCGTGTATAGCCCCAGCTCACGAGGCTTTCCACCATGATATGGAAATAGGAACCTGCAGACAGAAATGCATAGGACTAGGGAAGGAACAGCAACTGTCAGCTACCACGTGGAGCCTGCCACGGAGGCCGTGCACCTACCACAGGGAGGTCCTGGAGGATGGCTAGTGGGCCCCAGCCCACCCTGAGCAGAGACGGCTCACAGGCTACCCCTTCAAACACACAGGGTTTCTGCCTCTCTGCGAGTCCAGCAGCGCCCCTAGCCCCACTTCCTAGAGGACATGAGTAAGGCTACACACCGAGGCTGCTTTTGCTGGGGTCCAGGAACTCCAGGGAGAAGGTCTTCCCAAAGCCGGGGACACGCACATCCACACCTTCGGGAAACTGGGTGGCCCGAGATGTTTTGTTGTAGACCAGCCTGTCAGGAGGGGACACTGGTGACCCAGAGGTGACACTAAGTCTGGTGTGTTGCTGTTCTGTCCTGAGTTACACTCCCTTTGGCTTGGTTAGATGTAGAGAAGAGACCAATTAAGTCAGTAAAGCACAGATCAGTAACCTCCAAAAGGGGGTTCCCACCAAGGGCCATCTAAAGACAGATCCCAGGGTCTCTATCCAGGCAACACTTCCTTCGTGATCTCACCCACCCACAACGCAGGTCTTAGATCTAGTTAGGAGAGGGAAGCGCCAGGTCTGGCTGTGCCGTGAACATTACACTTGACCCCCAAAGGCAAGCAGCCTAACCTCAGGGGCGCCTATCACCACCTCTCCACAGATCCAACTCCTATCACCCAGCACAACACTTCACAGGGCAAAGAGTACAGCAAATGACAGAACTAGACAGAAAGATACAGCCCAGGGCTTGAGCTCCTGAGGCTGCCTTGTGTCTGAGAGAGCAAGGCCTGGAAAGGTGAGCCGAGGAAAAGCTCTGTGCTGGGCTGGAATTTTCTGCTGACACCAAAGAGGCAAATGTGCCCAAGAAAATACAGGTTCGTGCTCCCCGACTCCCCCCACCCCACATATCCACTAAAGAGCAGCCACAGAAAACTGAAAGGATCCTGGACCCTCCCTGGTGGCTCAACAGGTTAAAGTGCAGCACTGTGAAGCAACAGCCACTTCAGCGCAAGTTCGATCCCTGGACAGGGAAGTGACCCACATGGCACAGCAGACCTCTCTGATCTGTCTGCCGCTCCCCTCAGCAATGTACTTTGTAGATCGGCCTGTTCTGCTCCCCACTCTGCTTCTGGTGAATCCTCTCACCCGCTGCACCTCTGGCCTGTACCCCAGTTCTTTATGCATAAATAAATAAATCTAAAGATTTGACAAATAATTGACACCAGTCCAAATAATAGGTCCTGGGAGGGCCCACTTTTTCCAGGCAACTCTGTGGATTACTCTAACAGTCACTTAGCAAAGTTCAGAACATTGTTCTGGAAAGCAAAAGGAGTTCTGTGAAAGATGAGAGTCTAAACAGGTAAACAGGCCACCAAAGGTAGACAAGCCCCGCTTGTTATCGGCCTGCACTTCCAATCAGCACGTGTCGGGGACAAAAATAGAAATGCAGATCGACCTCCCAAAACAACCCTGGTCAAACACAGAGGAGGGTCAACAAAACAGGCGCAAACACGGGGGAAAGAGGGTGCCCGGAGAACTAGAGCGTCTCTGCGGGGGAAAATGTAACTTGTGGGATTCAGCTCAAGCACACAGTGAACACCAATGTGCTCTGGGCTCTACTACCATAAAGACAAGAGAGACAATCCCGCCTTCCGGGACCTCGGTCTGGGAAAGCAGCTCAGCTCAGCCTCAAAGTACTGTGGTCACATCGGGGTCTGCACTTAGCTGAGTGACCTTAAGCAATGTTGGACTCTCTGAGCTCACAGATGTCCTGCTTTTCTGAGAGGTTTGAAAACCGTCCACTGTAAGATTAAACGAAAGGAAGTAGGTAAAATGCACAGTGACTGTATTGCATTCTCTTGCGTTATTATCTCATTTGGGGAAACGGATATGTGGCTGGTGGGAAGGAAGGGTTAGCTGTTCACATGGGTGGAAGGGAATCTGAGCAAATGGTAGAGAGGAATATTCCAGGCCAAGAGTACAGCAGGTGCAAAGGCCCAGAGACATAATGTGTTCCAGGGAGAACAAGCAGCGGAAGATGTAGGTGTGGTCAAGGGGGAGTGGGCAGCCTGAGGGTAAATAGGGGCTGCAGCCTGAGGACAAGCCCTGGACTAGAGAGGGGAGGGACAGGCGGGGAGGGTGAGAAGCAGGAAAGGGAGGAAAGCTCTGTCTGGAGAGGGCAGGGGTGGTGCCAAGCAGACTGAGGAAATGGGGACTAGAGGTCAGTGACTTCAAGGCCTCTTGAGGAAATGGCCTCCTGGAGGCCTCCTGAAGCTGGGCAGCACCCTGTCTGCACTGCAGTCCCCACCTGATATTGTCAATCCAGCAGTCAATGATGACAGGCAGGAGCAGCTCCAGGTTGAGCCAGAGTGTGAAGTAGCTGTCCGTCTTCTTGGAACAGAGATAGTGCACCACCGATGGCTTGTCCAGCTTTGCCTCCAGCTGGTTGCCCAAATCTCCAGGCACTGCAGTGGGGGGTGGGGTGGGCACAGAGTAGGTGTGAGGACCTGGGGACTTGGCATTCTAGAGACCCTTGAGGCTTGCACCCACAGGCCTTCTACCCATGGCTGTCCTAGCCACAGAGCAGACAGGGCCTTGTTCACTGTGAAAGAAGGCGGGGAAACAGGACAGAGTTGGGACACTTAACCAAGCAAACTGAATCCCGAGGACACATTCCAGGCAGCCTTGTGGTGTTGGAGGGTGAGCAAAAGAACCTCAGTTGAGAGAAGCCCATACTTGCACCTGGTGTTTTATCTAAATGATAGAACCCAGGTTCCAAAGGGCAGGTCATCTGGGAGGGCTGAACAGCCTGGCAGTTGGGCCCTGTGTTGGAGATGGTACCCTGAGACAACATACCATTCCAGCCACAGGTGGGGCGGTGCCCAAGCCCCAAGGATGGCTACCCGCCACTTGGCCAGCTTGTCCAGTCCACGCAGAGCCAGGGGCCCTCATGACACTCAAACCCATCCCCACTGATTCACAGCCCAACATCAAACTCTTCAGTTATTTACTTCTAGTGACCCCTCACGTCTAACCTGCTCAACACTTCCTAAAGCCTCCCCGTGAGGAACCCTGATCACTAAGTCAACAGGTTCTCCTGGCCTTCAATGGGCTACCACTGTGAACCCAGCCCTGATGATGGCCCTCCCTGAACACCGTCCCCCAGAGTCTTGAGGGAAGTCATGGAGACCTGTGTGATACCCGCTTTCACCTCCTATCATGGTACAGGTGCGGAAAATGGGGAGTCCCAAGCATGACAGCCCAAGCATGGCACGCCTGTGGACTAGGCAGAGCAGAGATCTTGGGCACCATCGCCTCCAAGAGGAAATGGCCAAAAGAGGAAGTCTGCAGAGGTGCTCAGCCAGGGTGACCTTTGCCCTGGCCAGGCTGTGCAGCCTCTAAAATAGCAGTCACTTCTGATCCCCATTTGCACCTAGAACAAGGACAAAAGCCAGCCACGTGCTTTTTCACGTCAAATAACACTGGGAGAAGATATCCTTATTATGACCACTTTACAGACGAGGAAACTGAGGCTGGGAGAAGTGGAAATGGCTTACTACAGTCCCTTCCCCCTGTTCAGGGTCTTGTTATATAACCCTTCTCTTGCCTCTGCTTCCCCTACCACAAATTCTAGTCCCTCTCATAGAAGCTGGTCACCCTTAGATACTGACCCTCTGATGGGCAAACTCAGGTCTCTGCTCTGCACCTAGAAGCAGCTCATCTGATGCACACCCCGGGGTTCCCAGGAAGAATGCCAGCAGCCCCACTCCGAGAAGCTTGGCAGAGTAGCATTCCAGTTACTGTGGGGCTCTGGAGAGCCCTCTGCTGTGACCTAGGATAATCAAGGACTGCATGAATTAGCACCAATCCAGGTGAAAAGTCTGCCTGGAACAGACACTTCTGAATACCACATTCTTCACAATCAGAACTCTGTAGGCCCACCCATCACCCTTGGGGGCCCCCGAGACAAAGACCACATGATCCAATCAGTCATGGTCATGAGCTCTACACATTTCACTCCTTCCCATAATCCATTCTAGCGATTGGGACTGCTCACCTCCCTCGCTGACATGTAGTTCACTTTGCCTCAAACTCTTTCCTGGCCTCAGTTCTAACTACATACTCCAGGAATCCTTCTCCGACATGCTCCTAGCCAGACTGGATCAGTAGATTCTCTGTGCCTGCCAAGTGCAGAGCTCATCTCCAGGAATCACTATTCATCCCATCCTCCAAGCTGAGGGAACATAATATGGTCAAGGCTGCCTAAATCCTTTGGTGAACTTGGGCACAGCAATCCCCCTGGAGCATTTCCTGGCCCAGAGCTGCCAGCCAACTCCACCCTTCTGTAATCTGCAGCATCCCCATTAAAATACTACCAGCAGATGCTTTTTTTACAATAGGAAAGACATGAAATCAACCCAAATGCCCAAAAATAGATAACTGGATTAAAATGATGTGGTACATATACACAATGGAATATTACTAAGCAATCAAAAACAACAAACACATGTGCCCTTTGCAGCGACATGGATGGAGCTGGAAGGGATCATGCAGTGAAATAAGCCAGAAAGTGAAAGAAAAATACCAGACGGTTTCACTCATAGCAGGAGTATAAAGGACCCGGAGGGGGGGGGGAATAATGAACACCTATATACCAGAGACATTTTATGGGGTTGGAGTGGGGAATGGGATCAAAAATGGGGGAGGTGGGAGGGAGGAAGTGCACTGGACTATGGTGATGGCACACAGGTAAAGATTTGGTGATGGGAAGCCCATGGGGATTACAACCGAAATGGGAAAAGACACAAAATGATGTAAAAATAAACTATTATATTATTTAAAAAAAATACTACTAGCACAAAGAGTACAGGGGTCATGCCACAACAGACTCCTAATGTACATAAACCTCCGCACGCCTCTGCCTTCAGGAGCCGTAGCTGCCCATCAACACACTAGCTCTGAATGAGGCATCTAAGACACCCCCTGCAGAAAACACTATGACTCCTATGGTTGTTGTCAGGGCCGGGACCAAGTGGGGCAGACGGAGGAGGTAGGTCCCCTGACCAAGGTGGTCTAATCTGACTAGGTCTGGCAGGGGAATACAACCATCCCCAGACATCTGTTAACCACCAGCGTTGTGTTGTCTTTAGCTATCCTCAGTTCTCCTATTCCTCCCAGAGGGCAAATGTTGCCAATTTGATAAATCGGGGGAGAGGAGCCTTGTTGGCAAGATAGGAGTGCAATCCTTTCCCCAAACGGCTTCCTTTCAGTAATGCCCTGTTAAAATGCAGGGCTGGAACTATCTAAGGAGACAACCTCCTAGGCAAGCCCAAGTCAACGCTGAGACCCCAGGGGGAAAACCCGGGGCCACCCTAACAAATCCCAAGCACCCTCAAAGGACCGCGGTCTTACAAGCTAAAAAAATGAGGATTAAATGAGGCAAAGCTTCTCTGTTCTCTGCGTGAACAGAGAAAAGAACGAGCAGCTGAACATAACCCTCCCACCTATCCCCCACTCTACAGAGCAGGAGAGGAAAGGCTCACCACAACCGCACCCAGCATGGCGGGAGATGCACCCACCGACCCCGGGGGCGACAGGGCCAAACCCGGGCTTTAAACACACGAAGAGTGGAAACACCGCCCCGCCCGTACCCCCCGAGCCTCACCCAGCACCACCGGGGGGTGACGTCCGGTCGGGAGCACTGGGTCTACGAGCAGCAGGAGGAGCACGAGGCCTCCCGGGAGCAGCGCGGCGCGGTAAGGGCAGAGGAGGAGACCCATGGCGGGAGAGAGCAGCTCCAGGTCCAAGGAGCAGATTCTGCGCTCGCAGCTGGCGCCTAGGCCCGGGCGGTGGCGACTCACTTAACCCCGCCGCCCGCTACCACCTACAGCGGCCGAGCCAATCAGGCTCCGCCTCCCGCAACCGCCGACCAATAGAAACTCGCCGATGGCCGCAGCCCTCCCAGTCGGAGCTCGGCGCCGCGCCCCCGCCCCGCCCCGCCAGCTCATTGGGCGAGCGGCGAGCCGAGCTCATCGATCAACCGGGACTTCGCGGCTTCCAAACCTTCAGCCGCTCGCGGTCACTGTGTACAAAGCCCAGGGCCCGGTAGCACAGATGCAAGGCGCTTGACCCTCACCTGCGGCTCCTGACGCCCCCCTGACCTGGGATCTGGAACGGGCCTGGCCGAGCTGAGACTCAGGGTCCTTTGCTGGCCTCTGCTGAGCGGCTTGGGTCCAGCAAGGGGAAGGGAGAAGAGATTCTGGGGCAGGTGTTGGGCCTGGAGCTGACTGCACCTTTGTGCAGTTCCCACACCGGTTCTTCGCTCCCTGCTCCCAGGGAACACTTGGGTTCAGGGGACACTTGGATTCAGGCAACCCAGGCAGCTCTGGATAATGGGGATGTGGCTGGGGAGAGTGCAACTGGTAAAGGCTAGGTCAGTGTGTTCTGTTTACTAGTGAAAGTAACCCGTTTTCACAGGAGCAGGGTGGCGGCAACCCCCCAGACAGAACATTGTCCAACCAGGTTGAAAGTGGCTTTGAACTTTGATCCTGTGCCATGGCCCATCTGCACATACCCCAGCAGAGGAGGAGGGCATCAAAACTGCTATTCCCATTCCTCACTCCAACCCCAGGCGAACCTGGAAACAGAGAACAGAGACCCTGTGCGGAGGATCTGGAATGAACAGAGTAGGCAAAGACTTGACAGCCACTTGTCTGGGGTAGGGAGACCAGCCTGTTTGGGGGCTGGAGGTCTTGATGCTCTACAGCTCTCCTGAGGGACAATCATACTCTGCATATCCCTGGTTGGTCCCACCAACTCTGTTTGCTCCTATTTCCCCTCCTTCCTCCTCTTTGTCAGTAATTAACTCTTTCCAGACTCTCTGAGTATACCCTCAGTGAATGAACTCACCATCTTGGCCTGCTCCTTCTACATTCTTAATATGAAACAGATTTGTGATTGGAGTGACCTCCCCTCTCTCTCTCTCTCTTTTTTAAAGATTTATTTATTTGTGCATATAGAACTGGGGTACAGGCCAGAGGTGCAGGGGTGGTGAGCAGATTCACCAGAGACAGAGTGGGGAGCAGAACAGGCTGACTGACAAAGTACACTGCTGAGGGGAGCAGCGGGCAGGCCAGGAGAGGTCTGCCACGCCATGTGGTCACCTCCGGGTCAGGCAGGCATTGAACTCAAGCAGAAGTGGCTTTCGCTTCTCAGTGCTGTGCTTTAACCCCCTGCGCCACCAGGGAGGGCCCTCTCTCTCTTTTTTCTTAAGATTTATTTATGCATACAGAACTGGGGTATAGGCCAGAGATGCAGGGGTGGTGAGAGGACCCACCAGAGACAGAGTGGGGAGCAGAACAGGCAGATCAACAAAGTACAATGTTGAGGGGAGCAGCAGACGGCCAGGAGAGGTCTGCCATGCCATGTGGTCACCTCGGGGACGGGGATTGGACTCATGCTGAAGTGGCTTTAGCTTCTCTGTGCTGTGCTTTAACCCGCTGCACCACCAGGGAGGGCCCAAGTTAGGCCATGACCCAGGGAAGCCTTGCCTCCCTTACGTCCATCCCAGGCCCCAGTGGAGGGGTTGCTGAAGATCTATCTGGTGTGGGAGACCACAGAGACCCTTCTGTCAGGGCTAGGGACAGGTGGGAATCCAGAGCTAAGGCTTAATTAGGAGAGGGATGGGGGAGGAGATCAGGATGGCCACCTTGGACTCTGGGCACTGGTCTTGTCAGCCTAGCAGCCTCAGGTGACCATGGGCCCCTTGCATGGTCACCCTGTCCCCCAGAGCCATTCCCTGATGCCCCATGCTCACAGGTGATAAGAACTGTGCTGGCACTGTGGAGAGAGGTCAGAAGGGGTCCATCCACATGAACTCCCCCACTACAGATCTGGGGTCATCCTGAGTGGTTGATATCTCAAGTTTCAGATCCACAATCAGGTGGCTATAGAGTCTTACCGCTCTACCCTTCCAAAGCCAAATTACCTTTACCCTCAGAGTAACCTCCTCCCTGATATCTCAAATTATGTCCTCGTAACTGTGGCTTGTTCTCCACATGCCAGGACGACAACATTAAACATTTGACCATTTGGCTTTGAAGCAGATGTCTGACTCATTCAAATAGCCCTGCAAGTGTAACCTGTCCTGTTACGGCCACAGTTCCTGGCCTGCAGTAGGTACTTAACATATGTTGAATGACTAAATGAATGATACATGCACTATAACCCTCCCCCCTTTCTAGAACAGGGTTCTGGTGTCTGGAGGAGTTCAGGACTGAGAGGTCTGCAGGCCTAGATGTGAGCTCTGGAAAAGATTGGGGGAAAGGAAGGGCATTTCTGTGGAGGGAACTTTCTGGGCAAAGGCCAGAAGTGGGAATAAACCCAGTGACTAAGAGCTAGGCCAGTTGTGGTCTCTTCCTCATGTGAGACTCCCGCAGACAGTCTTTGCCACTCACATGCCTCCTTCTCCTCCTCCCCCCTCGCTCCTCTGCCTGAACCAGGCTGGTGAGAAACCCAACTAAAAGTAGGGTTTCTGAGCTGCTTTGGTAACCAAACCAGTACTGAGCCCATTTGGAGATTAACTGATTCTCCCTAATGCTCGTGGCTCAGCATGGGTTTTCTGCCACAGCCAAAGTTTTCCGGCACGATGAGAGGCTACACGCTGCTCCAGTCATGATAGAACACTGGGGGCCAAGGGACCCTGAACAGGACATCTAACCTCAGGAAGGCTGTGTGTAGAAAATTATTAGTGGTGGGTCCTGGGGGGTGTGAGGGGTGGGGATGGAGGGTGGAGATATAGTGGGAGTTTGCCAGCAACACAGAGGGATGAGTAGTACATAGGTGAGTGTTTCAGGCAGGGAAGTTAGCATGTGCAGCTGCCTGGGGACCTGAAGAATCACAGCACCAAGCCGGGTACCTGGTGGTGAGAGTGGAATGGAAAGGTTGAGGATTCTAAACATGGAACATAAAAATTTGGTCTATGTGGCCATGGCCTTCAAGTCCTCCTGGAAGACTGGGCTGGAGCCCTCGCGGGCTGTATTCTGCCAGGATTTGCCCCTTTAGCCATGCTTAAAGGCAGATGGGTGATCCTGCTCTCTTCCTGCTGCACGAGATGGGCCTGTTGGGCAGCTGGACAGTCCTGCTGTTGCTGATGAGGTCACAACCTTACGCGTGCTCGAGCCCCACCTACTCTCCGCCCCTTGACAGTTTCTCAGCTCCTGCAACTGCTAGCCACACCCACAACTAGTTTAAGAGCCAATGGTGCTTTGCTCCCAGGGCCCTGCTGCCCAACTTCAAAAGACATTCTTGTCCTTGCAGACAAAAACAAACAAAAAAGCTTGGCCTATATCCAGGATGCCTGGAGCCAGGGGCAAGGACCCCTTCTGGGGGCGTCATCCTGGGTGGAGCCCGTCAGTGGATCACCGACAGAGTCAGTGCGCCCTCTGGTGGGCACCTAGAGGAGGTTCAGCAAAGATGCCGAGATGGGAACCGGAAGGGGGTGAAGGGAGCCTGGGACTTTACTCTGGAGGTCGGGGACATAAGGGCCAGCTGGAGGCTCCTGGGCCCTAGAAGTGAGGATGGGCCTGGGCGTGAGTGTAGATCCCGATAGGCGCACCTACCTGCAGGCGATTCCTCTCCCACAGTGGGATCTAGAAGAGAGCACTTTTACGTCACCTCTAGATTTCCTGGAGATCCATGAAGTCAGCCACACTCCTGCCCAGCACCAGGATCCCTCTGTCTGCTGAGGCTTTCAAGTACAAGCAGATGGAAGGCCAGCTGCCTCTGGGAAGAACTGAAGGGCAGCGGTGAGGATGAGATTCTTGGAGCATGAGGACTGTTTCAGTTCCTTTCTCCCCAGCACCTGTGTGAGCTTTGGTAAAAGGCATCAAGCTTGGTCACGGGAGCCTTGGCTTACCTCTCTCTTGTATCCCATCTCCTTAATCCGATTCATTCATTCATGATTGGTGGGTCCTAGGAGTGTGACAGGGGACATTTATCAGTGAACTACAGAAATCTCAGAATACACAGGTAGCCTGCTAAGAAGTGAGGTGCCTGGAGAGGAGAAAATCTGGAGGAAATACAGGTTAACTAGGTCAAGGGCGGGTTGGGAGATGAGGAAAGGGTGCAGAGGAAACTAGCACAAAGGCCCTGTGCCCCAGGGAGGGTTACTCAGAAGAAGCAAACTCTCAACCATGCATTCACTAAGTCTTAAAGAGCAACTACTCACTGCCAAGTACAGTGATAGGTGCTGGGATTGAGACTATCCTCAAGATCTGATATTGGGGAGTAGTGGGTGTCTTGTATGGGCACACTAAATGGTTCGTGGTATTAGAAATTGTTTTGGTGCAAGCAGAAAAGTAATGTACGAACCCAGCCTCCCTGGTGGGACAGGAGTTAAAGTCGCACTATGAAGCCATCTGCAGCCACGGCAGCAGAGTTCCATAGCTGGCCAGGGAGTTGGTCCACAAGGCGCAGACCTCTCCTGCTCACCAGCTGCTCTCCTCAGCAATGCATTTCAGTTCTGTTCCCCACTCAGTCTCTGGTGAGTCCTCTCACACCCTCCTGGCTCCCCACCCAGCCCTGCACCTCAAGGGTTCTTGTATGCATAGATAAATTTATCCTTTTTTACAAAAAGATTGTATTTGTTGATGTGTACAAGAACTGGGGTACAGGCCAGAGGTGCAGGGAGTGAGAGGATTCACCAGAGACAGAGTGGGGAGCAGAACAGGCAGATGATGGAGTGAAATACACTGCTGAGGGGAGCAGTGAGTGAGACAGGAGAGTTCTGCTGTGCCATGTGGGTCACCTCCCTGGCAGGAGATGGAACTCGAACAGCAGTGGCTGTGGAGTGCTATGCTTTAACCTGTTTGTGCCACCAGGGAGGGCCCCATAAATAAATAAAATCTTTTTTTGAATGTGAGAAACATTTCAGGAGACAGCAGTTTAGATTGTTGAATTAACAGGCTGATGTGGGGAACCCATCAGAAGATGAGTGCAGTTTTTTTTTTTTAAGATTTATTTACTTATATATACAGAACTGGGGTACAGGCCAGAGGTGCAGGGGCTGTGAAAGGATTCACCAGACAGTGGGGAGCAGAACAGGAGATGGATGAAGTACACTGCTAAGGGGAGCAGTGGGAGGGTCAGGAGAGGTCTGCTGCACCATGTGGGCCACCTCCAGGGCAGGGGATCAAACTCATGTGGAAGTGGCTTTAGCTTCTTAGTGCTGCGCTTTAACCTGCTTCACCACCAGGGAGGGCCCGAGTGCAGTTATTTTAATGAACTTAGTTTTTCATGAAGAATCCAAGTCTGGTGTGGTGGGCAGGCAGATATGCATCTAGGGCGCTGCCCACAGCCTGTCCCTTGCTTCAGGCTCACTACCCAGCTGGGATCAGGACATGCATGAATGCGCCGTCAATGGAAATGTGCTCAAGACAGTGCCACAATGAACTAGAGAGATGGCCTCGAAAGGAAGGCTTCCAGAAGGATCCTGCGTGGAGATCCGTGCAAAGGAAGACTAGGGAAGGAACTAGCGTTAAGGCCCAGTTGACCCGACCCGGGTGAGACCAGGAGCAAGCAGGATCCAGAAGGCCTTGCGGGGACTCTGTCCTTTAGGAACAGGAGCTCCTAACAGCCCAGTTAGGAGCTTGACAAAGAGCAATGCTCACCACGATAGTGGTAGAACAGCTCAGAGAGCAGGGTGCGGCTGGAGCAAAAGGGATTGTTGCAAGGGCGTGGCCGGGGAGGGGAGGAAAGGGAGAGCCGACTCCTCCAGGCGCACGCGTGCTTCAGGGTGGGTGGGGGAGGGGCCTACCTCACTGCGCCGCCCCTAGAACAAATATTTAACATTCCAGGTTTATCTAGCGGGGCGGGACCCGAAGTTAGACGTTCCCTCCCCACCTCTAGGGCCTGATTGGCTTAGTATTTCCGGGGGTGGAGACGGGGGGGACAGGCAAGGGGTGGGCCACCCGAAACCGGGCAGCAGCTTATGGACTACTGACAGCACCCCAAAGGGAAACACGAGTCGCCTAAAGCCACTGGAAGATGAGTCTGCTCCCTCTCTGCCGCCGTGTTCCGCTACCAGTCCGGGCGCCTCAGACTCTATTCTGCCACGTGGGGACGCGTAGCAGTGTGGGTTTGGTGGGCAAAGTCTCCGAGGCACCCCGTCCACCACGAGCTTCCAGGCTTTTCCGAACGCGGTGCCCAGCTTTTCCGAAAACGCGAGGTGCAACTTCCACCTCACTTTTTCGGTTGGCGCTCGACAGCCCCCAGTCTGCTTCCCGCCGGTTTCTTCAGTTTTTCAGTTACACAAATGTTGTTTGGGGGAGTTTCCAGGGAGGCCTGGAAACACGCGGTTAAGGACTTTCGACGGGCGGAGGGGGCACTGGGAACCTCTAAGAGGGACCATCTGAATGGGGTTGCCGGCCCCGGCTGGAGACAAGAGGATCTGCAGCCGGCACACCTTCGCCGAGAGCCCCCCCCCGCAGCGTGTTGGCGTCTCCAGACTACAGACCCGCAGGATAGGGGGTGGCTCCGGAGACCCAGATCATCCAGTTCAGCCTCCCCGCCCGCCGGGAGTGCTGCTCTCAGGACCTGGGGGGGATGGAATGGAGCGGGGATGGGGGCTCTTCCCCACCATGTAAGACAGGGCACCTCGGACCCACATCGACGTTGCCATCTCGGGCATTTCTTACAGCCTGGCAAAGACCTTTGAGAACAAGTTATAACCTGTGACCTCCGCACGGTTCTAATGCCCATGGCGACTCCCTCCTCCCCCGCCTCCCCACCCCCGTCGCCCAACCCTTCCTCCAGCCACCACCTCTCGTGATCCCCCACATAGGCCTCTGGGTGACACCTGGTAACTCTAACCGCCCTCTTGGACCCTTGGTGACTGGTCACCCCACCAGACTTCCCTTCGAGACCCTCGTTTTGCCTCCTGGTGATTTTCACAAGCCCATGTGACCCCCCCACGAACTAAAGAAGGGCCCTGGCCTTGCTTGTTCCTCGGCGGAGGGAAGATGGGGTCCCCCAGAAGTCACGCAGGGCCGGTCCCAGGAGTGCGAGTCGGGAGCCCGAGCGCGCGCCGGGGCGGGGGGCGGGCGCGCGCGCGGCCCGGCTGGTTCTGCGGCCCTCCCCCACGGTTCCCCAGGCCGCCTGGTCACGTGGCCGGCGGGGCCTGCAGGTAACTCTCCCGGGAAGGCGTGGGCCAGTAGCCGCCCCGCCCCGCAGGGCGCCGCGGGCTGGTCTCAGCCGCACTCCCTGCGCCAGCCGGGCTGCAGGTGCCGCCCCCGACACACCGCGTCCCGCCCAAACTGATCCGCGTCTGCCGTCGGTCGGTGCGTGCGTGCGCCTGGGTCGGTCCGCGTGTGGCTGGCCGAGCGCCCCCTTCCTCTGCGGCCATGACTCCGCCGCCACCCCAGCCACCGTCCCCGGGCCCGAACCCCGCCGCAGACTCCGCCGCCGACCCCTGCCTCGGGCCTGGAACTCTTGTCGTTCTGTTTGGGGCCACGGCCGGGGCCCTGGGGTCGGACCTCGGCTCCGACGAGACCGACTTGATCCTTCTAGTCTGGCAAGTGGTGGAGCCACGGAGCCGCCAGGTAGGGTGGGAGGGGGATGGCGGGGCTCCCCGGAGCTGCAGGGTCCGAGGGCGCGGAGGCTGACGCGTTCCCCCGCCGCTCGCAGGTGGGCACGCTGCACAAGTCGCTGGTTCGCGCCGAGGCGGCCGCACTGAGCCCGCAGTGCCGCGAAGCGAGCGGCCTGAGCGCCGACAGCCTCGCGCGGGCCGAGCCGCTGGACAAGGTGCTGCAGCAGGTGAGCGCCGGGGCCGGGGTGAGTGGAGGCACGGCCGGGGCTGCGGGGACATTCCGAGGCGGCGGAGGCGAGGCCTGGCGCGCCGCACTCGACTGGCCGGGGCGGTAGGACAGGTTCCTGTTGTTTGAAACTTTGAGCGACTCCCGCGTGTGCGTGTCTCCGCGTGTGCCGGCCATTCCCGGGGGCGGCTTTTCAGCCTTTCCGAGATCCACTCCTACTAGGGAGGGGGTGGGGCTGGAAGCGACGAGACCCCTCCCAGAGCACCGGCTGGCGGGGACCGAGGCGAGACTTCTCTGGGAACCTGCCGGACCAGGTCTCCTGGAACAGCAGCCGGAAGCCCATAGGGCTGAGGGGCCCCGACTTGGCCATAGGTCATGGTCCTAGCCGCCTGCGACCTCAGCCCACCTACGCGCCTGGGAGACGCTGGAGCGGGGGCGTAGGGCGGTGTCTGCCCCAGAGGCAGATGCCGCCAGGTGTACGCTGCTCGTCCAGGCCTGTCCCAGCCGGCTGGCCAGGCGTGGGTGCTGTCCGGACCCCGCCTGGAGGCTACCTGCCTTCCCAGTGCAAAGGCCTAAGGTGCCTCCCGGCCTTGACTGAAGTGGGGAGCGGTTCCCATCACTGTTTTCTTTTTCTTATCTTCATTACTGGGCTCACCCAGTACCTGAGACTCTTGAGTGTAATAATGAATGTAAGTGCTTTACATGCAAATTCTTTCGTCTTCCAACAATTTTGGCGGTTCCTGATGAAAACGTGGAGGCACAAAGGTGTTGAATCTAAGTCTGTTCCAGTAGGGTTTCCAGACTATTCCCCTCTGGGGAGCGCTGAGAGAGCTGGGTTGCCTTGTTCTACTGGCTTCTGACCGAAGTTGGGGGTGGAGAGTTCCCAGGCCTATGCTTAGTGCTTATATCTGTTGTCCAGAGGGATGGAGGCTGGGGGTGGGGCTGGGCAGCTTCTGGAGTGCCACCCCCTTTTTGAGCAAACAGCTCAGTGCCAGTCGGTCGATAGGGTGTGGGTCAAAGCTCATGCTGCCCCTGGCGTCCAGGTGTGGAGTTCTGTCCTTGGAGGTTCTCTGTGGCTTGGTTGGTCAAACCTGGAGGCGGGGCTGCCATTGACCGTGAGCCGCCTGGCCCTCTGGCAGGACTGGGCCACCCCCACCTGTCTGAGGGTGGTGCCTTGTCAGAGACAGGTTTAACCTGCTTTGCCCCACCCCTTCCCACCTGCTTGTCCCACTCCACCAGGTGTTTGCTCTGGCCTCACTCCAGACTCCCGGGAGTGTGATGTGATGGGGGCTTGGGTGATATGTGACTGCCTTCATTTGGCCTGAGGAAGGTGACAGTGGCTGGGGTTGAAGGGGGACACAGTCAGGTCCAACAGGCGTGGCCACTTTCTTCCAGGTAGGGTAGGGCCCAACATCTGGCTGAACCAGCTTTGCAGCCTGTTCCCTCCTTCCCTGCCCCCACAGCTGTGAATCTGTCTGACTCTCCCCACTTCCTATCCCAGTTCTCACAGCTGGTGAGCGGGGATGTGGCTCTGCTGGGCGGGGGCCCCTACACTCTCTGCACTGATGGGCAGCAGCTGTTGCGACAGGTCCTGCACCCCGAGGCTTCCAGAAAGGTATGCCACTGAGGACACAACAAGAACAGGGTTTCTAGGACCCGTCATGTCATGGGGGCTGGGGGTAGGCAGGCTAACCCAGGATCTCATTCATCCCCACTCCCGTGTGCCCCTAGAACCTGGTGCTCCCCGACACCTTCTTCTCCTTCTACGACCTTCGCAGAGAGTTCCATGTGCAGCACCCAAGCACCTGCCCTGCCAGGGACCTCACTGTGGCCACCATGGCACAGGGTATCTGTGACCCAGCAGGGTTAGGGTGGAGGGCAGCTGTGGGCTGTATGTGTGTAAGTTTGTGGTACAAGTTTGCATTAGCCACTGCCTCCTTGAGTGCACCTCTGTCTGTGTGCTGACGCATTTGGAGTGTGGGCATATGTCTATATATGTCTAGGCTGGGGACCTGGAAAGGCAAACCCAAGCTGAGCCAAAACAAGTGTTTGCTGGGGTTTGCATCTGTGTAAGGGGTGTGAGCCCGGGGTGGCTGGGATTAGTGCTCATTCATGGCTTGGGCCCAGGGTCTCCTGCTGGGGTTTCTTCATTGTTCTTTCTCTGCCTATAGACTTGGGGCTTGAGACAGATGCCACAGAGGATGACTTTGGGGTCTGGGAAGTGAAGACAATGGTAGCTGTCATCCTCCACCTGCTGGAAGGGTCCAGTGGTAAGATTTCCCTCACTACCTGCTCTCAGAGAGGACTGGGTCAGTGCCTGCTTTTTCCTCAAAGTTCTCCCCACTTCTTGCTACCTTCTCTAAGAGACCACAAGGTGAGAGCCCTTATGTCACCTCCTCCCCCTCAACTGTCCTCTTTTTGCAGAGCTTGGTGGGGAAATTCCACCCTCCACCAGACCCTGCTGACCCCCATGCCATCTCCTCTCAGGTCAATTGTTCTCGAAGCCTGAGGTGGTAAAGCAGAAATATGAGACTGGGCCTTGGTGAGTGTGGGGCTGGGGAAGGGGTGACGGCAGCTGGACAGCTCTGACCTTGTGCCCTGCCCCCACAGCAGCAAGACGGATGTGGTGGACAGTGAGACTGTAGTTCGGGCCCGTGGGTTGCCCTGGCAGTCATCAGACCAGGACGTGGCTCGCTTCTTCAAAGGGCTCAACGTTGCCAGGTTGGTGGGGCAGGGTGGGTGGGCCCGGGAGGACAGGCTAACCCTGGAGGCACTAACACAGCACTGGCTCCACAGGGGCGGTGTGGCACTCTGCCTCAACGCCCAGGGCCGCAGGAATGGCGAGGCCCTCATCCGCTTTGTGGACAGCGAACAGCGGGACCTAGCCCTGCAGAGACACAAGCACCACATGGGTGTCCGCTATATTGAGGTGGGGCTTTAGGCCGGGAGTGGAGCTGGGCAGAGCTGAGCCAGGCCTGAGACCCATGGGCTCTTCTCACTGTACCCACAGGTATATAAAGCAACAGGAGAGGAGTTTGTCAAGATTGCAGGGGGTGAGTGTGCTCTCAGCAACATCTGGTTCCCTTAGTCCTTGACCCGGGTCCTACCTCCCCATCTCTTGCTTTTCTGCTTTCCTGTGTGCTGGTGGCATGTGGGTGTTTGAAAGGTCATGAAGTCAGCAGGTGCCTCTCACACTGACTCCCAACCCCCATCCCATCCCTCCCCAAGGCACATCACTAGAGGTGGCTCGTTTCCTGTCACGGGAAGACCAAGTGATCCTGCGGCTGCGGGGACTGCCCTTCTCCGCTGGCCCAGCAGACGTGTTGAGCTTCCTGGGGCCAGAGTGCCCAGTGACCGGTGGTGCCGACGGGCTGCTCTTTGTGCGCCACCCTGATGGCCGGCCCACGGGTGACGCCTTTGCCCTCTTTGCCTGTGAGGAGCTGGCACAGGCAGCACTGCGTAGGCACAAGGGCATGCTGGGTAAGCGATACATTGAACTCTTTCGGAGCACAGCAGCTGAGGTGCAGCAGGTGAGCACCCTGATGTCCCTCTAGCCCTAGCCCTTTCCATTCCGTGTCCCTGTCCTACTTAACATGACCAGCTTGCCGCTGCCTGCTTTCCTAGGTCCTGAACCGTTATGCCTCCGGCCCCCTCCTCCCCACACTGACCGCTCCCCTGCTGCCCATCCCCTTTCCACTGGCAGCTGGGACTGGGAGAGATTGTGTCCGCCTCCGAGGTCTGCCGTATACAGCCACCATTGAAGACATCCTGAGTTTCCTGGGGGAGGCAGCAGCTGACATCCGCCCCCATGGTGTGCACATGGTGCTCAATCAGCAGGTGAGGCTGTTGCCATTTGGGGGATGGGGGTGAGGACTCCCAGCTAGGGTGGCGTGTGTGGCTGGGAGTAAGGCACTTTTGCACATGACAGACTGCTGACAAGACAGTGTGCACAGGGTCGGCCATCGGGTGATGCCTTCATCCAGATGACATCAGCAGAGCGGGCCCTAGCTGCTGCTCAGCGTTGCCATAAGAAAATGATGAAGGAACGCTACGTGGAGGTGGTCCCTTGCTCCACAGAGGAAATGAGCCGTGTGCTGATGGGGGGCACCTTGGGCCGCAGTGGCATGTCCCCTCCACCCTGCAAGTTGCCCTGTGAGTGTCCCAGGGGGGCCGGGGGAGGCCTGTGGGGGCCAGGCTGTCACAGCCCCCTCTTTCTACAATGGGGATTCCTTTCTGGCTAGTTGCCCAGGACAATGCCCGGCACCATGCAGATGCACTCTCTGCTTCTGACTCTAGGCCTCTCACCGCCAGCCTACGCCACCTTCCAGGCCACCCCAACACTCATTCCCACTGAGACGGCAGCTCTATATCCCTCTTCAGCACTGCTCCAGACGGCCAGGGTACCTGCTGCCCCCACACCGATTGCCTACTACCCTGGGCCAGCCACTCAACTCTACATGAACTACACAGCTTACTACCCCAGGTACCCTGCTGCTAAGGGAACTCCACATTCGAGCCCCCGTCCTATTCTGGGGGAGGGCTGTGATCTCCTACCTGGACCAGCTGATGCGAGGTCAGAGCTTGGACTTCACTCTGAAATGACAAGGGAGTGAGAGGTGTGGGCTGACTGATGGCATCTATAAACCAGAATGGAGAGGACTCTAGAGGCAAGGGTTTCAGGAAGGAACAACTGAACTAAGCACAAGGCAAAGAAAGGAAAGACGGGTCTTGGCCGTAGTGGGACTGTGTAACTAAAACCCTTGCCTCTCCTCTCTTAGCCCCCCCGTCTCCCCCACCACAGTGGGCTACCTCACCACCCCCCCTGCTGCCCTGGCCTCTGCTCCTACCTCAGTGTTGTCCCAGCCTGGAGCCCTGGTCCGGATGCAGGGTGTCCCATACACAGCTGGTATGAAGGATCTGCTCAGCGTTTTCCAGGCCTACCAGGTGAGGTGCTGCTAGAGCCTGGGGGCCTGACTTAACCTGGAGCCCCCTGACCTAACCTCCTGTGCCTTTTATAGCTAACGCCTGATGACTACACCAGTCTGATGCCTGTTGGTGACCCACCTCGCACTGTGTTACAAGCCCCCAAAGAATGGGTGTGTTTGTAGGTGAGAGAGCCAGGAGGTAAGAGCTGGCTGATACCTCAGCTAACTTGTCTCTCCTGCAGCCAGAGGACCAGCGCCCTCAATCCAGTGGCTTCTTTCTGGCTTGTCAAAGTTCTCCAGAGACACCCAGGAGCCCAAGCCCCAGCTCCATCCCTCAATTATTGTTCTGCGTGTTCACCCCGAAGATGATGGCTGGACCCTGCATCAAGGGTTGGGGGTGGAATGGTGCTACCCTGCTCCCGATGGCCTGATCTGGGCCTTTTGAGTAGCACACAGAGACTTTGGTCTGTTCTGGCTATGGCCCGTGTCCATAGATTCTGTGGGGTTCACAGCTCCACAGCAGGCTTGCTTTCTTTTTAAAAATGTAAGCGCTGGTAACTTCAGTGACTACTGGGAGCTTCTGGATAAAGATCCCAGTGTTCTACCTTTTTTGTCCTTTCCTGTAAGGGGCAGGGAGGCAAACAGTGCTGGCCCCAGCACCCTGGACCTCAGCAGCCACATTGTGCCAAGGGTGGTCCTATGTAAGGATACACCAGTCCACCTGCAGCTTGGTACAAGGAATATCAGATGGCAAAAATCACAGGGTACTTTGAGGAACTGTGCTGCAGTATTTCCAGCGGACAGTAGGGGGCAGGAGGCCCTCACACAAAAACTCAGGCTTGAATTTTAAAGGGGATTTTCTGCCTAATTTTCATGTGCACATCTTGGGCAGGCCAGTTGTCTGAACTCAGCAGACATTGTGGAATGTCCTTTGCATCCATTAGAGGGTGCAGAACTGAAGCTTTGGAAAGAGTTTGGCACTCTACCCTTTCCTTCATAAAATAAAACAGATTCCTAACCAAGTGGAATTTTTTTAAAGTGGAAGTACCCTACCATTTTGGCCCCCAGCGTGAGGGGTACCACACCAGCCCCAGGTGGAGGAAAACTCAGGCGATTTCAAGGACACTGTTGACCTGTCAACTGTTTATTTCAGCACTGTAATTGAGGAGCCTGAATTTCTGACTCTTCCCTTTGTATTTGTGTATGGAGCACTGTGCTCCTATAAAAGATTTTAAAATACAAAATGTACAAGAAAACACAATTCCAAGTGCTGTAAACATTACCAAGAACCAGATTCTTAACTGAACATCATTCATTCTATAAAATACAAGGTTTCAACTTGAGCCCTTCTGCGAGATCACCATCTGTTCTGAAGACCCGAAATGGGCTTCACAGCCAGACCCAGCCAGCTCAGGTGACAGTGGCTAGCCTCAGGAAGGGATGGGCTACACCCTAGGGTAGCAGTACCACACGTGAACCCAAAATATGTTACTTTTAAAGTTGTCTTTGTGTTTCTAAATCATGTCCAGTAAGCAGAAGGCTGCTCATCCCATTCTCAGCCCAAGGTCTAGTGTGGGCTGGAGAGATAATGGTGGGTGTCAGCACGTGCCCAGTTGCTTGGTGCTGCTACTAGAAGTCAATTTGCATAGTCCCATGGATGTGTGCTTCAACAACACAATGTTGCACAAAAGTCTTTATCTACAAAGCCAAAAAATATTGACTCTTACACCAAAGCTTTTAAAAAGCTGATACAAAACTGCTTACATAATATACAAAGCTCTATTTTAAAATTTAACTTTTATTTTAAATAGGAAAGCATTTCTAGTGCTACAGGCATCAAGGTATTTAAAAGGCATCAAAATTTGGTGCATAGCAACTCTGGATCATAGAGGCTTTTATTCATTAGGGCAGCAGAGCAACCCCCAAAGGGTCTTGAAGGGGAACTCTTGCAAGAACCCCATGTGAGGCAGCTATAGCAGGGGCCAGAAGGGAGTTAAGAGGCTATGATGGCCAGCATTATGAAACTTGATCTCCGAGGCCAGCCACCACCCCCACCAGGCTTCCAACTACAGGCCCTGAAGCAACTTTCACTATCCACACTCTGACACAAAACTTTCAAAGAAAACACAAAAAGACCCAGCTCCAAGTGTTTGGAGTAATATTACAGAGTAATTTGCTAAAGGTAACATGTTTTTTTTCTAACTAGTTTTGAGGGAAGAAAGCTAAAACATGTTTTTTATTTGTCTACTTACTTTTTTTCAAAAACCATGTTTCCTTATCCTGGGTCAACAGCTACTACCTGGCTGTTGACTAGAGGTGGTGGGCAATGAGCTCCCTCCACCGTGGCCTCAGTAGAGTCTGGCATGTAGGACTCAATCTCCTGAAATAACAACATCAAGCCTTTGACCAGCCCAGCACACTGTCTCACATGCAGGCACTCAAAAATTTGCTTCTTGAACAAGTGAAAGTACATCATTTCAACATGAAAACATACTGCAAATTTCAAGGACTTTGAAATAGGCCCAAGTCCCGAAACAGGTAACTTGTGCCATTATAAGGGAGGGGTAGGGTGGTGGTTGAAAAAAGCACCCATTTGGGCACCTCTTTGGTAGACAGCAGGCTGGAGTTCCTTGCTGGCCCCTGCCTTGGGTGCCAGCTTCACCAGCAGCAGCACCACGATATCTTTGGTGTGGAGAGTCAAGTCTATGATGCTACCTCATCTCTGGATTTGCCTGAAAGCCTTTTTGGGAAAAGGCTGAATATTAAGCTATGCAGATAGGGCAGGGTAGGCCAGAATCATTTTAGGCTGTAAACAAAGTAAGCCTTCCATGCCAGTGTCAATCTTAAAAATGCCACATCTGAAGTCCTCCCATATTTCTCTATTGTCATGATGCAAATCTCATTTGTGCTTAGCTCTTGCCAGAGTCTGGCCTCTGTAGATGAATTGGAACTGGCAAAGCTGTCTGAACTATCATGAGACTGTGGCTTCAAAGGTTAAGAGAGCAGCCAAATGTATTTGCTCCCACCTGGAAAAGGTCTGGGGCCGGAGGACACACCTACCGGAAGACCACTCCACAGCCTACTTGTTTGTAGGATGGCAGGAAATGAGGCTACCAAGCTAAAAACCCTACCTTTCAAAGCCACCTTTCATGCAGCTATTTTACTCAAGGCCCTGAGGGAAAAAAGCAACTTCAACATGGAGTCAATATGGAGAGATTGCAGGAAGATTACCTAGAAAGTTACAAAAAGGCTATGCTCTGGAATGTCTTTTTATATTCCAACACTTCAATGATTGGAATGATCTCATGTTATCTAAAAGTTACTTTTATAAAGAGATATGAGCTACATTTGGCTTTATTTCCTATGAATCTATGAAAGGCTTCAGGACACATGCTGAGCTTCTGAGGCATAGTGTGGGGCTTGGAGAATTTTTTTCTTTTTTGTTTGCCTCTGGAAAGTTTTATCAAAAGTTCCTATTTAAAAAATATCAAAGCTAAAGGGTCCTTCAAATGACCATAGAGCAGTACAAATCACCAATCCTAGTTAAGCAACAGGTCACCTGCAAAAGCAGCACCTCTGAAATGAGTCCGCTGCAGTCACACTCAAAGCACCCATCATATAAAAGTATCCTATTTAAATATAAAAAGCAAAGCTCAAACAGCCTATGGGGCTCCTGTTTTACAAAATCTACCCAAGGCCTGAAGTGGAGGAATGCTGCTTCTCCACAAAATGATCCCAACTCCTGGCATCAGTCCTGAAGTCTGCAGAGTTGGAAATCCAAGGTCCAAGGAGAGAAACATGCCGAGAAGTACATGGTGGTGGGCACAAGGCTGCAGTGAGCAATGTCAGAGTCCATCAGCTCTTCCTAAATCCAGGGACTCAGGATTTGGGAGGGGAGCCTGCCTGCTCCCCCCTGTTCCACGGGAGACAGAAATCTGAGACATGTCTCTCCCAATTATCTCGTTCACTGAAAAACAAGAAACAGGAGAGTGATTAGTGACCTCTGCTGAATGACCATATGATGCTCAATACTAATTCTACTTCGAAGAGATTTCCTCTCCATGGTTGCTATAAAGGTAATGGTAGTGCATGAAGCCAGCTCCTGAGCTGAATGGGAACATCTTTCCATAGGCTGCACCAAACCTCTCTTTCCCCCTTTCAGTTCAGTTTAGGCTGGAAAGGGGATGTGTAGTTGAGTGAACAGAAGAGATCAGGACATTCTTACCTCTAAAGGTTTATGCTTAGAGCAGAAGACAAGATACAGTTAAAATTAAGTGTTCAGGGCCCTCCCTGGTGGTGCAGCGGGTTAAAGCACAGCACTGAGAATCTAAAGCCGCTTCCGCATGAGTTCGATTCCCGCCTGCCCCGGAGGTGACCACATGGCATGGCAGACCTCTCCTGGCCCGCCCGCTGCTCCCCTCAGCAGTGTACTTGGTCGATCTGCCTGTTCTGTACCCCACTCTGTCTCTGGTGAAGCCTCTCACCGCCCCTGAGACTCTGGCCTGTACCCCAGTTCTGTATGCACAATAAATAAATCTTTAAAAAAAAAAAAATTAAGTGTTCACCTTAACCTAACTAATTTGCATCCCTGAAGAATTTTCCAATTCTCATTCCTGCAGGGCACCTCATAATGAAAATGAAGCTCTAGTGAGGGCAGACTATTGAGATTTGCAGATTATTTTATTATCCTATGCTAACACAAACATCCTTTATGATGCAAAAGCATTTTTATAGTTTCTGATCTTTTCTGATTGCAGGCTCTTGCTTTTCAGTTTGTATTCTATGATGTGCCAAGCACCTCAAGGAGCACAGTGCTCTGTGAAGTCAAGTGCAAAGAATCTCAATCTTAGAGAATACAGAATGAAACACTCCAAAATTTCCTGAGTAAGAACCTTTGGTGCTTTTAAGAACTCTGCTTGAAAATGAATTAATTCTGGTACTTTCCATTTCTCCTTTAGTGTGGAAAGATGTGCCTGTCAAGGGAAATAACTACCATGACTTTCAGTGGTTGGTTAAAATCTTGTCTGTGAGTCCTTCTGGCTATGTGTGTATGTTTTCATATTGTTAGAGCATTGGCAGTTGCAGTTTTTCTGTAAGTTTGTTGTGGAAGAACCAAGAAAGAAAGATTCAGATTTCTAGAGAAATGATGATTCCATGAAAGATTTTGAGGAGATGAGGAAGGCTGGTATTTTTCAGAGTACAAAGTGATCTTGAAACAAAAGATTTCTTTGGCTTGTCATGGAAATTTGTCAGTGACTTGTGTTTTTTATGTTATGAAATAAACATTTGGGCTAAGGAATAATTTTTGTTAAATAAACACATACAGTGGGTAAAAAAAGAAAAGTTTTGCTCTATTAACTAAAGATTCTATATTTATTTCATTCCTAGGCATCTACTCAAAAGAACTAAAAAACATATCCACATAAAAATGTGTACTCAAATGTTCACAGCACCACTATTATTAATAGCCTTAAAGTAGAAGCAACCCATGATGAGTGGGTAAAGATACAATAGAATATTATTCAGCCTTTAAAAGGAATAATGTTGTGATACATGGTAAATACACAGATGAACCTTAAAAATGTTGTGTTACAGTGGGTTAAAGCACAGCACTATGACGCTAGAAGCAACCACTTCACGAGTTTGATCCCCGGCCAGGGAGGTATCCCACATGGCGTGGCAGACCTCTCGTAGTCCACCCGCTGCTCCCCACAGCAGTGTACTTTGTTGATCTGTCTGTTCTGCACCCTGCTCTGTCTCTGGTGAATCCTCTCACCATCCCTGCACCTCTGGCCTGTTCCCCAGTTCTGTATAAATAAATAAATCTTTAAAAAAAATGTTACAATGATTATTGAGATAAGAAATTTCCAATTATAGTCTAACCTATAGATATATTTGTATAATAAATGTTAATTCCCTTCTCCTTATAGCTATATGAATAGATGAATTTTAATTTAATTATCTAAACTATAAAAATACTTTATGTTAATACTTATTTAAGATTTATTTATGCACACAGAACTGGGGTACTGGCCAGTGGTGCAGGGGTGGTAAAAGGATTTACCAGAGACAGAGTGGGGTCCAAAACAGGCAGATCTACAAAATACAGTGCTGAGGGGAACAGTGGGCAGGTCAGGAGTGGTCTGCCACGCCATGTGAACACCGCCAGGGCCAGGGATGGAACTCGTGAAGTAGCTGCATCTAGCGTCGTAGTGCTGTGCTTTAACCCGTTGCACCACCAGGGAGGGCCCATCTTTGTAACATTTTAAGACCAGTGTCATCCCACTTTGTGTATCATTTAGACTTTGACAGTTCACATTAGTTGTTTAGTAAACAGTAGAAACAGCTTCAGTTTTTTTTGGTGGTCAAAAGAGTAGAGAGACAGGGAAATCATTTAGACTAAGAAATGCAAAGAAGTCAGGCAAATGTAATAGTAGAGGAGGAAGTATGAATGTGGAAAGAAGGCGAACTCACTAGTCCCATGAAAGTTTTGAGTCTAAAAAGAAAGGAAGAAAGGCAAAGTGGTAATTAGGTCTGGAATTGGAACTGAAAATTAGAACATCCGGGCTCTCCCTAATGGTGCATGGGTTAATGCACCACATTATGAAGCTCTCCAAAGCCACTGCAGCACAAGTTCGATCCCAGGCTAGGGAGCTGATCCACATGGCACAACAGATCTCTTCAGACCCGCCTGCTGCTACCCTCAGCAGTGTACTTTGTCGATTTGCCTGTCTTGCTCCCCACTCTGTCTCTGTCTGGTGAATCCTCTCAACCACCACACCTCTGGCCTGTACCACAGTTCTGTAAGCATAAATAAATGAATCTTAAAAAAAAGAAAGAAAGAAAATTAGAACACCCAGGTGAAAAAATTCTGTGGGCAAGGGCTACAATAAATGCTCAGGCATGAAAATATTTGGCCATTTACATACTAAAGACCTGGAGGAATGGGAGAAGCTTTACTATTCCAGTGAAGATTGAAGGCTGAAAAGAATGGGTGGGAATAGCCTTGTGTTCAGGTGAGAACCTAGAACCTGGGAAAGCAAATATGCATGTGTAGCCTGAAAATCTAGATTTGGTTTGGATACAGGCTTTACCACTAACTTATATATGTCCTTGGACTTATATATTTCCTTATTTACATAGTAATGGTGTCGAACTAGTAACTAAAAATCTTTCAACTAAAAATCTTTGGTTTTATGTTAACAAAATTTCAAAGGGCAAAGAAATAAAGACTTGGCTTGACTGTAATTTAGTATTTAATGTAGAAGAGCATGTAGCTCATATTCAAACCATCTTTTCCTACTGTTTATTATTTCCAAAGATGGTAACTTCAGAGCGATTCTAGGTGGCACTGCAACAATTTATTTTCCCCAATACTTATCACTGCTCAAGTTTTAAAACTTCACACTGGTTAAAAATGGTACTCTGTCATCTTCAAAACCACATGATATATTGATTTCCTGTGCCTCTCTGAGGACATCAATATTTACACTTTCTTGAAGGTGGAAGTCGATAGCCAACATTATCACCCTCACTTGCCAAGTATCATCTTTGATGATAAAGATGAACAAGTCACTTCCTGAAGTGGCCAGGTGGCAAAAGCCTTATATGGAAGTTGTATGACTGCTGTTCCCCCTCATTAAAATTCTGCTGTTATTTTGCCTGGTTTGCTAACCTCACTTAGCTGAAGCAATCTAGAAGATTTCTGACAGTTTAGGACTAATTTATAATTATGATATAGTTAAGAAGATCCTACATAAAGAAATGCTCAAGCTGACTATATATAAACATACATTAATTTATAGGATTCACTTACCTGTAATTCACTACTAGTAGTAAAAAGATTTAAGTTCCTGTAGGGTAGGGACCTTATCTATTTTGTCATCCACTGAGCCCTTGGCACTGATGTTTGGCATATCTTGAATCCTGAGTAAAACTACTTGCCATCTCAACAGAATTTGAAAACTTAGAACAACAAAAATTATGCTCAGATTATCACTACAGCCAAATATTGAAACAGTTTTTGAACATGGAGTTAAAACTGCAACAAAGCTGTCCTTTCGAGAAATGACTCAACAAACTGCTTCCCACAAAGCAGTACCTTCACCGTCCTTTAGCAAGATGTCAGTGTAGTGTACACAAGTCCATGGTTCTCCATTTCCCCTCACATCTCCTGGAGTTAGAAGCAGTAGGCTTTGGCTTCCACCTTCGGGTTCCTTAGATTCATCTATCTATCGTGAATGGTCTAAATTTGGGTATCAATCTAAGCAAGTCAAATCTATGATGAAATTTATATGTAAATCATTAGCAATCTTGAAAACTGCAATACCAAAGTTTTTTTTTTTTTAAGACTTGTATTAATTTATGCATACAAGCACTGGGATGTAGGCAAGAGGATTCATCAGAGACAGAGTGGGGAGCAGCGGAAGAGACAGAAGAGGTCTGCTGCACCATGAGGGTCAGCTCCCAGGCTAGAGATGGAACTAAGTAGTTGGTGATAGCTGATAGACTTGAGACTTTGACTCCTGTGCCATCCATAATACCAAAGTTTTTTATACTAATTCTTGCAACTGCATTTTTCACTTTCTTTGCAATGTATACATACATGAATCTATTGATTTATTTAAGCCCTAGTCTACAAAGTTTATGAGATGGTTTATTTTTTTTCTCAATTTAAGAGCATAAAGAGTTGTTTGATGCCCTACAATTTTATCATTACCCCTTATGAGTACAGAGAATTAAAAATCTAGATCAAGAATCAACAGCCCATAGACCTCCCTAGTGATTGCAGGGGTTAAAGTTGCAACACTATCAAGCCACTGTGGTCTGAATTTGATCAGCAGCCAGGGAGCTACCTCACGTGGGGCAGCAGTGCTGCTCTCCTGTATCACCACTGTTCCTCTCAGCAGTGTATTTCAGTAGATCCACCTGTCCTACTCCCACTCTATCTTTCGTGAATCCTTTCATCCCCTACACCTGAGGCCTACACACCAGTTCTTGTACGCGAAAAAAAAAAAATCTTTTTAAAAAGAATCAACAGCCCTCCACACCCATATAACAGGTTATGTAGGTTACAGCACCTGGCCCACTTGTGGCAGCCACCATCCTCAAGTTCCACTACCTTAACACCTGGTTTGTCTGTGTGACCACAACAGAAGTTAAGTCAGAACAAGGAACCATTATTTTATGTAAGTGAAAATTTCTTAAACTAGAAATGTTTAAGTTAGCAGGCCAATGGAATCCTCTTTCTGTTCATGAGAATGAGTCGCTTAAATAACAGCATCACTATTTCCCATGCTGAAGTTTTTATTGAAGCAGACAAGCACAGTATGGTATGAAATATCGCCAGCTGGTGTAGGGTAACTCAGGACATCCACAATGGAGTAGAGGGATACACTGCCGTAATACACAAAAGCCTAAAGGGTCTTTATAATTAGCATCTAAGCATCTTGAATATTGAATATTTCTGTAAGGATTGTTGGGTAAAATTAGATTCTATTTATATGTTATTTCATTTTGAAGGTTCAATAAACATTCATCAGTGTGTCAAATACATTTTTTCCCCTATACCTCAATATTAAAAGTGTAAACTGATTCTTGAGTGAACAAGTTCAAGGAACAAAAGTGTTTTTTTTTTAATAATATAATAGTTTATTTTTACATCATTTTGTGCTTTTTTCCATCTCAGTTCTAAGGAACAAAAGTTTTTAAAAATAAAATGTAGGCTACATTTGCATCAACATGGATGAAGTTGGAAGGGATCATGCTCAGTGAAATAAGCCAGAAAAAAAAAAAAGAAAAATAGAGTGGATGGTCTCACTTATAGGAGGATTGAAGGAGGCCCAAATAAGGGGTTGGGGGGGGGGGGGAAAATAGTAATTATAACAAAGTAAACATCAAAATCAACAGGAAACTATAATCCAGAGATAATCTTCAGGGGTAGGAGGAAGAAATGGTTTAAAATGGGTGAACACAAGAAACTATGATGATGATGCATGGGTGACCTGGTGATGGGAGCTCTTTGGGGATAAAACATGAGTGGCTAAAGCATACAATGTATGAAAATGAAGAATGTGGGCCCTCCCTGGTGGCACAATGAATTAAGGCGCAGCATTATGAAGCTATTGCAGCCACTACAGCATGATCCCCGGCCGGAGAGCTGACCCACATGGCATGGCAGAACTTTCCTGACCTGCTGACTGCTCCCCTCAGCAATGTATTTCATTACATCTGCCTGTTCTGCTCCCCACTCTGTCTCTGGTGAATCCTCTTACCTCCCTTCCCTGAACCTCTGGCCTGTATCCCAGTTCTGTATACATAAATAATCTTTAAAAAAAAAAAGAAAGAAAGAAAATGAAGAGTGATATAAAAATTACATAAAATCTAAATTTTTTTAAATTAAAAATAAAAATAAAATGTAGGTACATTTTCTGAATCAAAGAGAAATTTTGAAGTATAGGAACAGAAAAGATTTTAAATGGGTGAAAAATCTAGAATTATAGTTTACTAATCAAGCACAATTTTGCTAAGATTAAATTTTAGGTTATTTGATAAGTCAGAGAACACCATCTTTAAAAAAAAAAACACAATCTAAACTAAATATATAAAATACTGAATTCAGTTCTTCATGGCTTGAGCCAGAAATTAAATTGCATTTATTAAAATCTCAAAAGAAAAAAAAGAAAAAAATTTGCCTTCTCAAAAGAAAAAAAAAATCCTGGGGGCCCTCCCTGGTGGCGCAGCGGGTTAAAGCACAGCACTAAGAACCTTAAGCCACTTCCGCATGAGTTCGATCCCGCCTGCCCCGGAGGTGACCGCATAGTGCCGCAGACCTCTCCTGACCTGCCCGCTGCTCCCCTCAGCAATGTACTTCGTCGATCTGCCTGTTCTGCTCCCCTCTCTGTCTCTGGTGAATTCTCTCACCCTCTGCATCTCTGGCCTGTACCCCAGTTCTGTATGAATAAATAAATAAATCTTTAAAAAAAAAATCCTGAAAATTTAGTATGTAGAGTATACTGCTTATTGTTCTAATTTATTCTTCACTGCTAACTGAGATTAGCTAGGTCACATGGTCACTCTATCATACATTTCCCAGTTTCCCCCTTGTAGCCAGGTATGGCTATGTGATTTGTTTATTCAAATGAAATATGAACACAAGTGAAATATGCATCTTCCTCACCACATGCATGATAACCTCTTCCTATCCTTTCTTCCACTCTCACCTTTGACTAAAATGGTGCTGGGCCCTCCCTGGTAGCACAAGGGGTTATGTCACAGCATTATGCAGCTATTATCAGCAGCCACTGCAGCAGTTCAATACCCAGCCAAGGAGGTGACCCAGATTGGGTGGCAGACCCTCTCCTGTCCCACCTGCTGCTCCCCTCAGTAGTGTGTCTCAATACATCTGCTTGTTCTGCTCCCCACTCTGTCTCTGGTGAATCCTCTCACCGTCCCTGCACCTCTGACCTGTTTCCCTGTTCTGTCTGCATAAATAAATAAATCTTAAAAAAAA
>NW_004567129.1:16948349-16997395 GCF_000260355.1 Condylura cristata
ACCTCCGGGGCAGGCGGGAATCGAACTCATGCGGAAGTGGCTTTAGATTCTCAGTGCTGTGCTTTAACCCGCTGCGCCACCAGGGAGGGCCAGAATAAGTATTTTAAACAAGAACTAAGAAAACTAGCTTAGCAAATAAGTTATTTTAAATTCACACTAAGCTTAGAACCATTTCTAAAGCAGAAAGAATGACAGTATATACAGTAAATGAAGATGTCCTTTATGTTTTCACATTACTTTTAATAATATTAAAGAAAACTGTCACTTTTTTCCACCATAACTGATTGAGTGGGGAAAATCAATCCTGTTCACTAAGTCCTCACTTAAAAAAATTTTTTTATATAATAGTTTATTTTTACATCATTTTGTGCATTTTTTCATCTCAGTTGTAATCCCCATGGGAAGAGTTCTCACTTTTTAAGTAACCTCTTATGTGTGATGCTATACTTAGTGTTATATGCATCTTTTCTCTAGAAGAGGATGTGATCCAAACATTCAAGACATTACATATCCAGTTGAATAAACAGCATACAGGTACTTGGGTGTATAGTCAAGTACCACTATGCACCTTTTTGTATCAGCAAAAATGGAAAGAGGAGAAAAAATACTTCTTTTCAATTCTGTTTAAAAAGTGGGATTTACAAGAATATTAGGGTTATCAGAGGAGTCTGTCCTTTCCCCTATTTTTTCCCCACTGTTTCACTCTTTCTACATTTACTTTGAAAAATCTTCTCTATTTCTATTTATTACTTACTCCCAGGTCTATCCACTCTAGGGGACAAACCTGAGTTCTAGAGTTACAAATCCACATAACTCATTTCACGATCTGAACTATGAAGACACTGCTCCATCAATTTTCTTCATCATTCCATATCTTTAATCAATCTACCCACCTCCCCACATAGATGCTTCAATTCAATACTTAAATATGGGTAAATATACCTCAAACAAACAAGCAATCAAAAACACAGCCCTGTCTATTTTCTTTCTTTCATTAAGTTCTTAAAGGAGTTATGTGCACTGCCTGCTGTTTCTATGTTCATAGCCATCATACATTCCTTAGTTATTCATTGATGCCTGCATGCTACAGAATTATTTCTTACAAAGATCACTAGTGATCAACTTATTGCTTCATGACAGGAAGAGCTATACAGTAAATACAGGAAGAAATAAGCTTTAATCTTGGTTGAGTTGCAGTGAAGTGACCAAGATGAATTAATCTTTCTGCAACCGATTTTTTCAAGTATAATGAGGAAAACAGTACATATATTTTGAGATATTAACTCTATTGAGAGTTTCATAGATATTATGAAATTTAGCCACCACTTTCTTTCTCCTTATGATAAGATAAGAATTATATGAGGCCATGGTAAACTCAGTTTATGGGAGAAGCCAGGGTTTTGAAGCCTCATCTGACCAAGAAGCTACATTATCCTAAATATAAAGATTTGGACAGCAGACATAATTTTAAGTCCCTTTCCAAATCTAAATTAAATATAATGAATTTCAAATGGTATTTTGAGCATTATAATATGTATATTTATTTCTATCACTTACTTTCTTCAGGTGGCTTTGAATATTTCCAAAGAAGATTTATGTGAGCGTGGAGGTGGAGAGGGCTACCTTGCTAAGAGTGAGGAGTCTAATGGCTAGGCCCTTCTTCAAACACTCTGACCCCACTTCTGCAGATTAGTTTCAAATGGAACCCCAAATCTTAAATTTACAGGGTAGGCTCAAAGGTTGCCTCTGGCAAGTAGGTAGCATTTACTGTTTTATTTCTTTCTATTCCATACTGCCTCACATAAAAACTTAACAGTACTCGACCAGAAACAAGTAGGCTTACACACCTTATCAACAACCAAATTTACTCAGCATTCAAGCCATAGAATCACAGATGGGCCTCTCTGCATTGGCTTAGTAAAACCAAATCCAGACTAAAATTACAAGCACAAGTGTGAGAGACTGAGTGTGGTTAGACTTAAAAAGCAGAGTCGTATAATAAAGTGTAGCTCTAAGAATGAGTGGGCCTACCCAGAAGGTGCCGTGTGTACCCCCTCCTCTGTAGCACATGCAAATGCAGCCACTGCATGCAAATACCAGACTTCAGCACAAAAACAATGACATATTTTGATCAACACTCACCCTCTAGATTTTCCAGAAAGAAGCTGGACATGAGAGCTCACTGTGGTTAGGCCATTTCTCTGCTGAACCTGATGGCTGGTGTTCCAAGTCAGACATAAACTGGTCTGTGTCAAAGAAGACAACATCACTACTGAATGGAACAAACCAGAGGGTAACTTAATCCACTATAGTGCCCAGGTATTTTTTCTATAATCAAGAGGAATTTAATTGTGTTTTATCAACTACTGCATAAAATGGCTCCCTGCATTCTATCAGGTAAAATGAGTACTAGAATGCACTTTCTAAAATGAAAAAGGCAATACTTGAAAAAGTTACAATAATGATTTCCAGGGATACATTAGTATTAAATAAACTAGCTTCTACTAGATTATGTCTATTAGTAATTTCCAAATACTTGCTAAGGCAAGTACTGCAATGGGTGTCCAAAATACAATATAATAAGGTAGTCAAAGCCTCCTTGTTTGGCCTATGCGGCGTGATTTTTGGATTTCACTGTAACTTCAAATAAAGGACCTAGCCATAGTTGATAGTAGAAAAATGCTTATTTTATCCTGGAGAAGAATCCTTATGTAGTGAACAATAATTAGAACCCTCACTTAGGCAGATAAAGGAAAAAAAAAACAGAGGAGGAGCTTATCTGTAAAATGCATTATCACTGAAGGGGTGAAAAAAAAAACAACAAAAATTAGAAATCCTTTCTGCATAATTTTTTTTTTTACTAATTTTTGAGATCAGTTACTTAGTTTTTAGGGGGTAACTTAAAAATTACAATATATGGGAAAGATTTTAAGGGCTGAAGAAATACTGTCAAAAGTCTTCTGAGGATGCTTGATTCTACTCAACTGAATCAAGCACAACTATTGAAGGTAGGAAATGTGATTCCAGGTAAATTAGCACACAGATTATAAGAAAACCCAGGAACAAAGCTAAAAATTAACCAAGGAGGCATAACATTTGTATACTTAACACTACCTATTTTAACTGAAAGAAATTAAGGATCTAAATAAATGGAAAACATCACATGTTCTTGGATTAGAAAACTTATCAATATTATTAAGATGATAATGCTACCCAAAGCATTGCACAGATTCAATGAAATCCAGATCAAAATCCCAAGAGTGGTTCTATAGAACTAGAAATATTTATTCTGAAATACAGATAGTCATGAAAATGAACAACAATAGAGAACTCACACTTTCTGATTTCAAAACTTAACAAGAAAGTTACTATGATCAAAACGCTGTGGTAGTGGCATGAGGATTATGATAGAGATAGATAGACAGACAGACAGACAGACAGATAGATAGATAAAAGGACTTAGTCTCTCTTAGAGAGGCAGAAACAAACCCTCATAAAGTGGTCAATTTATTTTCAAACAAGGGTTCTAAGACCATTCAGTGGTTGAAAGGGCAGTTTAAAAAAAAAAAAAAGTAAGGGGATAACTGAGATAACCACATGTAAAAGAACTGAAACTGGACCCTACCTATTACCATATACAACATTAACCCAAAGTGGACCAGACACAAGGGCAAAAGTTGTAAAACTCTTATAAGAAGAAAATACACACAAAAATCTTCATGACTTTGGACTAGGCAATGATTTCTTATGTATAACACTAAATTCATAGGCAACAAAAGAAAAAAAAAACAGATGAATTATTGGACTACATGTAAAAATCCAAAACTTTTTAGCATCAAAGGACACTGACAGAAAGGTGAAAATACCGTCCACAGAGTGGAAGAAAATATTTGCGAATAACATATCTGACAAGGGATTAATATCCAGGAAACATAAAAACAAATAATATCCACAAAACAAATTCAACAACACAAACTCAACTAAAAAGTAGGCAGAAGATTTGACCAAACATATCTACAATAACAATACACAACCAATAAGCTCATCAGATTAGGGAAATACAAATCAATGACCTACACTTCATACCCATTAAGGATGGCTATTATTTTTTAAAAATGGAAAAAACAAGTATTGACAAGGATGTGAAGAAACTCTAACTGGCATGCATTATATATAGAAAATGGTGCAGCCACTGTGGGAAAAACACTAGCTTGACAGAGAATTTCTATATGAGGTCTTCCTGATGGTGTACGGGTTAAGTCACAGCACCATGAAGCTATCCACAGCCACTTCAGCATGAGTTGAAATCCTGGCAGGATAATTTCTACATGAAACTCTAGCAATTCTACTTCTAGGATACCCAGTAGAATTGATAGCAGAGGCTTACACAGATTCTTGTACACTAGTTTTTCCACAGTGGCATTATCTTTTTTTTTTTTAAGATTTATTTATTTATGCATATAGAACTGGGGTACAGGCCAGAGGTGCAGGGGCAGTGACAGGATTCACCAGACACAGTGGGGAGCAAATCAGGCAGATCGGTGAAGTACACTGCTGAGGGGAGCAGCTGGTGGGTCAGGAGAGGTCTGCCTCCGGGGCAGGCGGGGATCAAACTCATGCAGAAGTGGCTTAAGCTTCTTAGTGCTATGCTTTAACCTGCTGCGCCACCAGAGAGGGCCCCACAGTGGCATTATTCACAACATACAAAAGGTAAATACAAGATCATTTTTTAAAAGATCTATTTTATTTATTTATGCATACAAGACTGGGTGGAGGCTAGAGGTGTGTGTGTGGGGGGCAGGAGGTGTAAGAGGATTCACAACAGAAAGAGTGGGGAGCAGAACAGGTGGACTGACTGAAATCTACTGCTAAAGGGAGCAGCGGGTGAGAGAGAAGAGCTGCTGCACATGTGGGTCAGCTCCCTGGCTGGAGATTGAACTCATGCTGTAGTAGTTGTCTACAGCTTTACTGTGCTAAGACTTAACCTCTTGTGCCTTGTGGATTTGGAGGCCCCCCAAACCCAATATTTTTTAACAGATGAACACATAAATAAAATGTGGTAGATACCTACACTGGAAAATTCATGACTTTTTGAAAACCCATTATTAAGTCACAAAAAAGGAATGAAATTCTGATATACACAACATGGATGAATCTGCAAAACATGCTAAGTGAAATACACCAGACACAGAACAACAAATGTTTTATGACTCCATTTACACAAGTTAACCTGAGTATGGAAATTCATAAAGACAGAAAGTAGAATATAGATTTACCACAGGTTAAGAGTAGCAGGAGAGAACAGGAGTTACTGCTTTGAGTATAGCGTTGTTTTGTGGGGGTAGTGAAAAAGCTCTAGGAAGACATAATGGTGATAGCTACATAACACTGTGAATGTAATTTAATGTCACTGAACTGTACAATTAAAATGGCAATTTTGTGTGTGTGTGTGTATATATATGTGTACATATACACATATCTATTATAAATCACAATTAAAAACAAAACAAAAAAAAAACACCACTACTTGGGTTTTCTCATGGGAGAATACTGCATGAAATGACTGCGTTAGGCTTCCAAGTTCTAACCATTAACTTAAAAGCAAGACATGGAGAGGGGGCCTCCCTGGTGATGAAGGGGTTAAAGTCTCAGTGCTATCAAGCTATCATCAGCCACTGTGGCAGGGAGTTTGATCCCTGGCCAGGGAGCTGACTCATATGGTATAGCAGACCTCTCCTATCTCACCCACAGCACCCCTCAGCAGTGTATTTCAGTAGCTCTTGTATGCATAAATAAATCTTTAAAAAAAAAATCATCCCAGAAAGTTCTTTCATGTTATATACAGTACAATATAATCTCCAAGATTCAACAGATGGAAAAGACAAAGTACATAATTATGCATAATATGCTAATAAAAATAAGGGGGGAAATACAGTTGCTGATAAATGCATAAAATAGCTCTGTGGTTATAACCAAGAAAACTGGTAACCCTAACAGCCTACATTAAGGACAATTAAGTTCCAAGGCAATTTTTTACTGTGCATTTTGAACACACAACCTTTCAAAAACTAATGACTATTGTAAAAGATATAAGTAAAATTTAAATGTTAAACCCCATTCTATACAAAATCATTTATAGATGCTTTTAAGTATGTGTTATGACTACAAGGGACTAAGTATGATCCATATTCTTGCAGATGTTAAATTAAATGCCTGTGGCGATTACTATTGAACTTTATTTTCTACCAGAATCTAAGAATATCACACTTTTCTTTTTGCTCAGGTACATAGGTTAATGGTAAGCTTAAAAAATTAATAATAAGATAATTTCAGAGCAGAGCTATTTGAAGAAATTTACTTATGCTGTATCAATAGCTAAGATGATCTCCTGTACAGGTAACCTTGTAATGCAAAGTCAGAGAATTGTAACCAAACCACAAAAGCTTAGCTACTGAGCCTAAAATGACTTATCTCATTTTACTTATTTTTGTCCCTGCCACTAGCATAATGCTAAAAATTAACGTTTTATTATCAAAGAACAGCAATTCATTACTAAAAATATACTTCTTGAAGTGAATTTATTTTGAAAACTTCTAATATAATGCTTATTTACTGGTAGATTTTCTTCGGTTTTATCCAGTTTAGGAATAAACGTTTTAAATCTTAGTGTAACAGTGGTGTTTTTAGGCACTCCCTGGTGGCACAACTGGTTAGGACACAGCATTGCAAGCTAGTGGCAGCTGCTTCAGTGCAAGTTCGATCTCTGATCAGGAGGTGATCCACATGGCACAGCAGACCTCTCCTGACCCGCCCACTGCTCCCCTCAGCAGTGTACTTCATCTGCCTGTCATGCTCCCCACTCTGTCTCTGGTGAATCCGCTCACTGCCCCTGCACCTCTGGCCTGTACCCAGTTCTGTCTAAATAAATAAATACATCTTCAAAAAAAAGAGTGGTGTGTCTAAAGTCTCAAATCTCCATCATAGGCACATAGGCACTGTTTACTGGATCATCTTTAAACATAAGTATTTTTGTGACTGGATAGAACAGGTATACTTCTCAAAAAAGGATTCATGAGTTACCTAGAGTCCCAGTTTTCAGAGACAAATCAGTACTATCTACCTTCTTCTACCCTAGTGTTCAGTGTTCCAAAGTTGATTAATTTTAGTAACTCATTCATTACGCATTATCACTAATGATTATGCATAGCCTTCTTTTACTTATTTATATACAGTAAATACCAATAAAGCCAGTCTCCTAATAGGTGGAAGAGACCACTGACATTATTTACATCTCTCTCTCCTTGATTCTAGTCTCCTGCTTCCCTGAGCAAAAGTAACCACCTGAATCTTGTGTTTACCAGTCCCTTGACAGAAAAGCAGGATTTTCTGCTAGTCAATGACATACAGAAAGGCAGCAGCTGAGGTCACATCTAGAGTCCTGTTTACAGCTGAGTTGGCAACTGCCCTACATTCAGCTTCAGTATGTTACTGCACTGAGCCTACAAGTGGTAGTGTCAGTTTTCACCACAGCAGCAGGTCAGGCTATATATAACATGCACCCTCTTCTCTGCTGAGCTGCAGTGAGTTTGTGGACAAAGGAGGGAAAGCTGGTAGGAGATTCAGTTAGCTCAATCACAAATAAATGAGTCTGTATTTAAAAGTGTAAGACAGTCTAGTTTCGCAATACTATAACCTAATTAAAATGTTTAAAACACAGCTCTGACAATTCCTATGTTCCCACTGATTTAATGCATATCATTTGTTACAAACTCTGGGGCACACATACTATAATGCACAGAAATGTGTAGGAAAAATTATAACTCTAAGCATACAAATGATAACATCTGAATAAAAACTCAAGTGATAAATTTATACACCTTTTTAAAGCAGAAGCAAAGGCTTATCTAGGTAGCAGGGAAAAATTAAAGTAGCAAAATAGTTTCAAACAATGCCCTGACTGGCTGAACAAGTATATATTAAGGTCTCCTGAGGGAACTGTTTGAAAGAGAACATTAGCTGGTGAAGGCTGGTGTTCTACCCTTGTCATACCCCAAAGAATGCCCTGAAGATGGAGCCCCACCACCTGAAATGGAGAAATGTCTCTGGGTCTTTTTTTGACCTTGGAAATTTAAATGAGAGGCCAAAGTCATCTTTATGAAACTGAACATTATTCTACCGTTAAGTTTCAGGTTCTAAAAACAACATACACAAAAAAACCAAGGGGGTTGGCAGGAGATGTAAGTTAGCAATATTTATGACTCAATAAATCAATAGCAAGATGAAGCTAAGAAAAATCCCCTAAGTTCAGCTACAGTGACAAAATAGTTTTGCAAGCAAGAAAAGTGACAGTCCCAATCCACTCTGAACTGAGTGTAATCTTTGGACACTGCACTATGAAAAGAAACTAAAACTACGGAGTTCAAGCAGAAAGGAACTAGCATATTGTGAAGGTGTGGGAAGGGAAAAGATGCTGGAGTGTATCCTACACTGGGAAAGAGATCAAGATTCCTCACAAGTAAAGGGCTATTAGAGGAAGGACCCCAGAAGCAACACAATCCACAAAACATGGCAACTGGAACTCAAAAAGGCCCTGAGGTACTCCAAAGAAACCTAAGAGGAAGAGGCACATAGGATTATTTTATCACTAGGGATATCAAAGTGTGAAATTTATTTAATACCACTGAGAAACTATAATTACCTGGCCCTTTTCACAAATTAAGCCTCTATGGGGGAGAAAATGACATATTCTTTCACCTATTTTGTTTGTCCAACACTGGCACTTATAGCCCATAGATTAATTACAAAGGTAAGTAGAGATGTTGGAAAATCTAGAGTACTGAATTAGCAGTCAATAAAGCTGCATTTGAGTCTTTATTTTGCAATTTAGTGTTAATCTGGTGACTTACCTTAGGCTCTATAAAATTCTTTATCTATAAAATGGGGAAGCTGTACTAGAGTATCTTTAGCCCTAGAGATCTTAAACCCAAACTGAGGTGTATCACCTTCTCTACTAGACATCAGTGAATTTATAAAAAAGAAAAAGTTAAGTTGTTGATGTCTGCATTTTTTTTTATTTTATATTTATTTATTTATGCATACGGAACTGGAGTACAGGCCAGACGTGCAGGGGCAGTGAGAGGATTCACCAGGGACAGAGTGGGGAGCAGAACAGGCAGATCAATGAAGTACACAGCTGAGGGGAGCAGTGGGCGGGCCAGGAGAGGTCTGCTGTGCCATGTGGGTAACTTCTGGGGCTGGGCATTGAATTGGCACTGAAGCAGCTGCGACCAGCTTGCAGTGCTGCGTCCTAACCTGTTGCACCACCAGGGAGGGCCAATGTTCACATTTCAAAAAGTAAAGTCAAGTAATACTTAACTAATTACTAACAGACTCCATTTTACTTAAAACTGCAAAAACAGATAATTTTATTTGTTTAAATCTTTGAAAGTTTTAAAGAAAAAAGGGGGTAAATAGACAAAACAAATAGGATTTGAAGTCATTGGGAATTATATAATTGTATTTAACCAGTATAACATAAACTAAAAAATTACACTCTGGTTATAGAGTGCATACTATTTAATACTTAATATAGAAAAGTTAAAATAACACCTGAGCTTGGGTTCCTACAAAGTCCACTTTAAGTGCCTCTAATCCTTTTGGGCTTTTAAAACTAATTGTTTGCTTATTTTTAAAACTAAGGGGAGTTCAAGGTCTATAAGTTATGTTGACACTGTTTTAAAAATGAACTTGGGAGCCTCTCTGGTGGTGCAAGGGGTTAAAGCGAAGCACTAGGAAGCTATTTACAGCCATGGCAGCATGAGTTCAATCCCCGGTCAGGGAGCTGACCCACATGGTGCAGCAGACCTCTCCTGTCCCACCTGCTGCTCCCCTCAGCAGTGTATTTCAGTAGATCTGCCTGTTGTGTTCCCCACTCTGTCTCTGGTGAATCCTCTTACCCCACTCCTCTGGCCTGAACCTCAGTTCTTGTATAATATATATATAAATAAATCTTTTTAAAGATGAATTTGTATTTTTCTGTACTATAGGATTTTTCTAAGAACCTAGAAATTTTTACCTTCAAAGGTAAATCCAAGTAAAGATAATCAATAAACCAGTAGGCAAATATAAAAAATTTGTTTCAGAGTTCAAGTTAAACATCAAAAATGTTTTTCCAACTTTCGAAAATTATATATCAAATAATCAGAGGTGTACAGGAATGCATTTTAGTTTCTCCCCCTCCTTAATCACTGTTAGCACTGCTGAGCTTTTATTAAGTCTTCTGAAAGTGACAATAAGGGAATTCAACAGCCAGCCTTTGTTCTTTTTGGGGCTTAAATCTGATCATTCTCTTGATCATGTTACTATATAATGAATGGAGCAAAAATGAAATTGCTTTTACAGTTACCATCACTGATTTCATGTCTTCTGATCCTCTGTTTTTGCAATACATCTTTATATATGACAAGGAGAAACTGAATTTTCACAACTTTCTAGAAGCTTCACAAAAACCTTTCTAATCTGTTGCCCACCAAGACCACAAATCAGAAAGAATCTGTCATAAATCTTGTTAGAAGAAACAAATGTTTTCATTTGGAAAGAAAATGAACCAGAATGTCCTTTTAGAACTGTTCAATAAATTTGATGTCTTCAGTTGCATCACAAATAGGTTCTTTGTCTCAGGGATTAAAATTCTAAATATAAATCCTAAAAGCACAATGAATAAAAGAATGAATAGGTAACATATTAAAAACCTATCTATATTTGGAAAAGACTTTATTTCAAATCTATTTTGCAACACAGAAGTGTAGTAACTCCTCTACCTGGAGTTCATCATTAATCAGAAAGTGACACACCAGCTGTGCATTAAGAAAACCACAAGAACCTAAAGCCAGAGTCCTCAACATGATAGACTATATGCAGTTATGAACATGTGTTCATGTGGTGAAATTCTGCTTATGCATACCTGGACAATATTCCCTATTCTCTAGTGTTAAAAAAAATTCTTGAAGAAACTCCTTTACCACAGAGTTCTAACAGCCATGGCCTGCTATTGCTTCAAAAAAAAAAAAAAAAAGACTAGAATGAAAAAATTCTACTCACAGAGGATTGGTAAAAATTAAATTATATAGGCCCTCCCTGGTGGCGCAGCGGGTTAAAGCACAGCACTGAGAATCTAAAGCCGCTTTCGCATGAGTTCGATCCCTGCCTGCCCGGGAAGTGACCACATGGCGTGGCAGACCTCTCCTGACCCGCCCGCTGCTCCCCTCAGCAGTGTACTTCATCGTTCTGCCTGTTCTGCTCCCCACTCTGTCTCTGGTGAAGCCTCTCACCGCCCCTGAGCCTCTGGCCTGTACCCCAGTTCTGTATGCAAAAATAAATAAATCTTTAAAAAAAAAAATTAAATTATATAATGAAGAGAAAAATGCCATGCAAATTATAGACAATGTTTTAGTTCAGACATATACCTTCTCTTTACCCATAAATGACCTGGCAAGCCCCTGTGTCTTGAAAGTCATCCTCTACTACATGATTCACCCAGTAGATACCGATAATCATGCTTTCCCAGACATCTCCAAATTTCTGCTTAAGTAATCTGATTTGCCTTCTAGTCATCGTTTATTGAAAATATTTACCTCTGGCCCTCCCTGGTGGCACAGCGGGTTAAAGCGCAGCACTAAGAAGCTAAAGCCACTTCCGCATGAGTTCAATCCCCGCCTGCCCCGGAGGTAACCACATGGTGTGGCAGACCTCTCCTGACCCGCCCAATGCTCCCCTCAGCAGTGTACTTCGTCATTCGGCCTGTTCTGCTCCCCACTCTGTCTCTGGTGAATCCTCTCGCTGCCCCTGCCCCTCTGGCCTGTACCCCAGTTCTGTATGCACAAATAAATAAATCTTTAAAAAAAAAAAAAAAGAAAAAGAAAATATTTACCTCCAAGACTCAAGGCTTAAGTGTTATCTCCTCAGGAAGTATTGCCAAATCCTTTTTCTGGAGTCAGTCATATCACTCTGCTGAACTAAGGTGCTTCTTTTACATCTTGGTTTTAAGTAACTCAGACCTATTGCTCTGTATAAAACAGTGGTATGCTAGTCTGACAGTAAAGCCCCAAGATAGGGGATACCACAAATTACTTAACTTATTTTTCCTTATGCTTAGAATCTGAGATTTAATACCAGCTTGGTAACTAAGTATTAAACTTAGCCTATCCACATGTATAAAGAGATGGTTCACCTAGAATTATTTTCTAGAGATTAATAGAGAGTCAAAAGAAAAGCAAAATCTGTATCCATGCTTCAGAATATCCATACTAGTCAACAAACACAGGCAATCTTCACTGAATTCCTATTTAGACAAAATTAATGTATTAAAAGCCAATATATATTTGGAAAAGACTATTTCAAATCTGTTTTGTATCACAGCAGTGTAGTAATCCCTCTACCTGGAGTTCATCATTAATCAGACAGTGATAAACCAGCTGAGCTGTGGCTGTCAACCATAAAATGATCAAGAACAAACTCTGAAGTTGTTACCTGAAAAGACTAACTTGGAAAGTTTTCAATTATTGAAATAACTAATATTCCAGAGTTTGTTCTCCAATTTATTGATTTCATAAAAACAGGTCTACATACCATGTTATTTCACATAAATTGCCGTTTTATTCCTGTGCCAAGAGCTGTACCACCAAGACTGCCTGATTCAGCAAGCTGGAAGAGCTACAGAGGAGCAGATTCTTGTGCAAATTTCCTTAAGGACAAGAACTCTATTTTAAAAAACTCCTAGTAAAACACTATTGAACAGCAGTGTGTACTGAATTAAGGACCTCAATTTTATTCTCTAGACAATGTGACCTCTTTATATGTTCCAGGAGAACAGACGCCCAATAAATCTTAGGTCTTCAGTTCTATCACTGATGGATGTTAGGCTATTACTCAAAGTTTCACTCTTTGCAAAAGGTATTAAAATAAGACTTTTAAGCATGGATTTCTAGATCTATTTTCAAAGTCACATATGAACGTATTTCTAGTAACAACAACTTACTTAAAAGCCCAACTATGTGCCAATAACCAAACTGTGGTAACTTTTTCATGACTCTTAAAGAAGAAAGTTCTCAAATTTTCACAGCTTCAAGAACAAAGAGACGAACTTACCATCATCTAAAGTGATGTCCTGTAGACCAATTGTGGAGAAATTAGGTTCCTGCTCTTCAGGTTCAGGTTTAACGTTCACAGCTGCCTCCTCATGTGGAAATGAAGCTGGATCACACAAACTGTGACATATTAAGGATGAAGGTACAGAAAGACCTCCCTGGCCTGTACTTTGTGCTTGAGTTGAGTGCTGTCCAGAATGCATTCTGGTGGCTAAAGATGGTGATGAGGCAGTTCCTGAGCTAGGAGACTGGTAAGGCATTGGTTGCAGCTGAGGAGATGGTGGCCCAGAAAGTGGTGAACTGGCGAGGGGACGAGAGGCTGCTGGGGAGGCTGTTGTAGCAGACCCTGAATGTGAAGGACTGTATGTTATGGGTTGTAACTGAGGGGAAGGCTGACCTGTTACCTGGTCAGCCACTGGAGAAGAAAGTGATCTTTGTCCTGTGCTTGAACAATGGTATCCCACTGACTGCAAATGAGGCAGGGTCTGCACAGAATGAGGTGTATGGGCTAAGAGATGTCCTGTTGAGCCTGAATTTGAAGAATGAAATGGTATGGATGATGATGGTTGACAGCCAAGATTTATTAAATTAGGAAGAGCTGCATCCTGCTGAAACAAAACTGGATCAAATTCTTGACTAGAGGCAGCATTAATAGGAAGACAAGATGGTCCATTGTATATAACATTAGTTTGCAGAGGCTGATAGGAAGACCCCACAGGAGGTGTTGGTGTGACTTGAAAAGGCTGGTGTATGACTGAAGAAGGTATCATATGCTGTTCTTTACTAGTAGTCTCATCCCTACACTGCAACTGTTGCAGATGGGATGAGGTTACCATGGGTGCATATGTTTGCTGGATGGGACAAACCAAGCTTCTCTGTGCAGACAATACACTGTCACATGGGTGTTCTGTATCTGAGGAAGGCCTCTGGCGTTGGGTAGGATGAGGCACAGGCAACGATGAAACTGAAGACATGTCCATTTCTTCTCTGTGTTCTTGCTTCATCAAAACTGAAAAAAAATAAATTAAAGCAAATGTTATAAAACATGTAAAATAATTATGAAAATTCTTTATTCTAGGCTATACAACTCTAGCATGCAATCAAGCAAGGGGCTGAAAACAAATGTCTTCAGAGAAGGCAGATAACATAAAAAAAGAAATCAACAAAATAGGCAAAAAGTGATTATTGCTCAAAAAAAATATTCAAGTTAAGAAAGAATAATACTGCAGAGAGCCTCCCTGGTGGCATAAAGGGTTAACTCTCAGCACATGAAGCTATCTGCAGCCACTGCAGCACGAGTTCAATCCCCAGCCAGGGAGGTGACCCACATGACATAGCAGACTTCTCCTGTCTCACCCACAGATCCCCTCAGTATTGTATTTCAGTGAATCTGTCTGTTCTGCTCTCCATTCTTACACCCTAGCTCTTGTATGCATAAATAAAATAAATCTTAAAACTACTGTGTAGAACTCTGAAATGATGTAGAAAAATAGCTAAGATATGTTGCTCAGTGATTTCACAATAGTATGGTATGTCACAAATTATGTAAAACAATGTGTGTGTATATATAAAAGCATATACTGCAAAAACATGTATAGGTAGCTCTGGAAAGATGCATGTGTTGGGCCTACTGTTGAGAAGGGAAATGAGGTGACTATTCTATGGGACAGAAGCAGGAGAAAGAACTGATTTTTACTGTGCAAGCTATTTTACCTTTTGATTATTCTTTACCATGAATATAAACTACCTATTTAAAAATAAATCTGTAAAACCCCCCAAAACCTTATAACTTAATATAATTCTCTATTTGGGATCTCTAATCTGAAACATACCAGTTTTGTGGTTTTGTATGTTGCATCATATACCAGAATTCATGAATCAGACACTCATAGATAGAGTTTCTAGTTTACAAAGGTACTCACATGTATCTCATGTGACATTTCACCTGATCCTAAATCATCATCAGATCCATATTACAAGAGAAATAATGGGGGGTTAGAATAAGCACTGGAATCCATAAGAAACCTGTTAGAGCTAACAATAAGGACAATCCCAAGGACCAACATTGTTTTTCTTCTACCACAGTGCACATCCAAGTTCCTGATCCAGGCCTCTCTGAGATTTCAAGAATGGTCCACTGTGTCTTCAAGCCCCTAACCTATCTAATGTCTTAATGCATTTTGCTTATTTTACTACTCTTCTGGCAGAACTAAAACTTTCTCTCTGGACTAATCACTACTTTTTTCTTTCTCTTCCACTCTCCTTCCTACTCTGGTCCTAGGTAAGTCACAGTGAATTCTATGCCCAGAGCAAAGGTATCCAAGAAAGCATACTCCCATCTCTTAATTAATCATGAATGGAGAAGGAAGGCCCATTGGCTACCTAAGTAGTTGGTTATCATTAACTAAAAAGGAAACAAAGAAACTGCAAACTACAGCAAAACACCTTTTATATTTCTATGGTTTTTTGCATGACCCAATACTTATTTTTATCTTCCTGACCCATCTCTGGATGCCCAAATTGAGAGTTCTGTTCTACTAAATCAAGTATATTTCCACTTTTTTGTCAAGTCAAATGTCACTTTTTATCTTTAAGGGATTCAGACTCCAACCTGATCAACCCATAGGAAATCCTCACTGGTCTATGGTAATTTATTCTTGTTTGGAAGGAAATTTTTTTTTAAAGAGTCATTGATGGATATAAGAACTGGGATACAGGTAGAGGTACAGGGGTTAAGAGGATTCATGAAAGACAGAGTGGGAAACAGAACAAGCAGATTGACTGAAACACACTGCTGAGGGGAGAAAGGAGAGATCTGTTGTGCCATGTGGGTCACCTCCCTGGCCAGGGATTGAACTTGTGCTGCAATTGCTGTGGATAGCTTTGTAGTGCTGCACTTTAACCCCTATGCCATAAGGAAGGGCCCTTAACAAATATTTAATTAAAACAAGAGTAATTTATGATATCTAAAATGTAATTGTAAAAAGAAATTATTTGACACAAACATAAGAGATTAAAATTTCTAACATAAATTCATGAAACTAATAAACCAAATAAAATAACACTGTTATGTTATTTTACTACAAAGCTATTAAAATTCTATGAAACTCTATTCACTGATGAGGAATAATAAAAATGTTCGGTTTACAAAATCAGTATATAGGCCCTCCCTGGTGGTGCAACGGGTTAAAGCACAGCACTATGAAGCTATCTGAAGCCACTACAGCACCAGCTCAATTCCCGGCTAGAGAGGAGACCCACATGGTGTGGCAGACCTCTCCTGACCCACTCGCTACTCCCCTTAGTACTATAATTTCAGTACATCTGTCCTTCTGAAGCTCCCCACTCTTTTTCTGATGAATCCTCTTGTGTGCATAAACAAACAAATCTTTAAAAAAAAAAATCTGAGTGCTGTTTAGGAAAACTACATGGAAAGGTTAATTAGTGTTCATAATTCAAAAATATCAACATCAAAGTGCCCTTAAATCATGCCTAGAATCTTACTAGATTTCCATGGTAACTTACCTCCTTTCTATAACTATTATTGCAAACTTCTCTATATAATCCTTAAATGCCAAATCATCCATATTCCCCTCTGCTCAAATGAGGAAACTTCAAGTCATAATTTACAGAAAAATGATAGGTGCTAGCATAGGGAAACTCCACTCCTCCCTAGTACTAACTTTACCACACTACCATCTTGTTCATCCATCTTTTACCTTCCTTCCTGCTCCTCCATCTAAAGTCTACTCCCCTGTCTATATTTTAAAGCCTACCCCCTTCCACCTTTCTTTAGCATCACTGATGCTCTCCATGTTGTATATTCAAAATACTCTAGATGTCTGAATCACCTTTTTAACCTTCTTGGGTTTGGCACATGTAATTTTTACTCTCCAGTTAATAATTTCAGAGAAGACTCAACTCGTCATGCACATCTTAAAGGAGGATAGGAGGATTATGAGCAAAAAAAAAATCTTTAAACACTTGTCAGATCATATCACTTCCCTATTAAAGTTCACTTCTTATAACTCTTAATCCTCCACGATCCCATCAAACACCAGACCTTTGTATGAGACTGTTCTTCCTCATTTTATCTAACACAGTAAATGAGTAGTTAAGAATACATCCAGAGTGGGCCCTCCCTGATGGCCCACGTTTAGTTAAATGCTAGAACTGAGTCTAATATATAAAATCAACACAAACTATTTAGATTAGGCATGTTAGGATCTTGGCTGATTATAACATCCTAATGTTGTAATGAACAAACATTCTAATCTAGGATTTACCATATAACCTTATTCATTATGAAAGAAAGCTCTATAGTAAGCCATCATAACTCTTCATACCTGGTGTGTAAGTAAAACGTTGAGACTGGCTTTTTTTCCTCTTGCCATTGCAAAGATAAAAGTGCACCTGCACTGCAGCTGTAACTGCTGGGTTATGATATGGAGGAACTTCAAGGACAATGTGAGCCTAAGGAGCAAAGAAGGCAAGGTTATGTTACACTCAGAACTAAAAATGTAATGCACCTGCTAAACTCAGCACAACTCTTAAGTATTAACTACTCAGGCTCTCCTGTCATAGATAATATACAATCAACTGGTCACATTAAGATTTACTCTATGGACACTTGAGTCTTAAGAGAGATAAGATCTTTAAAATAAACTATAAAGGGAGAAACTGCTTTTTACCCAACAAACTGAACTTCTGGTTATAGCAGAAATATAAAAGTTTAATGTTCTATGTAGTGAGATACTTTGTTCTAGTGAAAACTACATGTTACTACACATCTTAACTAGAAATCTGTTCCGGCTTTTAAATACGTTTAGTATTTCCCAAATGGGATTAGATTTTGTAAATGTTATGTTAAAAATTTCTGAATCGGCAATATGTAAAATCTGCATATGTTTCAAAAATAATTTAACATAAGCATAGTGAAAATCTTTACCCCAAAACCTCCACTGCAATTTTTAAACTAATTTCTCCAGGTCTTTGAAGAGTACTGCAGGAATTTCCTGTGCCAGAGAAGATTCTCTTCCGTTCCTAACAGGATGAAGAGGCCAGTTTTCACTGTGGAATCCTGGAAAGCTTAATGAATTTGGAGAAGGCATCTTATATGTACCAAGAGCTTGTCCTCCTATCTTTTGTCCACAATACTCTTTACTGGATTTGATTGCTTCACTGAACTCAGAAAAATAAATTGATGGTACCATCAGAAAAATGTTCTAATAATCTTTCAATTCTAACCTTTCCTTTTACATACACAAAAAAGGGGAAGACAGACACTGACTGTTAATCATTTCTAAACTTTAATTTTAATATCAAGAAAGAATTTCTAGTCCAAATTTGAATATTTGCCAGCAATATCCAGTATTCAGTCTTAACAGGTTTCTTAAACAGTTCTGCTTTTTTTAACCAATTAAATTTTTATTTATATATTTTTGCACGATTGTTCCTTTTTGTACACTGTTTGATTCACCCTCCCAGGTGTAGTCTCCATAAAGTCACTACCACCAAGACACTTGTGAACCATCTCCAAACTTTTCTGCTCCTTCCTCCCATTTTGATGCCTCTCCCTCCTCCCTCCAAGATGTACATGGTCTAGTAACAAAAAAGTAAAGTTTAAAGCTCAACAACCACCATCCTGTTTCAAAAATCAGTGAGAAAAGCAAAGGAAATGTTATTTCCCCCAAATAAATGAAATCTCAACTAACGCTATATTCTTTTCTTTAACAGCCTTGAGCACTAATGACCTCACAGATGCAATCACCTGTGCCAAGAAAATTGTTAAAGAGAACAGAAGGGATGAACTACTGGTAAGTCCTTCCTTAGGAGGAGATACTGACTGCTAAGAGCCAAACCTACAGTGCTATCTATTTATCCCAGCTGCAGCAGAGCACAGACATATTCACCCCTGCAGAGTGGTCCAACAATTTTAGCGAGACCTTGTCTATAGCCTTCACCATAGGTATACGGGTGAGCAGTGAATATAGTAGAAAGGATTCTGATGGAGAGGAGAAATAACATTGAATCATGGTAACAGGGATTGCTTTCTCCAGCTCTGGTTTCTTAAATATTTCTAAAGAAATAAGGTAAATTTCTTACCCCTTGACACTTTTCCCTGATTATTTTCCCTTCTACCTCCCAGTGAGGTCGTCCATCTGTTAAAAAAAAATTGCATTTTAACAAAATTGCACTCTTAACAAAAGCCAACACATTGAGTATCACAAATTTATTGACAAAGGGAACCCTTTTCTTACTGACTTCCATTACAAAAACAAAATACATGTCAATGGGAAAAATGGAGGAAAGATCTTGAAAAGATATTTTTGAAAATACTGCACAAGAACTGGGCTTTCTTGGTGGTGCAAGGGGGTAAGTCTCAGCACCGTCAGCCACTGAACCATGGGTTCAATCCCCACCAAGAGAACAGGCCCACATGGCACACAGCACACCAATCTTCTCTAGTCTGCTGCTCCCCTTAGTAGTATATTTTTCTGCTCCCCACTCTGCCTCTTGTGAATCCTCTCACTCCCCATGCCTCTTGCCTTCAGCACAGCTCTTGTGCTCATAGATAAATAAAAAATGAATCTTTGAAAAGGGATAAAAAGTATTTTACAAGCATCCTTAACAATTTCTGCTTCTATACATTAAGGAAAAGGAAACTCACTCTCACTCTCTCAGTAAATAATTCATTTCACCCTTGGTCAATAACTGTTGCTGGAAAGTGCTCCAGAGTAGATGAAATCTGTCTCCTCAGAGTATCCAACCACTGGTCTGAGTACTACCACTTAGAGCTACTCAAAAAAAATAAATAAATAAATAAAAAAAATCAAAAGAGTCTCTGTGAGACAATATTTTAAATGTTTAAAAGCAGCTATATTTGTCTGTTTCCTCTTCTAGCTAGCAACTCCAGCACTGTACCTATTTTGTTTTTAAGATTTATTTATTTATGTACAGAAGAACTGGGGTACAATACAGAAGTGTAGGAGGTGAAAGTTTCACCAGAGACAGAGTGGGGAGCAGAACAGGCAGATCTACTGAAATACATTACTAAGGAAAGCAGCAGGAGAGACAGGCGAGGTCTGCTGTACCAAATGTGGGTCAGCTCCCTGGCTGGGGACTGAACTCATGCAGCAGTGGCTAGTGATAGCCTGAAAGTACTGAGACTTTAACCTCTGCACCACCAGGGAGACCCTGGCTAACACATTTTCTATCTCTTCATTCGAAGGGCATTGCATATCTGGGGAGAGCCCCTCCAACTAAAGCTCTCATTCCAATGTGATGTCCAGTTATTCTAAACATTCTTTTCATGTCAAGCATTCTTTTCATTGGATGAGTGACTACTCATCCAAGCATCTTCACAGCATGACCTGTTCAACTGGTCTGCAAAGATAATGAGACTAAAAAAAAGACAGTAACTAGACAATGGTTACCCTGTGTAGAGAGACATTACAAACAAATGCCTACTAGAGATTGCAGCTCAGTTCAGCTATCATTTACTAGGTCTCAAGGTGTCAGACACTTTGGGTTATTGAAATAATCGGGAAAAGATAGCCTACCTTCAATCTGTGGATAAAAGGTAAATACAAACAGTTCATTATACTGCAATGTGGTGGTTATAACTGCTAAATGTATACTAGATAACCAAGAGCACAGAGGTCAAATCCCTTAACTAGTCTTGGGGTGGGAGTATGAGACCAGTAAAAAACACACTGAGAAGATCTTGATATGGGGCTTAAGGAAAAAGTGATATGGGGAGAAGAGTAGTAAAGCAGAAGAGACAACATAAGTAAAAGAAACACTGCAAGAAACCACATTATACAGAGAGCCATATGCAGCTGTACTAGTGCAGTATGAAGTGTGAGGGAGGGAGCAGTAAGAAATGAGGCTGCTGGCTGAAACTAAAGGGGCTTAGGCTAAGTGAAATAAGTCAGCAGGAGAAAGACAGATACCAGGTGACTTTACTTATATGTGGAATATAAAGACACCAACAAAGGAATAAACAAAACTAAACCAAAATAACTCCTAGAAATCTGACTGCAGGACTGAAGCTACTGAAATGGTAGGAGAACAAACTAGGGAGGAACACCAGTGGCTTATGGTGAAGATTACAGGCACTCTGGTGGTTAGTATGCTGTGGCAATATCTGAACAGGTATGAACTTATTCCTCTAAATCCTATAGTGTTGTAAACCAATGTTACTGCAAAAAAAGTTATAGAAATAAAATATACAACTTAGTTCCATTAAAAAAGAAAAAAAAATGAGGCGAGAAAGATGGTCACTTATAGACTGAATGTTACATTAAGGAACCCCAAAATATGAAGGGGTCACTGATAATGCACTTAGGATGGGATTACATGTTTACAACTGAAATCTCATCCAAAGTGAACAACTGTCTCATTTACCACAATTCAATTTAAAGCAAAAGTTCTTAAATGTGAAGCTTTGGGTTCAATAAAATGAAGTCTATGATACATCCATATACATACATATTTATTATATTTAGACACAACTGAATTTTTACAATGGAAAGTAAGGGATAGTTTTAAGACACCTGTTTTCTCCTTATACTTCTTGTTTAGCCTAAAATATGATCCTGCAGAAAGACATTCCTTTACCATTTGATATAAACAGTTCACTATTCAGTCATATCACTTTACCTTCTTACTTCATAGCACTTTTATCTAGAATTACTTCTCTTCTCTGTGTGTATTTATATACATATATACATACATATCTAAGTATATATATGTATATATGTGTCTCACTGATACTTAAAACCATGTGTTTTACAAACCACTTCATCTCACTGGGTACCCTCACATATATGTTTGGGTGTGTGTGTGTAATAAGTAGTTTCAGCAATTCTCTGCTATACTTCATTGATTTCTGTTTTCTTTTTCATAATTTTTGCCTTAACACAGCTTTTATTCTTAATTTAAATGTTTGTCTCATTAGTTTTCAACCTTCCGTTTTTAAACATCTACATATCTACATACACACACACACACACACACACACACACTTGTAGTGAAACTACTGGGAGATTCTTCTACCTTTGAAACATTTGTAATAAAAACTTAACATTTATATAAAAATTTGATAAATATTTGATTTACAGTAAAATCTGCAAAAAGATGCCTATAGTTTTAGGGAAAACATTTTGTGATTAATGTCCACAAAACATCTGATTAATTCATTTTCTTTTTTCCAATTTAGTTTGAGGTCAACAACTCAAATTTTATGTTACTTACCCTGTCCTTTCTCAAGAAAAATGATTTTAGATTCTGGAAGAAAATTAGATCCAGTCACAATCATTTCATGACCTCCATTTACAGAACAACTGTTGATACTATACTTTTCAATATGAGGAAGTTCTTGAGCAGACCGCTGGGCTGTTTGAAAAGAAATAAAATATTAGTTTACAATCTTTTATATATAAATGACAAACTCAACTGAATGAGAAAAAAAAACTCTGTGTTTTTAAAATTCAAGATGTTGCTATAAATACCCATTATAGTAACTGCCTTATTTAAAAAACAAATAGATTTATCTGATTTCTGAATTATTTATTGAAACTACAAGTATAAAGAAACCAATATAGATTAATTAATTAATGTCTACAACTTCATTCTGGATCCAACATTCACCCTGTCCACTTACTCTTTAGCTTAAGTCTTTAATAATTTCTTCCCTATAAGTATATTAAAATTACAAATTTAATATAACTGCAAAGAGCAAATTAAATACAAAGATGTACAGTTATATTATGTACAATTAAAGGATAATACCAAGTCACCCTTTCATCAAGAAAATATCTAGATCATTATTGAGACATCAGGATTCCATTTTGGACAATTTTCTAAACAAAGTGTAAATGAAGTACACATTTCCATATTGAATTTTTGTAAATGGATCAAATATATATCTATCTATCTAGTGAGTACACTGAACTCCTCCTCCCCAGAGTCTATGAACATAATTTTTCTTCATACCTTAAAGTCATTATTTAAATTATCAACTTTTATAAACTATAACCTTGGTACCACCTTTCTCTGATACTGATTCCAAGTTGCTACTTTTTCTGAAAATTCTATTTCTGGCTTTTCTTTGCTTTCTTTTTTTTAAATTACATGCACTCCAAGCTACAAATTATACTTCTTTTGATTAAGTTTTCTTAGCATTTCTTCTTGCCAAAAACCTAGTCACCTAGGTTTTTCTGAGGATTAAAATTAGCAACAACAAAACATGTGGATATGTTCTCCACATTTAGAAAACAGGTCTACTTTTAGGATGACTACTTGGGTTGAAAATTGGTGGCTTAGAGTGTCAACTGTGTTTTGTTTATCTAAAACAATATTTTAAGGAAATTTAAGGAAATGACTTTAGGAAGCATATTCCCAGTTCCCAATGGTTTGTGACTCTCCTAGCTAGTAAATATTAAATCACAAAAGTAATCTGGGGGGGTCCTGTGCCCCATCCAAAGAGGAGGGTCAGTCTAGATTTAGGATCAACTACTAATGGGAAGTACAGTAACACTAACCCGGATCTCGGAAAATATTATGTTCATCTTTATGTTCCAAAGGCTAACAGAGAAGGTACATGAAAACAGCACTGAATTGTCTAGGGAGCAGACAAATTCAAGATTTAGATATTTAAGGTAGAAACTAGCTATCACAAGTACCACCAAAGGATCAGCAAAAAATGTGCTCAACAAATGACAAAGGTGTACTAAAAAATTATGCATGCATTAAAAATAGTGTTTTCAAAGAATACTTAACAATGAGAAAATGTTCCTATGAAAATACTAAAACAATATATAAAAATGTCTTTTAACATCCAACTAAAAACTCTTGTATATCCCCCTAAAAAAAAAAAACTGCCCCCCCACCAGTTAATAATAACTACCTCAGGGTGGTATTACAAAGCAGTTGTAGGATAACCAAGGACTTTATCAGAATTTTCGTGCCACACAGCATTTTCTACATTCACAAGAATCATATTTTAATTTATAAGCTAGAAGAAAAAATTATTTTGGAGTAATTCATCTCACAAATTCAAACTAACCTATGATTTTAAATTATTTAAATCACTTTGTTAAAAAATAGAGATATATATGCTTATATGGGCATAGAATACACTGAAAGGATAATATACCCTGGCAGTGATAGTTGCTACAAAAAAGGGGCCTAGTTGAGTACCTACCCAAAAGACACAAAAACACTGATTCAAAAAGACACCTGCACCCCCATGTTTATTGCTGCTTTATTTACAATTGGAAAGACATGGAAACAACCCAAATGCCCGAAAGTAGATGACTGTATTAAAAAGATGTGTTACATATACCCAATGGAATATTACTCAGCAACCAAAAAAATAAATAAATAAACACATGCCTTTTGCAGCAACATGGATGGAGTGAAATAAGCCAGAGAGAAAAGAAAAAATACCAGATGTTTTCACTCATAGCAGGAGTATAAAGGACCAAGGGAGAAAATAATAATAATAATGAACAACTATATACCAGAGACATTTTACGAAGTGGAGTGGGATAAAAAATGGTGGGGGGAGGGGAGTGCACTGGACTATGGTGATGGCACAGGGTGATTTGGTGATGGGAAGCCCACGGGGATTACAGCTGAGATGGAAAAAAAGGCACAAAATGATGCAAAAATAAACTATTATATTATTTTTAAAAAGGGGGGCCGGGGCCCTCCCTGGTGGCACAGTGGGTTAAAGCACAGCACTGAGAATCTGAAGCCACTTCCGCATGAGTTCGATTCCCGCCTGCCCGGAGGAGACCACATGGCGAGCCAGACCTCTCCTGACCCGCCCGCTGCTTCCCTCAGCAGTGTACTTCGTAGATCTGCCTGTTCTGCTCCCCACTCTGTCTCTGGTGAAGCTTCTCACCGCCCCGGAGCCTCTGGCCTGTACCCCAGTTCTGTATGCACAAATAAATAAATCTTTAAAAAAAAAAAAAAAAGGGGAGGGGCCGTAGTTGAATATAATCAAAAGAGTGCTAAACAATCTCTGTGTTCTAGACATAATTCTGTTATCAACAAGCAAGTAACTTTGGACGATTACCTGAGATACTATGCATCAATATCTGGAATTAGAACACTTCTAAGTCTATACCTTCAAGATCTAAACATAGCTCATCTTTTTTGTCCTAGTAGCTATATACGCTAACCTCTAAAGGTCCACCAATTCTCCAATGCATCAATAGCTATCAGGTTCTAGGCTCTTTTCTGGTTTCTTTGTAAATCAGGTAGAAAAATACTTACTCTTAATCTAGTGTTATAAATAAATGTATGGGAAAAAAAAATCCAAAACCACAAAATTCTGTAAGTCCTCCCTGAGCTGAGGCATTGGTTCACAGAGATTGGCATCTTTCACCATTAAAACTGAAATGAAGATGACCAAGGACACTTCCATCAGAATCTTAACTTCACAATTTGGTACGCAAAGTATCAACATTTATAGATAAGAAAACAGTGGTCAAGATGTTTGTCTATAGTACAAAAACTACCTAGGGTCAAATTATGAGAAGCCATTCCCTAACTCTAAATCAGTACTCTTTTCACATAAGCATGTATTTCCATATAAGAAAATTACATGAGTTACTGAGACTGCCTCAGTTTCACTTTTTAGCCCAACATTACATTATAAGCAAGACAAAAAAATGACCTATTTTGAACAAAAATTTAAAACATCTTCGCAGGCTCACTCACAGCATTCAACAGGTATAGAAGCCGTCTGCAGAGAAAGGACTTTTCCATTGGGCTGTGGGATGTGAACACGAAACACAAGCCGTACTCTGGTATTCTTTCTGCCAATATCAGTTTCTCCTTTTCGAAGTTCAATATCTGAATTACGAAGTTTTAAAATACCTGCACAGTCAATACTAGAAAGAAAAATGCAAAAAACACATTTACTCACTGATAATTAGTAGTTCTAAATGACTCAGCTATTTCTAATTTGGCAGCGAAGAACTACCTCTACCTAAAATTAGGTCAATAAAGAAAGAAATGAGGCCTCCCTGGTGTCGCCTCAGCACTATGAAGCTATCCACAGCCACTTCAGCATAAACTTAGTCCCTGATCAGGAAGGTGACTCACATGGCACAGGAGACCTCTCCTGCTCCACCTGCTGCTCAGTGAACCTGCCTGTTCTGCTCCTCTGTTTCTAGTAAATTCTCTCACCCCCACGCACCTCTACTTATACCCCAGTTTCTTGTATGCATAAATAAATAAATAAATGTTTAAAAATAAATAAATAAATCTTGGGGGGAGAAAAAGAAAGTTATGACTGCAATTTTCTGCTCTTTCAGATTATGAAAAATGTTAAAAGTTATTACTTAAGTTACTAAATGTTTAAAGTAGTACACTTTATAGAAATAGATAAATGAAACAAAAAAGGATTCTTTAATTTATACATGTAAGTGGGTCACAGATTTACTTGCAAGACTACAAAGTCATTAACAGTAAATTTAGACTTTTTAACTATAATAAAGTAAAAATCAAAATCATCAGGCAACTACAGATCAGAGACATTCTGTAGGGGAGGAGGAAGGAGTAGGACCAGAAGTGGGAAGAGCACAATGGACTATGTGATGGAGCACGGGTGAACTGGTGGTGGGAATTTCACAGGGAAACCATACATGGGTACAAAAATGAAGGATGACGTAATGAATCCATTTAAAAAACTAAAACAAAACAAAAAAAATAGTAAATTTAGACTTTCATAGTGATGTTTAATAGTAATAACAATCCATCAGGCTAAAATTCTTGCATTTCTAGAATATATAGAAAAGGTTAAAGTTCGGGCCTTTTATCTTGGTGGCCCAGTGTGTTAAAGCACAGCACTAAGAAGTTAAAGCCACTCTGCATTAGTTAGCTCCCTGCCTGCCCCAGAGGTGACCCACATGGAGCAGCAGACCTCTCCTGACCAGCCCACTGCTCCCCTCAGAAGTGTACTCCGACGATTTGCCTATTCTGCACCCAACTCTGCCTCTGGTAAATCCTCTCACTGCCCCTGCACCTCTGGCCTGTACCCCAGTTCTGTATGCATAAATAAATAAATCTTTAAAAAAAAAAAAAAAGTTCGGGCATTTGGGTCTCCCTGGTGGCCTAGGGGTTAAATCTTAGTGCTATCACCACTAAGGCCCAAGTTCGATCCGACAGGAAGCTCACCCACATATGACTCAGCAGACCAATCTTGTCTCTGCCTACCTGCTTCCCTTAGCAGTGTATTTCAGTAAATCTGCTTGTTCTGTTCTCCACCTGTCTCTCTTGAGATCTTCATACCCCACATTTCTGGCCTGCACCCAATTCTTTCATGCAAAAATTTTAAAGTTTTGGCATTTAAGGTCTAACATTTCATTATCTTCAAAATTTATTACTAAGCTTAGCTACTTAACACACAGTTACAGTGGAAAACAATAATATCCACAAAATATTTTTCCTATTCACATAACGGAAGGATAATAGCAAGTGGGCAGCTGATGATCTAACATTTTAAAATCTAAATTTCACTAGCTTTTATGTATTCTTTCTTTATCATTCTTCCTATCAATAATTTCAACCCTAATGCTAACTGCCCAGAGACTGCAAAAATCACATATTACAAAACTAAGTCATCTAGGTAAGACTGGTAGAACACAAGGAAGAATCCCAAAAGAGCTTTTCGTTTTTAGGAAGAAACCAGAAGAAATTTCTAAAATTTCAGGAAATATCTGAAAATAAAGACTCGATATTTTAGCTAAGAAATTACATTTAACTAATACTGGACAACTGTACTTTATTCTTACTAACATTCTTATTAACGTGCTAATATGAGTCTGCAGGGTAAATCTTCAGATTAATTTTACTGAATTCTGAAGAAAGGTGTTTTTTTTTTAACATTTATTTATTTATGCATACAGACCTGGAGTACAGGTCAGAGGTGTGAGGGGGTGAGAGGCTTCACTAGAGATAGAGTGGGGAGCAGAACAGGCAGATCTACAGGCAGATAGAGAGGGGAGCATAGGGCGGGCCAGGAGAGGTCTGTGGTGCCATGTAGGACCACCTCCAGGATAGGCAGGGATCAAACTCATGCTGAAGTGGCTTTAGACTCTTGGTGCTGTGCTTTAACCCACTGCACCACCAGGGAGGGCCCAGGAAGGTGTTTTAGCAGAGAACAAAATTTCTAATAGAAGATCTGGCTTAAGAGTATCAGAAATGACAATCTTAAAGTTCTAGTAACAAAGAAAAAACAAACCACTAACAAAAATAGGTATATTTATGAATGAAAATAACTATTAAAATGTGCTTACCCCAACAGTTATTATTTTAAGTCAAATGTAACACTATCACACCCATATTGAATCTAGCTCTAAAAACGGGGAGTTACGAGCAGTAAAGAAAGCAGTGAATACTTGCATCCTATATTTAAAGTACTTATATAATGGCTCTATTGTGTATGCAATCTTGAATTAAGAATCTTTACATGCAAGGTAGATTAGGCTTAAAATGACCAGGCCAGTGGTACAGTAGGCAAAACAAAGAGGATATCTACTAAACTTTCCCTACCTTATTACTTTTATAGAACAATGAAGCCATTTAACATGCACACATAAATATGTGCAATTATGAACTATAATATTTATTTTTAAAAAGATTAGATTTTTTATTTTTGTGTAGAACTGGGGTACAGGCCAGAGGTGCAGGGAGTGAGGATTCACCAGAAACAGAGTGGGGAGCAAAGCAGACGATTTACTGAAATACATTGCTAAGGGGAGCAGCAGATGACAGAAGAGGTCTGCTGTATATGTGAGTCAGCTCCCTGGTAAGCCTTCACAATGATAACACTGAGACTTAACCCCTAGGCCACCACGGAGGCCCCTTTAACCATCATCCATGAATTTTTTATTTACTACTATCTGAAACTATATCACTGTAACTTATCTTAGTAATAAGTTGGGAGTAAAACAGGCTCATCCACATTAGCATTCAATTATGAAAGGGAGACAGAAAAGTTTCTTACAATTGGGTAACTTGACATATATTCCACCCTTTCTTGGACACACACAATGTAGCCTTAGGCCTAGGTTCCCATAGAATTCCTGTCTCCAATCTAACAATCCCGGACAGGTAGAATAGAATAGTCAGAAAAGATTCTGATATGTATGTGCTAATATGGGACGGGATGTTTGTTGCAGTGAAACTATTTCTGTACTTTTGTGCTTTCCAGCCTTATGCAGGCATAAGGGGAATGGACATATATCATAACTACCATTTATGTTCCATGTGCTAGAAAATGTGAAAATGAGCAGGTAGGTATGTTCCAATTCAAAGATTCTGATTTTTTTCAGACTTTCACTGAGGCATTCCTAATTTCTTGAGAATTTTTCTTAGAAACTCATATAATTTTTCTTTAATTTTATAGATATGTTATTTTTATTTCTTTTAAAAGATTTATTCATTTATGCATACAAGAACTGGGCTAGAGGTGCAGGGGGCGAGAGGATTCACCACAGACAGTAGGGAACAGAACAGGCAGAAAGACCAAACTACACTGCTGAGGGATCAGTGGGCAGGACAGGAGAGTCTGCCACACTATGTGGGACACCTCCCTGGCCAGGGATCGAACTCATGCTACAATGGCTGAGGATAGCTTCGTAGTGCTGCGCTCTAACCTGCTGAGGCACCAGGGAGGGCCCTGCATACATTATTTTTAGAAAGGACACAGGGCATTTTACAATATAAATACAAATAAGGTCAAGAAAAACTAAGCAAAATATTTCTAAAGAACAAAAAAGGAAATATATTCTAAATCTATAAGGTTACACAAATTACCAATAATTGAGCTTGACCACGAATTTAATGGAGCCGAGGCAGAAGGTAAATGTGATAAAGTCTATGGCAATCGTATACTGTCCTTTAAGCAAAGTTAAGAAACATAATAAGCTTCTGGTAGTTTCTACTTAACTTAATTCAAGTCTAGTGTTTTGAATATCCAGAAGGACGAATGGAAACATGGCCTGCAAAATGTCTCATAGGATCAATTTTATGACTTTCTAAAAAAAGATAGTTCAAAATGGAGTTTTAAAATTTCCCTTTACAGATGATGACTCATATGATTTTATGCAAGATGAAAAAGTAAGATCCTAGAGTAAAGAAAAGAAAACGCCTCCTTGCATTTTCATTCAGAAGCAAGCCATATAAACTTATTTGAAATGGGTCAAACAGAATGCGTGGAGGTAGAGCCAATGTTTTCTTTCAGAGTTTTTTGCTCCAGTGCCTGAGCAAGCATTGGGTAAACTCCAACGCTCCTTTTATTCTACAGAACTCAGGAATTTAAGAAGAGCAGAGATTATCAGCTAACATTCTGTTTTTGCTATGAAAGAACTCTGTGAGCATCTGTGTAATGACATTCTGGAATGACAACCAACTGATCCAGTTAGGTTCTCATGTACTGTCCATTTAAACTAAGCAGGCAAAAATAAGGTTTTATTTAAGTTTATGTTAACTGTCTCTTCTGGTAATAACTATATAACAGGGCAAGTTATGTCCTGAGATAATTTTTTTAAAGATTTATTTATTTATGCAAACAGAACTGGGGTACATGCCAGAGGTGTATGGGCGGTGAGAGGATTCACTAGAGACAGAGTGGGGAGCAGAACAGGCAGACTGACAAAGTACACTGCTGAGGGGAGCAGCGGGCGAGACAGAAGTCTACTGAGCCATGTGGGTCACTTCCCTGGCCAGTGTCAAACTTGTACTGAAGTACTTGTGGACAGCTTCCTAGTACTGTGCTTTTAACTGGTTGTATTACCAGGGAGGGCCCAATTCTTACTTTTTTTTTTTTAAAGATTTATTTATTTGTACATACAGAACTGGGCTACAGGCCAGAGGCTCAGGGGCGGTGAGAGGCTTCACAGAGACAGAGTGGGGAGCAGAACAGGCAGATCTATGAAGTACACTGCTGAGGGGAGCAACGGGCAGGTCAGGAGAGATCTGCGTTGCCATGGGGATCGAACTCACACTGAGGCTGCGGCCAGCTTGCAGTGCTGTGTCCTACCCTGTTGCGCCAACAGGGAGGGCCCTAAATATCCTTTCTTCCCCTTTTCCTTAGTAATATGTATGCCTCTACATTGTTAGAGATGGCAATATACTCAAGTAGAAAAACACACCCACGTTTTCCCTTTACATAGGATGGTCAATGAAATATAGTATATTTCATTAAGTTGGGTAGGTTTCTGGGAAAAAATTCTTTAAAGAGACCTGATTTCTTTTTTTCTTTTTGTTGAAGATTTATTTATTTATACATACAAGAACTGGGGTATAGGCCAAAGAGGTGGAGGGTGAAAGGATTCACCAGAGACAGTGGGGAGCAGAACAGGCAGATGTACTGAAATACACTGCTGAGGGTAGTAGCAGGCAAATCAGGAAAGGTCTGCCATGTCATGTGGGTCACCTCTCAGGCTGGCTGAGAACCCAACTTGTGCGCAATGGCTGTGGACAGCCTCAGAGTGCTATGCTTTAACCTGTTGTACCACCAGGGAGGGCCCAAAAGAGGCCTGATTTCAACTGAAGTTCTCTCTCACTTTCTTCCCACTTTAGAATATCCTCACTCAGAAGTTGGCCATTATCATTTTACTTGGGGATAGGTCTAACAGAAAACTGGAAGCAAATTTTTTCTTCAAGCACCTCAACTATTATACTACTATTGCTTATTTACTCTCTACCTTTTTGGACTATAAGCTAATTTTATAAAAGTATACACATACACACATTTCTTTTTTCTGAAAAGAAAACATTATTTAAATATTCATTTGTTAGTTATTTTTAAATGTTAGAGTTCTCGGTCAGACCTGAAAAAGCTTTAAAACAAGTCCTTGGCAATCTCTAAATTAATATTGGTGACTCTGATATCCTGCTGGCTATTATTTTGAAACCAGAAGGGCATATGAAAAGTCACCTGTACTTTTATCTCTGTCACTTAGCATGATGCTTACCTTTCACTAAGTGGCTTATGACTTTTTGCTAATATTTCTTTTAGAAATATGTTACTAACCCTAGCAAGTACACAACAATTCTTTATATAATGTATTTTGATAATTTAGAACAATACACATTTTATTTTTGTACTATGAAAAGCAGTGTTTTTTGCAGAAGTGGTTTTAGGAAAAGAAAGAACTAGATATGTTCTTTTTAGCTATGTTTCAAGATACCTGGCTGACATATTGTTTTCAGGAAGAAGAGGAATTTCCAAGACTTTTGTACTGGCAATTATTATCTCTTGGCTTGCAGTAGCAACTGTTTTCCCAGTGATTCGATGCACCTGATAAAATGCATGAGGTCGCAAATATCGATCATCTGCTGTTCCAATAAACATCTGCAGATTTATTGGTTTTTCATTATAGCCCAGGAGCTAGTTAGGAAGAAAGAACAAAAACACAAAAATACAATTCATTAACCATGCACTTTACAATAAACAAACTGTAGGCTATTTATTCTACCTATAATATATATATGGATATATAAAATGTTATTTTAAAAAAAGATAACCAAGACTAAAATATCTGAAATGTGATTATCAACTGACACTAACCACAGAAAGATTTTGTAGGCTGACACCAGTCAAGTACCACCTAGACAAACAAAAAAATCAACATTCTTTGGAAGAATATCAGTGTGTACGTAAAGTTGTCTGGCTGTTGTAGAACTATCGGAATTCTTTATAAATTCTGAATATTAATCCCTTGTAGATATAATTTGTAAATATTATCTCCCATTCTGTAGGTTATCTTTTCACTTTGTTGGTCATATCCTTTGCTGCATAAAATTTTAGTTTTGATAAAGTTGAAGTTATCAATTTCTTTTCTTTTCTTTTTCTTTTTTAACGATTTATTTATTTATACATACAAGAACTAGGGCACAGGTCAGAGATGCAGGGCAGGAGGCAGGTGAGAAGATGTACCAGAGACAGAGTGGGGAACAGAACAGGCAAATATACTGAAATTCACTACTGCAGGGAGTAGCAGGCTGGTCACGAGAGGTCTGCCACACCATGTGAGTCACTCCCCAGGCTGGGGGTTAAACTAGTACTGCAGTGGCTTAGGATAGCTGCACTTTAACCCGGTGCACCACCAGGGAGGGCCCTATTTTTTTTTTCCCCCTTTTGTTGTTCGTGTGCATCATACTTAAGAAACCGCTGTTAACAGCAAGAAATTTTTCAATGTTTTTTCTTAAGGGTTTTCTAGTTTTAGGTCTTACACTTAGGTCCTTGATCCATTTTGAGTTAATTTTTGTATAAGATGTAAGGTAGGGATTAAAATACATTATTGTGCATGTGAATATCCATAAACCTATGCAAGCATTTTGGAAGTTAAAAAAAGACATTAGTGGGCCCTCCCTCTCTGGTGGCACAGCAGGTTAAAGCACAGCACAAGAAGCGAAAACCACTGCAGCATTGAGGTCAATCCCTGGCCCTGGAAGTGACCACATGGCCTGGCAGACCTCTCCTGACCTGCCTGCTGCTCCCCTCAGCAATGTACTCCTGCTGTTCTGCTCCCCACTCTGTCTCTGGTGAATCCTCTCACCATACCTCTGGTTTGTACCCCAATTCTGTAGGCATAAATCTTTAAAAACATAATAACTTAAAAAAAAGGAGATTAGCAATCTCCCTATTCAGTATTCAGTTTTACATTATACTTGCCCTTCTAAACCCACCCTTTTTTCTGGATCCTTACGCCTTAAATTACTCTAGAACCTCGAACACCTCTATTTCATTCCCTCTAAGGGCTAAATGTCTTAGGGTGGTTTTCACTTGGATTATATAAATACATCAAAGAAAAACCTGGGAACTCTAACTGCTTCTTTTGTAGATTTTCAACTAATTACTTCTGTTTTCAGCTCCATCTCACATCCCACTTTTAGAAACACCCATGGCCTCAAATTCCTGGGCCTTTCCTGTGTGCTTTTGTATAAAATGATTTGTATTCCTTACTGGTTCTTTTTCTGCATCCAAAAAAATTAAATTGCATCTGTCAAATATCTATGGGTGGTATAAACACACATTCAATCTACTTAAAGCTGTTTTCTATAAATATTTTAATATTTATGTAGTCAAGTATCTATCAGTATTTTCATCTGTAATTTCTGTTCACATGTTTTGATATAAATAAGTTTAAAATTTTTAGGTGAGAAATATTTCATTAAAAAAGAAAAGGTGGGACCCTCCCTGGTGGCACAATCTGTTAAAGCACAGCACTATGAAGTTAAAACCACTTCAGCATGAGTTCGATCCTGCCTCAGAGGTGACCCACATAGCGCGGCAGACCTCTCCCGGCAGACCTCTCCTGACCCGCCGGCTGCTCCCATCAGGAGTGTACTTCGTCAGTCAGCCTGTGCTGCTCCCCACTCTGTCTCAGGTGAATCCTCTCACTGCCCCTGCACCTCTGTCCTATACCCCAGTTCTGTATGCATAAATACATAAATCTTTAGAAAAAGAAAGAAAAGGTGAAAATCACACACATACATAGCCTAAAGAAATTAATAACTAATGAAGAAATTTTAAAAGTACAGGCATATGTGTGCACACACAAAAGAAAGTCCATTTTTTTTTCTCTTATGGTTTGTACAGAGGCAGAAGGCATAAAGCAGTAATTTGAAGGGAGAGTCATCCACATTTGTACACAGAGGTGAAAAAGTAAGGACAAAATGATAACCTATCTGTTTTAACTGAATCAGTCAATTTAATTATAAACCCCTCTGTGGCACATATGGCATTTTTCTTTTTTTACAAGTATACAGATGAAGACTCTGAAGTTAAGAAAGAATAAGGAACTTGCCCAAACTCATTGCTAATAAGTGGTAAGCCATTTTTTCTACTATATGTGTTGGTTTTATGTTTAATCATAAATTCAGCAAGTTATCTGATAGAATCAATTGTTTATCTAGTGAAGGTAGAGAAAGCAACAACTTTACCATTCACCTCTAAGTACAGTAAGAGGACAATGTTCATTTTATTCATGACGTTAATACAATTAGTTCAATAAGAATTATAGCCACTGGCCCTCCCTGGTGGCGCAGTGGGTTAAAGCACAGCACTAAGAAGCTAAAGCCACTTCCGCATGAGTTCGATCCCTGCCTGCCCCAGAGGAGATCCACATGGTGTGGCAGACCTCTCCTGTCTTGCCCGCTGCTCCCCTCAGCAGTGTAATTCGTAGATCTGCCTGTTCTGCTCCCCACTCTGCTCCTGGTGAATCCTCTCACCCTCCGCATCTCTGGCCTGTACCCCAGTTCTGTATGAATAAATAAATCTTAAAAAAAAAGTGAGATGAACAAATTTTAGTTTAAAAAAATAAAGAATTATAGCCACAAAGTAGCTGTTCAAACTGATGTAGTTAAATCTAAAATAAGAAAGTTTATTACTGTCTATTGTTACCCAACTATCATATAACATAGCAGTAAGTACCATATGCCAAAGAACCCTAGCCATATTAGATAACTCACATTAATATGAGCTTGGCAAAGACATAAGCTACCTGTTCTTTATATTTCAATAGTAAGCTGGCAGTGGGGGAAAGGTAATCAAGCATATAAGGAATTTATCTCATTACACATTATTTTGATCAACAACAGCTCCAAGTGTCTAAACTACAGAATAAGAAAAATAAGGCTTCTTCTGAGCATCTCAGGAATCTTCTCAGCATCTCCTCAGCATCTGAAGAACCTCAAATAAATTAGACTATCATCCCATAGCATTTCCAAAGCAGCATTATGTTGTAGGCAATCTACAAATTACTATTAAATAATCTACTTATTTTTAAAAGATTTTATTTATTTACATTTGCATAGAATTGAGGTACAGGCCAGAGGTGCAGGGGCTAAGAGGATTCATTAGAAACAGAGCGAGGAAGCAGAAGAGGCAGATCTAGTGAAGTACACTACTAAGTGGAGCAGCAGGCAAAACAGGAAAGGCCTGCTGCACCATATGGGTCAGTTCCCTGGGTGGAGATAGAACTCAGGCCATCACAATGGTAGAGCTGAGACTTAATCCCCCTAATATTAAACTGCTCTTCAAAAGTTTTTATCTACCACTACTATATGTCTCATCAGGCTTCTATTTTGCAGAGGAAAGTAAGTCATGTTGTTCTTTATGTTTCCATATTGTTTCTATAGCAAAGGTCTGTGTGCCTACTTAATTTAACTAAAACTAAAAGGTTAAAGCCCAAACGTATATGGACAAATTAAAGCAGCTTCAATAAGAGTTCTATTATCAATTACTTGGTATGTAATTTACATTTGTATTATTAAATTTAAATATTTAATGTCTAAATATTAAAAATATGATAATACATTGTAGAAATACTAAAAATGCAAAGTTAAATCTTCATAAAACAAACAACTTCAACCTGAAAGTGTGCATATAAACAACATTATATAAAAAAAGCATCACCTGGAATAAATCTTGGTATATGATGAAATATAAAACCTAAATATGAATACTACATCTCCATTTAAAACACTTCAGTAACTTTTGGGGTAAAATACAAAATACTTGTACCTTAATAAAACATTTTCTATATAAGAAAGCATTGTGTGGTTTAATGTAATTTTATCCTGTGTGTACAGATTCAAGTAATTACCATCACAATCAAGACACAGAAGTGTGCCATCTCCACAGAACTCTGGTGCTATCAATTTATACTTGCAACTTTCAACCTGACCCTGTTCCCTAGCAATCACAAACCTCATCTCTATCTCTACACCTGTGCCATTTCTTTTTAAAGATTTATTTATCTATAGATACAAAATTGGTGTATAGGCCAGGGGTGCAGGGGGTGAGAGGATTCACCAGAGATAGAGTGGGGATCAGAACAGGCAGAGTGACTGAAATACACTGGTGAGGGGAACAGCAGGCGAGACAGGAGAGGTCCACTGTGCCACAAGGGTCACCTTCCTGGCTGGGGATGGAACTGGTGCTGTAGTGGCTGCAACAGCTTCATAGTGCTATCCTTCATGCTGCTGCGCACCAGTAAGGCCCCACCTGCGCCATTTTGAAAATGTATGTGTGTATATAAATATGTGAATGCACATACACACATATACATACATGTAATCAGACTTTGTAACTATTTAAAATACTTTTTTCCTCCTACTTGCTACAATTCTATGGAGAACCATCCAGTTTGATGCATTTATTAACAGTTTAATTCCTTTTTATTGCTGAGTGGTAGTACATTATATAATATACCAGAATATAACTATTCATCTATTTGGTTTGTTTCCAAATTTCTGGCATGAAAAATGAAGCCTATCAACATTAGAAAACAGGTTCTTGTATGAATATGTTTTTATCTGTTAGTGATGTGCCCAATAACACAACTGCTGGGTCATGTGGTAAGTGCAGATTTAGTTTTTTTTTAAGAATCTGACAAACTATTCCCAAAATGGCTGTACCATTCTATACTCCCACCTGCAGTTTAAAAGGGACCCAGTTTTTTGACATCTCTGCCAGCATTAAGAATTGTCACCATATTTTAACTATTGTAATTGCTTCTTTTGCTGAGTTTTGAAATTCTTTACATTCCGGATATAAGACCTTTATCAGATATGTGGTTTGCAAAGTGTTCTCCCCATTTATAGATTGCCTTCTGAATTATCTTAATAGAATCTTGCATAGTGCTGGATTTTTTTTTTTTTTTTTTTTTAAAGATTTATTTATTTATGCATACAGACTGGGGTACAGGCCAGAGATGAAGGGGCGATGAGAGGATTCACCAGAGACAGAGTGGGGAGCAGAACAGGCAGAGCGACAAGTACACTGCTGAGGGGAGCAGCGGGCGGGTCAGGAGAGGTCTGCCACGCCATGTGGTCACCTCTGGGGCAGGCGGGGATCGAACTCATGCGGAAGTGGCTTTAGCTTCTCAGTGCAGTGCTCCAACCCGCTGCGCCACCAGGGAGGGCCCAGTGCTGGACTCTTAATCATAAAATAAATTCATCAATTTTTTGCTTCTAGATACCATGCTTTAATTTGAGGTTCTAAAATTCTCTTCTATGTTTTCTCATAGAAGTTTTATAATTTATATTTAAATATAGTCACCTTTAATTTTTGTATGAGATGTGAGATTAAGGTTTATATTTTTGCAAACAGATGTCTAATACTATAACACAACTTGTCAAAAAGACAATGTAGGGGCCTGCCTGGTAGTGCAGGGTTTAAAGACTCAGCACTATCATGCTATCACTAACCATTACAGCATGAGTTGGATCCCTGGCCTGGGAGCTAATCCATATGGTGCATGAGACCTCTCGTCTCACCCACTGTTCCCCTCAGCAGTACATTTCATTTAATCTACCTGCTCTGCTCCCCACTCTGCCTCTGGTGAATCCTCTCACCCCCACACCTCTGGACTACACCCCAGCTCTTCTGTGCAAAAATAAATTAAAAAACAAAACACTAAAATATAACATTAGCTAACATTAACACTTTCTACATACAGTGTTTCATTAGTCCTCACATTGGCACCTAAATTTATTATCCCCATTTTACAAAAAAAGAAAAGAAATGAGATAAACTTCTTTTCCATAATTAGCCTCTTTACATATCCTAATATTAGTCTGTTTGTTCACTTGTTCATTTTCCCTTTTGGTATACTGCACAAGAAACCCTATGAGAATGAGGATCTTATCTGTCTTGCTTATCTCTGGATTTCCAGCATCTATGCTATTGTCTATGTATTTTGACAAAAATTACTTTTTGTATAAATGAAAGGATAAGTTGGTAAATAAAACAATAAATGATTCAATAAAAGATTTAGAGAAGGTAAGGACTAGTTGGACCAAGTACAACCCAGAATTCAAAGACTGAGGCTGCAGAGACCTTGTTAGTCACTTAGCTACTATTAAAGTTGTTAAAGACAAATACATTATAGCAAATGTGGCAGAGAAGGCACACTGACAACAAACATTTATGCACAGAATTGGGTAACATAGTAGACAGAGCTGTTGCTGAGGAAAGGTTGTCCAACAGGGATGAATTTTCATAGTCCTTTTGCATGTAAATAGGGCATGCAACTACTCCTGGCTAGAGCAACTGTACATGGTAATAGCTGTACTTTTCCAGATTCACATATTTTATGTGCCTTCCCTATACACTTCCCTTTTCTCAGGGATCAGGGAGGCAGTGTATGGAAGATGATGTCATCAGAAAATGGACAGTCTTTTATTCATGAATAAAATTCTGAAAGTTAAAAATAAACTTCCTTTTTCATTTTTTTTTTCTTTGTCCTGAGAACTAGATATTATTAGTCATAGCAATTAACCCACCAAACTACAAAAATGGTAAAGGTCTAAGATTTTTTTTTTCAGGGGCTTAACAAAACATAGTCAAAGGCCAGCATTTCTAAAAGGTTTATGAATGAAAAGCACTTTGAAATTGTGAGGTAACTATAGAGTAAGAGGAAACATGATAGGGTAGTAGAGGAATAGCAGAGTTAAGATTTCTGCTAATCACACTACGTGTAAATTTAAAATCAGCACTATCAACCTATTTCTAGCCACTGCAGCATGAGTTCAATCCCTGGTCCACATGGCACAGCAGACCTCTCCTGCCTCGCCCACTGCTCCTTGCAGCAGTATATTTAGATCAATCTGCCTGTTCTGCTCCCCACTCCACGTCTGGTGAATCCTCCCAACACCCACCACTCCGGCACCTACGGCCAGCACGCCAGCTCTGTATGCATAAAAAAAAGAATCTTAAAATAATAAATAATGCCTATATAGGAGCAAGTTCTTCTTAATTTTTAGGTTAAGAAAAGATACAAAGCATCTGTAACATATTAAGCCACCTAAAGCACGTGTACACACACACACACACACACACACACACAAAGCCAGAAACTGATTCCTGGTGAACACTCCACAGTGACAAATTTAAGAATATTTATGGAATAAATTATGAGAGAAAATATAATATCAAATGAGTAGAAAAGGGAGGTAGGAAGTCTAATTCAAAACATAATTGTAGATTTAAAAGCTAAATTAGAAGCAGTAAGTGACAACATACATGTCAAAAAAGTCATTTTTTAAAAATCACAATAAATGGTAAGAAAAAACAAAGTATCCAAAAGGAAAAAAAAAAAAAAAGAGCACTGATATGTAGGATAAACAAAGTAGATAGGTCATTTTTTGAAAGACAAGTAAATATTTGAATAGCAGGGCCCTCCCTGGTGGCGCAAGCGATTAAAGTGCAGCACTATGAAGCGATCCCCAGCCACTGCAGCACAGTTTGATTCCCCACTGGGGAAGTGACCCACATGGCCTGGCAGACCTCTCCTGAACAGCCAGCAGATCCCTTCATAGGTGTATTTTCGTTCCTGCCTGTTTTGCTCCCCACTCTGTCTCTGGTAAAGCCTCTTACCCACAGCACCTCTGGCTTGTACCCCAGTTCTTGTATGTATAAATAAATAAAATCTCTAAAAACAAATCCCAAAACATCTGAATAGAAACTGGAGCCCCTAAGAAAAAAATCAAAATAACAAATGTATATAGATATATAATATAGAACATTCTTGTGCCACGCAAGAAAGAATCTCAGATTAAAAGGGAACATCAGAAGGATAGGGAAAGAATAAACTCCCACATCTAAGCATAGTATGATTCATAGTATGATTAAATCAGTAATTTGTAATTTCAAGTTCTATAAAATTCTTCAAGGAATAAATCAGAAAACAGATCACTCACAAGAAGAATATAAAATAGTAGTGTTCCTTCTGTTGGGAGTCAGTTTTTAATTAAAGGGAAATTTTGGAAACCAATCACTTGGACTCCCAAAAGATTTTTGTTCATTGACACACTTGTAAATAATTTCTCTTCTGCTTAGAAAAGTCAAATAAACAAAAAATGAAGTAAAGACTATGCCCCTTTAATCAAAATGAAATAAGCTCTCACATAAGAGCAAAGTATGACCTAATAACACATGGCAGAGTTCCTATGTTGTTTTCCTTTCACTTTTATTGAGATATAACTGACATAGAGCACTGTGTAAATTTAAGGTATTAAGTAGTGAAATTACTTGATTTATATGTTACAAATTAATTTAATTACTATCCATCATCTCATAGTTATACAAAAAAAAAACTCTCCAAAAAACAGAAACATGTTTTTTCCTTGTGATGAAACATTTAGGATCTACTCTTAGCAACTTTCAAAAACTGTACCATAAAGCAATATTAACTAATAGTCATCATGTTGTATTGTACGATGTAGTCTTATTTACCTTTTAACTGAAAGTATATGCTGTTCTGGACCATATTCATCTAATTTTTCTATTCCCGACCCACAGCCTTTGGTAACACAGATCTCTCTCTCTCTCTCTTTTTAAAGCACTAAGTTCTTTTCTTTTTAGATTTTATTTATTTATGCATACAGAAATGGGGCATTGGTCAGAGGTTTCACCAGAGACTGAGTGGGGAGAAGTAACAGGCCAACAGACAAAGTACACTGCTGAGGGGAACAGCGGGCGAGACAGGAGAGGTCTGCTGGGTCATGTGGGTCACCTCTGGGGCAGGGATCACACTCGCACTTGAAGTGGCCACAGCATGGCTTAGCTTTGTGGTGCAGCACTCCAATCCGCCCACCAGGAAGGGCCCAGATCTCTCTCTCTCTCTCTCTTTTTTTTTAAGACTCATTTATTTATTCATATGGAACTGGGGAACAGGCCAGAGATGGGGAGGGTGAGAGGATTCACCAGAGACAGTGTGGAGCAGAACAGGCAGATGGACAAAGTTCACTGCTGAGGGGAGCAGCAGGCAGGTCTGCACATCATGTGGATCTCCTCCGGGGTAGGCGGGGATCAAACTCATGCGGAAGTGGCTTTAGCTTCTTAGTGCTGTGCTTTTAACCGACTGTGCCACCAGGGAGGGCCCTCTCTCTCTTTTTTTAAAGATTTATTTATTTATTCATACAGAACTGAGGTGCAGGGGTGGTGAGAGGCTTCACCAGAGACAGAGTGGGTAACACAACAGGCAGATCGGAGAACAAAACAGAACAGATGGAGTACACTGCTGAGAGGAGCAGCAGGGAGGTCAGGAGAGGTCTGCCATGCCATGTGGATCATCTCCGGGGCAGAACCTGCACTGAAGCAGCTGCAGCCAGCTTGCGGTGCTGTGTTCTGACCCATTGTGCCGCCAAGGGCCCCCAGATCTCTTTTTTTGATGAGTGACACTTCTTTGCACAATTTATTTTAAAAATACTTGAAATGTAAATATCTGTCAAAAACTGACATGTGCTTAGATAACAATGATAAATCATAAAGCCTAGTTAGTATAAGAGACGATAGTTCATAAATTGTATTTGTTGAAAATCATTTCAGATTGAACACAATGCCATAAGGCAAGTTCTGAGAGAAAATGATTGTAAATTATCCATTCAGTTATTTGGGTAAATAAAGGTAACAAACATTCTTAAACATGAAAAGATCCAAGGAATATATAAAATCCAAAGACCTCCTTAAACAAAGAAATACATAAAAAAAGAAATAGTCTTCAGAACTGACTGAATCCAGCTAGAAATTGTACTAGGGCTAAGTAACAGTGGAGCTAGTAAGGACAGCTGTACATCTGAAAGGAGAAATAATATATGTAACAAAAATTAGGAGGAAGAAAATGGAATGGGGGAAAAAGTTTAAAAGATATACTTATCTCATTTTTTAGAGGAGGGAGTCAAATTCACACTATTTAAGTCTGAAACAATGATTCAATCTTTTGATTTATTTATTAGTATCTTTGACCATAGAAAGATCTTTTAGGGCCTCTTAGAATTAAGAACAATATCCAAGATTTATTACTTTTAGTTTTACTTTGGTTTATATTTTAAATGTTCAAGTAAAACTAAAGTTAATATTCTACTGCTATGATCCAAAATTTATCAAATATATTTCATATACATTTTTAAATATTATATAATTTTTACAATTTCACTTTAGTTTTATTTTATTCAAATAAATTAAAATAAAAACACATAATTTAATTTCAAAGGTGTAAATTATCTTTATAACCTAACCTTAAAAGACTCATTTTTCTAACCATATACCCAGTTTTCCACTAAATATATAAAGGGATTTCAAATGAACATGTGCTAGTTTGCAAACATAATAGTCATCTTTGTGTTTTTTTTTTTCTTTTAAGCAGAAGAAAAACTGTTTTATAATCTATTCCCATTATTTTTCCAGCTAGAGTATTAGTACAGGAAAAATTATCTTTCAGCCTAGCAAAGATAAGTTTGACAAGGAAGCTTGGCCATTATTAACAAGGTAACAAAACCTAAACAGTGACTTTCTACTTCTGAATTTTCTTATTTTGGGCTGAGCACAGTGCCTAGCTGAATATGAGCTATTGTTAAGTATGCAGTATCTGTGAAACAAGCCCCGCCCCCCTCATTTCATACCTTCACAACAGGATGTCCCCCTGTCGATGCTTTTACTGCTCCTCTGCTACCCTCAGTTTCATAATGGGCTCGATGATGAGTTTTAGGTTGCACTTCTATTTTTAGTTCACATTGTCCAAAATGAGTTGGTAAAGGCCAGTCTAGCGGAGGTAATGAAGATGTGCTATAAACAAAACAAAGATGGATTTCAGCATGCTATTTATTGCTAAGCAACAATTCAAATCACTTCTTTACCAGCACCAACATTTCTAAGAAACAAGCAAAATATCTCAAAATAAAAATTTATATAGTAATTTATTAAGTAACAACCATAAACATGAGAAATGACTGCTACCTATCAACTGAAAAATAAAAATTTAATTGGATATAGGGGGTATTTAAACACATAATTTTAACCTGAAAGATAATATTCCCTCTAATTTTTGGCTTCCTGTTCTTTTTTAAATAGGACAAATTCTAACTTATAAAATAAAATAAAAAAAGAGAAAAAAAAGACAAATTCTAACATTTTGTAAAATGTTAATATGTTTAAAGTATACATCCACAAGTCAAAAATTAATGGATTCAAAGCAAGAATGATTTCTATTTAAAAAATTCTTCCTGGCCTTCCCTGGTGGCCAGCAGGTTAAAGCACAGCACTAAAAAGCTTAAGCCACTTCTGCATGAGTTCATCCCCGCCTGCCCAGGGGTGATCCACATTGGTGCAGCAGACCTCTCCTGACCCACCCACTGCTCCCCTCAGCAGTGTTCTTCATCAGTCAGCCTGTTTCTGCTCCCTACTGTCTCTGGTGAATCCTCTCACTGCCCCAGGACCTCTGGCCTGTACCCCAGTTCTGTAATGCACAAATAAATAAATCTTTTTTTATTATTCTTTTATAAAGATGTATTTATTTGTGCATACATAACTGGGGTACAGGCCAGAGGTGTGAGAAGGTGAGAGGCTTCACCAGTGACAGAGTGGGGAGCAAAACAGGCAGATCGACGAAGTACACTGCTGAGGGGAGCAGCGGGCGGGTCAGGAGAGGTCTGCCTCGCCATGTGGTCACCTCCGGGGCAGGCGGGAATCGGAATCGAACTCATGTGGAAGTGGCTTTAGCTTCTTAGTGCAGTGCTTTAACCCACTGCGCCACCAGGGAGGGCCGAAATAAATAAATCTCATGTGGAAGTGGCTTTAGCTTCTTAGTGCAGTGCTTTAACCCACTGCGCCACCAGGGAGGGCCGAAATAAATAAATCTTAAAAAAAAAAAAAAAAGAAATCTTCCTACTGTTTGCTAAAATAGGAATCTAAGGTTTTTTGTACCTCACCTCTAAAAATGCTATAATTGCAATTGTAAATTTCTAAATTCTTTCAATGCTTTCTTGAATGCCCTCAACCTAACTTAACTAGCTATTGTAAAGTTCAAAATATTAATTTTTGTTAGTTTAAAACAACTCAACTTCATCATCTTTAGCTTGTTACTGTAACTTGTTTTGTGGACTTTAAGCAAACTAACAAAAACAGTAAGATAATTTTCAGAAATAGATGACAGGCTCAGAGATGTTTTCAATACCATAATTATACAATATATTTTTCTAAAGATCTGGATCCAGAAATAAACATTCAAAGAAATGAAAAAGTATTAAAGAAAAATTTGATTTAGTTTAATACATTAAATTAAATTAGTAATTTAATACATAATTAACCCTATCTTTTCTAATTAGTTATACACTAGATTGATTCTAATGTATATACTATTGTTATACTATTCTTCACTCTAGTCCTTAGCTGGACTGGAGATTCAAAAATATATATACACAGGCCCTCCTGGTGGTGCAGCGAGCTAAAGCTCAGCACTGCAAGTTTGCTTCAGTCACTTCAGTGTGAGTTCAATCTCTAGCCCTGGAGATGACCCACATGGCGCAGCAGACCTCTCCTGACCCGCCCACTGCTGAGGGGAGCAGCGTACTTTGTCAATCTGCCTGTTCTGCTCCCCACTCTGTCTCTGGTGAATCCACTCACCACCCCTGTACCTCTGGCCTATACCCCTGCATAAATAAATAAATCTTTTAAAAATATATACAAATATAAATACAGCTACACATATACACATGTAAATGGAAATACTATATCATATACACACATTATAAAGTATTTTAAAGCATTATTAAAAATATATATATGAAGATTAGGTTTTTGTTTAGTTTTAATTAGTTAAAGAGAAAGAGAAGACTTTCCAATATAAACCCAAGTCATAAAAGAGACAAACTGAATACATAAAATTTTAAAATTCCTCTATAACAAAAAAAAATCACTTATAAAGTCAAAAGAAAAAAATTATGAAAAAGAAACTCCATAAATAGAAAAGGCAAACTTCTTTTATATACTGAGCTACTATATAAAACAAAAGATCTATCCCTTAATTGTTTTTTTAAAGATTTATTTATTTATGCTTACTGGGGTACAGGCTAGAGGTGCAGGGGTGAGAGGATTCATCAGAGACAGAGTGGGGAGCAAAACAGGCTGATTGACTGTAATACACTGCTAAGGGAAGCAGCAGGTGAGACAGAAGAGGTCTGCTGTACCGTGTGTGGGTCAGCTCCATGACCCAAGCCATAGGCTAATAGGCTACCAGGAAGGCCCTGCATAGGAAGGTTTTTTAGTCAAGAAAATTTCTTCACAGATCCTTGAAAGGCAATTATTGTCATCTATACTTACTTACGTATATACTTTAAAATTTTTAACATTACCCTACCTAAAGAAACTTTTAAGACTCAGAGAAAATAAATATGGACTTATTTGTATGGAAGAGACCAAAAAAAGGAAGAGAAAGAAATAGACAAAACTATTCTATGTAGATGGTGAAATTAAATGCCAATGACAACCCATAAGCATGAAAAATGACCAGCAGTCATTCCATCAACTCACCGAAATATAGGGGTGTGACCAGGCTTTGGTTTGCTCCAGGTAAAGGGTGAAGGAACTGAAAGAAATTGGTCGCCACATGAATCTTTCTTTAAAGGATACTGAGATCCAAGGCCATCATCTATTGAAGTTTCCCGGGATGGTGATAAATTCCCTTGGTCATCTGAACAGAGCTCTATTTTTCCTGGTAGTACGGTAGCTTGATCTTCAGAAGTCTTCCTTGTTTTCAGAGGGATGTCAGTCTCTACACAGTACTGAAATGGAAAAAGTGCAGGGCCAAGGCCTGATCCACCCTGGACAGAAGCATTGAGCCAGGTATCTTCTGTTATACTTCCCCTAGGGGAATGACCAGGAGAAGGAACAGGTGAGTGATGGGGTGAAAGGGAACCAGCATAACAAACATCAGCACTAGAGTGCCGCCGTTTCCCACAAGGGGAAGTAGGCCTGGATGAAGGTCCTGAGGCTGGCCTTGGGCTCAGCCAATTTTCATCAGTGACACTAGATCTAGGAGAGTGGCAAGGAGATTGCCTGGGTGACAAGGAGTGTCCAAGTCCATACTGCTGGTGCCATGATTCTTCTCCAGGGCAGCCTCCTGGAGAGCCACCAGGAGAAGTCAGAGGGGATCCAAGAGTAAATCGGGCAGCAGCTTCATTCAACTCTGAATCCACATCATCATAAATATGTGAAAGAGATTCACAAGAAGACGCATCTGAGAACCAACTCCTTGAAGAGATGCTGCTGGCAGGACTAGGACTAAGGGAAGAATCCCGGTAGGATGGCTCAAGAGGAAGATAGAGATGATCTCTAGAAGGCCTTTCCAAGTATTCCCTTTCTGGATCATTTATGTGTAGGTCATCTTCTTGAGCATCTATTTCTTGATGACAGTTAGGAGAGATGGATGTAATTTGAATACTCGGGCACTCAAATGGTTTGGGACCACCTAATGGGCTATATTTAGATTCAGGAATCTCACAAGTTCCTTCATAGTTTTTGTGACCTTGGAGCTGAAACGATGGTGATAAAACAGAAGAGTGAGACGGTAATCCATGATGTGGTAAGCAAAGTGGTGAGTTTAAAGTAGATGGAGGTGGATCTACATTAAAGATGTAAATGGATGCACAATCATCTGGCTCAAGATCTATGAGGGAGGGAAGCAAAAAAAAAAAAAATCAACAAAACAAGACTTTAGATAAGTTAGATGTATAAATTACTAGATGATCTGAGAAAGCAAATAATAATCTTGAGAAAAGTGAGACATAAAATGTACATTATTAGCTTCACTAAAGAGGTGATATGTTTTTCAAAAAAATATATATCTGGTTATTTCTGAAAATATACATAAATTCTTTGTAAAGATTTTAACTGAAAGTGTAATTTCCCCCTTCATTTTAACATTTCCCTGAAATGAGAACCTGAAAACAATAAATGCTTTTAAAAAAGAAACCACAGCCCCAGTTTTAGAAAACATTCACAAAATTATAAAAATGATATAATCGTACAAATTCAGTTTCATTTGGGGTCCACAGACTTAAAGCAGAGTAAAAGACAAAAGTCTTTGAAAAGTTTTTTTTATTATTATAAATATACATATTAAGTTTACTCGAGAAAGATTATACTCAAAGTCAGGAGATGAAGACACAATTTACCTCTGCCATTAACTATGAGCTCCTGGCCACATATCTTTTGTTTTTTTAACTGAGTTTTTTTTTTTTTCCCCATAGTTTTTTTTTTACATATTTTTGTGCATTTTTCCATCCCAGTTGCAATCCCCTTTGGTTTCCCATCACCAAATCACCCATGTCTTGGCCACATATCTTAAGACCTCTCCAAGGCCTCAGTTTCCCTTAAGTAAAATTCAGAACTTCTCTTTAAGGAAACTTTTGTGATTAATAGTAACAGTTTTTCTTGCATGATCACGCCACCAAAATTTTGTATCTTTGATCTTAGCAGACAGGTTAAAAATGTCATACAATTCCACTGGATCCTTAAGAAGAAAATAACTCATTAGGACTTTTAAAATGTACCGCTTGCTGGAATACGTAACACCAAACAAATCCTAATAAATTACCTACTCAAGTAATTTGCAGCAACAAGGGTATTTTGCAGTATCATTCAAGGAGGTCACATTATTTCATTACATTAGTACTCCAAGAAAATAACACATACCTCTAGATTCCCAGTATTCCTATCACTAGCCAATGTCCTAAAATTTAATTATCACTGTAACTCCTAGATTTCGGAAATTTCAAATAAGAAAACCTGTATTTGCTTGAGGTAAAAATTAGAGGGGTGTCGGGGACCAAGACCAGGACTTTGCCTCCTATGCACAAAACAACACTTGATCGGAACTTAGGGTAAACATACTGGTTGAGAATGCAGCACACTCAAATCCCTTCTCCCACTCCTTTCTCCCTTGGAGCTCAGCAAGTTCCTGCACCTGAGAAAGGTTTTCTCTCTGGCTCCCGAGATAAGTGTCCACTCCCTTAAGATGATTACGGATCCCTCCCCTCAAACCCATTGACCTTTAAGACATTAAACCATCAAGACCACCCCCCACC
>NW_004567129.1:16997530-17003997 GCF_000260355.1 Condylura cristata
CCCCCCCCCTCCATCTTTGCCTTCTTCCTTTCGTCGACCCTGGGACCCCAATCCTCGGCCTTGCTGGTCAAGGTCCCCTACAGAGGGGGGGTGCCCTGGTGGTGCATGGGGTTAAAGCACAACACTATGAGGCTACCCACAGCCAATGAAGCACCAGTTCCATCCCCAGCCAGGGAGCTGACCCACATGGCGCAGCAGACCTCTCCTGGCCCATCCACTGCCCCCCTCAGCAGTATTCTTCAGTCAATCTGCCTGTTCTGCCCCTCAGTCTCTGCTGAATCTTGTCCTCCCTCCCCACCAGGTGCTTCCCCATATCTCGACCAGGTTCCATATGTATAAATAAATAATTTATACAGGTCCTATACACCAGGCCCTATATGTATAAATAAATAATTCTTTTAAAGACTACAGATCAAGTGAACACAGTAATGAGTCAAAAAATAAACCCACACATAAATAAATAACTAATTTATAACAAAGAAGCCAAGAGCATACAATGGAATAAGGATGGTGTTGGGAAAACTGGACAGCCACATGCAAAAGAATGAAATTACACCACCATCAAATACCATACACAAAAGTTAATTCAAAGTAGAGTGAAGATTTGATGTTAAGACCTAAAACCATAAAATACATAAAAAAAAACCATGCAACATCCTCCTTAACACCAACCTTAAAAATGTCTTTTAGGGACTAGACACCAACAGTAAGGGAAACAAAAGTATAAATAAGCATAAAGGACTATTCAAGTTAAAATGTTTCTACACAACAAAAGAAATTTGCATCAAAATGAAAAGACATGCTACTAAATGGGAAATGTTGGCACAGCAGATAGTCAACATGAGGTTAATGTACTCACCAGCTGCCCCCATCAACTGGTAACATTAAACTTACTCTATTCATAGACAAAATATGATACTGTATAAGAAATATACATATCCCATTTTGTTATTGTTTTCTAACTTTTTAATTGAGGTAATAGTGGCTACAACACTGGCCATAACTGGACATTATTTTTAAGTTTGGAGTAATTTGAAAGTACAGTGATACTGTTTATAAATATAATTGTAGGCTGCAAAGAACTGAAAACCCAACTCAAGGTAGCTAGAATTGGGTGAGGATGGGGCTATCAGTTAATATAAAAAGAGATCCAAAAGGAGGATAGGCTCCAGAACTAGTTATTTCAGTTCCACAAGGTTATCATGAAATCAGTTTCTTTTTATGCTCCCATTTTGCCATTTTGGAGGTATCAATTTTGGGCAGTTCACTTTTCAATCATGTATGTGTATTTTATCCTAAACCACAAGTAATGCAATATTTTAATAAGCACTTTTTTTTTTAAGAAATGGAAACTGATCTCACAATCAGTTGCCACTTTTTTTAAAAAAGATTTATTTGGCCCTCCCTTGTGGCGCAGCGTGTTAAAGCACAGCACTGAGAATCTGAAGCCACTTCCGCATGAGTTCGATTCCCGCCTGCCGCCTGCCCGGGAGGAGACCACATGGCGAGCCAGACCTCTCCTGACCCGCCCGCTGCTCCCCTCAGCAGTGTACTTCGTCGATCTGCCTGTTCTGCTCCCCACTCTGTCTCTGGTGAAGCCTCTCACCGCCCCTGAGCCTCTGGCCTGTACCCCTGGGGTACAGGCCACAGGTGTAGGGGTGATGAGAGAATTCACCAGAGACAGAGTAGGGAGCAGAGCAGGCAGAGCACTGCTGAGGGGAGCAGCAGGTGAGACAGGAGAGTTCAGTTGTACCACATGCTTCGTTTTAACCTGTTGCGCCAACAGGGAAGGCCCTAGTAAGTATTTTTTCAGTAGTCACTATACAGCAATTACGTCTTAAACTGTGAAAAACAAAAGGGTAAAAAACAAAATTAGGGCCCTCCCTGGTGGTGCAGCAGGTTTAAAACACAGCCCTAAGAAGCTAATGCCACTTCAGCATTAGTTCCATCCCCGCCCTGGAGGTGACCAACATGGCTCAGCAGACCTCTCCTGACCCAACTGCTGTTCCCCTCAGCAGTGTATTTCATCAGTCTATTCTGCTCCCCACTGTCTCTGGTGAATTTTCTCACCACCCCTGCACCTCTGGCCTGTACTCCATCTCTGTATACATAATAAATAAATCTTTAAAAAAAAAGAAAAACAAAACTAAATGTCAGGTAGTGAAATCTCTGATAAGGAAGAATAAGGTAGAATAGGGTAGAATAAGAGGAGATAAAATCAATTTAGGTGGGGGGGGGTCAGAAAAGAAATTCTTCTATATTTGAAGAGATAGCAAAAGACATACAAAATGAACAAAATAATCAGTAACCTAGAGTAACACTGCAGGTAAAAGAAATAGTACAAAAACCTGAAGACAGTATTCTTGCACAGCATTAGAAAAAGCAAGAATAGAGCTGAATGAACAGGTAGAATGATAAGGGGTGGGGAACTAGCTACTCAAGTGGGACCTCACAAACCTGTAGAAGGACCAGATTTTATTGTGGGATGGGAAATAACTAGACAGTTCGAAGCAAAAGTGTTATAATCTGATATGCATATCTAATATACATTTATGAAATTAATGGTAATAAATCAGGTGCAAAATAATGGAAGAGAAGACCTGGGTAATATTGGGTGGTAAAAGCAGAAAAGGCATTAAGAAATCAACTTTATTTTTGAATCAAGATAGAGCTAAAAGAACTTGCTGATGGACTGGATATGAGAAAGACAGGAGGGAAGAATGACACCAGGGTTTTAGGCTTCAAATGAATAGTACTAATTTCTTATTACTGAAAAGATGAAAAACTATTAAGAGACTAAGATACATGAAATATAAAATTCTACTTTGGGGCCTTGGTGGTGCAGGGATTAAAGTTGTCAGCACTATTAAGCTATCATCAGCCACTGGAACATGAGTTTGATCCCTGGGGAAAAAAATTGTCTCAGCCCTATCAAGCTATCAGCAGCCACTGCAGCATGAATTTGATACCTGGCCAGGGAGCTGACCCACATGGTGCAGCAGATCTCTCCTGTCTCACTGGCTACTCCCCTCAACAGTGTACTTCGGTAAATATGCCTGTTCTGCTCCACCACCCCCGTATCTGGTGAATCCTCCCACCCTTCTGTACCTCTGACATACACCCCAGTTCTTGTGTGCATAAATAAATAAATAAATTTAAATTCTCCTTTGGACACATTAAGAGTGAGATGCCAATAGTCTTCCCAAGTGGAGCTAGCAGCATGTAGGTAGTTGCTTAGGCTAGCCATCTAAATTTGGGAGTCATTAACATACAAACAACACTTAAAGTCATAATAAGACAAGAAAAGATGACAAAGCAGTCAGAGAAGTAGGAAACTGAGTAGAGGTTAAGGAGACAAATAATGTGTAATAAGGCATAGTCATTAAAATGAAAGAAAAACAGGCCCTCCCTGGTGGCGCAGCGGGTTAAAGCACAGCCCTGAGAATCTAAAGCCGCTTCTGCATGAATTTGATTCCCTGCATGAGTTCGATTCCCGCCTGCTCGGGAGGTGACCACATGGCGTGGCAGACCTCTCCTGACCCGCCCGCTGCTCCCCTCAGCAGTGTACTTCGTAGATCTGCCTGTTCTATTCCCCACTCTGTCTCTGGTGAGGCCTCTCACCGCCCCTGAGCCTCTGGCCTGTACCCCAGTTCTGTATGCACAAATAAATAAATCTTAAAAAAAAAAGGAAAGAAAAACAGTGTGGCATCCCAGAAGTCAAGGGAAGAAAGTGCCCATTCATTCGACAATTATTTACAATGTGATGATTATTTTCAAGGAACTGTTCTAGATGCTAGTTATATATAACTATAGTAAATAAGACATGCACGGTCCCCTACTGACATGAAGCATTTAGTCTGAGGGGAAACTGAAGCACATACACACACACACAAATTATAAATTCTAAGTACCACTAAAGGGTGAAAAAGGGATTAAAGGGGTAGTCTATTTTACATAGAATATGGGGATGGCATTTTTTGAGAAGATTAAGTAGAACCTGAAAGATGAATAGCAATCAGCAGGCAAGAAAAGGGGGTGGGGAGGCACGAGTAGAGGAGGGGTTGCTCCAGCACAGGGAAACTTTTTTAAGCAAATACTGATTCAGATAAGACCTTGGCTTTTTGAGGAAGTGAACAGTCCAATAGGTGACAAGAGCTCACAACTGAAGAAACAAAGACCTAGAAAGATCATACAAAGGAATTTGAATCTTATTCAAAGAATATTAGAAACAATCAAAATTTAAAGAGTCTTAATTACACTTAAGAATAACTGCTGTGTTGGCCCTCCCTGGTGGCGCAGCGGGTTAAAGCACAGCACTGAGAATCTAAAGCCGCTTCCTCATGAGTTCGATTCCCGCTTGCCCCGGAGGTGACCACATGGCGTGGCAGACCTCTCCTGACCCGCCCGCTGCTCCCCTCAGCAGTGTATTTCGTTGATCTGCCTGTTCTGCACTCCACTCTGTCTCTGGTGAATTCTCTCACCCTCCACATCTCTGGCCTGTATCCCAGTTCTGTATGCACAAATAAAAAAAAAAAAAAAAGAATAACTGCTGTGAATCTAGTACCTAGCAAGTCACTTAAGTTTATGGGGTATATAAATAACATAATTTGTTAAAATTGTTGGAATTATTTTCCCTTATATAAGCAAAATTCACAGTTAGGAATTTTCCCCCTGAATAACAGTTCTTTATATTTTTTCTTAAATTTTCTCACTTTTAATTTTTTTTTAAGATTTACTTATGTGTACAAGAACTGTGGCACAGGCTAGAAGTGCGAGGGTGGGGTGAAAAGATTCACCGGAGACAGAGTGGGAAGCAGAACAAGTAGACTGACTGATATACACTTAGGGGAGAAGTGGGAGAGACGGGGGATGTCTGCTAAATCATGTGGATCAGCTCCCTGGCTAAGGATGAAACTTTTGCTGCAGTAGCTGTTGATAGCTTCATAGTGTTGCAATTTAACCCCTTTGCGCAAGGGAGGTCCTTGCTTTTATTTTATTTTTAAAAGATTTTATTTATTTATGCATACAAGAACATGGGTACAGGTCAGAGGTTTGGGACTGAGAGCACTGACTAGGAATACAGTGGGATACAGAACAGGCACACTGAAATATACTGCTGAGGGTGCGAACTCATGCTGCAGTGGCTGCCAATAGCCTCACAGTGCTATGCTTTAACCAGTTGTGCCAGCAGGGAAGGCCTACTTTCATTTTTTAAAGAAAACAAACATATAATGCAGTCACTGCCATCCACTATACTCCCTCTACCCTTGATCTCATTCCTCCAATCCTCTTCACTTTGGGTAACTTCATTTGTTTTTGATAATCACTAGTTTATTTTTATTTTGCTTTTTTCCATTTATATGCTTAATTTCTTTATACTACAAGTATAGATATATCCAATATTTGTCTTTATTTTTCTTACTATTTTTGCTTCACATTCTAATCCACTATAGTTCTTCCCATTTTGCTGCAAATGGTAAATTTTCATCTTATAGCCAAATATTTTTCCTTTGTGTATATATATATAAACCACGTGTTTCCATAATTTAGCCATTGCACACAATGTTGCAATAAACACTGTGGAACATGTAACTCCTCCAATTGATGATTTCATATTGTTTGGATAGATCAATTAGGAATTTTTGAGTCATGTATTAGTTGGCAATGCTGTCAGTGTGGCTGAACTGGGATGACAGTCTAGAATTTCTACAACTTAGTCGGCAATGTCACCTTGCTGAACAGATAATAGTAAAACAGAAATAACACTAAAACAGAACTCTCTGAACAATCCAACATACACAGCATAAAAGTTCCCATGTTTAACTCACAGGAATTTGTTGGAAGCACACTGAGAACTCCTATATACAATTTTAATGTTCCATAATATTTTATGCTCATCTAATCCACTGATTGGAATTAAGAATCAGAATGGAGAGAAGATGGTTGCAACGAAATGGAAAAACAACCCCATAAGGTACAGTATCTCATAATTATCCACAACTTGTTTAAGAATTCCACCTGGGGCCTCCTTGGTTGTGCAGGAGGTTAAAGTCTCAGTGCTATCAAGCAATCTCCAGCCACTGCAGCACTGAGTTCAATCCCCAGCCAGGAATCTAACTCACATGGCCCGGCACACTTCTCTTGTCTCACCCACTTCTCCCTTCAGCAGTGTATTTCAGTAGATCTGCCTATACTGTTCCCCATTGTGTCTCTGGTGAATCTTCTCACCTCCCCACAGCTCTGGCTTAGACCCCAGTTCTTAAATGCATTAGTAACTAAAATAAATCTTATAAAGAAAAAAAAGAATTCCAAATAATTGTTTCTTTACAAATTATATTTCTCCTTTTAAAAATTATAAATATAGCCTATATACATTATTTCATAAATACTGCAGTAAATCTGTAATTGACCAGATCAGGTGGGTTTTATTTTGTAGATCCCATTCACAAAATAAAAAAAATTTTTTT
>NW_004567129.1:17004327-17017334 GCF_000260355.1 Condylura cristata
CCCTTAGGACCCCTCTCACATATTGACTCAGGCTGTCTGTGGGAAGCATTTGTATATACATACCTTACAAACAATGGTACTAGGAGTCTGGCTTCTAGCATACAAACTAAATGGATCACAGCATTTACCACTGCTGCAGAAAAGCTGCAATTGGTTATCTAGCTTATAAAAGATTTTATGATAGTGATTGATGCAACAAATCTATGGTCTACCTTCACATACAGATAGACTACCTCAAGATAGTGCAGGTTTTTGACACAGGGGATTTGGGGAAAGAACATTGTATTGTTAGAGGTCTAAACTGCTGCTGTTCTGTGATGGATGACACACAAAATACATTGAAAAGACTGGAGAGATTATGGGATGCTCAGTGATAAAGGAAAAGTAAACTGAAATGGGCAGTTTAATGCTGCAACTCTATTTGGCATGATGGTATCTGATTGTTCAATCAGTATGATTACCACCTTCAGCCTAATTCACCTCCCTTAGGTTCTAAATGTGGCTTACTACAAACTGCAGCTGTTAAATTCATGACATGTACCTCATCTGTTGAGCCACTGTGGTATACACTGTTTAAACAAAAGGGCAAAAGTGAAAAGTCCCCAAATAAATAAAGTTAAATTAAATGGCAGATGCTTCTTGTTGCATAACAACACAACTGGACTAAATGCAACTAAACTGTACACTGAAAAGTGGTTAGACAGTAAATTTTGTTATTTATATTTCACCATACACAAAAAAAAACTGCTAGTACCTAAGTTCAAAGCAGATCAGCAATGCTACATTAGCACTGAATTCTTCATTACCATACTCCCTTATAAATAAATTAAAAGACAAAAACTTGGCCCTCCCTGGTGGTGCAGCGGGTTAAAGCACTGCACTAAGAAGCTGAAACCACTTCCGCATGAGTTCGATTCCCGCCAGCCCTGGAGGTGACCACATGGCGTGGCAGACCTCTCCTGACCCGCCCGCTGCTCCCCTCAGCAGTGTACTTTGTCAATCTGCCTGTTCTGCTCCCCACTCTGTCTCTTGTGAAGTCTTTCGCCACCCCTGAGTCTCTGGCCTGTACCCCAGTTCTGTATGCACAAATAAATAAATCTTAAAAAAAAAAAGACAAAAACTTAGTTTTACTTAAAAATATACGTGGTAGTGTATCAAAGTTTCTTGATGGATTAAACCCCAAATACAGAGTTAAAAGAGAGAGAGAGAGAGGGAGAGACAGAGTGGGGAGCAGAACAGATGGATCCACTGAAACACACTGCTGAAGGGAGCAGTGGGTGACACAGTGGGTCACCCCATGTGGGTCAGCTCCCTGACTAGGGATAGCATTCAGGCCTTAGCAGTGATAGCATTGAGGCTTAACCCCTGGGTCACCAAGGAGGGCCCCAGAATGGTTATAAATGGTTGAAAAGAAATTGAAACAGTATTGTTTTATAACACAAAAGGTTGTGAAATTCAAACTTTGGTGTCCATAAATAAGTTTTATTGGAACACAGCCATGCTCTCATTCATTTATGCATTCCACAGTTACTTTCACAAAAGGGTAGATCCCTGGTGGTGCAAGGGGTTAGCACTATGAAGCTATTCACAGCCACTGCAACATGAGTTCAATTTCCAGCCAGGAAGTGACCAAATCACCTGTTCTGTTCCAATTGTCTCTCCTGAATCCTTTCTTTACCCTCCACCTCTGGCCTGTACCCCAGTTCTTGCATGAATAAATAAATCTTTTTTTTTTTTTAAAGGGTAGAGCTGTGAGGCTGTGGAAGACAGTATTTCCCACTGCTACATAGCATGACCCAGTTCTAACTTGACAGTGTTTTGAGCATAAATGCACAGTGATCTGTTAACAACAATTTTTAAATTTGCCTGTGCATACTTGTCACATCAAAAGAAAAAAATGAGGCCCTCCCTGGTGGCGCATCAGGTTAAAGCACAGCACTGAAAGCTAGCCTCAGCCGTGTCAGTGCCAGTTTGATCCCTTGCCCCAGAGGTGATCCACCTTGTGCAGCAGACCTCTCCTGCATCACCCAGTGTCCCCCCTCAGCAGTGTACATCTGCCTGTACTTTGTCGATCTGCCTGTTCTGCTCCCCACTCTGTCTCTGGTGAATCCTCTCACCATCCCTGCACCTCTGGCCTATAGCCCAGTTCTATATGAATAAATGATTGAACCTTAAAAAAAAGAAAAGAAAAAGAGTAAATGAGCTGTGAATCAAATATCACCTTAAGGTATGGGGAGTATGGGTCATTTTATCATCAAATAAATAGCAAAACATTATGTTTATAATAAAAAACATCAGAATGGTGGGGGTGGAGTAGGGAATGGGATCAAAAATGGGGGGGGAAAGGAGGGAAATGCACGGGACTATGGTGGTGGCACAGGGGTGATTTGGTGATGGGAAACCCGCGGAGATTACAATTGAGATGGAAAAAAAAAATGTGCAAAATGATGTAAAAATAAACTTTGTAATAAAAAAAAAACATCAGAATGACCATAGTAAGCACTTACCACAATACTCCCATCTCATAGAAAAACAAAAGAAAAATAGGGGGAAAAGCAGACTACCATATCACAGTAAGATTTATTCACACACAAAAAAAAAGAATAAAAATGAGGCAACAACCAAAGTTACTTAATGTCTCATTTGTTACCAAGTAAAGAAATCCTATTATTAATGGTAATTTATTTAAATTGTGTCTGTAGCAACTGAAGAAACTGGTTCAGAGAAAATAAACTTGTTTAAGATTACTAGTCTTTCAACAAGAATGGTTGTTTGAAAAATTGAAGACATTGATAGCGACATTAATAGGCAATTACAAAACAAAGCAAATTGTTTCAAGGGGTGTTCTCTGTGGCTGGCTCCTGATGCTTTACCAGATGTTACTGAATTTGCACAGTTACTATTTGAGGAGTTAGTGCAGAGTTTAATTGGTTTTTATGAATAGTCTACATGGAACAACTTCAGACCAGAATATTCCAAGAAATGAGAACACACTAGTTTAGAACAACATAAGTGAATATGTATTAGTATATGCTTTAACTGCTGTTAGTAAGAGTATGTGTGAGAATACTGTAATAAGAATACTGTGATAAAAACCATTAATTACAAGCTCTCCTCACGATTACTCAAAAACAAAGCAAACAATCCAGTCAAAAAAAATGGGCATAAGAGCTAATAAGACATTTTCCAAGATGAAATGCAAATAGCTAACAGATAAGTGAAAAATGTTCAGCATCACTTATAATCAGGAAAATGCAAATCAAAACCACAATGAGATACAACCTCATAGCAGTGAGAATGGCACATATTAAGACAAACAAACAAAAAATTGGCAACAATAAATACTGGCTAGGGTGTGTAAAAAAGAGCACCCTCACACACTGCTGGTAGGAATGCAAATTGGCCCAACCACTGTGGAAAGCTGAGCGGAGGACCTTCAAACTACTAAAAATGAAGCTACCTATGATCCAGCAATTCCACTCCTACGAATATCTACCCAAAGGACACAAAAACTAAATCGAAAGGAAACCTACAGTCTTGTTTACTGCAGCACTATTTACAAAAGCTAAGATATGGGAACAACCTAAAATGCCCCAAAAACAAATGACTAAAATCAAGAAGATTTGGTATATATAAGCAATATAATACCATTCAGCAGCCAGAAAAGAAAAAAACTCATGCCCTTTGCAGCAACATGGATAGAACTGGAAGGGATTATGCTCAGAGAAATAAGTCAGAAGGAAAAAGAAAAACATAGGGTACTTTCATTTATAGGAGAAATATAGGGAATACAAAAGAGGAGTCAGAAAGAAAAGACAAAACTAGCAGGCAAACCCTAAATCTGAGACTTACAGCAGGGAGGGGGCTGCAGGAGTCAAAACAGGGACGAGAAAATAGACTATGGTGACGATTCATGGATGACGTGGTAGTGGGAGTTTAGTGGGAATTACACATGACAGGGGAATCAAACACTAAAAATGAACAATCAAGTTAAAAAAAAAAAGCCATCCTGCCTGTCTGTGACTACTCAGGTCCCTCTTTTTTTCCTTTTCCTAGTAAACCTGTCTTTTCAAAATGTTTACAAAGAAAACCGTAACTCTCAATTAAATGGACATTAAAGGTAAGCTACCTCAACATAAGAAAGTTCATACAAGACAAATGCACAGCTAACAGCATACTAAAATCAGGAAAAGACTACATAGTGTCAGACATCCCAGGCAGAAAAAGAAATAGAAGCTATCTAAATTGGTAAGTAAAAAATTAAAATAAAACTGTCCCTATTTGCAGATGACATCATTTTATGTGTCGAAAACTCTATAAAGACTCAATCAGAAAGTTGTTATAAACAAATGAATAGGTAAAGACATAAGGGTACAAAGTCAATATACAAATATCTGTACCATTTATATACACTAACAAATAATTATCAGAAAGAACAATTATCATGTGAAATGTAAATGAAAACCAAGATGAAATATCTCACTGTTCCGAACAGTTACTACCAAAAAAAAAACCAAAAAATAAAGAACTTTGGTGAGAAAGTGGAGAAAACAGAACACTCATGCACTGATGGTGGGAATGTAAACTGGTTTCACTATGAAAAAAAGTTGTGGATATTTTCCCAGATTTAACAATAGATCTACTATAGAATCCAGCAATTCCACTTCTGGAATTGATTCAAAGAGATTAAAAACACTAATTTGAGGGCCCTCCCTGGTGGCACAGCAGGTTAAAGTGAAGCATCTCATGTATGCATAAATAAATAAATTAAAAAAAAAAAGATTTGGAAACAAAGTCTCCAAAAGTGGATGAATGAAAAGAGATGCGGTTTACACACAACTGGATACAACTCAGTCATAAAGAAAAAAAGTGAAATTTTATTTGTGAAATCATAAATGAACCTTGTAAAAGCAAATACTGTATGATTTCACTTACATGGAATCTAAAAAATGAAAAACAAAGTAAAGCTCATAGATATAGAGAACAGTATGGTGGCCACCAGAGGGGAAGTGGATGAAATAGGTAAAGGAGGTCAAGAGGGCAGCCAATCCCACAGGTTAACCATGTATAGTGATGGATGGTAACAAATTTTTGTGGTAATCACCTCACAATGTTGATCATTTTGAAACAGGGCAGGGAAGAAGGAGGGCACCCCAAGTAGGTTCTGCCTGCTCTAAATAGATTCTGTCATTTGCTATATCAAGACAAAACATACTGTAGGTGCATAAGATCTTTAATGGAAAAGAACTTTAATATAATCAGGGTGCAATAAAGGGAAAGAATAGATAAAGAAATCAAGCACACATCAAGTTTACAAATCAAATTACCAAGTCCCTCATGGGTAAACGTCCAACCAAACAGGGTTGGCCCAAAGTAGCACCACTGAGCCACAGGCATCTCCTGGAAGGGACCCATAGGGAAGGAACAGACAGGACCCAGCACATCTGGGACAGAAGGAACAAAATCAAGATAAAAACTGCCATTGTTAACCTCCACAGGGGTCTCTCACCCACATCTGTTTCAACCAGCCCAGGACCAAAAAGCAAGTACAACTGCTTCACTTGTCTCTCTTGTTTCATGTGCCTCCTCCAGGTCTTCTTCTGGTTCTCCATTCTTTTTCCTCCCTTTATCCAGTCTCTTCCCCATGCTCAGCTCCAACCTTGGGTGGGGGAGCTGGAATCTTCTGGTTTCCCGGGGGCCACCCTGTTACAATTTCTCAATGTATATACACATAGAATTATACTCAAAACCAATATAATTTTGTCAATTATTTATCAAAAAAATTAAATAGGAATTCTACAAACAAACGTATATTTAAGAACCTACAAATCCTATAAACATGCAAATTACCAAAAGTGACTCTGAAGAAATAGAAAATCACAAGACCTATACATAGTAAAGAGACTGAATCAGTAGCCAAAAAATTTCCTAAGTCTGAGACAAGATGGCTTTACGCACAAATTCTATCAAGCAAATAACAATCCTTCTCAAACTCTTCCCAAACATAGAAGAATAGGGAATACTTTCTATCACATTTTATGAGGCTAATATTGCCCTAATACCAGAGGAAAGATAGACTAAATTACAGACCAAATATCTTATGAATATAGGCACAAAATTCCCCAAGAAAAACTAGCAAACCAAATCTTAACAGCACATTAAATTAACCAGGTGGGATTTACCCCAGGAACACAAGGATAATTTAACACATAAAAGTCAAATTACTAGAATGAAGAATAAAAGCCACATGACATCACAGGTGATGTCATGGTGAGAAATTTATAGGGACTACACAAAATCAAAGTACTGTACAAAATAAAAAAAAATTAAAACAATAGCAAATTAAGCATATTCCTACCTGACATAACCTGATTTATTTAATGTCTCAGGCATTAATTTTTTTGTTTGTTAAAAAAAAAATCACATGAACATCTGAATTTGTCAACAGATAAGGCATCTGATACAACTCAACACCTTTTCATGACTAAAAACAAAAAAAAACCTCAACAAACTAGGAATAGAAGGAAGCATCCTTAAAATGATAAAGGGCATTTATGAAAAACCCACAGCTAACTTAACATACTATAACTAACCAACTACACTATAACCAATTAACTAACATAACACAACAAAGGAAAAATTAAAAGCTTCCAGGCTAAGACCAGAAAAAAGTCAAAGAATGTCTGCTTTGGTGAAAGCAGTTGAGTTTGCTACAATACTGTACTGGAGGTCATAACCAAAATAACTAGGAAATAAAGAGAAATAAAAGGCAGTAAAGAAAGTAAAACAATCTCTATTTACTATGTGTATTTACCCCCAAAACATAACTAAAACTAATAAACAAATTCAGGTTAAGTTATATGGCAGATCAATAGATAAAAAATTCAGTTGTGCTTCTATACAACGGCCATGAACAATCCAAAAAGAAATTTAAAAAATTATTAACAATAGCCTCCAGAAGAATAAGTAAGAATAAATTTAGTCAAGGAGGTAAAGAACATGTTCACTAATACTATAAAATATTGAAGAAAGCAATTAAAGAAGATTTAAACAAATGTTAAGATTTCTCATATTTATGAACGAGAAGACTTAATATTAACATAGCAATACTCTACAAAGCAATCTATAAATTCAATGCAATCTCTACTAAATATTTAATGCTTTTTTTTCCCCTAAAGAAATGAGAGACAAATCCTCACCTTGATATGGAACTGCAAAGAGCCCAGAACCACCAAAATAATATTGAAAAAGAAAAACAAAGAGGACTCACACTTCACAATTCAAAATATACTACACAATACTATTATAACAACACAAAGCAACAGTAATCAAAACAGTGTGATACTGGCTCAAGGATATATATAAATAGAAAAAATTGATATTCCATAAATAAACCCAAAACATCTATGGCCAACTGAAATCTGATAAGGCTATTAAGATAATTCAACAGGGAAAGAATATTTCCTTCAACAAACAGTGACTGCACAACTGGATAATCATAAACAAAAGAATGAAGTTGATCCTCTATTTCGGTACAAGAGCTAAAATCATGAAAGTCTTAGAAGAAAACATAGCTATAACTTCATTGCTTGGATTTAGCAATAAATTCTTAGACTTGATACTAGAAGCATAAGCAACAAGAGCAGCTGTATAAAAGAAATCTCATAAAAAGTTAAAAATTATGTGTCAAAAGATGCTATCAAGAAAGTGAAGACAGGGGCCTCCCTGGTGGTGCAAGAGATTATGAAGCTACCCGCAGCCACTGCACCATGAGTTCTATGCCTGGCCTGGGAGCTGAACCACATGGCATAGCAGACCTCTCCTGTCTTGCCCATTGTTTCCCTCAGCAGTGTATTTCAATCTGCCTGTTCTGCTCCCCACTCTGTCTCTGGTGAGTCTTCTCACCCCGCCACCCATGCCTCTGTCCTGCACCTCATCTCTTGTATGCATAAATAAATAAATCTTTTTTAAAAAAGGGAAAGCAATCATAAAAATGGGAGAAAATATTTGTAAATCATATATATGATAAAGTTTAGTATCCATAGTATATAAAGAACTCTTACAATTCAACAAAAGGATAAATAATTCAATTTAAAAATGGGCAAAAAATTTGAATAGAACTTTCTCCAAAGAAAATATGTAAGGGGAGCTCCCTGGTGGTGTAATGGGCTAAAACACAGCACTATGAAGCTATCAGCAGCCCCTACAGCATGAATTTAATCCCCAGCCAGGGAGCTGACCCACATGGCCCAGTAGACCTCTCCTATTTTGCCTGCTGCTCCCCTAGCAGTGTATTTCAGTAGATCCGTCTATTCTGCTCCCCACTCTGCTCCAGTGAGCCCTCTCACCCCCATCCCTCTGGCCTGTACCACCGTTCTTGTATGCATAAATAAATAAATTAAAAGAAAACATGTAAACTGCCTGCAAGTACATGAAGAGATAGTCAACATCTGAAATGCAAATCAAAATCACAAAGAATTATCATTTCACACCAGTAGGATGGTTTTAAATAAAACAACACAAAGAGAGAAAAAACAATATAAATGTTGGGCAAAATGTGGAAGCAGAAACTCTCATACATTAATAGTGGTATAGTAAAATGGTACAGTCACTGCAGAAAATACTTTGTCAGTACCTCAAAAAATTAAGCATTAAGAAAAATTAAGAATTATGTTAGGACCTATCAAGCCTAGCTCTGGGTATATACACCACAGAATGCAAAAATAAGTCTTTACAGAAACTTGCGCACAAATGTTTATTATAACACTATTAACAGTGACCACAATAGCTGAGTGGAGAAGAAAATTATGCTGCATGCATACAATGGAATATTATTTAACCATAAAAGGAACAAAGTATTGCCAGATGCTGCAAACTGTGAACCTAGAAAACATTATGCAAAGGTAAAGAAACCAGAACACAAAAGATAACATATTGCTGCAATGCCTTTTTGTTGTATATTTAAAACAAAGTCACTGAGCCAGAAAGCAGAGGTTACCAGAGCATGGGAAGAACAGGGAATGATTACTTAATGAAGCACTTCTAACAGGTGATAAAAAAAGCTGAAACTAGAGAGAGAGCTGGTGGTTGTACAATGTTGTAAATATACTATATACCACTTAATTGTATAGTATATAAAATTTACCTCACACCAAAAAAGAGAAATTCAAAGAACTTCCAGACAAGATTTAAGACAGTTTGCCCACTCCTTCTGAAACTTTACTAAATGATAGTAAAGGGATTAATTTTTAAAGGGTGTGAACTCACAAGAACAAAAAGAACAGAAGATGAAACCATGACAACAAAATTTTTAGAAGCTGGAATGTAAGACATGTGGCAAGTGATTTAGCACCTGAAAAAGCTAGAATTTGTTAAGCCAGCAGTGAAAAGAAAACTGATTTCTAACAAAGAACTCAGGACATGCACTACCAGAAAATTTTGGAAGTAGAGGTGAAGGCAAAGCTGAAGACAAGATTGGCATCGTTTGTTTAATCTAGACTCCTTCCAATTTCCCACACTTTCTCCTCACCCTATACTATTAGGCAGAAATTACAGATTTCTAGGCAGAAATTACAGATTTTCTAGGACCACTGAGAAATTTGAGTAACCGTACTGAAAACAGAATGAAATTAAATTCTCTCTAAAACTTATTAAAGCACTTTCTCCTACCTTGACCCACAGTATAGTGGGCTTACACTCTTGGGAATCTGATTCGCCTAAGTGCAAAGGTAGATAAACAATTAATGATATCATGGGTATCCTAGTAAAACTTCAATGAGGCCTGCAATTAGTAAATGCTACTTGTGACTGCAGAAATGCCATTTAAAAAGGAGTCAAGGAGAGGAAGGATGTGGGGGAAGAATTGCCATTAAGATTTTGGTGTGCCAATTTTAAAAATAAGCAGATAATCAAACATCATTAAACATCTGAGAAAAGTTTTCAACATGCAAGACAGACAAAAAGAAAGTAGAGGAAAAGACTATGTATGTAGTATGATGTAAAACAAAACCTATTTTCAATGCCTTAAAGAAATGTGAAATGCAAAACTTGAAGAACATGGGTTTTTTTGTTTATATATTTTTTATGCATAGAAGAACTGGGGTGTAGGCTAGGGAAGGTGGGGGTGGGGAAGTGAACGAATTCACCATAGACAGAGTGGGGTGCAGAAGAGGCAGATCTACTGAAATACAATGTTAAGAGCACGGGGCAAGACTGGCGGTCTGTTATAGCTTGTAGGTTAGCTCCCTAGCCTGGATCACTCAGGCTGCAGCTGCAGCAATAAATAGCGTGATATGCTGAGACTTAACCCCTACACTACCAGGGAGGCCCCAAGAGCATGTTATTTTAAAAGATGAAAGAACACCAGAATTTAAAACTACAAGTGGAAGGAAAAACTAAATGAGCAAGTTGAAGAAATTTTCAAAGTTTTAAGCATAGAAACAAAAAGAAAATGGGAGAGAAAATTAAAATGAGCTTCACTAAATTATTTGATTTTTTAAACATTGCCATATATAACTTCAGTAGTACCTGTAATGTTAAAAAATAATAAATAAAAGAGCAAGAAATAGGTACTTTGTAAGAGAAATGAGTTAACAAATCTCAAAGTTGAAACTTTTGAGTTCCAGAAGAAGAGAAAAATGAAGAAAAAATAAAGGGTCACTGAGGGTCAGACTAATGAATGAATACAGGCCATGAAAACAAATGCCAACAATATGAAATTTCAGAACACAAAGAACCTAAAAAACTGGGTGTAGAGGATAGGTTACACATGAAAAATAGAAAGTCATCAAATTTCTCCAGACATTATAATGATGGAGATCATGCCTTCAAAGATTTAAATATAATTATATCTAATCTAGAATTCTACAACCAGTCATAATTAAGTGTGAGGGGAGAGCTTTTGGTGTTCTGATCATCTAATTCTGAGGGAGTGGGGTTAAAGAGGGGTGCAAACCATCAACCAATTCTCCACACACAAGCTGGGCATCTTACAACTTAATTAAAGTCTGATACTATTTACCTGGAAATGACAGGTCTATTAGGACTTAATCCTACAAGACTGCGCCCCTATATCACCACAACTTCAAACAGCAGTCACAAGTCCACGATTCCTAAACATTTGCCAGAATCAACAATAAACCTGCCCACCCTACCATTGGGTCACCAGACACAGAGAATAAAGATATTTTATTCTATTGTAAGGTCTCAAGAATTTGCCTCTTACTACCTTTAGTAAACTACTGAAGGAAGTACTCCACCAAAATGAGTATAAAGTAACCAAGCATAAGGACAATCTGTAGCCAAGAAGCAGGTGATTCAACAAAATAGAAAGTCAAAGAGATTCCCTAAGGTGACAGAGAAGGAAGGTCTCAATGACAGCTGTTACAAGAGCCTTGATAACAAATAATACAGAGCTGCTGAAAAGGCTGAAAGAGAAATCTCCAAGAAAATAAAATTTACAGACTAACTGATGTGTTTAATAAAAGTGCTGAGATTAGAATTAGGTACCTGGAGATGTTAGGCATTAATTAACCTAAGTACAGAGAACACTAACAACAATCTCACTAACTCTAGAAATAACAACAAATTGTGTAAGGAAGGAAACAGAATAATAGTATATTATATGGTTTAGTTATGAATAGCACAAGAGAGAGTCATAATAGTATAAACAATAGTAATCTAACCACAATTATGATATAACCATACCGGGAAATGAAAGATATAGTCACTTGTAGTTTGGGTTAACAGTGTGCTAAAACCTTTCCCATAGTGGGAAGTCAACACATATTGGCTAAAAGTGAAAAATCAAGAAATAAGAGTATATATCTACCTAGAGATATGAAGGTAAGTACCAACAGAAACTGCTAAAAGAACTGAAAGCAGTTGCCTCTAGGTACGTGAAAAAGAAAGGTGATGTAAAGTCATGAACTACTTTTTGGAAATACTTTTTCCTCAATAATCTTAACTGAACTATTTTTTCAAAAGCAAGTATAATTCTGATAATAATTTGTATTAACCAGAAAAAAAAATAGTGCTTTTTAAGAACACTGGCAATTAACAAGTTATCAATTGGCTAACTTAAAACTCAGAAACACAGAAAGGAAAATAAGATCATCACCAAAAATAATGAGTTAAGAAAGAAGAATTATATTGAAAATGAGGTAACAGCACAACTAGATTCTGAAAAAATAGTGCAATACACAAGAAAGTGACCTAACTTATACCCAAATTTAAAAGAAAATCTACTTTCCTCAAGAACATATTAAAAAGTAAGATGCTAGAACAAATAAAGAATTTCACATGGGTACTCAATCTTACTACATTCCACCAAAGCAGAAACAAAATGCGTCCTGAGAACAGTTTTTAAAAGCAAAGGAATTCTACCATCTTTAGGTTCTAACATTTAAAGAAGAATAATATGCAGTTCATGAAAGGAATGCTCACAATGAATAGACCAAAAAAAAAAAAAAAAAAGCCCACAAAACCAGGAGTTATATTCAGGCAACTATTTACCTAGCATGACTATGCCTGACTACTGAGACAAAATCAATAGCAGAAATGGTGCTGCAATCATAGACTGACATCACATGTGTAGGAAAAAAATAAATAAGGTTAATTTACAGTCATCTAAGAGAACACAGAATATATACTAGTATGATTCTATAAAAAAGGAAAGAAAATGCCAGAACAATTTAAGATATAACAATGTAAGACAGCCCTTATAATGGCCCATAGAAGAAAACCTTTAGGAGAAAATCAATTCTACTTAGATGATAGCAATAAAACTTTTGAGTTCATCCCAAAGTCAGCACTCTCAACTACTCCATAACCTCTCTCAGCTTTTGGATGAGAAATTATGACTTCAATAAAATGGCCAAATTGTTTTGTAAACAATGACCCACTATTTAGAACTTGTCCTTTTTAAGTAACTTGTGAAAAATATAAAATATGATATTCATGTTTCCAACTATATTACCCTCATTAATTTTACATAATAGTAACTATTA
>NW_004567129.1:17017638-17028126 GCF_000260355.1 Condylura cristata
CAGTTCTTATATGCATAAGTAAAATAAAAAATAAATAAAAAAAAATAACAAAGTGGTCTAATTATAATTCCACTACATATACAGAATGCAGTTAAATCCACAGTAGATATACAGAAATTGATTGTGTACATATTTAGCAGGTAGTCTGGAATACCACAACAAGCAAGGATGGGTGTGGGGAGTAGTCAAAGGAGAAAAATATAATGGAAAACATTGACTTCTATATCACACATATCATTTCCTAGCTGCCCAACTTTCATCAAGTTAATTAACCTGAGATTCAATGAACTAATCTGTAATATTAAGGATAGTAATCACTGAAAGGTTATTGTAAGGACGCTAGATAACCTGTACCAATACCTAACATCTATAAAGATTTATCATATACGACATTGAATAGAACAGAAACAAATCTGGGTCTCAATCACCTATATATTATTGACAAATGAAATTAACAGCATTTTAGATAATAATAAAAGCTTAGTACACTAATAACTACACATATCCTTTAACACAGAGATATGAACACTAAAGCTTGTACTTATAATGTGTATACAAAAACTGTGGTTTCTAGAAAGAAATGTCATCTAACATAGCACCCCCACTAGGGTTCTCCTAACCTCAGTATTTTCTTTAAATCCTATTTCTTCTCTCTCTCTTTTTTTAAAGATTTATTTATTTATGCATACAGAATTGGGGCACAAGCCAGAGGCTTAGGGGCGATGAGAGGATTCACCAGAGACAGAGTGGGGAGCAGAACAGCCAGATTAACAAAGTACACTGCTGAGGGGAGCAGCGGGTGGGTCAGGAGAAGTCTGCCTCACCAAGTGGGTCACCTCCAGTGTGTGGGGATGGAGCTCACACTGAAGGGGCTGCTACTTGCTTGCAGTGCTGTATCCTAACCTGATACACCACCAGGGAGGGCCCCCCTATTTCTTCTCTTAATCTTTTACTACTCCATACTTTCCCCAAGTTTTAGATTACTGACAAGGATGACACCTCCCACAAGACTCCTCTTTGCTCTCAATCTCTAATAGTAGACTCCCATCCTATCTCTCAAATTTAAACTTGGTTCCCCCAAGAACTCTGCTTCTCTGGCAGCCACTGAAGTGTATAGCTGCTGAGTCACCAATTTTCAAATGTGTTCTCTGGTGCCAAGGTCAATCTCTCACTACTATATATCTCTTCCAGTTTTTAGAATTTTTTTTACCAGTTATTGGAAGTTCTATACTATCCAGCTAAAGCGCCTTTCATCTGTTATTACCATTACTTACTGTTCTCTAGGTCACTGGTATCTGACACAGACTTCCTCTACACAATTAATTAACTTACGCATACAAGAACTGGGGTGGAGGCCAGTGGTGGGAAGAGTGGGGGATGGGGGTGAGAGGATTCACCAGAGTCAGAGTTGGGGAGCAGAACAGGCATATCTACCAAAATACACTGCTGAGGGGAGCAGTGGGTAAGACAGGAGAGGTCTGCCACACCATGTAGGTAGCTCCCTGGCCAGGTACGGAACTCATGTCTCATATCACAGTGGCTGGCAATAGCTTGATAGCGCTGAGACTTTAACCTCAGAGCACTAAGGAGGCCCTCTAAGTCTACTTAACATTAAATCATACTCAACAACCATGTCCTTAAGTCTCACCTCACTTTAGCATCTAACTCCCAGGAAAATTACTTGAACCTTCACATTACCACGGTACACTGGATTCCTATAATCTTAAAACTCTGAAATTCCTATCTTACCACTACCCCTAAATATTCTTCATTCTCTTTCTCTTAATCCATTATAACCACCATGCTACCTAACCTAGATGCATAGTTTCTTAAACCTTTCCTTTACTCTCAATCTTTCATCTCCAGGCTTTACTTTATATATATATATATATATACATAAAACAGGCTTTACTTTCTTATCTAGGCTGTATCTCAAATTCTAGCACTTCAACTGCTTTTCTCCTAGCAGCCCATTTCCATCCACCCTCTAAAACCTTCCAGCAAATTTCAGCAAAGAATCAGTCTATTCATCTAACTTTTTTTGTCATAACATGTAAGCGGTCAAATATTGCTTGGGGTGGAGAACAGTGGACATCAATCCAAGCTCATCTTCAAATCATATACTGAGCTGAGCTCTGAATGCAACATTTCTGTTCCTTATCACCTCCCTGATTTTCTATATTCTCAATCCTTCTCAAGTCTCTTCCATTACCTGCTCCATAGTAACACTTCATTTAGCAAGGAACCACAACTCCTGCATGAGGACCACCACCTTTCATGCAACCTCAAAGTTATAACTCTACAAATATCCAAACATCCTTTTCATTGCTCCTTTGTCAGAAAATTAAGTGACCTGTCTCCCATAAAAAGCTAATCTCTCCATCTGTGCTCTAAGTTCCATACCCTAATTCCATCGGTTATCTTGTCTTTCTTACATTCACTTTTTTTTCTCTCCACTGGCTATACTTTTTTCAATCTGTCAACTTCTTTTAAAAAGTGTTCCTGAAATCTAAATTCATTTTTAAGATCTCTCTCCTCCTTCCTCTGGAACACTGATTCTCAACAGGGCAACTCTGCTACCCAGAGAACATGTGACAATGTCTGTAACCATTTCCAGTTATCGAACCACAGGGATACTACTGGCATATTGCCAGTAGGCGCAAAAGATGTTACTAAACATCCTATAACACACAAGTCACTATCCTAAGCAAAGAATTATGCAGTTCAAAATGTCAACAGTGCCAACATTTGAGCAACCTTGCTCTAAAGACTAAAGTTGGGGGCCTCCCTGAGACCTAGTGGTTAAAGTCAGTGCTTCTACCACAAAGGTACATCTTGACGGCCTGAGTTCAATCCTCGCCAGGGAGCTAACTAATCCTCGTGTAGCAGCAGACCTCTCCTATCTCTCCTGCTGCTCCCCTTAGCAGTGTATTTCAGTAGACCTACCTGTTCTGCTCCCCACTGTGTCTCTGGTGAATTCTCACACCCTCACCCCCACACACACCTCTACATATAAATTAAATCTTCAAAAAAATTTTTATAATAAAAGACCAAATTTGTAGGAAGCATATTATCACTATAACCATTTCCTCACTTTTCAATCGTACCTGGCTTTAGGTAATATTCATCCATTGAAACAGCTCTTAATAACTATGATCATCTGAGTTGCTAAACCCAATGGAAGTTTTGTAGTCCTCACCTGTACCCATCTCCCCAAAATAGACATTGAATACCCCACTTCTTAAAATTGACTAGTTAAAGGTAATGAAAATTAAAAAAAATAAATGAAATAAACCCAAAACATGGTTCTTTGAAAAGATCAAATAAATTTAAAACTTACTTTCATACAAAAACCTGTATGTGACTTGCAGCAGATTTATAAAATGCCATAATACACAATATATAAATGCCAAGTATGAGGGAGAGTCAAAATGTTTGGAGCAGCAGGAGAGATAGGAGAGGTCTGCTGCTACACGAGGATTGAACTCAGGCCGTCAAGATGGACCTTTGTGGTAGTAGCACTGACTTTAACCACTAGGTCTTTTAACTGTGGGGTATACACACAATGGAAAACTTTCTAGATATAAAAAGGAACTAGTCTTAAATATTCATCCAAGCAAAATGAAAGAAGCCAGACACAAAGAGGAAGAGTGGGTCCATAGGAGACAAAGGGTGTCCACAGAAGAACTAAGCTAACTGATCTCTTATAGTAGTATTGGGGTAAGGAATGCCTAAAACTACCTACTTATCAAAACTCATAGAACTATGCATCATAAAAGAATGAACTTTAATGTGTGCAATTTTTTTTTTAATTCAACTAAGAGTAGGGGGATTCTAGGATGGAATGATTACAATGTAAAAAGAATACACTGTTTACAAGAGTATTACACAACCTCGAAAAATATCCACAATATATAAAGAACTCTTATAACTCAAAAAGACCCAATTTAAAAATGGTAATTTTGGGAGGGGGGTTGTCAGGCCTCCCGGGTAGCACTCACATGCCACAGCAGACCTCTTCTACCTTACTCACTGCTCCCTTCAACACTGCATTTCAGTCAATCTGTCCTGTTTCCCACTCTGTCTCTGGTGAATCCTCTCACCCTCTTGTACCTCTGGCCTACCCCCAGTTCTTGTATGCATAAATAAATAAAAATAAATCTTTTTAAAGATCATTTTATACTCAATAATGAGATATCCATTAATATTAATAATTAGGGAGCTCCAAGTTAAAATTATAGTGAAAAACAAAAAAGAAAATTAATATGCATTACAAGAATGGAGAGAAGTAGAACTCTAACATACTGCTGATGAAAATGTAAAATAGTGCAACAGTATAGATAAGAGTTTGTGGTTCCTCAAAAAGTTAAAGTAAATTAATATATGATCCACCAATTCCAATATTATATACTAACCAAGTGAAATGGAAACATACCCTATACAAGCTTTATACATAAATGTTTACAGCAGCACTTACAACAGCATTAAAAAAATAAGGTATAAATATGACCCAAAACCATATTAAGACTTGTACAGTGAAAGCTACAAAATACTGAGAGAAAATAAGTGATATATAAAAAAAATAATGATATACACCAAGATAGTAAAATTAATGGAGACCTTCTATTAATGGGTTGGAAGACTCAACAGTGACAAAATATCAGTGTTCCAAAACTGGCTAACAGATTCAATAATTCAATCAAAATTCTAACAGGCTTGAGTCTTCTCTAATGGCATAACAGGTTAAAGCACAGCACAGAAGCTAGGTACAGCCACTGCAGTACGGTTCGATTCCCCACCAGTGAGGTGACCCACATGGTGTGACAGACCTCTCCTGTCTTGCCCGCTGCTCCCCTCTGCAGTGTATTTCAAACAGATCTGCTTGTTCTGTTCCCTACTCTTTCTCTGGTGAATCCTCTCACCACCCTGCACCTCTGGCCTGTACCCAGTTCTTGTTTGCCTAAATAAACAAATCTTTTTTAAAAAAAATTCAAGCAGGCTTTCTTGTAGAAACTGGTGATCTGATTCTAAAATTTACATGGAACGAAAAGAAATTCAAAAGAATCAAACCAATTTATAAAAGAACTAAGTGGAAAGTGACATTATCTCATTTCATGATTACTTCAAAAGTAGTCATACAAGTATAGTATCAGTAAAGGAGAGACACATGGTACATTACAGAACAGAGTCCAAAAATAAACATACATATGATCAACTGACTTCAGCAAAATGTACAAGAGAAATGGAGAAAGGCTAGCCTTTTCAATAAATGCGGCTTAAAGAATTAGGTACCCTACATTAAAAAAAAAAAAAAAAAAGAACCTGAGTTCACAGCTCACTCCAAACACAAAAAGTTAACTCAAAAGTAGGTAGTAAACCAAATACAAAACCCAAATGATAAAAACCTATAAAAGAAACCTAGAGAAAATCTTTATCGACTTGGGTTAGGCAAAGATTTTTCAGATATAACATTAAAAGAATAATTTAATAAGAGAACAAGTTGAAAAATCAATCTGTGTCAAAACCAAAAATTTCTGCAAAGCCACAAATTGGGAGAAATTCCTTGCAAAGTATATATATGATAAAGTACTTGAGAGATCCTCTCACCTCTCTCCCCCCTACCCACATTCCCACCCACCTCTGGACTACTCCCCAGTTCTTGTATGCATAAATAAATAAAACAAGTCTTCAAAAGAAAGAAATTCTACCACTAGAACCTACTTCAAATTTAAAACAAAGAAGTAAATAAATAAACTAACTCAACAGACTGGAGGTTGTAAGGTAACTGTACATTTGAGCATTTACACCGGGGAAGTGAAAGCTTACATTCATACAAAAGCCTGCAGACAAATGTTAACAGCAAGTTTATTCATAATAACCAGTAATATTTGGAAATATTCCAAATATTCTTCAATGGGTAAAAAGTTAAGCAAATTGTTTATATATCCAAGTCACAGATACTACTCAATATTAAGGAGGAACAAACTTATATAAACAACAACTTAGAAGAATTTCCAGGGAATTACACTGAATGAGAAAAACCAACTTCAGAAAGTTTCAATACTACATGATCAACTTACATAACATTTTCTCAAAATAAAATTATAGAGCTGGAGATTAGATTAGCGGTGGCCAGGAATTAGAAATTGGGGCAGGGCGGAGGCAGAGGAGTGGGTGTAGCTATAAAGGGCAAGAGAGATGGAACTTTGTGGTAATGGAACAGTTCTGTATCTTGATTGTGGTGGTAGAGAAATCTACATTTGATAAAGTTGAACAGAACTATACACACACAAGCGAGTGCATGTGAAATTAGTGACATATGAATGAGTTTGGTAAATGAAATGCACCAATGCCAATGTCCTGGTCTTGATATTGTACTAGTTATGTAAGACATTAGGGTAAACTGAATGAAAACTATACATAACATCCTTCTTTTTTGCAACTTTCTGTGCACCAATAATTATTTCAAACTAAAATATTTTTTAAATGGGCAAAATACATAAACAGACACTTCATCCAAAAAAGACATATAGATGACCTTTAAAAAGTACATAAAAGGTGCTGGTTAAAAAAATATAAAGGGATCCTCCCTGGTGGCGCAGCGGGTTAAAGAACTGCACTGAAAAGCTAAAGCTACTTCCGCATGAGTTCAATTCCCGCCTGCCCCGGAGGTGACCACATGGCGCCGCAGACCTCTCCTGACCCACCTGCTGCTCCCCTCAGCAGTGTACTTCGTCGATCTCCCTATTCTGCTCCCCACTCTGTCTCTGGTAAAGCCTCTCGCCACCCCTGAGCCTCTGGCCTGTACCCCAGTTCTATATATACAAATAAATAAATCTTTAAAAAAAAAAAAAAATATATATATATATAAAGGGCCCTCCCTGGTGGCGCAGCGGGTTAAAGCACAGCCTAAGAAGCTAAAGCTACTTCCCCTAAGAGTCGATCCCCGCCTGCCACGGAGGTGATCCACATGGCGCTGCAGACCTCTCCTGACCCACCTGCTGTTCCCCTCAGCAGTGTACTTCGTCGATCTCCCTGTTCTGCTCCCAACCTGGTGTCTGGTGAATCCTCTCACCGCCCCTGCACCTCTGGCCTGTACCCAGCTCTGTATGCATAAATACATTATATGTGTGTGTGTGTATTAAACCACAAGGAGATACTACCACACATCTATTAGAATGGCTAAACTTAAAAACACTATTTCAAATATTGATAAAGATGTGGAAATGTAAACTGATACCCATTTGGGAAAAGGATTTGGCAACTTTTCAGAAAGTTAAAGTAAAGGAAGTATAAGTCAACAAAAAACTTAAACATGAATGTTCTAAGCATCTATTGGTAATAGGAAAAACCCAAAGTCCATTAAGAGGTGAACAGATACACAAATTGTGGTATATGCACACAATGGAAACTACAATAAAAATGAATGACCAACTGACAGGCTTAGTAACATGGATGAATTTCAAAATAACAATGCCAAGAAAAAGAAATCACACAAAAAGGTAACATGTAATTCATGAATACATTTAAAAGTGTTCCATAGAGACTTCTATACTTATCTGGCAGTGATCACATGAAGATACAAGGAAACTTGGGGATTGATGGATATATTCAGTCTTGAATATGGTGTAAAATCTCATACTTGTCAAGCTGTACACTTTATTTTTTCTAAAAATTTATTTTTACTTATTTATGCACACAAGAACTGGGCTGTAGGCCAGAGGTGCAGGGAGTGAGAGAATTCACCAGAGACAGAGTGGAGAGTAGAACATGCAGATCAACTGAAATACACTGTTGAGGGGAAGCAGTGGACAGGACAGGAGAAAACTCTGTGCCATGTAGGGATCGAACTCTTGCTGCAGTAGCTATGGATAGCTTCATAGTGCTGAGCCTTAACCCCTGCACCACCAGTGAGGCCCTACCTGAATGTCATTTTTACTGACAATTTACTGAAAGGAAGTGAAAACTATGAAGAAATATTGCTACAGAGGAAACAAGTTTCCTTAAAAACTCCTAAAATACACAGACCTTTCCTGTCTTACCTGCTGCTCCCTTCAGCAGTGTATTTCAGTAGATCTGCCTGTTCTGCTTCCCACTCTGTGTCTGGTGAATCTTCTCACCCCACATACCTCTGGCCTATACCCCAGCTCTTGTATATATAAATAAATAAAAATAAATTTAAGAGGCCCTCCCTGGTGGCGCAGTGGGTTAAAGCACAGCACTGAGAATCTAAAGCTACTTCCGCATGAGTTCCATTCCCTCCTGCCCCAGAGGTGACCACATGGCATGGCAGACCTCTCCTGACCCGCCTGCTGCTCCCCTCAGCAGTGTACTTCATCGATCTGCCTGTTCTGCTCCCCACTCTGTCTCTGGTGAAGCCTCTCGCTGCCCCTGCACATCTGGCCTGTACCCCAGTTCTGTATGCACAAATAAATAAATCTTTAAAAAATTAATTAATTTTTAAAAATCTCCTTATGCTGCATATATAATCAAAAAGTAGCTCCAGCTCCACAGCCTCCACCAGGTAATCCCCTGCATTATGCCTGGGACCCCTGGGATCTCTGCTTTGTGGCTGCTTTTAAATCAGCCCTTGTGGAATGTGGTTGCAAGATGAAAACAGAAAACTTGCAGGATGAACAGGCCTTCAGATTTCTCTACCTGGCATGCTATGTCCTGCAAAGTGCCATGGTATTTCTGAAAGTCCTGCACATACACTGTTGATTACTTCAGCATCGTCAAGGAGGCAAGAATAATGGAAGCCCTTAACTATGTAATCACCCCCTTCACTGAGGAAATTTACCAGCAAAAAGTCTCTCAGTCCCACAAGAGAAGCTGATGGGGCAATCTGCCACTTTGCTGAGGGTATCCTAACCCCCTACCAAGTGTCTAAGCCCTTTAAGGAAAGGAGGGCTCACACTGCTCAGTGCTCACCCAGCAAAGGTTATTCAAGTGCCTTGGGTATCACTGCCTTGTAATCCCTGGACATGCTACCCTGTGGTCTCTGAGCCTCTGCCCCCATGTCCTGATGTACCATTAATCATTATGTAACATTAATCATTTTTGATGGACCAATATCATTATGTAACATTTAGATGAAACTTTCTATATTTTCCCCCACTTTTTTTACATAAAGGACAAGGTTAAAAATTATGTTTCTTTAGTATTCAATGTGATCTTGCAAATGTAAACATATGAATTTCAGACATTCTTTGCTCTGTAAAACAGAGCCCAAACGAATATATGTTTATTACTTTTGTGATTTTGTGCTAAATTCTATCAATTATATTATCCACATTCTCTACCTTCAATTCATCATAAATTTGAAAGTTCAAGTAAACTGACCTGTATTTATTATTAAGCTGATGGATACATGCAACCCAATCAAACACTAATATTTAAAAAATAGTAATTCCCTATCCTTATGATTACTTACAAAGTATTTTTTTAAAGATTTATTTATTTATGCATTATAGAACTGGGGTACAGGCCAGAGGTGCAGGGGTGGTAAGAAGATTCGCCAGAGAGAGTGAGGAGCAGAACAGGCACATCGACAAAGTACACAGCTGAGGGGAGCAATGGGCGGGTCAGGAGAGGTCTGCGGTGCCATGTGGTCACCTCCAAGGCAGGTGGGGATTGAACTCATGCAGAAGTGGCTTAAGCTTCTTAGTGCTGTGCTTTAACCTGCTGCATCCCCAGGGAGGGCCCACTTACAAAGTATTTTTAATTAAAAAAATAACTACTCAGGGCACTCCATGGTGGCACAATGGGTTAAGGTGAAGCACTATGAAGCTATCCACAGCCACTGCAGCCTGACTTCGATCCCCAACTAGGGGGATGACCCACATGGCACAGCAGACCTCTCCTGCTGCACCCCTCAGCAGTATATTTCAGTCAGTCCTCCTGTTCTGCTCCCTACTTTATCACTAGTGAATCATCTCACCCCCCAACCCTGCACCTCTGGCCTGTACCCCAGTTCTTGTATGCATAAATAAATAAATCTTTTTTAAAAACTACACAAAAACATATCAGGAGATCAGTTTACTTTCTATTTATACACAGTACTAACTCACCTCACCACCCCACTGCTAATACAGTTCATTCAAAGGGAGAAATGAGCTTTTATATTAGATATTCTACAACTAATTTACCTTCTATCAATGTTAAACCAGCTTTTTTTTTTTTTTTAAGTTACATGTAATAGCTAGTACTATTAACTTGCTGTTAATGGCACAGCACTAAGAACCTAAAGCCACTTCAGCATCAGTTCGATTTCCAGCCAGGGAAGTGACTCACATGGCATGCCAGAACTCTCGTGCTCTGCCCGCTGCTCCCGTCAGCAGTGTACTTTGTCAACTGGCCTGTTTTGCCCCCCAGTCTGTCTATGGTAAATCCTCTTAACACAGCACCTCTATCCCAGTTCTGCATGCATAAAGAAATCTTTTTTTTTTTAAAGATTTATTTGTGCATAGAGAACTGGGGTACAGGCCA
>NW_004567129.1:17029136-17039828 GCF_000260355.1 Condylura cristata
AAAAAAAAAAAAAAGTAATATTGGAAAAACATTTGCATTTAAGTACAACTCACAAGTTGTCCATTAAAGTGTCCTGGGCAATGATTACATTGATAGAAAAAAATATTTTAGCTATTTTACATGTGATACAAATAAACATTCTTTTAAAAAAGTATACAAGAAAAGGTTAATCTGAATTTAACCAGAGCTCATGTAATCTTATATCCTATTTAAAACTAAAGCTGATGAAAAGGTAGCACAAAATTAAGAAATATTAACCAAAAAGAAAGTAAACAATGTAAGACATTGAACATTTTAAAATATTAAAACTCTCATCTGCTAATGTAACATTAGACACACTGAAACTTTACAGTTGGTAGGAAAATAAAGCTTTCAAGTAACTTGGCAGTTTATCTGGGGCTTTTCAGGCTTTCATAGACATGTAGTTCCTTCACACAGGAAAACCAATATATTAACTAGATCCCAACAATTATATTTCATTATCAATTCATAGATTATACTACACAAATCTTCTTGTCCAATTATTCTCCTCTTCTAAATTTTACCAAATTCAGGCAAAATGGTTAGCCAAGCAATTTAACTATATAAATATTGCCAGAAGTGCTGAAATATACAGAACCATGCTATTTGAGTTAAATTATAGTTTTTAAAAAGGCTTGTTCCTGCTTGACTCTAAGTCTCCCTGAACAAACTCAGTCCTCTTAAATTCCACTGTTACCTGAACCTCTTATGGCATGCCTGGGCAAATTTGATGACTTGGATTTTGTTTTAGAAGCCAGGCTAACTGCCAAGTCGTCTGTATCTACTCCCCTGACCCACCAGGACAACTTTAGACAACACCTCCCTTATTTATGTTACTGCTGTGAACTACAGCTTACTATCAAATGATGCTCAAGCGACTCACATTTCCTATCAAGAGTAATTTAATTGACTTCACTGTATTAAGGCTTCCTCAACTCCACCTCTTATTTAAAAATAAGACATTATGGCATTAAATCATTACTAATCAAAAAATAAAGAAAGTGCACATTAAACTTCACAATCAGTAATAAAAATTATCTTCTCCTAAGGTTTCCATTTGATAGATCAGTTTTTTATCATGACCTCCTCTGAAAAAAAAAAAAAAAACAATGCATTTTTCCTTACCAAAAATGCCCTTATATCCACACATCATTGAGAAATTAAACACAGAGCAAAATTCAAAAACAGAGCTTTGGCTAGGTCTTCAAAAAATACATCTGGTTGTAGGTAAAATATACTGGTTGTGGCCCTCCCTGGTGGCGCAGCGGGTTAAAGCACAGCACTAAAAAGCTAAAGCCACTTCAGCATGAGTTCGATCCCCACCTGCCCCAGAGGTGACCCTGGCAGAACTCTCCTGACCCAACCGCTGCTCCCCTCAGCAGTGTACTTCATCAGTTCTGCTCCCCACTCTATCTCTGGTGAATCCTCTCACTGCCCCTGCACCTCTGGCCTGTACCTCAAGTTCTGTATGCATAAATAAATAAATCTTTAAAAATATATATATGTATATATGTGCTGGTTGTCACAAAAAGGCAAGTCATAGTAAGTTGATTCTACAACATATCCTGAATTAATACTTGAAATGCTTGAAAGTAGCTTTACTAGACTCCCTCCCTCCACAAATTACTGGTTATGTACATATTACTCAAGTTTTTATTTATTTTTTAAAATTTTTTAAAGATTTATTTATTTATGCAAACAGAATTGGGGTACAGGCCAGAAGTATAGGGGGTGAGAGGATTCACCAGAGATAGAGTGGGGAACAGACAGGCAGATGTACTGAAATACATTGCTGAGGGGAGCAGTGGATGGGTCAGGAGAGGTCTGCCACACCATGTGGGTCACCTCCCTGGCTAGAGATAGAACTTGTGCTGCAGTGGTTGCGACAGCTTCACAGTGCTGTACTTTAACCAGCTGTACCACCAGGGAGAGCCCAAGTTTTATTTTTATATCACAATAAAACTACTACAGTTCTACTTCTGCTAATAATTTAGAATACATTCCCAAATAGTCCTTCCGTACTGACAAATGAAAAAAAAAAAAGAAAGAAAGAAAGCACAGGCAAAGCAGTAATGCTCTTATAAATGATGAAGTTTTAATAAAACATTGAAACTTTTTCCCTCCATTTTCCCCCCCAGGCACTAAAACACATGAATTCCGTAACCTCCATCACAAAATTCTGCTAATACTCCAGGAACTATTAGGAAAAGTGTCTACCCCTATTTGGAAAAGTGTCAAAGAAACAGAACCTGAAGTTATTCTTCAAAGTGAAAAGGTCAAATGCTTATCAGTGATTTAAATATTTAAATGCTTAATATATATTCTCACTGCGTTGAAGTCTAAAGCAAAAGCTGATGTATGTACGGTATGAAAGTAAAAGCTCAGCAGCAGCCAGTACCTAATGAACTATATAAACACACCATTAAATTTCTACAGGAAACCATACAAACAACTTCCCTTTTTAAATACTGATTTAAATATCCAATTATACTTAGTATGGCTAGCAAATCAACCATCTTTCACACTATATTGAATGACAATTCAAGAAACTACAAAAACAATTAAAAGTCAAAGACCTTCAGTATTCGTATTTAGTGAAGATATAAGACAGAACATTGAAGAGGGTAAGATTAAAATGTCTAAAACAAATACTGCAACTTATCTAAATAAAGTTTAAATGACTGCAACACCATCTGCCCCTCCTCTCACTCAATGTTCTAGTTTATTATAGGGAAGAGTATCTAGGGAAGAGGAAGAAGTATAAAATAACCTATCAGGGCCCTACCTGGTGGTGCAATAGGTTAAAGTGCAGCACTAAGAAGCTGTCTGAAGCCACTGCAGCACAAGTTCGATCCCTGGCCAGGACATGGCAGACCTCTTCTGACCTACCCTCTGCTCCCCTCATCAGTGTATTTCAGTGGATCTGTCTGTTCTTCTCCCTAGTCTGTCTCAGGTGAATCCTCTCATCCCCTGCACCTCTGGCCTGTGCCACATCCAGTTCTTGTGCATAAATGCATAAATAAATAAATCTTTAAAAAAATAAAGTAAAATAACCTAGCATCAGGCTCTCTGAGTATAGTTAAGAAATATTACATGACATCACTGAGAAAGTACCAACTAAGGACTGTACTCAAGAGTGTTAAATGTAATATCTTGTTTAACCAAAAAAAATAAGAAGTAAAAATGGCCAATAAAAACTGACAGAAGAGAAAGTGAAATTATCTAAGAGATAGTGAATTGTAACACATAAATCAGATCTTCAAACATTATGCAAAGTGAAAACAAAGAGTAGCAAAATAATATAGAAAAGTTCCAAAACTTTACATATGGAAAAGCTGTTTTAAAATAATATGACAAAATCACACATATATGAAGTAAATTCTTTATTTAAAAAAATACATATATTTTAGCCGCTTCTCCCCTTTAAAAGCAGTAGATAAAAATACCATACACAGATTAGTACACACTCCTCCCAATGACTCTCATTTAGGACTATAAAGTCATATTTTGTAATGAAAAAACAAAATCCTCAGAATTTGAAATTTGAATTTGAATAGTAGACTATTAATAACATCAAATTAAATAAAATATAATCAGTACACTAAACTAGAACACTAAAAGCTGTTTTCTCTTTTTTAAAGAGTTTATTTATTAATGCATACAAGAACTACTTGCATGACCAGGGTGTAGACCACAGGGGTGAGAATATTCACCAGAGACAGAGTGGGGAGCAGAACAGACATATCTACTGAAATCTACTGCTGAGGCGAGCAGCGAGGTGAGACAGGAGAGGTCTGCGGTGCCATGTGGGTCAGCTCCCTGGCAGGGGATGGAACTCAGGCTGCAGTGGCAGTGAGGGCAGATAGCTTCTGAATGCTGAGACTTAACCCCTTATACCACCTTAGAGGCCCAGTAAAAGCTGTTTTGACTATATAATGTCAAATAATATTAATGAAACATATTAAACACCAATTTAAAATTTTGTATTTACAAATGAGATATAACCTCATTTTGAAGCTAAATATTTAATTAAATGAAAGAAAGCTTACAAAATAGTTTGATTCATTTCCAACTGGAAAATTCAAAGCCAGCACTTAAAAAAAAAAAAGGCTAAAGATTAGCATCTTTAATTTTCTTTAATGGAAAAAATTAATACCTCTTAAAAAGTCAGTTACAGGCATATACAACATTATCAAGCGCACCTCAAATCATCTAATTTGTACTTGAACAAACTTGCTTAGAATAGTCACTAAATTCAGCTCCTAAAATTCTCAGTCTCCATTCTCTACAGCCTTCTATCTGTTACAGGGCAGAACCCCCAAACATGCCTCCTTTAAACAGGTTCTGCCATCTGCCACATCAAGATAAAACATCAAGACCTTTAATGGAAAGAAACTTTAATAGAATTAATTCCCTGGAACCTCCCCTTTTTCTGGGTACCATCCTGTTACACATCCAAACATTTTCCAAAATTCCTTTTCTGTAGGAAATTTAGATGTGACTCAAATACTATCAAACATTTAGAGAAATGGAAAACAACTGCAGCACGAAATTACAAAGATCTGCAGTCTTATGAAAACGACCAGTAAAAGCCAAAGAACTGAAACAAGTCTCATCAACTTCCTCTACCACAAAAAAAAAAAAAAAACCAGCCCCAATCTTAAGCAGTATTCATTAATTCAATAAAAACTGGGTCCCTATTATGTTAAAGGTACTTTACTAAGCACTGACAATACAACTATAAACAACATACTAGACCCTCAAAGAACTTCCATCCCAATGAGGAAAGAGAATCCAAATCCAAGTAAAGATGCTGATAAAACCCAACACTGTTCTGAATTCTACCAAGCAATTGTTATTACAGCCCACCTCACTGAAATGTATCATCCTAAAAGCATGTCAATTATTGTTTCTTCCAACTACAAACTCTTGTGATACTAAGATGAAACTTGTGAACAAACCATTTTGAAATCTTACTTTTTAATATTTTTCTCAAAAGAATTTCAAGATTAGCTGCTATATGTGCATAGCAGCACTATTTAAAATAGTCAGAAGGCAGTAATGACCCAAATGTCCATCAATGGATGAATAGATAAACAAATTGGGGGATACATACAACAGAATATTCAGTCAAGAAAGGAATGAACTACTGATGTTTTATGACATGAATGAACCACAAAAACACATTGATTCCATTTTTATGAAATATCCAGAACAGGTAAATCCACAGATACAGATCCCAGATTAGGGACATGGTTGCCAGGGATTGGGAAGCAGTGAGGAAGAACAAGGAACAGCCCCTTAATGGGTTTCTTTCAGGATGATGAAAATAATCTATATAGAAGTGGTGTTTGCACAACACTGTAAATTCAATTCATGTCAATGAATCAGTACTTTAAAATGGTTTGCCATGTATATTTCACTTTAATTTAAAAAAAACCCATTTAAAAAAATAGCTAGTAGATTATTTTAAAATGGACTTTTTTTTTTTTTTTGAAAGATTTATTATACATATAGAACTGGGGAGTAGGCCAGAGGTGCAGGGGCAGTGAGAGGATTCATCAGAGACAGAGTGGGGAGCAGAACAGGCAGATCTCCAAGTACACTACTGAGGGGAGTAGCAGGCAAGTCAGGAGAGGTCTGCACTGCCATGTGGATCACCTCCAGAACAGGGGATCGAACTCTTACTGAAGCGGCTCCCGCCAGCTTGCAGTGAGTGCTGCGTTCTTACCCGTTGCACCACCAGGGAGAGCCACAATTTAAAATTTTTATCTCTGCTTATGCAATCAGAGTATTGCCATTTTTGATGTAACTTTCTCTTCTGCTTCCATCAGTACTTCACCTTAAGGCCTAACTCAAACATCACCTATTCTATGGAATTTTAAATAATTATCCAAGTTGGAAGAGATCTTCTTTCTCTCTCCTTTATAATCATAAATCATAGATTTGGTATATAACATGCTCTGAACAAGTGTGTACACAACATAAGTTTGCTGACAACATCAACTGCTTAGAGTCCTGCTCAGAGTCTATAAAACAGTACTCATCACAAATTGTTTTTAACTAAGTCTCAATAATCTAAGTTCACTTCAATGCTACCCTCACCACAAACGCCTCCTTTCCCATTTTTATCTCAATTATAGAATGCACCACCATTTAATGTGCCTAGAAGCGTATTTATCTGGGTTATGTGTTTCCCTCTCCCCTCATTTCCCAAGCTCCCTGAGGGTCATTAGTCTCTTGTGTATCCATTTTAACAGTACAAAGTACCGAACAGTACCTCAAATGAGGATAGGTACTTAAATAACGTCAATGAAACTGAAATAAACATAGCCAACGGGTAACTGGTAAATTATTAGGTTGAAAAAGATGTCTAACATATAAAGACTAAAGGGAGTGAGGAGACAAATTCTTCAGAGAGAATCCTTATGCCTCATGTTTTGAAGTTTTTCAATGCAACTCCACAGAAGCCTACTGAACATCAAAACGAGCATGAAGCAATTCACCTAATACCCAGAAAGAATAAATAGGGATTAGTCTTATCTCCTTTTTAAAGTTCGCCTGCATATGTAACGGGGAAAATGAACTTAATGAACCACAGTATTCCAAACCAGGTCACAGGAGAGCTCTAAGTCCCCAGCCATTCCGTTTCTATTTCCTGATTGGTCTGACCTCTAAGTATCATGGTGTCCAGCCTTCCCAGTCCGCGATCTCTTTTAAAACATCTTCGGAGGCGAGTTTTTTCTTAAAATAAATACTAACTTCTAGAACTTTCCAGGAGAATTATGAAAAAGACACTCCACTTTTTTTTTTTTTTTTAACCATCAGAAACAATTTCCCCATTTTCGGAAAAGTCCCGTTAGAGTTACACTTCGAATTAAATGTGGGCCATAAACTTGCACAACACACGCCAAGTTAACACGATAGCATTACTCTCCCAGCTAAGTAAATTTAAACAGGCAAATGCAGAGCCTCAGATGCTAACTGCTAGCATACGATTCTTTCCAATAAAGATTTAAAAACAACCTCGAACAGACGAGAAGCCATGTGCGGTTACACTTCACAGAGACATTTTCTCCACACTTCGCTGGCAAAGCAGCGACAACCAGACGCCACTTGGGCAGCGGCCCCGACCCTCGGCCTCCAAACCCCGGGCGTCCCCTGGCCGCAAGCGTCCCGGAGTCGAGTTCCCCACTAGTTTGCTTCCAGCCAAGCCCGCGGCCACTTCCACGTCGCTGCGACCCTGAGGAACTGCGTAAGTTCCTCACAATTTAAATCAGATCACCACACACCAGGTCGCCAGACCCCGAGCCACCCAGGAGTCAGGGAGGAGGCGAGTGAGGCGACGCTCCCCGGTCCCGCCCGGCCCGGCACCCACCTGCAGGCCGCGAGCCCGGGGGCGGCGGCGCCGGCGCCCCGTCCTCGCCAAAGACGAGTTTAAAGTCGAGCTCGTCGTGGGCGCCACAGTTTGCAGTAGTCATCGGCGTGGCCCAGGGTCTGCGACTCCTTCTCAGGCGGCGGCGGCGGCGGCTCCTCAGCGCCGCTTCATGCCGGGCCGCGCCGGGCAGGAGGTCGCGGCTTCGCTGCAAACTTTCCGGGTGGGGACCGCGACACCGAGCGTTTCGTTCCGAGCTCGAGAGTTGGCCACACGCCGAGCCGCACTAAGAACCGCCGCCACTGCCAGTCGCTACTGCCAAAGCCGCCACGGACGCCTGAGACGATATTCCCCGCCCCCCAACTGCCTCTACCGCCGCCACCGCCGCCGCCGCCACCGCTGGCGCGCTCCCGCGCCGGGCCGCGCGCCCGGGCCCGCCCCCTGCCGCGCACCCATCTGACCAGCCGCCCATAGGCCACGGGCACCGCGGGCTAGCCCAGTGGCCCCGCCCCCTCACCGGCCTATTGCGTGACTCTCTCCGGAGAAGGAAGTCATGTGCACAGGAGCGTGGCTAGCCCCGCTACCTCCTGGGACTTGTAGTTTCACTCTGTTCCCTCCACTTCAAGCCAGGCCTCAACACCCGGATGTGGGGCCGGTCGCCCTCTCTAAGGAGTACACTGCCGCCCAACCAGAACAGAGCCCTTTATTTGGGGGTGGAGCACACGTCGAGGAAGATGCGCCCGAGCCCTGGGCTTTATGGGTTCGGTGACGTGTATCTTCACTTAGTTCTGACAGTTGGGTGTGAGGAAGGTGTGAGGGCCCTGGAAGGTTACGTGAACTCCACTCACGCCCGTATCCTCCTCCCCCACCCTAAAGGCGGAATCGCTAGAGAGCGGAGGCTGTACCGAGTCTCCCCTCTAAACAGAGAACCGGGTGCGGGTTGAGCCAGTGCTCCCGAGGTTGCAGACCTACCCCTGCTGGGCGGGGCACGCGAATTAGGGGGGCCCCTTTGTCTCCCTCACGGTCCCACCAGCTGCTGCTTAGAGGACAGCTGGTGCGTTGGAGACCTGGGAAGCCCACCCGGCAAGTTGGCCCCCAGTTGGAAATCGAGTTCCCCGGACTTTTGAACAGTAAAGTCCGTAGTGAACTGCAGCCACTCACGGGCTCTGTATCTCTGCATCCTGATGCATAGCCATAAAAGTGGAAGGGATCATGCTGCCCAAACTGAGTGGCTGGCACTGGAGAGGAAGTAACACTGATGAACCATTTTTGCTCCAGGCCCCTCCCAGGTGGGCCTGTCTTTCTCCCAGGAGACGACCCAAGACCGTTCCTCCAGGGGCCTGTGATGGAGTTTGTGCCCAGGGACACTGAGCCTAGCTTGTTTACTAAAGGCTCCTCCAAGGCACAGGGTGGACCGGGAGCTGTAAGAGGAGGCTGTGACAGACTCCCCTAGCCCCATGTCCCACAGGACAAAGCATCCGTAGAAGCGTTGCCAGAGGAACCCAGGGCTCTGACTCAGAGACTTGGGTGCAAGTGCAATGGGAAGCACATACCACACTATCCACAAAAAGCCCCTAGGAGGACTAAAAAATCCCAGTTAGGCCTTGGGTCAAGAGGACAGTGAAATGTCCAGTACAGGTTGATCTTGGTTTGGTTCAGTCCTGAAGTCAGAAAACTTTTCCTGCCCTGTGCTCTGTACCCAGACCTGTGGTATATGCCAGGACAGGGATAAATTAGTCTTCCATTAGGAGTAGGGAAGAGGAGACTAACATATCTGTACTCACTTTGCAAATAATAGGACTACGTCAGAAATTTGGAAAAGGTTCACAATCCCTCTAGCTGCAGGACCTCTGCAGTGCTAAGTAGAAATTGCAGAGATTGGGCTAGCGGTGAGAAAGATGGTTTCTAGAACAGATTCCCATACTTAAAAACCAGAAAGCACCTGCAGTGAACAGAAGTCAAAGGTAAGGCTAGAGGAATGGCATATTGTTGCAGGCCACTGCAAGGTTTTAGACTTTATCCTGAGGGCAGTGGGGAGTCTTCAAAGGGTTTAGAGCTGGGACTTCTATATTCAGAATTCAGAAATCTGGATGAATCACTGGATTGAACTGGGGAAGGGGATGATTGGAGGCAGAAGATAAAAGCCACCAAAGGACAGGAAAACATTAGGTTTTCTCAATAAGCTGATACCTTATCTTAACATCTCCCCAATATGTTGACTTGACTTCAAAGGATCTCCAACCTTGATGGCCAGAGTGGAACTTAGAGGCCAAATGGGCCCATCAACTTTGCAGTCTTCTGTCAGACAAATGGCTGACATGCCAATTACTACCACTTGTAATGTGTCCTAGTATAATAAAAGCCCCTAGAAGTTTGGCCAGCTCACTTCCTCCTCCCCATAAAACAAGTTTTAGGATGTACCACCCTGTCCCCACACATATCTCCCAGGGTGATCTGGAAGGGAAAACGAACCTTCCTCTAGCCTGTCTGCCTCCTAGAAATAAATTTACCTCAACCAGGCCTGGGCTCAGTGAGCCAAGTAGATCCTGGGTCTGCCCTGACCCACTGCCACGAAGGAACCACAGAATCTGTAGACAGCTTTAAGCCACTCCCACCCCTCCTCAAATGCTCCATAATGCGTATGTCCAGTCACTTGAACCTGAAGAACTTTCAGAAGGGAAGTAATTACTGAGAAGTCTAATCCAGAGTGACAGAGCTGGAGTAAGGGTGGACAGCGACAGCAGGAGTGTTATTATCACCTCTATAAGAAAAGCAGCAATGGCTGGGAGCTCTGCAGGCTGCAAGGGGCCTGACCCCCCACACACACACCCCACCATACACTCACCCTCACACATCCCCAGCTAAGGCCAAGACTCCCCCATGAGCTCTGCTTCAGGCCAGCTCTTGGATGGCAGGAGGCCACCTGGCCCGCCTGTAGCTTTCTGAGAGTCCTGTGACAACAGGAGGTCCAGGAGATGAGTGCAGCGGACAGAACCCTCAAGCAAGCCATGCTACTGAAAAGAAAGAGGGGTCCCTGTACACCCTCTGTCCTATGGAAATGCCAGCCAAGCCTGAGATTTGGGAAAGCTATCGCTTTCATCAGATGCCACAAGCCTGCCCATGAGCCTCTCGTTAGTCCTCTGACTAACGAGTACCACTCAGCCCAGCCCAGCCCCCCTTGTTCCATACCGAAGGAAACAGGAGCCTTGGAGGAAAGTCATAGTTTAGAAAAGCTATTCTCACCATGCTACACACACACACACACACACACACACACACACACACACACACACACA
>NW_004567129.1:17039928-17043429 GCF_000260355.1 Condylura cristata
CCTCACCCCCACCCCCTACCTCACCTCACCCCTGCCACCAACAAAGGCTTGCCATAGGGGTACAAGGACTGCCCTTGAGTGAATCCCAATATGGGCAGAGATGCTAAGACCAGCCAACTACAACGGAAGAAAGTTAGCTGCTGAAGTCAGCACTGAGAACTGAGAAGACAGGGTCAGCACTTTGAACTCAATTGCTAGGCTAAGGAGTTTGGACCTGCTCCAGCGGAATGGAGAGCCGTGGAAGAGTTCTGAGCAGGGCTGACACCTGGAAGGAACTAAGAGTGCAGGCCTCTACACAACTCCAGGCTTCTTGCTGTGGCTTTTAGAAGACTAGCCTGCCTTATTCATCCCTCTGTGTGCATGTCAAACCCCATTTTGATCCCCAAATGTGATGCACCTCAATCAAGACAGCTGGAACGGATGGGCAGGAGTTGTGACTTCCAGCTCAGAGAGAAGTCTGTGCATCTAAATTTAAGGTGGGCATGGAGAGAAGAGTGGGCAGATCTCAGCTCTGGCTAGGCTCTCCCTCTCAGCCCCAGGTCTCGGGCAGTTTGTGCCAAGACCAGGGGAACTGTCACTGACATACGTTAAAATGAAACCATCAAATTCAACCAGGACCTCTGCCAGACTTCCTCACTCATGGGACACATTACTAGCTCCTCTCCTCCTGTGACCCTATAAATGATGCTCTCCCCAATGCTTTTCCTGGGCCCTCTGACATCCCTGAGCCCCACCCCAGCCTCCAGCTTACCAGCAGACCTCTAGCGCTGCCTGTCTTTTTCCCCGCAACCCAGGGGCACTGCCAGAGAACGGAAACCACCTTGTGGAAGCAAAAACCTGAGGACAGAGGCCAGTTCCAGCAGGAAAGTAGAGAGCAAGACGCAGTGCCTGGCCACACAGGTCTTCCCACAGGTTCTGACTGGCTCAGGATGTCTGGGGGCTACTGGGGACTCTCTGCCCTGTTCCAGGCAAGGTGGGAAGGAAAGGAAATAGTTTTACGTAAGAAATGCCCAACAAATTATGGCTAAAGAGTGGTGGTGGAGACTGAAACACGCCAGTCTAGGCCCTAGGTAGGGCCCCTCTGTGGACATACTGGTCTGGGAAGTTGGGGCAGCCTCGACATGGAGTGACTCCATCAGCCACACAGGGCCATAGGATCTGCTCCAGCCTACTTAGCCTCCCGTCAGCCTCAGGCAGGCAGAACAGCCGATTCCACTCTCAGTGGGTCTTTAGGTCCAGAGAGGACAGAAGTGACTTGCACAAAGTGAGACAGAATACTGGGAAGTGTTCTTATCTGCATACAGAAAAGCAAGTGTAGATGCAAGAAGGGGCAGTTCCAGGACCCAGAGAGTCACCTCACCTGTCCAACCCTTGACTCAGGTTGGCAGGGCCAGGAACTGCTGACTAGCACAGGGGCTTGACCTGAGAGATGAGAGGAACACAGAGGGCCCAGAGGGGAATCCCCCCTCCCCACAGAGCTTGGAAAGGGGAGGAGCAGCAGCATGTTTACTGTGGAGGAAGCGGGGGCGGTGGTGCAGGGCAGGGACCTTTGGTCAAACAGCCCCTCCCAGTAAGCGGGGGAGGCCCCATGAGATGTGGTGGCCTGTGGTAGCCGCTTGTTTGCTTCTCATTGCCAGGAGGAAATTAAAGAGAATCTGCCACTTCCTTCCGGCCCAAAAGGGATGGTGGGGGTGAGGGGAGGGGCAGAGGTGTGGGCAGGCAATTGTAAGGGCCCCAAATTGCTGTCATCAGCAGTCTTCACAGTCAGGCACCTCATCATGTCAGAGATCCAGAAGTGGGGGGGCAGACGCAGGACCCCCGACTCTCTTGAGCTGTTCCCTGAATGGGGCACCATATGGCCTAATCATTTCCCAGATTCTTTATCACCTCTTGTCAAGAAAATGAATTGATGGCCAGTGTCTCAATTTTGTAAGCCCTTCCTTAGTTTACATGGGTAGAAATGGGCTTTCCTAGGCCGTCTGTGTCAGCCCAAGTCCAGTAAGCATCAAAGAGGACACCACACCGCCCCTTTTCCACCAGATCCATAAGACTGGGTAGGTGACAGACCTTAGGAAGCTCCAGCTCTGCACAAAGGGTGGGAGTAGAGTAATTACGCCAGGACATCAGTCCAAGTAAGAGACGCCCAGGGCTGGGTCAGTCAGCCGAGGGGAAGGGAGGGGTATCTTTATTGCACTGTACCAGTGTCAGGTAAGGGAGGTGGTACCTGAAAAGCTCCTGTTTTCACAGAAAATACCGAGACTGCTGGAAATGTAGCCCTGCTTCCGACCCGCCAAGAGAATCACGCACCCTGGGCACCCCTTGGCCTGTGCTCCAGGCTGACGGCCTGGGTCAGGGCCGAACTCCTGCCAGGGCCAGCAAAATGTCCAGTGGCAAGTGGTTCATGTGCGGCACCCACAGTCATCTAAGGGCCAAGCCCATGCATGGGGCGACCAGCGAAGGGACAGTGGTCACCAGCCTTCCAGGGGGCTTTCTTCACCACTTCCCAAGGCCACAAAGGGCTTCTTGCACAGCTCCCCAGACACGGCTGGCTTCTGAGCCTGGGATCCAGGCACGGTTGGCTCCTGAACCTGGGGTCCCCCAGGGTCTTGGTCAGGAGTCTCCCGCTTGCGCTTGTGCAAAGAGGGGCTCTCCTCACCCAGCCGACCCTCAGGGAGACCCTGGCTCCTCAGACAGACGATAGCTGCAGCCTGTTCCGCCAGTTTCTTGGACTTGTCCCTGGGCAGATGAGGGAGGCATGGAGTGGTGAGGCCGGCCAGCAGGCAGGCTGGCTGGCTGCAGAACTAGAGGTGGGGAGGCCTGCCTCAACACACTCTTGGCAGAGACTTAACAAAACTGAGGAAGGGGTCGAGACCAGGGATGTCACTGCCCGGGTGTACCATCCCCCCTCCCCTCCCAGGTCAATACTGGATTCAGGCTCCCCATCCTAAGCCTCAAGCCCACTGATGAGCAAACTTACCATAAGGTGGACTGGTACTTTTGCTGAGCAACAGTGACAACTGAGCAGAAGAAGCGATCCAGAGGGCGTTGAACCTGGAATAGAGAGGGCAAAGGGAGCAGGGATGGCTGCATGACAGTGAGAGCAACAAGCCCTGCAGACCCACCTGTCAGGGTCACGCTAAAGGCAGATAAAGGGAGGCAGTTCCCACCCAAGTCAAATGAACACTATCTGCGTGCCAAGTAGCCCTCCCCGGCAGAACTGGTGCCTCTGTGAGGGAAGAAAGGCTGACAGACCCCCTGGCATCCCCGGTGTCAGGGGCTGTCATGGACCTAGCAAAGGTCGCCAGAGCAGTCAGCTGCACATGACTATGAAACTTCTCCTCCTAGTGACATCTGGATGGCCTAGGTCCCCCCAAATGAGAAGGCAGCAGATGGCAAAGGGGTGGCAAGGATGGGGCAAAGAAGGGACACCTGGCCGAATGAGCATGTGACATGGCCGGGCGGGGAGCTGAGCTGATGAGACCTGAAGTAGAAAGGCATGGT
>NW_004567129.1:17043529-17056494 GCF_000260355.1 Condylura cristata
AGCACTGGGGAGCTGACAAGGATTTCAACAGGGAGCTATACAGAGTTCAGCTTAGTTTTAGGAAAGTCACTCTGGCAGGGAGGACACTAGAAAGGAAAAACTGGAGGTCAGAAGAGAAAGAGCGACCTAAGCAAGGTGCAGCCATGGCCGCCAAGGTGGTGAGGGAAGACTGTCTGGGTTCCCTCCCAGAATCCCATGAATGGGGCCCCGCGCTGGGCCAGTGGCCCACTGGCCAAGACCTGGTTAGCTTTTTTTTTTCCTTAAATAACATAATAGTTTATTTTTACATCATTTTGTGTATTTTTTCATCTCAGTTGTAATCCCCGTGGGCTTCCCATTACCAAATCACCCATGTGCCATCACCATAGTCCAGTGCATTTCCCTCCCCCCACTGTTTTTGATCCCACTCCCCATTGCACCCCCATAAAATGTCTCTGGTATATAGCTGTTCGTTATTACTATCATTTTCTCACCTGAGACTTGGTTACCTTTTAAGTGTCTGTCTGTTGGACTTTTAAATGTGAGCATCCTTCCTAAGCCAACTGGCTCTTTCCAGAGAAATCTCCACCTAGCAGCCCCTGAGCCGCAGTGCCCAGTTCAGTTATATGAAACTGGCCAGAGTGAGACAACAGGCCCGCGGCCACGGGAAGGGCTACCAACAGCTACAACCTCTGCACACCCACAGAGGGCAAAGCATCCGAGTTCAGGGCACGAGCAGTGGCGCTTGGGGTGGTGGCGCTGGTGGTAAGAGCGCTGCAGGCTGGCCGCACGCAGGCCACAGCCAGGAACTCACCGTTTCATACACGGGTTGTGCCAGCTTCTCCCTCCGGCACCACTCCAGCAGGCACATCTTGGGGGTGACCTGAGGTGAGTAAGCTCTCCTGGGGAAATGCGGGGAAGGAGTCAGTGCACCCACCACTCCAGCCCTCAGCAGGGGCTCTATTCAAATCCTGAGAGAGGGTGCAGGAACTGAGCTCTCAGGGGGCTGCCTGAAAGCTCCCCAACCTATTCTCCTGGCCTCCTATTCCTGCCCCACCAGTGGCTTGGGCCTGGGTTCTACTTCAAGGGAAAATGAGCCTCAACATGCTTGAGGGTGTTAAGGAAACCCAGCACTCAGAATTCCAGCCTGAAACACAGCTTTGAACCATCAAAAGGGAAGATCCAGTGACTGTCAGGTCAGGATCAGGAACTCATGGGCCAGGTAGGGATGCAGAGACCCCACAGGGGGGTCTTAGGGATCCAGCTTAGTGCCCACCACAATGAGGCTCCCATAGTGCTGGGACCTGCTGCTGCCTCGATCACAGCGGACTCCAGCTTCGGAGTCAGTCGGTGACAGGAGCGTGGATAGGCCATGCTCCAGCACCCTGCCAGGAGTGCTCCCAGCATGACTGCCCAAAAGCTGTGCCCCCTACTCCCAAGCCACAGAACACGACCAGCTCCTGGTTCAGGCCTGAGAACCTGAGAAAGGCTCAGATCCCCAATGGCAGAAGATGAGGATGAGGGCCTCACACAGAGCTGAGTCACTGTCTGAGGCAATAATTGACCTGCAGCTACTTCTGCCTAAAGAGGAAACCACAGGACTGGTGAGGGGCAGTGGGTGTGGGCACAGGTCGCACAGCTAGGTTAGGGTAGGGTGCCGCTGATATTGGGGAGCTCCACAGGGCCAGAAAAGAAGTGCAGAGTTTTCAGGACCAGGAGACAAGTCCCTGCACCCCAAGTTGTGGGTGGGGGTGGGTCAAAGAAAAAGGCAGAGTTCAGTTATCCTTGGGGCAACATGCAGACCCTGCCTGGACTTTCAGGAACTATTTCCTCTCAAATATTTTCTTCGGATGCTGAGAATTAAAACAAGTGTCCAAAGCAAGAAGATTTGTGATACCTAAGTGGGGCATTAATCATGTACAACAGCTAGCTTGCTGGTGCAGTCAGACCCAAGGGCACTGGCCATGGGCCATACTGAGGCTATACTAGAGACCTACCGGTCAAACTTGACAGCCATCTTAATGACACCACAGGAATCTTCAGCTGGCTCCCCCTTTGGGGTCTTGGCCAAGAACTCAGCACGCCGAGCATCCAGCTGTTGTGTGGTCTCCTCATAGAAGGCACCAAGTCCAAAAGCCTCGCTATGAAGGGAGAAGCAGAGAGGCAAGTCCTTTAGTAGAGCCAGCATCTAGGAGCTAGGGCAGGTGTCCAGGCCCCCACCACTGAGAAATGCCACCAGCACACGCCCCACTTACACCAAATCCTCCCGAGGACCTAGCTATCAGAAGGCGCCTTCTACCCACACCTTACCCTCACCCAGATCATCTGGATTGGCAGATAAAACATGAATAATAGCCCCTGAGGGTGGACACTGGAAGGCAGGCTAAGCTGGGAAGAAAGGCTCTAAAGGTCACCTCTACCAGCTAAGCCCAGTCTCTTCCAAGGAGAAGCACACAGGGAGGTGTCCCCAGCCAGGAGAGCGCAACTTGACCTAGGTGATCAAGTGCCTGGAGTAAGCAGAGCCTCATCCTCGTGTGGGCCCCTGGGGGGAAAAGACAGACGGAGGCCTGACCACTGAGACTCTTCCCACTTCCCGCCCCAACCACAAGCAGTTAGGCCTCCCCTGAACAGGCAGTTAGGCTCTGGTCGCAGCCAGAGCCAGTTCTACTCTTTCTCTTGAGTTCCTAAAAACTGGGTCAAGCTGGCAAGTTATGTGGGGGAGAGACACAAGGCCAGAAGGGGAGGAAGGTTCTAGTCAGGCTTTTCCCTTGGGGAAAGGATGACCAAGGCTGAAGGACATTCACAAAGACGAGGTGGTAGTGGTTGAGAAAGGCATCTTTGGAGGGAGGGTATAGACAGACATGATGAGGAAAGAGCACTTGGGAAGATCCAGTTCGAGCATAGGTGTGGAGCCGGGGAAGCCAAGCAGATAGGAAGCTGAGGGAGCAGGCACAAAGCCAGGTCGTGAAGGGCCCCAAATGTCAACTGCGTGAGTTGGAACTATGCCAGATCTAAAAGCCCACGGGGTGGCCTCTGACTGCAGTGATATGTGCGGTACAGGACCAGGTCCGGGCTCCATTCTATAACGCCAACTCCCCTGACCACTAGGTCTGATATGGCACTAAGGGACAGGTTTGCTACTGGGAAAGTCCCTTCCTCCCCAGGAATCCCCAAGCCCAGCCCGTGCATTCCTTCTTCCTACTGGTGCCCTAGTTTCCTAAACTCTGCTGCTGAGAGCAACCCAAGAATGGAAAGTTCCAAAGCTCTGAAAGTACCACCACCCATTCCTAAGCATCCACTCAGAGAAGGTGCGTCCCTGCTGCTGTGGCAGTCAGCTTCGAGTTCAGGGTCAAACCTCGGCCTGTCTGCAAGGACCGAAGGACAACCTGCTGCCCCTCTCACCAGATCTCCCGGTGAGACTGGGCGGCGTGCAGCAACCTTCCCTGGGGCGACTCCAGTTGTTCTCGCAGCATCTGGCACAAGCAGTACTTGGTATTGGTGTAGTGGTTGTCATACTGCACAGCCTGGGAGGAGAACCAGCGTGAGCCCAGCTGCTGCCAGGCAGGCTGGAGAGCTGAGCCATGCTCTGAGGGCAGGGGAGGGGGCTCCAGGGGGGCATCAGAGGTATGCCTGCAGCCAAGGCAACGCGACTCTGAAAGAAAGACCCACCTCCATTCTGGCTACCTATTCCTCCAGTGAAGTGGGGGGATGGGGAGGGGCGGAGAGGGAAGTAAGAAAAGGGTTGAGGGAGACAATTTATAATAAGCAAATGTCACCATCAGGGCCCACAGTCAAAAACGCTCTCCATGGGAAGCCTGACTGAGGTGCTGATGTGCAGCTTCAAGCACAAGCAGTCACAGAGGACCTGCAGTCAAGTATTCTCCAGGGCAGGGGGTTTGCGGGGGGGGGGGGGGGGGGGGGGGGGGGGGGGGGGGGGGGGGGGGGGGGGGGGTGCAAGCCAAATACTGGGTGGCAGATCCAGCCCCAGAATAGATCTTCTATTCCTGAAAATCCTGACGGGTAACTGCCCCTCCCACATCTTAAATAGCCTGTCTCCAAATTTCCCCGACAACAGGAAAGCACAGCACCATCCATGAGCGTGTTCACACGTGTCACTTGTCTCTTCACTTATCTAGACAAGCATGGGGTGCAGCTGTTACCCCGCAGACTGGAAAGTGGAAGCTCAGGGCGGCAAGCTGAGACAACCCTGGGCTACCCGTTGGAGGCTGCTGTCTAGAGGCAGGGCGAGAAAGAGCCAAGCACTCCCTCCTGCCCCTTGCCCCTACACTGTGCTAATAGCTCCACCTAGGCCTGTCATCAGTGCTAGGGATGGTGCCAGGGCACCCTCAGGGCATAGCAGGAATGGGTGGGTAAGCCCCAGCCGGAGGCAAAGCCTTGATTCAGCTTGCTTGAGACAGCGGCACCTGGCTGGACCGGAAACAACCCTGCCTAAGCTTGAAAGTTGCTCCCTCTCTCCGTGACAACACTCCCTCTTGAGGAGTTGCCAAGGGATAGGCTAAGCAGAAACGACAACATCACCTTTCACCCAGTGAGCAAGCTCAGTCCTACTGAACATGTCTTCTCTGCCACAGTCTTGCCAGCAGCCCAGAGCTGGACAGTTGGACTGGGCTGAAGCAAACTCCCCATGCCTCAGGGCTGACCCAGGCCATCGGTGAGCCTGGTGGTCACCAACCTGCCCAACAGGACACCCAGAACCATGGGGAGAAGGTAAGGACTGCGGCACTGAGCAGAGAGGAACAGGTCTCCTACCGTCCCCACCTTGCACAGCCCTGGGGACACCAGAACACCATGGAGCCACAGCTGCCCAGGCCCGGCCATGGCTCAAAGAGAAGGAAGGCAGGCTGCGCATCTGAGACGCTCCTGACCTTCACGGGCAGGGGGGAGCCCCTGGACAACAGAGGAGGGTGAAAGTCTGCCCTGGGAGAGTTCTACACTCAGCTCAGGCTAGCTCCCTGAAGAATCCAAGGACCACTCACTGTCTCTGCCTGGAAACCTGCATGGCTGATCAGAGTCCCACAGGGTCTGGGGTAGTGCCATAGGGACAAGACAGTGAACTCATCAAAACATTCCTTTACAGGACACTACCATCAAGCTCCCAGTGAGAAGAAAATGCTATTCCCTGAGGAGAGGGTGTAAAGTTAGGCAATTCCCTAAGTCAGGTCAAAGCAATCTGGGAAGCAAAAGAGAAGAATTTTAGAAGTGATCAGGCCTGGTGACTAAGTGAGATGTCTCTATCCTCTAGCTCTGTCCTCAGTAACAGCTACAATGGCTCCTCCTCGCTCCAGCTGCTCCATCACCAAGCCCCTGGCCTGGGGATCTTCAGTGACGCAGGCCCCATGGTCTCCCACACATGTGTGTACTGGGGGGGTGATGCCATGTGTCTGGGGTTCTAATAGCACCTTGGATCCAGAGGGTTTTGCTATAACCCATACACCTTGAAAGCTTTAGGAGGTGATGGTAGGGCACCCTCCCTAGTACCCCCTCTTTAGCTTGTAGCTGGGAGCCCAAAGCTGCATTGCAAGATCAAATGAAAAGGAGGGTAGCAGCAGGGCTGTGCTGGCAGCTGGGGGCTCTCCCAAAGCACTAACTCAGGAATGTCACGTAGAAACGTTCTGAGAAGGTGCCAAGACGTACGTATCTGATGTACTTTTGCATGACCTCCTCCAGGGGCCGCAGACCCTCCTTGAGGAAAATGGATGGGTTCCACATGGCCGCCCGGGCCAGCATGACTGAAGAGGCTGCCGTGGCTTGTCGGAAGTCCTCTATGTCCACGTACTCTTGGATGTGGTCATGAGATCCTCCACTAAAAGCAAAAGGAAGGTGAGGGGCGTCCCCATCCCTGTACCAGCATTTTTAGAAACAGGCAGCCCCCCACTCATTAACTGTGTGGCACTGGCCAGGTCCCTCAGCTGTTAAAGCTTCAGGAGACTGGACTATAACTCACACCCCACATGGGGTCAGAAGCACCAAGCTGGATAAAAAAGGGGCCTGAACTGTGCCTGGTGCTTATGAGGTAGTCCAGAGATCTGGCCCTCCCTCCTCCTCCTCCTCCTAAACAGTGGTTAAAGCTGGCCCATAGTTTAAGGCAGGAGTTGGAATGGATACCGGGCTCACAGGAAAAGCCCCAGGCTGGGGCATTAATAGCTCAGTAAAAACCCTGTAGAGGGAACAGACATAGCAGTAATCATGAGAGGAAGGAAGGAAACCCAGTCTGGCCAAAATTTCCCTTCCTGCCACCCTGCAGCCACTAGGGCCCCCTCAGAAGCTGCTCAGTCTTCAACAGGAGCTAGGCAGTTGCCTCAGTCCAGAGACAGCCATCAGGACTGGGGGGAACCTCAGGTGGCAGCAGCAGCAACAGCATCTACCACTCTCCCAGCCACCCCCAAAAATCCTTGGCTTGGGAAAGGTCAGACCCGGCTCACCGACCTCCACCCTTAGCTTCCTCCCTCCCTTCAACCACTAGGTGGGCATGTCTCTGTCAGAGCTTCAGGCTTTAAAGCAGATTTCCTGCTCCCATCCTGCCATCAGACTGCCACCCCAAGGTGCAGGACTGAGCCAAACTCCCAACTGGGCTCCACAGGCCAGCTCCCCAGCAGTGACCAGACACTTACTAGTGAGCCTTTGGGCTGGTCATCGGTATCTCACGCGTGCCAGGCTGGGTGCTGGTCCTCTGGTGCCCAGAATGCTTGCCCAGGCTTTGGACTGTGACCTGCCTTGTGCCCCCTAAGCCACAGCTCCAAATGCTCTGGCTAAGCCTCCTCACCACAACCCCCAACGCACCTAACTCTGGTGGGCCATCACCAGCCTCTGGGCCTGCTCCAGCCACCACCTTCTTATTTCACCCACATCCTGGACACTCGTCTCATCGCTCATGATGATCTGGGTCCCTGCCTATGACACACCTACATCAGCCACTCCCCAGAGGCCAAGGGACACGATAGACATGTTTCACACTCATTCTAAATTTCATTTTTCATCTCACCCTATTTTTCCTTTAAAGTAGCTTGTTTTTGTTTTTCTCACACTAATATCTTTCCCTTTTTTTTTTTTTTTTTTTGGTATGCCAGCTTGAATCCCTTCTGAGTGAGGTGTTGGCACAAAAAAAGTAAAGGAACATGGGCTTACTTAGCTATGACAGGAATAGAGAGGGTTTCAGCAATGGCTCTGATGGTCTCACAGCTGACAGGGTGCTGAGGTCGCTCCTCCCGCTTCCTTGGAGAGAGAAAACAAGTGGGCTGAGGCTGGGTGCCCTAGGCTGTGTCCAAGGTGCAGGGTTACCTTACATCAGCCCTACTGTCTGCCCTGCTCGACCTCAGGTAGGTCATGTGGTCATCAAGGACAGGTGTCTAGGCTGCATGAGATGGTTCTCCTGACCTCCATCATGAAGGACAGGCGCGACAGAGGCCCCTGCTAAGACGGCAAGTTCAACTCTCTCTGAAGCCTGAGCATGAGGCATGGTGCAGGGGCCAATGTGGGTTGTGGATCCCAAGTTCATACCCTCGTTTCTGTCATCTCTGCCAGAGAGGAGGGACAGTGCCCCAAGAATGCTGTCCCCTCTGTCTGGGTCCTGCCCTCCCCAAGGGACTGAGAACAGCTGTCACTGCTCAGACTGGCCACTCCCACACAGCTGCCTATGCTGAGGCCAAATTGGGCAGCTGATCCTCGGGAGAGGAACCTGGGACAGGGTAGGCCCAGTGGCCAGGGCAGAGCACAGATCACGGCTGTCACGACGAGCCACAGGGAGACAGAACCACAACCTAGTGACCCTCCTTTCAAGGTCAACTGCAAGAAGGTCTTGGCCATGAGTGAGTCTACAAGATGCTGAGGTGAGCCCTGACCTGAACTGCTTTCAGGTACAACAGAGGAGGCTGGCCAGAGAGCTTTGACTCAAACAATACACACAACCAGTAAAAAATGGGTCATTCCCACAAGACCTCTGAACCTAACATGAACATTGCTCAGAGAAGACAGGGCACCCTGGCCCAAGTCAGCTGACCTGGTTGTCTGTACAAAAGCACATCAAAAGAGAGCAAGTCTGACTGGGAAGCCAAGAGAAGCCTTGAGCAAGACCTCAGCTCTTGGCAGAGGGCAACTTAATTACAGATATAAAGACTATTTAAGCCCCTGCCCTTCTAGTCTTGCCTGGGTGTCCCCTCCACTCCTCTCCTCAATGAAAGGATCGGGGGCCAGACTGTTTATAGAGTAGTCATCTGCCAGCTGCCATCCAACAAGGGCAGACACGAAAGCAGTGCCTTTAAAAGGAAAACCACCTGCCCTAGATCTTTCAAGAGAGAAGCTACTGCTCTGTGCAGTAGAAAGAAAATGAGCTTCAGAGTCAGAATTCTAATTCCGCCACTTCCTGGCTGCATGATATTTGAGCAAATCATATACCTCTAACCATTCACACGCCCTGAGGTAGGGGCGATCGTCCTTCCTCTTGGTCTGTGCCTCTGAATCTCTGTGCATGAAACATGCAAGTCCACCCGGGGCTGACTGCCCTCAGGACCCAGAGGTGTCAAAGAGCTAGGTCAACGTGGGCTGCATATGTTGAAGAGAAGGTGGCTATCACCTGGGTCCCGATAAAGGGCCCTTAATAGGGCATGGACCCCCCTGCAGCCAGTCACAAGAAAGGCAGCTACTCACCTCCCATGAACTGTGATGGCAGCAATGCCAGTCCTCTCGATCCGCTTCACGAGGCTCAGGGTATCTTCCAGCTGAGGGAGAGGAGCACACACATGATTACTGGCGCAGCAGAGGGAGCAGCCGCCGGCTCCGGGAGCAGTCTCGCCCCCACCCCTCAGTCAGCGCCTCAAGAATCATTTACAGCCCCAGTCATCACCCCCAGAGAGAACGGGCGTTCTGACACAGCACACCAGCCTTACCGATGGCAGGATGCGAATCTTGCAGGTCACAGGTCTACGTATTCCCTTAACAAGAGTGCTCAGGATCTAAGGAGAAAAAAGTCCAGAACACCTGCCTCTTCTGGAACACACCACCACAGCTGCTCATACTTAATAAATGCTGCCACAGACCTGCACCCCAATGGCCTGGACTTGTCTATGTTCGCTTGTGTCCACAAGCAAGGAGTCCACCTTTTTTTCCTACTCCAGAACCTGAGCACCAGCAGCCCCCTGCCTGCAGGAGTGGTGTACACATACTTGGTAAATGAACAAACGAATGGGTGGGTCTGCACGCATGCCTGCAAAGAACACAATGATCTTCTGCCTGGGCAACTATCAGAACCCCAAGGACTTAAGGAATACGGACTCTCAGATTCCACCCCTATTTCCTGAATGGGTCTCTAAGGGCAGGATGTCGGAACATGTGGTTTTCAAACAGCTCTGCCCAACGCACTCCCTCCTCAGAGTGACTCTGGGCCTAGTCTTGGCTGAGGGCACATGGCTGACAGTTCCTTTCCTGCTTGCAGGCCGTGTTCTCAGAGCACCGTTCCAGGATCCTCCAAGTGAGGGGGCAGGAAGCCCTGCCAGGTTCTGTACCCTGTGTCTCACACACCCCTCCCTTCAGGGGGGTCAGACAGACAGAAGGGACACTGGCAAAGGACAAGACAACAGATTTGACATATTAAATTGTGTTTTGTTGCATAGTCATTGCAAAGGACTTCAAAAGAGGAGCAAGAAGTGACAGAGGAAAGAGTCAGGGAGGCAGCAAGCCAGGCCACATAAGTCAGAAATCAAGAGAGATGCAGATGACACTGCATGTCCGTGACATTGCTATCTCCTTCCCTCATCAAAAATATCAGGCCAGGCAAGCTAGAGGGAAGGTGATCCCACAAGTCCTCTTCCAAGAACTGGATCCCTGTCAAGCAGCAGACACCCAGGCAGCTGCTGCCAGTCTAGACAGGTGGGGGCAGCAGAGAGGCAGGTTGCCTAAACCAGGGGACAAGTTGAGGCAGGTTCCTGTAGGTGACATCAGATCAAGAGGCAGGTAGACAGTTCATGGCCAAGAAAGGGCCTGTTGGTTTAGGCCTAACTGCCAGAGCCTGGCAGGGCGGACCAGACCTCAGTTGCACCCCAGGAGGCAGTCTGGGCCTGAGGTCCTAGGGTCAGTCTGGCAGGCGTTCAAGGGCACCTTCTCTTGACAGTGAGGCCCAGTGAGATACGCAATAAAAATTTTCACTCTAGGCCCTCCCTGGTGGCGCAACGGGTTCAAGTACAGCACTGTGAAGCTCCTAGAGGCTTCAAAGCGAGTTCTATCCCCACCCGGGGATAGAACCTCTATCCCCACCCGGGGATAGAACCACATGGCACAGCAGACCCCTCCTGACCTGCCCGCCGCTCCCCTCAGCAGTGGACTTCGTCAGTCGGCCTGTTCTGCTCCCCACCCTGTCTCTGGTGAATCCTCTCACCGCTCCTGCACCTCTGGCCTGTACCTCATTTCTGTATGCATAAATAAATTTTTTAAAAAAATTCACACTCTAGTTTTGTCCCTCAGGCTGAAACACCCATCTCTGGAAGCTCCCATGGCAAGTGCTGACTTAGACTCATCTGGTATTTGGTGCTTTAAGCAAAGTCAGCTGGTTAGCCAAGCCTCTCGGCAGGACTTCCTCCAAGTACTTCCCTCAGTTATTTTTTCACATCATGAGCGTGTTCAAGACCAGAAAGAAAATCAGAAACTAAGAGATCTAGCCATGAGGAAGGGGAAAGGCAACTAGGGTCTGTTCTCTGGCCAGGATTAGCATGAAACTCTCGTGGAACCCCAGGTCTCCCGGACCCAGACCACAGCCCGTCTCCACGGTGTGGCAGGAAGAGGATCTGAATGAGACCCACATCTGAGCGGAGTAACAGCATTACCCGCAGCAGACCTGTGGTCACAGCTCCAGTGACTCAGGAAAGCAGACATTCCAGTCCCCTGGATGTGGGGAGGCGTGAGTAGGAAGGGAGAGCACAGGCTTTGGAACCAGCTCAAGTCCTGGCCCTGCCCATTGTTAACCATGATTCAAGTGCAGGACTCCAACAAAGGTGAAGTGAAAAAAGGATATTACTGTCTACAATTGAGGTTCCTAATTTAGGGAAAGTATTATCAGTTCCCTGGAGAGCTTTTTCTAATGACTGATACCCCTCCACTGTCCCTATCTATCCCAAAGAGATACAGAATTCTCATCAGGTAACATCCTCTTTTTAAACTTTCATATAAGATAAAACATCCATTTTAACCACTTTTAAGTGTATAATTCAATGGCATTCATCCACAATGTTATGTAACATCACCACTATGTATTTCCAAAATCTTTCATCATTCCTAACATGCATCCTTGTTTTGGAAAAGAATCTGCAGATGGTCCTAAATGCTTCCACAGATGAAAACACGGGCCTAAAACACCAGCCTGGAAGGATCCCCAAAGCTCTCATCCAGGTCACCCTGTCTGCCAGCACGGTTTGAGGCTAAATCCAATCCAGTGCACAACTGTTAGACCCATCTGGCTTTGCTGCGCAAGGCTGCGACCTCTTCCATGAAGCAAACCTCACCCACTATTCTGGGGGGGGTGTGGCACATCCAGCCACACTACCAGAGAAGAAGAAGAATGAACCGAGCTCCTGAGGTGAAGTGTACCTCCAATACCTCATGTGGCATGAGACTAGATAGAGCAGAGCCAACAGCAAGGCACAAGAAGCCGGAGGCCAGAGGATAACAAAAATGCCCATGCGCCCATGCTGGGAAGCAAACCACTCCCTACTGGGGTATCCCCCCACAGTTGTCCACATCCACTCCATCCTGCACAAAGTGTCCAACGGGGTCCCTAAGTCCAGGTGCTTTCTGAGCTGCAGTTACATCCCAACAGCCACACCCAGGCACCCTATCCTGATGCCACCGAGAGGCACCGTTGCGGCGGAGGGGCTGGAGCCCAGGGCTCTACATTCAGATCGGCCTGCTACTCATTTGCTGTATGCTCTTGAGCAAACTGCTTCTCTGTGTGTGCTTTAGTTTTATTCTTCTTGATCAAATGCCTAATCACAAATACTCGCCCTGTCTACTTCAAGCGTTTGAGAAACAAATGGAACAAAAGCTGGACTCTTCTTTGAAATAGGAAAGAACCATACAAAGCTAAGGATGCATCACAGGCCCATTACGAAGATATTATCAGAGACACTATCTGCATGTGAGGAGGACAAAAGCAGCTAGCTGTTAAAGACAACACACTCGTCTCCCTACATCCCAGATGGGCTGGAGGAGCAGACAGGATTGAGTTGCTAACACAGTCACCAGAACAAATAATGGCAGCTTTCACAGGCAGCAGCTTATCCCAAGTGGCTCTAGCCTGTGGGACACCCTAGGAGGGTTAAAGCCCAGAAAGGGAAGTAGAGATGGAGACTGAAAAGGAAAAACAAAGAACAAAAAGGAGCAACAGGGAGAGAGCTGGTGGAGTGAGGAAGGAAAACTAAAGATGCATATGATGTGGGAGGAAGTGTCGCCCCCATGTGTTCTGTAGCTCACAACACTGGGTGGGAAACACCAACCTGTCCCCAAGGCCTCCTGCACCCGCAGCACAGAATGGCCACGGGCAGGGGTCCAGGGAAGACCAGCTTCAGCTTGCCTTAGATGCCCCTGGTCTGGTCTACCCTCAAAGGCGTGGAGGTAGACCTTACCAGCACCTTACCAGGGGAATCAACTCCCCAACATACCCGCATACACTGCCACCACTCACAGGAAGCCTGGCCAAGGCGCTCATGATCTTCACTGAAGGGAGGGGGCCGATACAGTAGTTCTGAGTCCTCAGGGCCCCCCGCTCTCAGCTGACATCCTAGTGCTAGGCTTTTTGTTTTTAAAGATTTATTTATTTAAGCATACAGAACTGGGGTACAGGCCAGAGGTGCAGGGGCGCTGAGAGGATTCACCAGAGACAGAGCGGGGAACAGAACAGGCAGAATGATAAAGTGTACTGCTGAGGGGAGCAGCGGGCGAGTCAGAAGAGGTCTGTCGTGCCATGTGGTCACCTCCGGGGGGGG